>NW_020884876.1:1745827-2345827 GCF_003945725.1 Corapipo altera | reverse complement strand
CTGTAGCAGTCCACAAGTGGCAGGATTGCACTGGATTTGCCCATGTGGCTGGGATACCATAAACTAAGTTAAACATCTGCTTAGAGAACATGCAGGTAATTGAATCTTAACTTAAGCCTGTGCATGTAATAAGACGTGGCCCTTTCCTCTGTGCAGCCTACCAGGAACTTGCAGGCAGGTTCCTGACAAGTCCACAGCTCTCCTGGCACAATGGTACCAGCCCTGCCTGGCTCCTGACCACTCTGTCAAAGGTGCTCCTACTAGCCAGGATGAGGACTGAGTCAGTGAGAAGTGCAGCAGTGGTAGTGCCCAGACTGTGGGGCAACAGCAGTATCACTGTTTACATGGTCCCAAAGCCAAGGCGGTCCATTCCTAATAACCCTCTGCTGTGAAAGCCTGCTGATTTATTTATGGATTTATATCAACCAGCCACAAATCATTGGCTAAAATAAAAGAAGGGACAGCCTTTCACATTGATGGCAGCCACCTCTGTTATCTTGTCAGAACTGAAGCTTGATTTTGACTCCTGTTTTTCTGTGCTGTAGGGTAGCAGATGGCCATATTTTTAGATGCATGAAGATACCAAAAGTTGAGGACAGAAACCACAAACTTCTGAATACCCAGCTTGGCATTCACTTGTACCATCAGGCTCCTCCTACCTTCAGAAATCTCCTCCTAACTTTCCCCATGCAGTTACCTACACAGAAAATAGATGTTCCTCTTTACAGGACCCTTTTTTTGATGGGACTGATAATTTTTCAGGCTTTTGGAGGATTTTTTGGGGGATCCTATTCTGGTTTTTTTGAAACCTGAACAAGTTGAATTGCAGTAGCACAGAGAGTCCCACCGGAGTGCTATATGGTTGGAGGGTATGTAGGCACAGCATCCTGAAGTGGAGTGGACAGATGATTAGCATTCAAAAAAGGAAAGAAGAAAATATGAAAAATCATTATTTGGGATGTCTGGCAAGCTTACTTGTGAGGCTCTTTGAAAGGGACAAATTGGTGGTTGTAGAGGTTGTTATTCCATGAGCTAAAGCAAGAAGGCAGGAAGCTCCTATCAATTGCTTTGTGGTACTGAAGCCAGACTGAGTTTCCACCTCATCCTTTCTAGCAAAGAAGAAAAATATGCACCCTTTAAAGTGGAAAAAACACAAGGAAAGTCTATGTAAGCAAACTCTGAAGAAATACTGCATCTGTTTGGCTTGGTGTGACTATTCTTCTATGCATGGGCTTATACACTGTCAGCAGGAACAGTACACCCTGCTGGACAGGACAAAATCCTGGACAAAAATCCAACCTGGAGTCAGAAAAAGGAAACCAGTGTAGGAATAACCAGTACCTGTCAGTCTCAATGATAGTCATTCTACTGCTTGCTGTGGGCTGTTTCTGGTGATCATTGAAAGCATTTCATACTCAAAAGGTACCCTGCATAGGCTGGTAATTCTAGCCACCAGCCAAGATCTCCTGCTCCCCATATAAATGTGGTAATTCCAAAGACATGGAAGTTCTGCTTTTCACAATTATGTACTGAAAGCAGAACCAGTTTTGTTTCAGGTTGGTAGCAACAGTTACATTCCTGAAGAAGTCAGGAAATTAACTGCACTGTCATGGTACAAACAGCAAAGTATCCTTGTTTCTCTTAGGCTCAGTGCAGTGCAGTAGGCAGACTTCAGGGAAAAAGGGCTAGGCCAGTCCAGGAGTTAACATTGGAGAAGGGGATGTTTAAGTGACACCTGCAGCAGGCACTGGCGTGTATCCAGTTCCACCTCACTGTTTTTACCACTGCTCTCTGGTGCATGTGGTGATGTCTTCCTCTGTGATGCTTGGAGTGTGGCCTATCTCCTCCACTCACCCTAAACAAAGCAACATTACTGCACTTTTCTCATTGTCTATATGGAAATTGTAATTGTCACTTTTTTTCCTTCCTCCAGTTAAAGGAAGGAGGTAGGAAGATCTTTTTTTTAGAAATAAAACCTATGATAAAGAAAGGCCAACATGAAAAGGTATATATATATTTCCTTCTTGGACTCTAGTTTATCTGAAAGCAGCTCAAGCTTCTCTTCTCCTTCAGAGCCCAGGTTCTGTTCTCCTTCTTTCCAAGGGACCTTTCCAAGGTACAACACTTGATTCCACAACAATTTGCAATGGTATTTGCCTTCTGCTAGCCCACCAAATGCAAAAATTTGCAGAATTAAGAAAGCAAAAAGAATGAAGCCAGGGTATGACAGATGGATATGCCTGAGAACAAGGCCTCTGGCTGCTGCCTTACTTACTGTACCTGGCAGCACTCAGAAAACTTTGCCTTGATATGGTACTCCTGAGTTTAACAGATGCTATGTAAATCACTGTACAAGTGTAAACCACCACACTGTAATGTGTAGGGCTATGTTTATCACTCAAGGGCTGCTTACCTTGCTTCTGAGGTATTTTTAGATTGGTACACTGATTCTTGCATTTTGGTGTTGCGTTTGGTTTTAAAAACCACTCAATTGTGGAAACCATTGAATAGATAAACTTGAATCTGTTTACAGTTGATGGAAGGTGTTAGTTGAAAGAACTGTGTTTTCTTCCTTTGATTACCAACCTCTTTCAGACAAACCAATATCATGTTAAAAGCATCTTAACCAAATAAGATATTTTAAATGAAGGACTTCATAAAAACTCTTGAGAGAGGTTATTTAGTTTTTATTTCAAATAATCCTGGAGAGTTCAGCACAAAAGTCTCCTGTTCTGATGTAAATTGCCTGGAGAACAAAGCACATATATGTAAGCTCAAGCTCAGTCACTTCTCTCCCGTACGCACATGCAAACCTGCAGTTGCACAGGGAGTCCACAGACAAAAACAGACCACTGTGACAGTAGGTTATGTGACAGCACAGGTTCTGGTCATGAAACTTTTCATTTTTGATTCCTATGTGGCATCAGCCGTGGTTTTGAGAACCAGTTTAATGGCTTATTTATTTAAGGGACTTCGGCAAAGAACTCAAAAGGGCAACATTAATTTGGATAATTTACTGTCTTTTTCTGCAGAACGAATGAACTCAATGGATTTTATTTTATCCTAAGCTCTTTTTAAAATCTGATCAAATAGTTTGGGAATGTGGAGTTCCACATATGAAATGTTGCTTATGAACAATTAGAAATACATAATGCTGTCTCTGTTCTTATTTTGGGTGAACTCTCTATTAAGCCAAGGACAGGCTTGTAGGTCTCTGAATGTCTTGGTACTGGCATATATTAATTTTTAGTGTTCTCAAGTTCACCATGATCATGGAAACATAGTCCAAGTCTTGCTTATGAAATACTTTTACCAGCATAGTTACGTGAAGAAGTGCTCTACTGGAGATACAGCTCCAAGCTCCTTACCTTAACTTGGCTTCTTTCCCTTCTCCAGGCCAAGGTAAGTTCTACTGCTAAGAGCATATTTTATAGCTGTGCCTACACCAGTGCTAGTTCCTGCACAAGAACTCTACATAGTCCATATAACCAGATACCCTATATTTAGAAATGGGCAGTAACAAAAGTCAGTGGAAGAGATAAAAGAAATTATGCAGAGTGCCTGAAGGCATCTTCAGGGACCTCTTCAGGTTCGGAAATCCTGAGGTGCAATTTGAATGTAATCTGTTATGTTTTAAATATATTGAAGAATAATGCTCTGTGGCTCTGATAAGGTTATGTTTTGATCAAGATGTGCTTTGGATTTTTTGCAGAGCTTGGAAGTGTATTTCCTTATGTTGGTTTTAAGCCTGCTGCTTGATAACCTGATTCACTGTTGCCTATTTCTTCTGCATGAAGGAAAAGGGAATAATCATCCCCTGTTTATTTTCCCTGTGTCTTTCATGATTTAATAGATCTTCATTGCATCTCTTGTGCTGTCTTGATCTCTTGCAGTTCTACTATTGCCTTCAGGGAAAAAAAACATCTGAATATATCCACAGATGAATGCAGTGAGAGAACATTTTCTTCTTTAAATCATTTCTGGTGTTTCATATAGTGTCTCCAGAGCACCAGGTTGACATTTTCCCAGTGATCCCAATATCCCTTTTCTGCGTGGTAATGGCTATTTTAGAGCTTATTACAGGTACAGATAGAGTAATTTTTCCAAGGTACACTACTTTTAGTGTACCAATCCAGCTGTAACATGACAAAGTTACATAATTTAAATTCTTACGCCTATACTAGTTCTGCAAAAAATGTATAACTCCATGATAAAGCATGGCTTTGTTTTCTTATTTTTAATTGTCTATATGTCATAACTGATTATCCATTTTATCTCAGCTATTAGAAGCTGCAACTCACCTCCTTGGGCAAACATACAATATACTGTTCACAGAAAGTTGAATATGTCGCATCTTCTTTCATTTTGCTGTAGTGTTACTAGCACTGTGTGAACATTTAGAGGACTTCCATGCCTATTCCTTTTTATTTTTTTCTGATCTTTTTTTCCCCTGTCATTTTTTTTGTGAATTTTCTGTCAACATTTTAATAAATGCATTTGAGATCTTCATGATCTTCAATAAGTAGCTATTGGATTGCAGGTTTTTGTAACTTTGTGAGCAAAAATAGGATTTAAAACATGTTAATTATGCAAACTACGCAATCAAGTTACATTGGCTCTTAATTTAAGACTGGCTCAAGCACAATACATTGATAATTGTATAATTTATGGTGCTAATTGACTTATTTAATGCAGCTGTTAACTACAAAGAAAGCATGAGTTTAAATTCTCTCCTAACAAAGAAGTGTGCACCTGAGAGAAATGCTGTCTTCCGAATAAGAAAATTTGAATCTTTTTAAAAAGCAATCTCTTAGGACATGGCTCTGTTACTGAACCATGATTCCCCTCAAAGGTAAATGCATGGCTTTGATGGTGGTGGGGAAAAGAGCAGCTAGTAGCCATCAGCAAAATTAAATTCCTTTCTCTCCAGCCTTCCTCCACCTGGCTTGTTCATCTACCATTTCTCTCAATGGTTTGAACCCTAAACATAGAGATGACTATAGACAGGGACTGCTTATATGTAGTTCTGCACAGACAAAAGGGATCACTAATCTGAGGAGCAGACTGAAATAGCTCTGTCACTGAAGCTGTGCATTGCACACTTCACTGCTGGCACTGTACCATTTACCCTGCATGTGCAAGAACTCAAAAGGCTTTGTTTCAAAAGTTATTGAAATGACCTTCCAAGAAGCCAATTAATTCTATTTAAATACTTGCTAATGGCCAGAGAATAAGCACAGTGCAAACTAAAGCTAAATCTTCAAATGCTGTTTTGCAAATAATTAGACTCGGGGCCTGCAAGCAATGACCTGCTATTACAGTTCGCCTGAAAGCCCTGACATTTTTCCTCTGACAACAGTGCTATTGAATGCAGAGCTGTTCTGAGAGAGCTGTTCTGCAGTTGCATTCATTGACAGTATGCCCGAGGGTAAGAGACTTGCATTTATACAAGGTGTAGAAAATACTTAACTTGAAAAATCAGTTCCTTGTGCTGTTTCCCATTAGAAAAGCCTTTGCCAACTCTGACTGTAGATCCTGCTAAAGCTTCATGGAAACAGTTTCTTTTTACTCCTGTTTTTGCAGTTTGGATGTTAGTTCTTTGTGTGTTTCAGAAATTTTAGGCAGAGATTTCTGAAAGTGGGAAGGAAGGAGCTGCTCTCTCCTGGGCTGTTTGGGTGAGATGAGATGAGATGAGATGAGCCACGCAGGTGACAGCAATGTGCTCTTCTTTTAGGTGTTCAAACAACCCAATGGTGTTTTGCCTGTGAATGTTTAAGACCTGGAAGAAATAGGTAAAGCATTTTATATCTGCCTTTGAAGGGAGGTGCGTGCCTGTGCTTTCTGGTTCAGTAACATTCAGTATGTAGCACTTGTCTTTCTAAAAGACATAGGACCTGCTTTCCTGGCTGCCCAGTTTGCTTTGTGTCTATGACCAACAAAGACAAATTGCCTGAAGTGTGAAACTATCCCGAAATGTAGGCACACTGCTCTTTAAAGCCAATACTGAGAGATGACACAGTTAGTATCAGTCTGTGTGTGCAGGTACACACAGATACGCAGTGACAAATATCAGTTAAAAACAGAGAAAAGAGGCTTAGATGCAGTTGTGGTTGAGGAAAAAGTAGTTAGAGAATCCAACAGTTGGCTTGGAGATCCTGTATGCTACCAGCTTTGTTTGTGAGTGAGTCATGTACTTCCCATGCAACAAGTTTCTTATTTGTAGCAAAAGACTTGCTTCCTTTTCTCTTCTTGTCTTACCATGTGTTTACACTTTTCGTTTGCATATTGTGTTTGCTTAGGGTCAATACAGACACACTACAGGTTTAATTATATGAATAATCTAATTGCCTAGACTGTGAAGAGCTCTCATGAAAATATGATGCTATCCTAACAGAAGATTTAAAGATCTATACATTCTCAAATTACACATAATTTTTAGTTCTTTTTTTGCTTTACATTTATGTCACTACTTGATTTGTAAAGTTACAACAAATGTAACCCAAAGATGGGCAAGAACACTGTTCTTATCCTTAGTACTTAAAAGAAAAACTATTTCAGCAAAGTCAAACCCTCTGAAATGGATCATGTGGCAAATTTGCTCAGACATTGCTGCCAGACTTTGAACCATTGCAGTAGGATCCTCATTTCTAAGACCTTTTCATTCTGGGGACCTTGTTCTAGTATGGATAGGCAAAGTTGGATGCAGGATGCTCTTTTTTGTTCCTAGAACTCGATGATCTGGAAGGAAATCTGCTTTCAAAATCAAAAAATTATACAGATGAAAACTTTTTGCCTCCAAGTGTCTTAGCTGGTTCACAAGTCTGCTCAGGAATAAAAATTCACTTGCCTTCATATGACTTAGCTCACAGTAAAGGTAAGAGTTGTCTTTTAAGCTTAAAGTTAGCCATGGATCCAAACTACCCTGAATAGTGTTTGCAAGGTTGGAATCACAATTATTCTGTAGCTTCATCCATAGTTTGTGCTTCAGGAGAGTAATGCATAATCACTGTGTCCTCATGAGGTCTATGGAAAGGGTTGTTATGGGGGTTTTTGTTTTTTGGTTTTTGGTTTTTTTGCCTTAGAGATCTGAGGGAAAAAAGTAGGGAGAGAGTAGCACCACCCAAAAAGCAATGTACTATCCTGTGCTTGATCATTTCCTAACAACTGTTATGCAGGTCCTGTAGGAATTAGGGTTTCTCCCCTCCAAAAAGGCGGTGGGATCAAAAGCCCAAATGAGGTGCCCCTGCACAAATGCACACAGCACCGACAACAAATAGGAAGAGCTGGAAGCCCTTGTGCAGCAGGAAAACTGACACAATTACTATCACGGAGACATGGGGGGATAATTCCCCCAACTCGAGTGCTGCAATGGATGGGTATAAGCACTTCAGAAGGGACAGGCAAGGAAGGAGAGATAGTAGGGTAGCCCGATATGCTTGGGAGTGTTTTGATTGTCCAGAGCTTAATGATAGTGATGTTGAGTGTTTACGGGTGAGAACTGGGGGAAGGCAACAAGACAGGTATCCATCCTGGTGGGAGTCTGTTAGAGACCACCCAGCCAGGGTGCAGAGACAGATTAAATACTCTGCAAGCAGCTGGGAGAAGTCTCACAATCGCTGGTCGTTTGGGGGGACTTCATCTTACCGACTGTCTGCTGGAAATACAACACAGCAGAGAGGAAGCAGTCTAGGAGGTTCCTGGAGTGTGTGGCAGATAACTGCCTGGCACAGCTGCTGAGGGAGCCAAGTAGGACCTGGTGTTTGTGAACAGAGAAGGACTGGTGGGAGATGTGGTGGTTGGAAGCCTCTTAGGCGCAGCAGTCACCAAATGATAGAGTTTTTGATTCCCAGAGAAGTGAAGAGGGACTCAGCAGAATTGTCATGTTAGACTTCTAGAGGGCAGACTGTGGTCTGTTTAAGAGCCTGATTGAGAGATGAGGGGACCGAGTGAGCCCTTAGTTCACAGATGACATGAAGTTAGGCAAGAGTGCTGATCCACTAGACAGTAGAAAAGCTCTGCAGAGGGATCTACACAGGCTGGATCGATGAGCTGAGGCCAGTTGTATGAGGTTCAGTAAGGTGAAGTGCCAGGTCACTTGGATCACAACAACCCCATGCAGAGCTACAGGCTTCCGGAAGAATGGCTGGAAAGCTGCCTGGCAGAAAAAGACCTGTGAGTGCTGGTTGACAGCCAGTTGAACATGAGCCAGCAGTGTGCCCAGGTGGCCAAGAAGGACGATGACATCCTGGCCTCTATCAGAAATACTGTGGCCAGAAGGACCAGGGCAGTGATCATCCCCCTGTACATGGCACTGGTGAGACTACACCTCAAGTACTGTGCTCAATTTTGGGCCCCTCACTACAAGAAAGACATGGAGGTGCTGGAGCATGTCCAGAGATGGGCAATAAAGCTGATGAGGGGTCTGGAGCACAAGTCTTATGACTGAGGAAAGTGGGGTTGTTGGATATTAGAAAAAATGTCTTCACTGAAAGGGTTGTCAAGCACCGGAACAGGCCGCCCAGGGAAGTGGTGGAGTCACCATCCCTGAAGGTATTTAAAAGATGTGTAGATGTGGTGTTTAGGGATATGGTTTAGCAGTGGGCTTGGCAGTGTTGGCTTGATGGTTGGACTTGATCTTGGAGGTCTTTTCCAACATAAACAATTCGATATTTCTAAGATTTCTAGTGAGGGTAGTATAGATCCAGTTGTAGAGGCTGGAAAAAGATTCACAAAGAAATGTTTGTTTTCGTTAAAACCCAAAAGGTTAGATTTCTGTTCAAGCCATTCGTCTAGGAAAATTTAAGTATAGCTAAAACTGTTAAGTGCTTTCTTTGGTGTTTCAGTTGGTTAACATAGTCCCAGAGAAAGTTTAACAGCTGTCAGTGTTTCTGAAAATGCTCTGTGAAACAAGAAGAAAGTATTTGAAAATATTAAGATACCCTTTTCAATGAAAATAAATATCAGTTTTAAATAAAAATATTATTAGCTTTATAATTTAATTAAACTTCACTAATGCAACTAATTAAAATTTTGATTATACAAATTAATATTTTGCACTGATTGCTTAATGACTGAAAGACAAACATCCCATTGCAAGGAGATAACAACTCAGTCATTCAAGTGTGTTGAAATAGTTCTGCAGGGACATACAGGCCTAGCAGTAGGGTATTGTGCTGATGTAGAGTTCATAGGTGCCTTATTTTTGTAAATTGTCTCATTATTTGACTCTTTTCTTGGCCACCTCTCTAAATATGTTCTGCCACATGGGAGTAGTTTACTGGTGCTGCTCCATTCCCTCTGAACAGAGCTGCTCCTCTGTAGGGCAGGCGATTGGGTGGCTATGAATGAGAGGGAACAGGACATAAAGGACATTCAGGCTATGTGTGCAGTGAAATAAATGAATGTAAAGTGTGCTTCAGAAGAGGGAAGAGTGTATGCTAAGGAAGAGAAGAAATGGCTGTGTCCCACGAGGAGGAGAAGGCGGGGAGGGATGACCATGTCCTGTGGAGAGCCCCAGATGTCCAAGGTAGCCATCTCTCACAGCACTGTGGCCAGTTTGCCCCTCTGCAGTTGTGGGGTCATTTCAGGAATGGTCCTGGTAGGCTCTAGAGGAAGTTAGACAGCTGTGCTCTGCCCTTGAGATGAATATCATGACGTGATGGAAGGACCACAAGGATGAGGCAGTAAGCAGCAAACATGGCAAATTCCTCAGGGCTCCTGTTGTTGACAAGTTTAGCTGAGGCATGAGGGAATATATGGTTATTCCAGGAAGCTTTATGATTTTAGCAGTTGGCTTGCAAAGAACCTGGATTTTTTTTATTGTTCTGCACAGTAATTGCAGGTTTCTTGGGATGCCATGAATACATTAGATTCACTTTGCTATGATGCTTTAGATTAGATTTGATCTCTTTCTTTTTTTACACCATTGTGATGTCTTGCTTCATTGCAAATATTCCTCTGTCCCTTAAAAATTAGGAGATTTCTAGTGAAACTCGTGTGTAATTTTATACAAGTGCCTGAGAGCCAGACTGCTAAGTCTGCTTTATTTCTTCTAAGAGAGGTTTGTTGCCTCGGTGGAACTAACTGTTTTTGTTTCCAACGTGGTTGAGAAAGGTAGAGGAAGATGCACGTCAATGTGTATATGTCCCATATGCACATTATTCTATGTGAAATATGTTTTTCTGTATACATGATAATAGACCATAGGTATAATGATGTGTATTTGGAGTATGGATATAACTTCTCTTCAAATTCATATGATATGGTGAGAGGTAGTATGTGTTTACAGTAGATACATTCAAAAAATTGGCCCAGCCTGTACTTGGTGTTCTGGTCAGACTGCTGTTTTCTAGGCAGCCCTTGCAAATGTTCAAGACTTGCTCTTAATGCTATAATTTTAGGTCTCAAATAAACCTCAGCAGAGTGTTCCTGAACATCAGGAAGCTTTTTTTGTTTGTTTGTCTTAAGAGAAAGAGTGACCAAACATTGGCACAGGTTGTCCAAAGATGTGGAGTGACCAAACTTGGAGATATTCAAAAGTCATCTGGACATGGTCCTGGACAACTATCTCTAGGTGGCTCTGCTTGAACAGGGGAGTTCCAGAAGCCACTGCAAACCTCAACTATTCTGTGATTCTACTTCACATTGGAGCTGGTTTGTGCCTGTTCATGTTTAGCAAGACTTAAAGAACTTCCCTGGCTTTTTAAGCACATCTATCATTCTCTTAAGAAGAAGTAACCAAAGGAACGAAATTTTTTTCTAGGAAGAGATGAACTCTCAAGATACTTCAGTCTGGTATGTCTTCTGTGCTGCTACTACCTAGATTTGATTTGCTCAGGACTAATGGCAGGCCTTCCAACATGAGGATTATTCACATGAAAGTTACCGCTGCTTTCTGTCTAGCAGAGATGTACCGGGCAATTCCTAGGACTTGGTACAAGCTTCTTTCCTCTAACTTCTTAATTAACTTAGCAAAGCATGCCCTGTATTTGATCGAGCTCAGCCACCCGCTTGGATGGCGCACAGTTGAGTTTTCTGAACTGGAACGGAATGCAAAGCACCCAGACAATATTGGCACTGCACAGAAAGGAGGGAAGAGCTCCAGTATGTCAGGAAACTAATCCATCTGTTGCTTTTCATCTTGGTCTGCAAACAATTTGCATGGTCCAATTGCCCATGACTATTTCTACAAACCTGTGGTTGTCATATTCTTATCCCAACTGTTTCAGTGCAATTTTACCCCTTTGAGTTCTGTATATAAATTTGAGTTACAGAGCAACTAGTAATGTTCCAGTGTAGAGGAATTTTCTAGATTTGCTAAGAATACTAGCTTCCTTCTCATCCCAGCACCAGGAGGAAGCAAGGGATCTCTGTGGTAGGAAAACAGGACTCTGAGCCCACCCAAGGCACCGGAAGACAAGTCTCTTGTGGTAGCTCTAGGAGTGGTCTATGCCTCTCAGGTCCAGGTCCTCTGCTTCAAGGGCTGTCACTCTTGCTTCCTTCTCACCCCCCTGCTCTGCTGCATTCCCTCTGGCTTTAAAATGCTCCTGCCCCTCAGTATGTGTATGAGTTAGGGCAGATCCCTCTTTCCATGCAGGTACATTTCATCTTGAGAAGTAAATCAGGCTGATCAGTGCAGTCCCATTGCAGACTGAGCAAATCTTCTGCCTTCTCCAGATAGAAGAAAAAGTTAATGATGACAGACTGGTAATATTTGTCATACAGTAGTCTTGTGCAGCCTGTGATTTGCAGTCCATGGCTGATTCATAAGACAGGAAAATGAAAGGAGACATGATGGCTACAAAACGCCCTACCTTCTGGTCATAGCAATGGGAACGTACCTTTTCTGACTGGCAATGCCCAAGAGAAAGTGTGCAACTAATAAAAAGAGATACAAGGACAGTGACTTCTCTTCCCCCACAGTGGTAGATTGTCCTTTGGTTTCAAAATGACTGGGAAACACTGCTTTCAAGCCTGCTAGCAGGAATTGATCCTCTGGGAAATAGTCAATGTGAAGCATAAATGAGTTTTGAAAACATTCTGGCTAAGAGCTGACTGTGACCAGCTGATACATGTAAGTGAGAATAGTTGTTTCATGTTTTCAAATACTGCTTAATTAAAACAGACTGGCTACCTCTCTCGACTTTGTGGCCACGGCAAAGCCCAAGACAGGTAGCTGGCTGTTGCAGGGAAGCCATTCCTGGCTACTATTAGAGATGCTGTTTTCAGCAGTGCTTGAAGAAATAGAGTTGCCTCTTTGTTGTATCTAGTCAGCTTATGTTTCAAATGAGAGCACAAATCTTCTGGTAGGCATGTGGTTGCAGTTATGGAACTGGGGACCACAGTGAGAGTGGGGGTTAGAGAGGGCTCTTTACCCTGGGTCAAAATTGGGGCTGCTCTGCAGCCGAAAAAAGGCAAGGGTAAATCCAAGTCAGACAGTACTGAGAGGGATTCTGTTTTCCAGAGCTTTTTTCAACCAAACTCCAAAATATTTCTGTGTTGAGAAACAAAGGGAGAGGTTTGTGAGTGTCTCCTTTAGTGAATGGTGGAGCAGTTAAGGAACTTGTCTAGTTATCCTATTGCTATTTTGTCCAAGGAGGGAGCACTCAGGAAGACCTCAGCCTTTCCTCTTGAAGTTATTCCACTTTGGATAAACAATTAACATTTACTAGAAGAGGGACTGGTGTTCAGGAAGTCTAATCTCTCAAAAGACGACCCGCCAGGCTACTGATTCATGCACACACGTGTGCTCTCTATCAATGAATAGTTGATGTTTTATTAAGAGTGGAATGGATCCAAGGGGATGATTCAAATCTCCTCCCTGGATCCAATACTTGGCTTTCAGCTAATATACTTTTTGTTCCATTAGAAATGTCATTGCTTTTACACAACTCCTTCTCCCCATCTAAATGCCTTTCTTTGTTTCAGCTGATTTTTGTTTTGTTACTTGCCCAGACCCTGCCCTCTCCTTTGCTCCTTGACCTTAAGAGTAGGAGATCTGTACCTCTATTATATTTGAGATTAGCTGAACCTATGGAAGAGCCAAAAGTAGGTTTTCTTTTGAACCAATCTGGGGAGGGCTAAAATGTTCCCATCTCCACACCGTCTTCTGAAGCATTTGGAACATATTGCCCTTGATGAGCCTGTGGATGCTTGACGCTTCTCAGCAGCCTGTTCCAGACATTAACAGAAGTACAAGGGTGCATTCAACGCTCATCAGACCCATTTTCATCGCTGCCCACCTTCTGCCTCTCTCGGGGTGGCCTTAAAGGCAGGGATGGCAGTTTCCCAGGGGAAACACAAACTACAAGCAGTAATCAGCACATGCAGGCAGTGGGGTCACACCACATTGTTTCATGAAGGGAGAAACCCTAAGGGAAATCCCAAGTTGAGGACCCACACATCACCTTTACTCTGAGAAATATAACCCCAGCCTAAAGCTGAACCTAACTTGGACCTTACCATGCAAACCATTAGGGATTTCCATCTGCTTTTCAGGACTATGAGGTGTAACTTGGGCTGTGATGCCTCAGCCTGGGGTTTTGTGCTAAGTTTGTAGATAACATTTCTCTGCCCGCACAGTGACATTAATATGCATGTTGTTGCACAACATATCCTGATCTCTGGGAGTGAAGGCAGATAGGGAAAGTGAAAGTGGGACTGAAACAGATGGAGGAGATGAGGTGGTTGTCTCTGCACTGGCTGTTGTCATGACTGGTTGGATCAGCCACAGCCCAGAGGAAAATTAATGGCCGTCCAATGGTTGATAGGAAGATAAATGGCTAAGTGGCATTTACAGGACTGATCTCTAATTGAACGTCACATGCAACCATGAAAATTATTCATTAACTTTCTGCTTTCCTTTGTTCCTTCTGTCTTTTGGCCAACATGTCCCTTCTAGCCAGCTTCCCTATCCCTGAAGATGTCTCTTGTCTGCTTTACCTCCAAGGGGTGATATGAGAGCTGCATAAAATGATTGTTAAAGCACCCATGGTAACTGGCTCCTTGTCTAACCAAGCCCCATCTGTTGCAAACCACAGTGATTGCACTGATATCCCAGAACCATTAAACTGTTCCATGTGGGATGCTTTTCCATGTACATAACCTTGTCCACAACAAAGCCTAGCAAAGGAGTTGTGATGTTAGGAAAAAACAATACAAATCAAAACAGCAGTTAACATATTGGGAGAACATGTCAGCAGTCTGCCAGCTGTAAATTATAAATTCCATTTGCCCACCATGCGGTTGTGGGAGAGGAATGTGAGTGATACTATCACCTATGCTCAGATCTCAGACCAGTCGCACCAACCACTTTGCCTCAACTTGGTAAAAGTGGGTTTCGTGATATCTGTTGTTCTTCACGTGGAGCAAGCTGATTTTGTGAGTCAGAATGTGTATGGCTATGCAAATTGACATCACCTCCAGACCTCTAGGTTTTTTTAGCGGACAATCATTGTGTTCTTAACGTGTTTTCTCCATTTTGTTGCTGTGTCCACCCCCAGCATGGCAGACTTGGCTCTACTTGGCTCTCTGAATAAACTCCCTCTTACAGGAAAATCTGTAGCACACTCTACCACAGTTTACAATATTGCATATGGTTTTCTTTTATCCCAAGTAGCATTTGAGCTAACTTGGGCAATGCAAAATAGATTCAGGTTATTCTATCCAAGACAGTTTAGGCTAAGTTTTGCCATGACAGGGAAAGAAAGTAAATGATGTAATTACAGTGAGATTTAGTGCTAGGTTAAAGGGCAGGATCTCACAGGAAATGCAGTAAGAAGGAAAAGTCATCCCACTTTTGGAAACCACAGCCAATGTTCCCTCCGAAACTCGCCAGCTGCCATTTGCCTTCTGTTTTGCCAATGTTTTTATTAGTTCCTTTGTAAAGGTGCCAAAAACACCAAAGAACTGGGAGCTTTTTCTGCAAGCACAGATTAAGTATCTCCTAGGTGAAATGGTTGCTCAGAGACTATACTATAACAAAAGCCAAGAAACGCCACCTCAAAGTCTACTTTGGGATGGGGAAATTACAGCCTCGTAGCCTCCAGGTAAGGAAAGAGATATCTGAGCTACATCACCCTCGTTAGAGAGATGATGTTCACTCTAAGATGCATGGACAGAGTGACCAAACTGAAACAAGCTCTGATGATTTTCTCATGTAAACCCCTGCTGTACTGCCTTGCTGGCCTTCATTTGGTCTGTGCAAAACACAGCCCACCTGCAGGTTTTGCACATCTGGTCCCTACTGCTGCTTGGCTGACTTGGGAGTGTGTTGGGACCAGAGATGCACAGGCTGTCTCCCACCACTAGCCTCACAGCATGCCTCTGTGTTTGATGCAGCTGGGAGTTTAAATATTTGGTTGAAATGCAGGTCCTTTTGTGTGGTGGGGTTGGGCTGTTGAGCCTGCAGCTTCCAAGTAATTTAACTCACGAAGCATCTCTGCATCCGCCAGAACCCTGCTGTCTGTTTTGTGTCTTGACAGAAGTCTTGTCCTCTCTTTCCCTAACAATATCATCTCCTTGTGGAGCCTACCAGATACAGGCAAACTGAAATTATTATGCTACCAGCAGGGTATCAAATATCTATTTTTCATTAGAGATTCAGAATATGTCTTTTTTAGAAACAAACAAACAAACAAACACCAAACAAAAAAACACCAAAACCCCAAACCCAAGCAAATAACAACAAAAAGACCAAAACCACACCACCCAGTGGGGAAAATATTTTGGGAACCTGGTGTTTTTCATGCACAGGCCAAAGTCAAGCCTTCCCTTTCAATAACTGAAATGCAATTAGAAAGATACAGCTGTGACTCATTCAGACTCTCCTCTGAAGATCTGTGAACAAGGGGCTCAGAAAGGAGGCTGCTCTGCAGCAGCTCACAGGACTACAATAGCTTTGTAATTTCCAGCTGCTTTTAGGATGCTTCCTAGTCTCTTATTAACTTATAGACTTTTCAAGCAGCAGATATTTTAGGATTTTTCTACAGAAAATTGAAAGAAACATTCTTCATTTTCTTTCCACTCTTAAGTGCCTTTTTCTGGTTTTCCAGATCTAAACAGCGATTTGCATTTTCTTTCCCATTGTAACTGTCACGCTTTAACTCTCCTTTCATTTTATCTTTGCTAATGGCTACATTTTTATGAGCCTGTGGGACCCGTTCCATGAGCACTTTACTTTTCCCTCTGAACATGTGGTAACTTGGTTTCAAAATATCGTGTTTAGCACGTCAAGGTGCTCTGAAGGGGAGTTTTCCCATGTTTCGTGACAGCAGTGAGCAGGTAAATAAAAACACTGGGTTTGAAGCACATCGGACACCTCTTAGAGGAAAGGACTGTCAATTAACAGACTTTCTTCTCTGGTGAATGGCAACAACACAGACATTTCTGCGACTACAATTTTCCTGTCAGATGAAGGAAGTTCTGATCACCACTGCAGTTCTTATTCTGCACGGGTGTACTTCAGCAGACAGCAAAGGTAGCTCAGAGGTCTGACTGTGGCACGGGTGGCTCAAAGGACACTGGCAGGCATTGCTGCCTGAGAACTTGTGCTATAGCTCAGCAATGCGGCAGAGCAGATGCGAGAGCAGAGTGGTCAATCCTGCCCTTCTTTTCTCAATGAGGTTCATGAAAAACAACTTTTCACTCTTCTTCGAAAGCTTTTCCATCTGGATGTTTCAGTTTTTTGTATTTTATATATTTGAGGTGCCATGGATTTCACAACCAGTAATATGTCAGCAATACTTGCCCATGTACCTTCTTTTTCATTAATGTAATCTGCTAAGCTGGAGATAGTTCCCCATCTCAACAGGCAGTGAGCACCAGGGAGCAAAGCCTCTGGCCCTGGTTCAACAAAGACACGGCTGAAGTTCCACCAGCAGCAGAAGAGAAAGGACGACAGGATTACTGCTGACCCTCTCATACAGGAAGGTATCTTCTCCTTTTCTCTTGAAGTAACATAGGCCAGCAGTCCTGTTTGAGCAGCTCCAGGACCAAGTTCAGAGTATGAGACCTCTTTCTTCAACTGCAGCAATACTCTCTGCAATGTAGGCTGGAAAAGACCTAAAGAGATTTTTTTCTTATTTAAAACACGTTGTTACACACATCAAACTAGAACAGGCCTTCCCATAATCAGAGAGACAAGGGCAAGAAAACTAAACAAGAAAGTTGGTTATAGAAATTGCTATCCAGGTAAAGAGTGTCTGTTAAGCTTTCATTCTGGCTGCAGATGAGCCAAAAAGCAGCCTCTTACTACCTTGAGTTAACACTTTGGATCAGAAACCTGGGGCTTTTTTTTTTTTTTTTTTGAGACACTCAGAGGGACTGAATTTTAAATAGAATTTTGGCAATGCTAATGATAATATGCCAAAAATATTTAACCTCCACTCAACTTACCTCTTGTTAGTATTGAACTAGCATTCTATGAAATGACTGAGAGTGATCAAAGGAAGATGAAACAGACAAAAAAACCCACTGCACAGTGTAAAGCAAATAGGTTATCAAGCTGGTCCTTTTAAAATAAAAACAAAAATCCCTTTCCATAAAAAAGGGCAAGAATACTTTTTTGTATGTATTTAGGGTGAGATCCACAATAGTTTCTAAAATGATGTTTCAATTATCTATGATTTATTTTCTGCTGTTATGCACTTTCCTTTTCCGCAGTTGTTGTGCTGTGTCCTACAATTGCATTCTAATGATATTCTGGCATGCGTTTTGAGTCTGCAACAGCAGACACTGTGAGGCCATGTAGCATATTCTGGTTGGTCTCTGAGATCCTTTCTCAATGAGTGATTTCGGCATTGGAAAGGTTATTTGTGAAATAAAGTTAAGGAGTGCGGTTCTCATTCATAAGACTACTCTTGCCTTTTAAGGAAGACCTTTACAGCCAGTTTTCCCTTGTTTCCTGTCAAATTTTTTTCATAGAGAAGCTAAACCGGGGTGCTGCCCACCACCCTCTCCTCTGAACTCTCATAAATGAGCAGGAACAGGCATTGCAATTCCAGCTGGCCAGTAAATGAAGTGTGAAAAAAAGCCTTACCTTTCTATTTTAAAACAGAAAAAAGTTTTAAACTGCTGTACATGGAGAGACTACAGGCATTGAAACATTAAAATAGCATATATCCTGTGTAACAGATGATGAGAGACGAATATTTCAGTCTTTCACAATTTTTACTCCATTTTCCTCAAGTGTTTTGTTGAGACACCTTAATTCCTATAGGATACTCTCTCAGCAAAGATTTCCAAGATTATTTCCAATTTGCAATACAGGGAAAGAGAATACTTAAGCAAAAGCAACATCTTTAATATAAAGCCCTTCTTTCCACTTAAGAGTTTGATTGTACTCTCGTAAAGGAATGAACTTAGAATACAGTGAGACAATTTTGAAATTATATAGTTTTGGGCGTGAGTAATGATGCAGACTCTTGTCAGGTATCAGTTAGCATCAATGAAAATACTTCTAGGTTCAAATTGCTTGGAGAAGCTCTAGTTCAGAAAGTAAGAAGGTAGAGCACAGCAAGGGGAATAGGAAGCAGGACACACCCAAAGTACCTGGTTCTGAATATGTAACTCCAGACTGATACTTCCAAGCCCTGTTCATAAACCACTGGTAGGTTTGTGATAATACCAGTGGTACACAGAAACTCATTGCTGTGTATGTCTAATAAGATGAAGGAAAGGTGAAAATAAGTCACATAGTGGTGACCTTAATATAGAGGAGTACATTTTAGTGGTGGTTTCTTTCTCTGTTGCAGAGTTCTTGAAATGTTGTAATATTAAGTCTTAATTTTCTCCACAGGTACAGTTAACATGCTCAAAAATACATAAAGAAAACTTCTCCTTCCCACTGTAGGCATATGAAAGATTCTCAGATTTCTGCTGTTGTCTTTTTAACAGCAATGCTGTTAAAAAAAAAAAAAAAAAAAGAAAAAAAAAAAGGTAGCTGCTGCCCCAGGTGTGGCTAAAAGAGCTTAAGAGGATGTAAACTTGTTTTTTTTGGAGCCCTTATCAGCTCCTGGAGTAGAAAAAGGGACTCCTTTGGAATGGGTCATGAAGTGCTTTTCTGCTTCCTTGGAGAAAAAAACCCTGCAAACATTTGACAAGCAGATCTCTTACCTGATTATACAGAAGACATAGTTTTGGCCAAAAGCCAAGTCAAATCCTATTGTGATCACTACGAATCTTTGGACAGGCTCTGTATTAAAACAGAACAAACTGGAGTTTATCTTTCAGAAAACAAACAGAAATACCTTTTCAAAATCCAGCAATTCCATCATCTTGCCCTTATATATCTGTTTGCTCTCAGTCTCCAAAACGCCATTAGGAACTGAGCCTAGCTCTAAGGTGTGTGACTACTTAGTCATGGTATATGGAAAGGACTTAGAGGAGAGAGATAGAGAATGAGAGGTACCACACACGTCTGTGCAAAACGAAACTGCAACCTGAAGTCTGCTGCTATCAGTAAAAACCTGCAGTTCAAATTCCACTGTCCTTTTAGAGTTTTGTTGATTGTAAAGTAAAGCTGCACATCTATCTTCCCATCTCTAGTGAGGATGCTCCTGTAGCACCTTGGAGGATGCATATTGTGAGAAGTGACAGAAGCCTACAGCTTGAAATTATCAAAACCACAAACTGAAACTGCAAAATATACTATTTCATTAAACATACACCTAATTAAACATATAGCTAATTAAAAAGCAACATATTTCCCCGATTACCCTAAAAATATGTTGGCATCAGAAATCACAAATCAGCATTATTCATCTCAATGCAGGTTTATCCGTTCTTTTAGTCTGGCTCATAATCAAGTTTTCTGCAACATTTTTTTAAATATTAGGGATAAAAGTGTCTTCTTTGCTCATTGTTTCTTTACTGTCTTCATCAATATAAGTTTTTCTTTTTAATTGCTTACAGTTCTGGTTTTACATGAGATTATATTCTCCCTTTCCCTCCTTCCAGCTGTGTACTTGCTTGAGCTGCTGGTGTGTGAGAGCACAGCTTTTCTATCTACAATGCTGAAGCTCATGGAGATACTACCTCTGCTGTAAAACCAATCCCACAGTATTCAGTACAAGTGTGCCATTTCCTCCTCTCAGGCCATGATATTACTGTGATCTTTCAAATGCCAGAACTGGAAACATTTAGGAGTTTCAGTAGGATAAATTTTTATGAAGTTACATGTCCCTTGCAGGTGACACTGCTGTAGCACAGGGAACTTACTCTTTCCATTTCCCCTCACATCTTTTAATCCCTGTATGAAGGCCAGGCAAGGCTGTTCCCTGGAATAATCCTGAACATTAAAAAAGATGCCTGATTAATGCACGTGCACATGCAGCACTCCACAGAGACGTGCCTGGTTAACATTAATGCTGCTGTCAGTAATGTATTTTCTGGAAGACTGGATGCTCAGCCACTCTAAGAAGAAGAGCACAGGCCATGCCTGGAAACATTCCGGTGGTGTTCAGCCCCAGGACAGACTTGCAAATGGAGTATACCTTGCATTCCGTTCTGATGATCTTTATATCGAAAGTATCATTAGTGAGTAAACTATTATTAGTGAGTGGATGTTTTGCTTCCTAGTGCACTAGTTTTGGCAACTGAAAAGACACACACGCTTTCTCCTTGCATAGGTATCACTCAGGAAGTGCAAGCAGGTATATCACTACATGGACTGCATGAGGATGCTGTAAGAGAGGACATAGCCTCTGTGGGGAAACTCTTGAAATCTCAGGCAGGTACCTGAATTTAGGCATCTAATACTAGCTGAGAGGTCCCACAATATCTGAGATATCCACATAGATCTGGCAGCAATGACACAAGAACTACAGAAGGTCCATGTTATTCTGGAGGCCGGGCGTCTTCAGTATTTGAGTGTTTTGAAAGGGCAATAGAAGCCCAATAACTGAGTTGCACCCCTAAGCCAGGAGGCAAAAATAAAAACATAGTTCAGTTCCTAGCAAGTTGTTTCCCGTAGATAATTAGTGTGTGTTTATGGGAACCCAATTAGCACGAATCAGGTACTATTTCAAGATTTCTGGTTGCCCTTCTGCCTGCTGTTGTGGAAAGAAACGTCTCCGTTATGAAGTTAAGGGAGCCATCAGCTATGAGACAATATTTGAGCTCAGTTAGCAGACCATGCAGACTAATGCTTCAGTTACAATGCAAATGCTGCAGACCAAAGCTTCCTGCAACACATTTTTAAAATAATGACAACAACAACGATGATAATAATAATAATAATGCAATTTGTTTTGCTGAGTTGCAGAGATACTGTGTTCCCAGCTAGTTTAAAGGCTGTGTGGTTTGCCTTGTCCCTTCAGGAAAACCTGCTTGGTTTTTCCTGGGGAAGACGGATGGTCCTCATTCTCCCTTGGTCAGGTCAAGAGCTGAGTAAACACGTAGAGTGGATAGGTAGTTCCTTGCCTATGGATCAACACCACTGCTTACACCCTCTCCTGCTTTCTGTTTCTCACTCCCTTCCCCCTCCCTGCCTCCATAAATACGACAAGCGGTGCTGCATTACACAAACTCTTCTTCCACAGTGAAAACATCTGCAGCTCGAATGCTCCTGCAGAAATGTCACTTGGGGAAATTGCTCTTCATTTTACAAGAAGCCTCTCTTTTGAGCGCACAGAGGGGCCAGAGAGGGAGGGGACACCGAGTTTGACATTAGTTCTGTGTTGTTTTTCAGGGATTTTGCAGAAGAATGTTGTGTCTGATTTTGTGGATTGTCAAAATGAAGCCAGATGGCAGTGGATTAAGTGTAATGCTGCTTTGTTGTTCTTGGGTTCGTGACTGAGCTTCCCCTTGAGCGAGGGAGCCCTCCCTTCACAGCAGCCCTAGCCCTGCATGCCCCTGGCCAACAAGGGCCCCTTCCCGTGGGCTCCTGAAAATGCTGCCCTGGAGGGGGGTAGAGTGGAAGCTTTCTTTTGGTGAGGACTGCTAATTGGAAACTACTTCCTTGACATTTTTCATGCCTAGATTATTCACCAAGAGCCTGTTTGCTGCGCTTTCCATCCGACGAAATACAGGTATTTTGCAATTGTAGTAAGGGGTTTTCTTGCTGAAGTGAAGTTGCTGGGTGAGCAGTTGAGCCAGTGAAGCCTGGTTTCTTGCAGATTTGTGCCTGGTAGCTGGATTTCCTGATGTTTAGAAAGGTGTGAGTTTAATTGAAGTGTTTCCCATGAGGCATTCAAATATTTCAAGCCTTTAGTTGATTCCTCAGTGTCTAATAAGGAATGTATTTATGCCTCAATCTTCTTCTTGATATGAATGCTTAGTGGGGTTACTTTCCTCTACCACCCTGTCTTATTTTCTTTATGCTTATGGACAAATACTATCTTTGAAATCATTATCCTTTGTCAAAGTTAGGATACTGGAAAAAGCCACTGGACTCTGAAGACGCAGAGGGAAGACAGGCAAGCAGACACAGACAGACAAAGGTGTGATTGCCTCAACTTTGTTTCCCTAGGAAACTGGGTTAAGGATAAATTATTAACTAGGGAAAGGGTGAATTTAAAGCTGTTATGCTGAGCATTTTCTAGTTTCTTAATTAAAGTTAGATAGGCAGAAAATTTCCTCTTGTAAGAATTGTTCTTCTCTATATCCTCTCCCCTCAACATGAAACCTTTTTCTTTACAGGATAGCTTTTTACGGTTTGGGTCACAGAGCACTTCCCTGTCACTCACTGAGAGCCTTGCAAGGGCCACTCAAGCCCTGCTCCCCATGCTCAGCATCTACAGACCAGTTCAATTCCCCTCAGCTTATGAAAACACTATCAAAGGATGCTCTATAATTTTCCTTTCTGACTGCAGCATCATTTCGGCATCATTTCATAAGCTTAATACTTTCCCTTTAATTTCCTCCTCCATGATCTTTCATTACAATTTCTGTTCAAACCAACAAATTTTATTTTGTAACAAATCTGCATGTTCTCATGTAGACCAGTAACAGTCTGTTCTGAGTTTGTAATAAGGTCCTTGGGCCTGGAAACATTCTGACAAGAACCTGCTGCTTCTTAACAAGGGAGAAACCACAAGCCAAGTCAGTGCTGCTGCCTTGCTGTGCTCTGCCCTGTTCTTTCCTCGGACAGCTTCTCAGCTGCTCAGGAATTTATCTTCAGAGCTTTTTAGCCTTCTTCAGCAAGTTACCATCCCCTTCCTTTTTTGAAAGTCAGCATTATCAGAAGGCTGACTTATCAGACTTTCATGTCACACGCAAAGCCCTGTGCAGATTCATGCAATGTTGAATTGTTCTGGAATTTCTTCTGCAGATCTGATCTCCTGATCTCAGCTGCTTAGCTTGCAAAGTCTTTGATGTGCAGACTGTCTGCATGGCTTTTACAGCACAGTCTACTCTGACAGATTTTAGCTAAAGAAATTGGGGTAGGAGAGGGGTGCAATTAGGGTAATATTTGCTATTATATTACATGTTATAGTGTATAGATAGCTTTCATCCAGTCACTGTCTCCAAAACATAATAAGCAATGGCAATTTTATAATGACCAGCTATTACCAAGATGATCGGAAAGACTGGGTTTTCCTAATCTTCAGTTCAGTGATTTTAGAGATATTTTTTTCCTGATTCTTGAGGAGATACCCTGGTTCTGTAAAGTACTTTTTTTTTTAGAGAATTTGTGTCCTAATACTCAGCTTGTAACCTCTGCATTTCACCTTCTGCCTTGGTGGTCCAGCAGGGGTGGCCCCAGCACCAATTCTGAGTGTACTTTCATCTTCCTTGTACTACACTGCACAGTCCAGAAGGTATAAATTAGACATATTCAAGTATTCCACTAATGTGCTTAGTCTATTTTAAGTAGAAAATTCACTAAATTTCTGTTAAACAGAGGTAAGTTTGGATGTGCTTTTGTTTATGTTTATTCTCAGAAGTATTTTTCATTTATAGTGTGAGCTTCTCCCCCTCAAATTTTTCTCCTGTTTTCTTTACTGTATCCTGTTGTAATATTCCCTTTGGAAGGTCTTTTAGAGAGTATTTCTTTACGGATTCTAAAAACTTCCTTCCTGGCATTTGCATTCTCTCTTCAGATGTCAAAATCAAAGATAATGGTCCATTGCTGATGTTTTGGGAAGGGAGGGGTAGGCAAGGGAGTCTGCAGCCTCAACACGCTCACAAGTCAACTTTACATGCAGTATGAGGGACTTAGTGTGTATCAACAGTAGCTCACTGTTAGACGGTACAAGAAGGAGACATTGAAATTCAAAGCAAGCATTTTGAAAATTGTCAGTATTTTCTGATCCATTTCCCCACATACAAAGGGAACAGATCTTCCAAGGAACTTTGTGAACATGGTGCAAATCTAAATATGAATGGCAATTTTGTCCTCAGGACATGAATATAGACTTGTTCTGTCGGCAGCAGGGATGCGTGTCAGGGACGGTCTCAACAATCGCTTCAGCCTGAAGCCATTGACAGATAATAGTAACGCCATTCACATACCCTTAGTAAGTACTTCATACAGTGTAAAATGTCAGCCCCAGTTCCCTGGCAAGCAGCAAGAGGAAAAGTCAGTAGCACGAAGCACAGCATTGTACCTGTGGAGATTTGGGTTCAGCTCCTGCCATCATATCATATACAGAAATAGTTTGATGGCTCTGCTGTCCCACATCTGAAATATTTCAAATGTGGTCTACAGAGGCCTAAAACTACAACAGCAAATGT
Source organism: Corapipo altera (assembly GCF_003945725.1). Taxonomy (NCBI): domain Eukaryota; kingdom Metazoa; phylum Chordata; class Aves; order Passeriformes; family Pipridae; genus Corapipo; species Corapipo altera. The sequence continues at coordinate 2,321,152 of NW_020884876.1, read as the reverse complement.
TATGTCAATGTTATCAACTGAGATTCAAATAGGTGAGCTGTGGTCCAAGTGTTTTTTTAAAAGCTTCTGCTTTGAATGTCTGAGTCAGACCTTCATTTTTACCTTTTTAGAAGTTAAAGACATCCAATAGAGATTCTCCGGATATAATTATGCTGGAAAAAGCACAACAAATATTCAAGACATCACCAAGGCACTGAAAGCTGAGTTCATAGTTTTGCAATATCAAATAAGTCTTATCTTCTCTACTTTGCTGAAGAGCTTTATATGGGTTTCCTACAGGCCAGAACACACTGAAAGGGGAAGTGCACTATGACACTGACCCAATAATAGGAGATTTATAAGTCAGCTATATGGACTTTCTTAATTTCTTTGAAACAGTTTTGATGGACTTGCCATTTCTAAGGTGTTTCATGGTACAATGCATAAAAATAAATGTTTACTCAAGGACCTCTCATTTGAAATGATACTTAAGCAATCACATTGTAGACTACAGACAAATTCATCATCATCACCATGATTATTGTTAATAATAATAATAATAATAATAATAATAATAATAATAACAATAATAATAATTCCATTAGAAACTGTTCAAATATAATTCAACTTTTTGTTGAATTTTATATGTATGTATGCATTATATATAATGTATTATACAATTATATATCCATTTGTTATGATTTTTGAAAGCATACAACATCTGGCGTTTTTAGTGTAGAAAACAAGTATCAGATTCATGAGCACCAATGCCAAGGAATCCTGTCTTGCTCTAGATTCATGAGTGCTGTGAGCTTCGGGGGGAGATTTTAAGGCTACTTTCCCATGCTACGAATAGGATCTCTGCATTTTAGTAAGCTAATCTCAGAGAGATGTTCTGCTGGTGAAAATGCTATCAATCTTTCATCTCTGCCTGAAAGCTTACCTGCTTTCATCAAAGTTGTTTAATTGCTGTTGAAGTTCTTGTCATCTGGTTGAAATTGTCGGTGGTTGAAATTCTTCCTTGAATCAAAAAGTTATTATGTGTTCTTGGAGACTGACAGTTACACAAGTACAGTTACATGAGCTGCTGCAAACTTAAAATGCATTTCCTGTGTCACAGAAGGAGGACAGAAGCCCATGAAAGGGGCCAGGGCTTGCACTACATGGGGAAGGTCAGCAACCCAGCTGCTTGCTCTTCAATCCCCGTTTTCAGACCTTTGGCTTTGTAAGTAGAGCGATTTAGGACAGAGCAGCACTTACTCATTCGAGATTTAGCTTGCACCTCTGAGCTAAATATCTTCAATCATCACCATCTCGCAGTTTGCAACAGGCATTGCTAGGGAAGTTCTCTCTGTGTATGTATAACGTTATACTCTTTATTTGCCTGTATAAATATAAATAAGTTTTTGCATCCTTACAACTTTTCTTTCTGATGTAATCTATACTCTATCCACTGCACTCTCCCTTTGATAAATAAATTAGCAATTTAGCAATTGGCACTTAAAGGAGTGCACTTAGGCTGATGCTTAACTCTCTTAAAACTTTCTTAACTCTCTTAAAACTTAGAGATGTGCACTATACCCTGTTTGCTGAGCTTGCTGGATCAGCACACTGTGCCTCAGTCTCCAAGCAATAATGTGTTCAGACTGAACATGCTGGGCTGCTCAGGAACCAGTGCAGTGAAAAAATCTCCCTGCCTTCAAGGTGGCCCCTTTCTGTGTGCTCTCTCCCACCAGCTGATACCTTTTGTGGTATGCTGTGTGGATATACTAGAACTTGCAGTGTGTGTGACCAAAAGAACACTTGAATACCTAAAGGCACATCATTCCTCCAGTTGCAGCAATTAGTCTAGTAAAAGATACAACCTTGCTACACATGGAGAAGATCTCTCACCTCTCCTGCTCTTAGTTACCTGACTCAATTTACATCTTTGCAAGTTTCTATAGTATGTGTGGAAGTAGTACACTTTAAAAAACATGCCCCATATTTCTTAGCTAGATTGCACAGGCTTTAAACACTTCAAGGGACAATCCAGGCTTCAGTGCTGGGTTTTGTCCTCTTATGAGAAGGCAAGCACCAGCACAGTAACCAGGCACATCTGAGATGGCCATGGGCTCCTTCCTGTTCCCAAAAAGACTCTGCAGAACTACCTAGTTTGCTCTGTGTAGAAAAAAAAAAGGCAGTTACAAGTGAGAAACTGTCAGACATGCAGACATATGCAGATATTAATGCATTTCTTTCTCCTCCATGGGTCACATCTGGGTCTCCAGAGTTTCCATGACTGGCTCAGGCCAGCACTGAGCCTTTTGGCTGCAAGGTGTTGCAAGTACTGCAGGAGACACAGTTCCTTGATAAATTGTGCCTGTGTGGCCTACGTGGAGTACTTACACTGATATTAAAATTTTATTTGCTGACTTATTTTGCAAAGCCATGGGCAAAATGAGGACACTTTGACACAGAAAGAACAATGTTGAAATTCATTTTTTAAATAGTGCTGCAGAGACTGTATCACAGTCACGCTGTGTCAGCATCCCATGGGTCAGCACAAAATATCCATGTTGGTTTTGGACTGACTACACACCACGGAGCAAAACCCTGTACTGGCTTGTAATATATGGCTTGTAAAAAAATTGAGAGATTGAATAGATGTGGAAAGGACAAAATATCTTGGCTCTTGGGCCACAAGATTATAAATATATATATAAATATTAAAAATATATATATATAAATATTACAAATATAGTTGGCCACAACTATATTTAAAGTAACAGCATGCAGAAAGTGGTTAAGAAAGTAAATGTGGCTCAAATTTACCTTGTCAGGAACAAAATAAATCAGTGTGGTAGAGGATCCAAAGACAAATACATTTGGAAATGCTTATACACTGAAGTTGGGAATATGGGTAATAAGTAAGAGGAACTGGAATTTCTCAATAATCAAGATAAATTCAAGTTAATTGTCTCATCAGGTTTCAGTGCTGGTGGGATTAATATTGTATTGTCAGAATATTCTATAAGCTGTTTAAGCAAGCTAAGGATGACAAAAGAAGTTGTGTGAGAGGAATGATTTTGTCTATGACCTGGTGACATATATCTGCTTAACTTAGAACTGGGAAGTGCAAAATCTTGGGAAGCACAGCACAATAAATACACTGATGGACAAGGCCCAGGAGTGAGCAGGGGTGGGCAGGGGTGATATTATAAGTCACTGAAATGAATCTGAAAACAGAATGAGCTACTACTGCATGTGGGAAGACAACTGTGTAACTTGAAGACTTGTTGAAGATTTTATTTAGCTACCTGTGAAACATCACTAGAGTAGCATTAACTACTGGATGATAGTTCTGAAAAATACATATTGTTATACGTGGGGTGGAAGAATTCTGCTTTCAGGCAGCCTGATAGATAAAAATTATTTTATCCACCAGACTGGAAATCAGGGGTTGTCTCAGGAAGAAGTGATCATGACCTAGTTACATTCAATATAGTTGAAGAGAATACAGTCCCAAACAGTGATATTCATTCTTGTTATTTTGAAAAAGCCAATTTCCCAAAGCCAGGGATATCTCTTAGTAAAATTGACTGAGAAGAGAAAGGTATGAAGAAAACTGCAAGTTTTTCAAGAGGAGTTTGCTAAATTGGCAAGACATTGTAAAGACAATTGTATGGCAAAAGAAAATAGAAAGTAGAAATGGACTTACACATATGTACATGTGTTTAAAAAGGTTTAAATTTGTCCGCACAAATCTGTATATGGAGTTATGTAGGCATACATATCTACAGACACTTATGTAGGCATGCATATACATGGTACTTACATATTAAATAAACTGTGTGGCTTTATACTGAAAAAATGGACGATAAAGGGAGATAGATATCCATTGATATATATATATATGTTATGAAGTATGGAAATTACCAGCAAAACCTAGACCAAAATCTACTCTTGGCAAGCAAATGGTGTTCTGAATGTGTTTTAAATTTACATAGGGAGAAAAAAGTAGAAATGGTGTGGGCTGAGCAAGGGTCAAAGGTACTAAAACTATTAATAAGAAATGTATAGATGGCTAAAATGTTAAGAAAATATTTCTGGCTTATGTTTGGAAAGAAACAAGATGATGTACACATATCATGTGTGGATGACGAACTTCTTTCCAACTCATCTGTAACTAAAAGAATCTTAGACAACTCCTACTTTGAGGAAAAACCTTTAAAGCAGTAGCCCTTCTATTACCTGCAGCTATGCAACCTAAATTTTTGTTTGTTTGTTTTTGTTTAAATTGGCTGAGAAACTATCTGGCCCACTGCTGTGAACTTTTAATAAATTTGGGGACATAGGAGAAATTTTCCAAGACTGAAAGCATGCTCATTTTTTTTGCCAATGTCCTAACAACACAAACAGGATAATTCTGATAACAGCAGGGCAGCTGGCCTGACCTCACTTCCATCAAAATAATAGAGAAGCTGATATGGGAATTCAAGTATAAAGAACAAGAGTATTATTAATGGCAGCCAATGATGTTTTCCTTGAATTCAGGTCTTGTCAGGTAAGCTTGGCTTGCTTTTTTAATGTAAGATTACCCACTTGGTTAAAAAGTATCTATATAGGCATAAAAGACCCTGAAAGAGTTCAGTTTGATATCCCACGATAATTTGATGAAAAACGTCGCATTTTACTTTCTTGTGTAAGAACATGTACAGTGGCAAAGAGTATCAAAAGGAGTTGATGCAAAATCACACTAAAAAGATTTTTCTAGTGAGATTCCAGACCCAGATCAGGACTCAACCCTCTTCTGTTAATGTTCACATCTTAGTCCTGCAGGAAAAATACCAAACCACTCAATCATTATGCATGGTGCTACAGAAAAGGGAATCTAAACTGCCTAAAAAATGGACTTCAGTTTTAAAAAAGCACGCTTTAATATGGCCAAATGCAAACTTATAAACCTGGAAACAGAGAACATGCAGCATATCTACTGAAATGGAGGAGACATTAAGAAAGCCTAAGAAAAAAAAACCAGAGACTTTGGAAAGACTTTGGAGATCTTAATGCACAACCTTAGAATGCAGTCTATTTTGCCCAATGGCAGGGCAAAATATCTAGTGTGATCCTTGAGTATGTGCACAGAAGTGAAATAAGCAGGGCAAGAGTCTCACTTTGTCTGTCTTTATAGTATGTATGCATGTGGAGAGACTCAGAGCAATATCAATCACATCAGTCACATACAGCCAGCACTCTAAAAGATGATTTAAAAATTGGAGGAGAATGCAGGGAATAGCAAAAATCTTACCTAGGAGCTAGGTAATACACCTGCTATATTGACAGGTTTATACCACAGTCCTTTTGTTCCGCATAAAAAATAGATGCGGATGTCAGCACGAATGTAACACAGGTAGTGGTACAAGATACAGATACCACCTCAGGACAGGCTCTTTCCGACAGCCAGGAAACGCATAACATGAATTGATGACAATAACCGGAAGCAGCGTCATCAAATTAGCAATGAATTATCCATACGTTTTTACAAGTATGAACAATTACTTTCCAGAACAGCTACCAAAGAGACCAGTGGATTCCCTACATTTTGGTTATTCAAACTCAATGGAGTGCTCTTCTAGAAAGACTCCTGGTTAAACCCAGGCACTGGCATCCATAAAGGGCACAGAGCAGGGGATGTGCAGCTTGTGGCATGCAAGTCAGGAAAGATGACCTCCATCTCTCTTCTAATCTTGAACTCTATGAACTGCTCCCAATATATAAACCTGGCTGTGAAACTTAATTCAAGAGCAGGCTGAGCACAGTATGTACTTGTACATGCTTTTAGTGCAGATATTTTACTCCACCTTATACTATTCCCTTTACTGTGTATAACAACATATGGGAGAATTAGAATCTCTCTTTATGCCAGAGAATTCTTTGGCAATTAGGAGAAAGTCACTTAATTTCTCTTTCTTTCTTTGCCCACTTCTAGAGAGTGAACCCAGCTTTTTTCAGTCCTTTCTCCCATGCTAGAGGAACTGCAGCAAACATATTCTTCCAAAAAGGCATAAATAATCTGAAAACTGGAGTAGGGCACAGGACTGATGTTTCTAATAGATCAGAGAGCTTTCATCCTGCAGAAGGTACTAATGTTACCTTGGTCAGCAATCCACTCGTACTGTGAACCTTGATGAGATAAATATAATTGTCCCAGGATTCATTATGTAATGAGCTTTCTTTGCAATTTAACTAATGAATGTGCTGAGAGACCAGCTTAATCTTTTAACTTTGAGAATTTCTCCCAAGGGAAAACATATAGAGCCTGCCTATCTATAATATTATCCTCTCCCTACAGCCAGAGCAATTTGGCCACTTGAATGTTTGTTTTGCTTATGTATGTTAAGTTCATGTGCTCACAGATTTTTCTGGAGGAGGTGGAAGGACACCAAGCTTTACTTGAGATGTTACAGCTGGGTCTGTGGGCTTTCCCAAACAGAGCCTTTCCTGATAGATGCCATGTGAGTTCTTTGGTGGGATGATTTTAGTTGCTGGTATGGCACAAATTGCTGTTTGGGGATTTTTCTCAGTAGAGCCATATTTAATCCTGTGCACTCTTAGTCCATGAAAGCAGTTCATTTCAGAAAAATAGTAGTCTGGTACTATTATTGGTTAATTAATTGAGGACAAGATATTAGAATACTCTGGTTTTTACTTTCTTCCTTCTCAGGAGTCATCGAGGAAACGTAAAGATACAGGATACAGAAGATCCAGTAAATGCTTATGATAAATGAAACATGACTTCCCAGAGTAACATACACTGTGTAAGATCTTTGCCAACTGTAAATTGCACCAAGTCAGTCAACTTTGGAAGTCAACATCTTATTTAAACTGTCACACTGTACAGAATTGCTACTTTAATATTGGTGATTAATGAGTGCAGAGTTCAGTCTCATTTCCAAGCAGACTGTCAGTGACACTCAGTAGTCCCCAAAGAGTCCATAGTACAAGTACTTGGCAATAGTTTTATATTTTGTAATCCAATTCAGATTGCTGATTTTCCACAAAGGGGAAAAAAGAGAGGGAACTGACATGAAAACACTGGCCTACAATATGGAGTTGTTTCAACACCTGATTATTCTCCCTCTCAGAGCTTATTTGTGTTCTCCTGTATGTCCCTACAAACCAAGGTACAATCCCATGTGAGAGCATTGAATCGAATGCTCATGCCAGATGTGGATGTGGCCTGCCATTGTGGAGGTTCAGGAGAGACAGTGTATCCTGGGGGACTTCAATCTCCTCCTCTCTGGTCTGTCCCCACAACCCTAAGCTGTGACCCACAGTCCTTGATGCTCCTTTCCTGGCACCATTCCTTCCACTGCTTCTCCACTGAGGCAGAGTGCCAGCCAGGGCTACCCAACCTCCACCTCCTGGTCCCCATCCTACCATCCATCCGTGGGGGTCAGGGACAAGGGTGTATTTTACCGTTGTGGGTATATCACAGAAATACACAAGGAATCTCCAATGCTGTTGAGGACTTGAAAGAGACAGCATAGCTCAGTCCCGTGCCAGAACTGTGTGGACAGGAATGCAACATGCACTGGAGATAGCTCTTTTATTTCCTTTTTTGCAAGCAGTCTGCTGGCTGGCCAGGACTAGGGGCTGGAAGAGAGTGGCCAGTGGCAGGCAAAGAGCTGACCTGCCCCCTGACTCTTCTGCTCCAGTTTCACAGAGCTGCACAGGCCTCTATGTTTGTAGGACACAGTGATCTTTTCAATCCAACACAGATGGCATCCACTACAATATTATCAACTAACATTTCATTATTATAATTTCCCATAATTTGACTTGACTAATCTTCTAACTTAGCTTGCAGTGTATACTGCCAATGGTTTCAATATATGCTGAAATCAGTTAGTTGAAGTAAATAAATGAGCCCAGTACAGTATAGCTTATGGCATGTTGTCCTCCTGGAAATAATTTCAACAGTAATGAAGTATGTAATATCTGCAGCTGAAAATGTCTGTCCTTGTACACCTATTTGCATAGCTTGAGATAAATGTAAAAATTTATTTTAAAATTAAACAGAGATAAATATGTAATTTTTTTTGCCTCCAATGTATGAATCTGTACCAGGGAATTAGAAGTTTATCAAGCAGTCAGTGCACTGCACCGGTCAGATCCATGAGATGTTGTTGTCATTTTTATGCAAAATAATGAATTGTAGTTGGCAAATGCTCTTGTTTTTTTGTGCTGTTGGTGAAGAAAATCTGCCAGAGCCTTTTGCCAGCTGCGGGCAAAGAAGAGAATCAACAAATAATGCAATACACAGGCTGGAGACAGCTTCAAAGGATAGCTTCAGTCTTCCCAGCAGATGAAAGATAGGTTTGGCTAGGGTCTTCCATCAACAGGTACAGCTCACAAGTTCTTTGGTTCAGAGACATTAAAAAAACTCATCTTCTAGGGAAATAATTTGCCTGCTGTGCATAAGGAAATATAAATGCCATTCCAGGGGGAAAAATTCGGACAGGAATGAGTGCCCAAGAGGGTTGTTTGGGTGAGCAGGAGAGTGAAGAGCAGTGAAAAGCCTTTCTTCTGAGCAGAAGAACTTCTTAGAGAGTTTGAGTGGAAAGGAAAACAGGAAAACATACCATGAAATGGGAAAGGCTATTTAAGCAATCCAGTAACATTAGCGTGAGAACAAATGAGTTCGAACTGGCCGTTAGTCTGGAAACTTAGAAAAGCCTTCTGGCAGTGGGAGGGAGTAAAAACTTGGCTAGTTTCTAAACCAGAAATAAAGTCTGTAACTGTCTGATGTGGCCACCTGTGGCAACAGGGCTCTGGGCTTTCTGATCTGGGGCAAGCAGCCTCGGAGAGACCTCCCATGAGAGGAAGGATTTAAATGCAGGCTTTGCTCTGCAGGGATATATTTGCTAATGTTTAAGCTTCTGTAGCTTAAGCATGTTTTTAAAAGAACGTTGCATATGCATAGTTCAATTTTGCAGGCGACTGACGCATGAGGCTTTCATATCTGGCCTTGTGACTGCCATGGACATCTGGTCCCGTGCAGGCTGTGTCTCTCAGTATTGCACCCATCCTGGGGGAAGAGCAGCAGCTGCACAATGCCCCAGATCCAGCACAGTACTGCTGGGTTTTGAACAACCATACACTGAGCACTGGCAGGCTGGTTTGGCAGGGACCCATCCCAGGTTTCCTTGAGCAACTTGGAGCAGAGGTGCTGTGCCGTCAGGGCAGGAAAGGCAAATACTATTGCAAAGAAGCATCCATCAGGCTAAGGGTACGACTGTCACACTTGCTGGTAGGACTTGACAGGTCCCTTCATGATTTCTTCTAATAAATATTTAACATGGGATTTTATAGTCACAAGAAGCAAGTATGCTTTTAAAATGTTTGAAGGGAAACCAACTTGTGTAAGAATGCATTGGAGACCAAGACCTGGTAGCCATAAATGTTTATATCAGAGCCTGGATATTTCCTTCTTGTTTTTAGTATATAGTGCAGTTGCTTGCTTCAAGTCTATCTCCAAAGCTGCCTTGCTTCCTAAATAACACTTCCTTCCTTAGAAGCAAATGCTTAAGATGGCTGAAGATGCATTTATTAGTGATTCATATAGTTGGAAGATGAGGGTTTCTTTTCCTCCACTGAAAATATTTTTTGAAAAAAGATCTTTTTTGCTGCCACTGCTTTTGTTACTAACATTCACACTCAGCTGTTGCATTACAGTACAATGTAGCAGCAAATACTTCATCTACAGTGCACATCCCCTTCTTGGGTACTTTAAAAACTGAAAATGACTCACTAAGAGGGTTTGAAACGGTCTTAATTTTGCAGAGTTCAGAAAATTAACAGAGCTTGTATTTTCAGAGAGCTGATTCTGGAGTTTACAAATTGCTCTTATATGGTTCATAAGTTTACCACCAATTTCAAGTGTACAGGAACAAGGTGAATATTCAAATTCCAAATCATAGACTTGGGGTTAGAACTTGCGGGCATCATCTTCCTTTTCCAAAGGGAAAGTCAACATGAATCTTTCATCTTGAAGCAATTTTTAAAATGGTCCACTTGACTGTTAAATGGTTCATTTTCCAATCTAAAAGAAGAAAAGAATTGCAAGTAAGAGCCTGACCAAATGAACTTTCGTATACGCCGGAAAGAAAAGTAAAAGCTTCAAATTAAACTGTTGTGTGAGCAGCCTGCTTATCTGCCTGCGGGAGACCTGACTGGAAGGGTGTGGTCTTTTAAACCTTAAACTGCTCAGGTTTATGCAATTCAGCTTTTCTGTACCTTCTCTCATGCCACAGGCTTCCCAGTCTGACACAGCCACCGACCGCTCTCTGCCTGCTGCGACAGGGCTGAAGGCGGAGTGCAGAGCCCCTGCCTGGCCACGCCTGCCCCAGCCTGGGGATTTTGCACCTGCAGAACTCTGCCAGCAGCGGATGAGAGGCAGCCTAAAGCCAGACACGTGAGTTGAAAGACTTGTATCGGTTTTTGTGCTGTTCCCACTTTCCCCCTTCAGTTGGGCATGAGTTGTTCCAGAGGAGCAAAGGTGGAAGAAGATGATCGGGTAAACAAATCAGCCTCATTTTGTGGCAGGGGGAGCAGGTCCGAACCTCAGCCTGCACTCTCTGGAGTGCCATGCAGCCAAGCAGTGATAAATATCTACTCTATCTGTCATTAGTGATTCAGCCTCCCCATAATCTAATGAAGAGATCATTTTCATAATCTAACAGAGAAGGCCATATAACGTACCTGTAGGTTGCTGTGTTTCTTGGTAGTCAGTGTTAAACTACTTGCATACCTACTACATGCTAGTATGCAAAGTACCTGTGCTTAGTTCATTACCTTTTTGTTAATCGGATGTGTTTGGGTTTCTGCCTTCCCTGTTGTTAAGAAAGTCTATTTCTTCTGTAAAGTGTGTTGAAATCCAACTGATTATGTGTGGAGAGGTGCCATTTGTACTGCAGCTGCTTTTTAGCCCATCATTTTATTAATCCTCTGGAAATCCGTTTCTCCCCCCCCCCCCCAAGTTAAAACCCACAGTCTCACTGCAGCTGTAGGAGGTAAATTGAGGCTACAGTCACTGGTGCTGTATCTTACTGCTTGATTTTATGCATATAACTGCAGCTGAAGTGAGGAAAGAAAGAGAACTTTGTTTAGTTGTTATCTTTAGCTCATGTTCTCCTCCACTTACTTCAGCTTATCAGTTCTTTACTCAAATCATCTTGCAATTCAGTAGAGGTATATGCATGGGTTGCATACCTGTGAATATGAATGAATAGAAATAACTTCTTATAAATTTCATTTCTCCCCAGAAGCCTGATTGTTCATGTGAGAACATGTATTTGCACAGACATGCCAACATAGAACCCAAAACTGCAATGAGGATATGTGGACATCCTCACACACTGAAATACGTACTTAGAGTATGCTGTAGACAAGAGTTCCAAGTACATAAATCAGCAGGACCTGTTCACATGTTTGAACATCTTAATGTTTTGGGGTGTTTTTAATGACCATGGATGAACTTCTTAACATCTACCAATGAAAAACATAAAAAGCAGGAAAGGTATGCATATTAGACTTATATTCCATGCCTTTCTACAGTGCCTGATGACTAGAAAAGGGTTCATCCAACAGCAGGAAAAGCAACTATACATTAGGTGACTATACTGGGCACTTTTCCCACAGTCTCCTGTAGTAACAGAGCTCCTTGGTCATCCCACTCTCCCAAGCTCTTTTCATTTGATCATTCATGTTCGTGCAGAACAATATCAAGGCAGCTCCATCAACTCATTGAAACAGCATTGTCTATTATCTGCTGTTGTTGGAAAAGCACAAATGCTGATCTGCAAATAAAAGCCAGGATTTACTGTCATGCATTTGGAAAGCTGCTGCCATGTGAGGAGTTGTATCCTCAATACTCACATCCACTTTCCTAAGACTGAAAGGAAGTAATCTGTTACTAATTTGGTATTTTATTCTTCCATCCCAAACCTCAGAGTCTATGTGTATTTTCCAAAAATATAAATTGAATTAATCTGGAAAGTTTGTCTCCTTGTTATCTTTTCTTTGCCACCTGAAAATATTCCTTCTCCCACTGCTAACTTCTCTTACTTGTTCGTGGTCCTGTACAAGTCTCCTCCCCTTTGCTCACATGGGTTCTGCTTTTTGGATGGGTGTTTCAAGCCCATGTGTTTGAGCATTAACCGCATCAGGACTTCATTGTACACAGAGTTGGCAAGAAGAATTTTCCTGGCTCTGGGTTGAGATCATCTATCAGAAGAGAAAATTGAATTGTCTTTTGGAAGAAGTTTGAAGGTGCTGGCATCTTCCCCAAGCATAGCCTTTCTTTTGTAAAATGGGAATAAATCTTGCACGCAGGATGAGATGATAGATTAGCTTAATTTCACTGCAAACCAGGAAATCAAACAGCATTGTTTCCAGAAGCAAGGTAAATTAAAAAAAGGCTTTCAAATGCAGAGAGTCTTTTCCAGGCTGGCTGCTGGAGGGAAGCAGTCCAGTATTTCTGGAGCCCTCAGCCCTGTTTGCAGGGCTAGATACTGCCACCTTATTCCTTTCACTGCAGGGGCAGTTGAAGGCCTGTGGCTTATATGGAGGCACACTGTGGCCAGAGCCTTTTGAGAAGACTAATGAGGCCCGTCTCTTATTAAAATGGCTGGACACTGGTGTCCTGCAAGGCTGCCTGACTTAGCACTTGTTTGCAGTACACGTCCCATTCTTTCAATTAAATTTGTGCTCCTAGAAGCTGGGATGCACAAGTATACAGTTGATGTTTCCAAGACTTTTCCCAAAGGCTCAAACTGAATCTGTAAATAGGATCATTACCTGAATCATGTGATTCAAAGGGACTCGACATGGAAGATAAACTTTCACCTTCAATACATATTCAGGGAATGGTTAGTTGGCAGCTCCTGTTGTGTACAAGTGCTTCCCAATGCCTACTGCTCCTGTCCCTCTGAGTAAACATCAATTAGTCCTTTACAGGGAACTAAACACTCTCAGACTTCCTACCTGTCTAGCTGCTCCTGGAACCCTCTCACTGGTCCTCCAGTTTTACTTTAATATGCCTACAACATCCTTACTAAAACAAAGAGTCTTAATAAAGTAATGGTTTTCATCTGCCAGTAATTTCTTGTTAAGGAATGATGGCTATTTCTCTGTCTGGACTGATAACATCTTTCAGAATATGGCTTGTCTGAAAACAGGTAAATTTTGATTGGATTTTGGATATAATTCTTGTCTATTTTTTACTTGTCTTTTCCCTACTCTTTTGCTTTCCATGCCTACAGCTACATGGTATAGTTACTGTTGAGATGCTGATGTTAAAAAAATACAGGTGATGCTGTTATTTTATTTTATTTTCTCCTTCAAAGATGATTTCGTACTATAACAATATCAGTTCACAGAGGATTTTGCAAGTACAACACAGTTCTGGAAAGTATAGCTTTGGATTTTTGTAGTTGCAGTCTGAGAAGTCATCTAATCATACTACTATTATTTGAAAGTATATTGCAGTTTAGATTGAGTCAAAAAGGGTTTGAGGCACTGAAATAGCTGTGACTTGTAGGAGGAATTTCAAAGAATTAAAAAATCCTCTTGCCTGCATGAATGCAGCAGATCACATCTGATCATGAGAAAGGATGCAGGAAGCAGGACAGTTTGAGCATGTAATTCCTAATTGTCTCATCACACAACTAACAGCACACAATTGGTCTTCACACCCACAGAACCGGTTCTGGAAGCAGATATTTATTCAGCCACAGACTTAACTATCTTTCCCAGGCTGGTGTCACTCGTGTGTCCTGGCTGACAAAACGTTAGTAAGCCCCTTGTTTTTAAGGAGAATATTACAAGGCCATCAGCACATGCATGCTAATTGGCAATGGGTTTTGGGGAAGTTCCCACAAAGCCCCAATTAAGGCAGTGATGAATCAAGGATAGTGAGTAGTACTCACATACTCAGGGATGTTGTTTCCCAGCACTGAGCAGATGAGGGCAGAACCAGGCTCTAGAGGATGTGTTTTGGTAGCTGAGGGCTTGGTCACTGTAATAAACAAAATTTACTTGACGTGACATTGGTTGGACAGGGATATTAATCATTATCCTGCTACAAAAAAAAAAAAAAAAAAGGTACCCTGGAACAGAAACTATTGCACAGCTTCATCTAGAGAGACCTGCTTCCACTCCTGCTTGAATACTTTGTGTTTATCAAGTCCTTTCCATTTTTCCATTTGGAAGAAAGTTATACTGCTCAGCTCACTCCCAGATGAGCAGTAAGGACTATCTGCAGATATAAATGGGCACTGTCAGCACTACTTCAAAAGAGAGGTTTGTTCAAGACCCAAAAAGTAACCTATATTAGCCCCAGAAAACTGATAGACCACAGTGACTGGGCTTCAGGGTTCAGCCTCTTCAGAGTGCAGTATGTCTCCCTCTTTCAAAGACTGCTTGTTTCTTAAATATGAAATTCAGCACGTGGCATTGCAAAATGTCTGTAAGCTCATCAAAATTTCTTCCCCGTGCCCACTGAAATTTCGATTTATGGCTGCATATTGCATGTTTGCCTGTGATTTCATAGGCTGTCCCCGGGCTGGGCCACCCTTCCAAGTTGTTGAAATTTACTTGTTGGCTACCTTGCCTATGCTTGTCCTCTCCTTTCTCCAGGTTCCTGAATGGGACTGGACTCCAGCAGCTGTGACCCTCGGACTGGGTGAGAGGGAATGCTTTCAGATTGTGTTATTTTAAAGATCAGAATGTCGCTGTTTTGTGCAGTTCTTCAAAAGGGACTGTTTTTTTTTCTGGTTAGAATGTGTTTATTCAGTCATTTTTTGTGGATCCAACTGGCAGGAGGAGGAAAGAGTAAGACACAGATATAATTTAAGTTACAGACATTTACAGACCTGCAATTTGAATTATATATTGTATATAATATTTACCAATAGAATAATAATTATATCTAAACTATAGTACCGGAGTTAGGTGCAACGTAAGTGGAATTGAGATACAGATAATTAAATCCTTATTCCATTGAATTTGCTTGATTTTGCTTTTGAGTGCAATGGAGCAGAGGTTTTAACTCAAGCGTTTGCTTCTCCTGTTTAGACAAGTCACTCTAAGGAGCGAGATGCTGCAAGTTGCTACCGTCCCCCCATGGGTCCATGTTCACAAAGCAGAGGATGCAGTCCTAGAATTCAGGAGCTTGCGAGGACTTTCCCTCAGATCAGATCTGAGAATATCTCTGTTCAGATTGCTTCACGAGGACTCTTGTGACAGAAGCTTGGCCTTGGCCCCATGGCGTGGGAACAACTAGGTGCCTGTTCCCCTTCTCAGCTAACCGTGCTGTGGGCTGCTTCTTAAAAAAGGTCCCCACAGGGTGTTATGAGAACTTATTAACTAGTTTGTCAAGCATTAAGAAACTCCTGGATCAGAGAAGCAGTTGTAAAGGCACAATGTAATTAAAGCTTGGCTTATTTTATTATGTGTTATTAGCAGGGCTATCCATCACATGTTCTGCACTTTGTAGTTATTAAATATTATCTCATGGTCACATGTGAGAAGATGCTGTCTGAGAGTGGCAGGCACCATGGCTGTGAGAGGCAGGTTGAAGTGTAAGGCTTCAATATCCTGTGGGGAAGAAGTCCTCCACTGCTTTTTCATTCCCTCTTCATCAGCTTTTTCATTCCCTGGCACTGGGAGGGCAGAGAGGTAGCATCACCCGCCTCCCCAGCTGACCCACTTGGGGCCCTGGGAGAGTATTGCAAAGACAGATTAAGACTTACTGTGACGCTGTATTAAGTTACGATTTTCACATGCATTTTTCCCTGCCTATTGCATTGTTATTTTAAAGTTAAGTAGGGCAGGCCCGCACAGAGAACACATGGTCTGCATTCCCCATCACAGAGACACAGCAGACTCACTTGCAGCAAGGACCCAGGACACACTCCCTTATGCAGTTCGCTTGGAATGTTGTACTTGTTTCTGGATACCAGCATCTTAGAAGGTAGCTGGGGCATGTGGTTCTCCAGCCACACAAATACAGTTTTGTCACTTGGTCAAATGGCTGAAAGCAAGCTTGTGGTATTTGTGAGGTTGCCAGTCTTGCCAAAGTCAGAGCAATCAGTCAAATCGGAGTGGTAACGCACCTTTTGTTACATAACTAACTGTGCAATTTTATAATTTAGTATGTGAAATGCCAATGGCATTTATTATGTCAATTAGGATGAGCATATGTTTAGGAAGCTCTTTAGGAGTCAATCATAATTGCTCACATAGCCTTGCTTCGGCCACATGATTGACTTCCTTTGAGTAGGTAGACTGTGTGCCTTTGGGCAGCAGTTACCCACAGCCTGCCCATTTTGCTACAACACATCTTTGCACTTGGAGTCTGAGCATGTAGTTCTGGCATAAGCTCTTGTTCCAAGTCTGGGTTTACTGAACTTTGAAAAAAGGAAGACACAGAAGTTTCTACCTCAACCAACACAGTATTTGAAAACTAGAGACATGCCAGCAACAAGTTTTCTCGGAAGTACTTCTTTCTACTAAGGTGAGTTCATTCCTAGGACATATTCCTGGTACTGTGGGTAGGTTAACATGCGGATATGTACTGTCTTATTTAGGTCTTCTCTTCGCTCAAATCTTGTCCAGCTGTTCCTAATATTCTCAAATTACTTCTGGGCTGATTTTTTTTCATTTTAACATGCTGAGTAAAGTTCTGTATCCATGAAATTGTCAGAAAGAGCAATTCAGGTTTGTGTGGGCGTGTGAGAGACAGACAGACAGACAAAAAGGCAGAATATATTTCCATACATTCCTAACGGACGTTTCAGCTATGTAATTCCACAATGAAAAGCTTTTTCCAGTATTGGTTTATTCTGTAAATTCCAGCATGAGCCACAGAGAAAACCACTTTTTTTCAAACAGTCTGGTTCTGATTTGAGAAGTTGTTGTGCCTGCAGGCACAGTATGCCATTTCTGTTAGGTTTCACAGCTTGAGCTACAACTTAAAAAGTTGGGGTTATTCACCTACTATACTGTACCACTGGATTTTTCTATTCAGTTGGAAATGCCTTTCATCATTGAAGGCTCTGCAAAGTGCTTTGATTGTTATAAGCTATGAGAAGGACTTTTTGGCTAACAATAACTTTGAAAAACTAGTTGTCTTAAAGGTGGGACCAGGCAAAGAAGTAGTTTTGGAGCTCCTATTTATTGTCTCAAAGGCATTCTGTATTGACTGTGCTGAACTTTTAAATACAGTTTTTTTCCTCTAAGACCCAGTTCTAACGGTCTTTCTTATCATCTTAAAAGTCAAGCTGAATTCTTATCTACTAAATCTTTATCTCCAGGATCACCAACTATCCTCCAACTACTGACTTGCTACCTGGAGGTATGCATCTCGCCTCTGCCCACAACAAATCTCCAATTAACTACACCTCAGGCAGAAAGAAAATGCTGTGACTGTTCTTTAGTTAGAATAAATTTAAAAATAAGTGAAAAGGGAAAAGAAAAAAAGAGAATCATATACGTAGGAGGGTAGCTGATCTCAAGGTATGATGATAAGATTTTGAGCACCTTAGTGTTTTATAACCTTCCTTCAAACAAAGTTTCAAATCTAGGCAGACTGACCCACCCCTTTGGTCTTTAGTGCAGCTATGCCAGAATTGGTGTAAATTCTTACATAATATTTTATAGCCAGATCTTTGAAATGGGAATCACTACCTTTTTGAATCTAAAATACTGTATAATAGGTATTATTGGAGTATGGGTCACTCTGTGTTCTCCACAACTGTTACATAGTATCACTTAGAACAGTAAAGTCAGTGTAATCTGTAAAAGAACTTCATTTGGGTAGAAGAAGTTAGTGGTACAAAACATGGTAATGGGAAACCTGGGAGGGCTGTTACCATGGAAGGCAGTTTGATGAAAGATAATAAATTAAAACAGTTAAAATTTTACAAAAGGCAAATAGTTTTGTGTAAGCATTCAACCTGATACTTCATTATGAAGTCCTGAATATGAAATAAGTGGTGTGATCTCATAACCCTGTGCTCTAACAGGAGCAGTAAGGTTTATACTCTCTTGAGAACAGTCACAGCTAACCCTGTGGAACCTGAGAGCTTTGTGCTTTTGCTTGTGACGGTGAAGGAGGAGCTCTGCTCCCTCCTTCCTGGCTCTCATCAACTCTTCTCCCCCACTATGGGTGAGCCACTAGATGGGGACAATGCCCACATCGCCTAACCTGGTCACGTCTAGCCACTGGCAGCTGGGCTGATGCTTCATTAAAGAGCTAATTCTGTAACTGTGAAAGCTACAGAGCCTCCTAACAATTTGATGTGGGTATTTTTTAACATTAGAAGCAAGATGGCAGTCTCCAGGCTCTCAGCTGAGTAATCAAGAAAGGCAAGTGTCGGTTGCAGCATGCTCACAGATAGAGTGGTGAAAGGAAGACCAGGTTAAAGCATCTCTGGAAGAATAAGGAGCTTCTAACTTTACTTGGCAGCTGACAATGCCACTGTGGCAGAGTGGTTTCCTTGCATGCCTGCAGACCAGCACCATACAGTGTCATGCTGAACCACATAAATGGATGGCTGTGACTCACTCAGAGATGCACATTCATAGGAGATAACAGACCATGCACAGGCTGGGGGAAGGATGCAGAATGACTTTGCTATCACAATTTAGCTAAGAGCACAATAGCTCTGTCAGTAGTACCTCCACCTCCTACAGGATTGTACAGCAGAGAAACAGGGCATGAAAAAGCATCTGCTTTTAATGAGCAGGTACAGGATTTGTTATGCACACACTCCAAGTTCAAAAATAAAACAGGAGCATTAATCACTTAAACACAGAGAGAAAACCAAACCAAACAAAAACCCAAACCAAGTCAATCTTACTGTACTATTCAGAATCCCTTTTCCTTTCACATGCTCCCACCCTTACCCTTGATTAAGGATTTCATTACCACCAAGCCATGCTACTTCAGAGCCACTGGGGCTAAATTCCTCTAACTGTTCTGCAGCTCATGTGTGTTGCTCCTCTGTTTTCCAGTGATGCCTGCTCAGTGGCTTGTCTTCCACCATTGGTGATTTAAGCCAGTAGCTGCTCCTCCAGGCCCTGTGTCACTGTTTCTCTGGCCTTTAGGCAACTATTTTTTCCTTCCTGTGATAGCCAATTCCTCAATATCTTTCATCATTTAATTATTTTCTGTTCAGCCACTGTTACTCACTTTTTGCTGCCTGAAGTTTCTTCCATTTTGTGCCATGCTACTTCCAAGTGCAGCCTCCTGAACAGCTGGGTTAATATTTGATGGTGTGGGTGGGCAGAGGCAGTGGGGTTCTGCCTCTCTGCTTGGCGAGCCCTCCTCTTGCTACACTGCTGCCAGTGTAACTGTCATGGTAAGTCAGTATTTAAGCTTAAGATTGGTTAAATGCTTCTTGGATGGGACAACTGTGGGCTTGGCTACTCTCCATGTTTACTCTCCATGCTTTTTGTCTGGGTTATTCTCTTAAATGCTTCTGGTGGCTGCAAGTTCCTAAGCAGTGAAGAGCAGTAAGGTACACACTCTGTTAAATCAGTGGAGGCTATTGGGTAACTTTTTAAAAAATACGTTACCATGATAGTGGTTTTCACTGTGGTCACAGCCTTGGGGGTTATTTCATGTCCTGATGTGACCATTCTCTTTCCATCTTGTGGCTGAAAACAGCAATTAAGATGACAATGTTCTTCCTTCATGAGTTGTACTGTGCTTTAGGTCTCTGCCTTGGACTGAAGCTTGATTTACTGCAGTGTCACAACACTGACATTCTTACAAATCAGTACTTAATTTTCTTTATCCAAGACAAGCTGTGCTAGACACTGTACAACTATGGGATCTGAATTGTTGAAAACTACCTGCACAGCAGCAAAGTGGCAAATGCTGGTGATGTCTGATTAGGCACGGCACCACCACCTCCTCTAAAAGTTCCTCCTGCAGCAAACAGTTTCTGTCAATGTGGCTTTTACTGTAAGAAGCATTAGACTGCCAAGGTGGCATCCACGCTCTGCTGAGGCTGCCAGTGGTGGTTGTAAATGAATGTAGGATTCCTTCCCTCTCCTTTCCCCTCTCCTCTTCCCACAAGAAGGGGCCTTGAAGATTAGAAGTTCAACCAGGTAATAATTGCCTTTTTTTTTATTTCACTGGGGTTTGCCATTTATCTGCACAGGTTTCCTTGCTCAAAGTGTTTTATTTCTCTTATTTTTTCATACGTAATAGAAGAAGTAGAAATAAACTCTGGTAATCAACAGGTCAATTTAAAATTGGGTCTTCCCTCTCTTCTACACCGTTCAAGAGGAATTAAGGCTTTAATCTTCCTGAAAGGACATGAAATTAATTATGTAGCTATTATGACAGCACATAAATGTTATAAATACAAATGACTGTAAACATTGCAAACAACAATCTGTGTGAAAATTTTGTCACATGTCCTCTATACTGCCCCTTTTGGTGGTATAATCACCCTCTCAAAGATGGCAGTAATTTCATTGCTTGATATGTCCAGCAATTTATGAAAGAAAAGGTTCATCATGGAGGAACATGGACCGGGTTAGCCAGGAGAGGCTGAGATTTTTTTTTTTTCAGAATTTATATTATTTATATTATTATGTGGTCTAAATTTTCTAAATAAATTATTAATATGTCAGATTCATAAAAAGTATCTGTAGTGTCACCAGGACAGTTTGCTTCCTCTGGGGCTTCTCTGATCATTTTTGCTGCAGCAGGGCATGGCCTTAAGGCAGTGATGCCTCTCTGTTGTCATTGCAAAAATAATTGCAGTCACTTTGGAGCTGTAGCAACATTTCCAGCTGTACCTAATTTGTATCAGGGGAATTGATGTGTTGTACATGTGGGAGCAAAAAAGCAGTACTTTCAGGATTAGGGCACAAGATTGGGAAGGGGCTGTTTGGATACCCATGCTCCTGTTCCTGCAGACTGCTCCGTCCTCAGAGCAGGGCTTTGGCTTTAGCTTTCAGCAGGTTTGCTGATGGGAGCTGTGTGTTGGGTCTCCTGCCAGCAGCAAGCAGGAATTTCTGTCCTTGGGAACATCCATGAGGCAACAAAATGTTGGGGTTGGTTGTATTCTGGTGTATGGTGCATGGGGAGAGCACCCACATGGATCTACCTGTGTATGGTGGTACAAGAGAACGTGGCAGGGGAGTGGAGGAACAGCATGATAATGCCCACATCCCTGGTTGCCCCAGGTGCAAGGTCTTTTGACAATGTAAGACAAAACAAAGTTCATAATGCAGTGCTATTTTTGTCATGCTTTATTGATTTTTAATTCATTTTATGTCTATTTTTAAAGCCACAATCCTGCAAGTTCCCAAGCCATGTGTTGCCATTCTTGCAAGCAGTCATGTTGACTTGAGATGGGTTTCCCCTGTGACTGAGGGATGTGGAGAGCAGCTGAATGCTCTCCTTCTCTTTTGCAAAACACAGCTGCTGGTAGATCAAACACCAGCTTGCAGCTACCTCACTTCACTGAGAAGTTGTCTAAGGGCTTCCTACCAGGAGCCACTTGCAGTGCCCAAACAATCCCCACCTTTTATCATCTTTTCTCTTGTTTCATTTTGCTGTGTTTCACCTTAATGGGACCAAATAATAATTCCTATATTAAGATAACAGGCAGAGCTGTTTTCTGCACTATGAAGAGATGTTAGTTTCTTCACAAAGGGCTGTTCATAAAGCTCTCATGAATATCTTTACAGAAGGAAACATTTGACCCAGTATAGAGTATTTTAAATATTTGCAAGGGTTCTAATTCCACTGAAGCTACTGCTAATCAGGAGACAGAGCTTGTGCAGAACTTAGACTTGCAAGCAAAAACTATTATTTTGCAGGCACTTAACATAATTGCTGTATAAGAATAAGATCTAACAAATCACTGAAGTGAATGTATGACATTTAATCATCTGGTAAGTGTTAGTGGAGGTATTATTTTACCTTCATGTCAGAAAAACCCTGCCATGTTAAAGTTTAATCTCTCAGGTTTAGAGCCCATGAGCTTTGCATAAAAATAAGGTTTTATTTATATGAAAATATGCTCTGTCATAGACAGACTTCTTTTATTATTCTTTCCCTCATTTGCCCTCAAACGTGTGTGTCTGAGGCTGACACATTGTCTCAGCAAATTAAGTCAAGCTGGAAGCAAGGGTAGAGTGTTACGGCAGAGCACCAAAAAAGATTTACATTTTCAAGCAAGAGCAGTAATTAGGCCATTGCATATTTTATATCTTCATGTTTATTTTCAAAGCAGTATAACAAAATAAGCATTGATATAATGAGACATAAGTGCTCCAACGAGCAGTTGGGGTTCATCAAGTAAAAACTACAAATTACTCTTCAGTTTTGCTGCCACCCACAGAGTTTACATCTCTAAAATACCAGCAGACAGGTGCTTCGGCCAGAGCTAACTGGGTTTGTAGTTAGTGACATACTGGGTTTCTGTCTTACAAATTATGAAGGGAATAGGCCTATTTTTTAGTGATACAGTACTTGGCATTGTGTTGTCCTTTTCAGCATGTGAGGTGTTTGGTGCTTTGGGAAGTAAATGAAGTTTTGAACTGATTATGCTAGTGCAGATGGTTATAACTGCTAGACTTCAGGCAGATAAACTTTGAACGCAGGGGCCCAGGCTGCTGTGGTATGAGGATGGTCTAGAGGGTCCCGAGCTCTAAGTTCTCATGACCCAAATTGTCTTCTCTCTGGCTACACATTAAGTGTCTGTATGCTTGTGTGCATTGGGTAAAGCTGCTGCTCTCTCATGCTGTGCTGAGCAGGTGGTTTGGGCAGTAACCGTTATTCTTAACTATATTTCTTTCTTCTTTCATTATTTCTTAGCTACTTTATTGCAATCTTTGTCTACACACAATGCTGCTTTTCCAGCAGAAGTAATGTGGCCACAAAATCAGCTGATGGAACTGCAATTGTATACTAATTTAAGGTTTTCAACTGTTAAATGCCAGTAGTATTTATCTCTATTTTGATATCTTCCTTTACACTTAGAGTATCTGTGTAAATTGAGCTAGATTTAAGAGAATAGAAGTCCCTGGAATTAACTCCCTCTTTTTCTGGCCCCCTTCTTTGCTTCACCCTCCCATCCCAAAGATGCAATCCTTCCCTAATACCTGCTAAAATACTTCATAACCATATAGATACTGTAAGTATGGTAAGAGAACACAACGCAGAACATAATTCTCTGGCTTTCCTCCCCACAGATCTGATGGCACTCAAGCCTTGCTGCAGCTCTAATGAATAGAAAACAGGTTGAGTATTCCCACTTGCCCCCTTTTGAATTGCATCAATTCTGATTATGAACCAGAAAGAAGAAGAAATGGAGGAGAGCTCCCCGCCACTCTGTGTCACCTGCGGCCAAACACATTTACCAGAAGAAAACCACTTGTACAGCTACACCGAAGAAGTAGATGATGATCTGATATGCCACATTTGCCTGCAACCTTTGCTTCAGCCATTGGATACACTCTGCGGTCACACCTTCTGCACAGCCTGCCTTACAAACTTCCTTGTGGAAAAAGACTTCTGCCCCATGGACCGCAAGCTTGTGATTCTACAGACATGCAGGAAGTCCAGCATACTAGTGAATAACCTCCTGGACAAGCTAATGGTTAGCTGCCCTTTCACAGAACACTGCTCAGAGGTCATGCAACGGGGTCACCTCGAACAGCATTTCCAAACCCAGTAAGTTGCTGTTGATAGACCTTTTTTTAACTCTTTTCTTGAGTAGAGGAAAAAAACATCATCAGTTAATGCTAATCAAAATAAACATTTAATGTAAAGAAAGATTTGTTGGTTTCATCCCAAATGAATACCTACAGTATCATTAATTTAGAGCTCAATTTAGTCCATTATATGACAATATCTCACTCTTTTCTTTAGAAATAAATGCATTCAAGGTGCTTCATGCCATAGTTAGCAGTTCTGGGTGGATATCTTGTGGTTAGCTACATAATGGAAGTGTGTATGTAGTCCAAAGAGATCTGTGAGTTTTGGGAAGCTGAGTTATTATAAATGTTTTAATAGCACATTAAGGGTTTTATAATTGCCCTTTCTTCAAACCTTTTTTGAATCGCAAATGACCTATATGAGAAGTAGAGCGGAAAATATTCTGGTTTGGTATTGGTCTTTGGAGCTGAGTGCTCCTTTCTTCCAGGTGAGCACTTACCCAGGGCACTGCACCGTGGGGCTCACAGAGTGACATAGTCTGGAAAAGCACCCTGGCTGAACTGCCCCTCCAGGCTTACCTCTCCTGGTGACCAGGATACTCTCCCTCCTGCCTGTGGGAAACATGCCCCCCCAGGGAACAGTTTGGTTCCTCTGCAAGGAGAGTACTGATGACAAATGATTCTCTGTTTTGCGGAGTAAAAGCTTTTGTCTTTCATCTTCTGCCTTTTTTAAGGAAAGGAGTAAATATTCAGGGCTGTGATTTCTGATGGCAGATAAATGATTTGGCATAATCTGGGTAACAGCACCTCAGGTTGAAGGAGAGATGGGGTCTAAGAGATGCTCTTTTCTGTGGTCTGTATCTGTTGTCCAGTGAAATTACTTCCCCTGTGGTTTGCAGGTGTAAATCATGTTGCTAGGTGTGTGCTTTGGCATGTGCATTGTGGAGGAAGCCTTGAACAGCCAGTGCAGGGCTCCAGACTGCTGCTGGAAGCACATTCCTACACAGACATGACAATGCTGAGGGTCAGAGCATCCGTGGTGAGCAGGCTGGTGAGCCAGAGAGCAGAGATATGTTCACATGGCTGCACACTTCACAGTCTTGAAGCCCGTAATGCGAAATGGCTCTGCAGCCTGCCATTCAAACATGTCCCCATTTGAACTGGAGACCTCATTTCCTGAAGCACCTGAATTCTCACTAGGAATTTACTCACTGAAGATATTCAGTGAAGTTACAGTGTTTTAAACAACAAAAAATGTGACCATTTTGCATTACTGAAACTGGAAAAAAACCATTAGCAACAGGTTTATTGACCCCTTGCAAAGATCAATAGACCACTTTTCACATGCAAGAAGCTTGGTGTTTGTGAATTTGGGTGCCCTTGGGGCACCCATTTCTGGACCTGGCTTTCCTTGTGAGGGTGCTGCTGGCTCATGGCATGGCAGCAGGTCCCAGACCAGGCCAGCAGTGCTCTGTGAGGTTAGCTGTCTGCTACTAAGGGAAAAAATAGCAAAGTTAATCATAATTTTCTGCCTTTGGTCAGTACTCCTCTGACAGGCCTCAAATGCTAGTAACGCAGGTAGAGGGACTGTCAGTCTTCTGTGAGCTGCTGTCACTGAAATCATGTTTCTCCAACCACAAAATCTTGAGGCCTTAATGCAAATGCCCTTTCCCTTTGCTATACATATAGATGACTTAAATGTGTTTTAGATCTTCCTGTTTGTGTTAATTTTTTTTGACATGATAATTCTGTGGCCATAAAAGTAGCAGGACATCCACCCCCACCTCAATAAATAAACAAATTAGAACATTGGTTTTTAGATGGAAGCCACACAACTAGCACAACTGATTTCTAGTGTTGATTCTCCTACATGGACATGTGCAAGTCACTGCAATGTGTTAGTTTCTCCTCCTTAAGGTAGTAGTAAAGGCACCCTTCGCTACATATCTTACAGAATTGCATGCTATAAACCATGATTTGGTCCTGTAAAAGCATGACAAGTTTTATTCTAGCACTTATTATTGAATGTCAGTGGCCTAGATCTTTCCCTCAGGATCTTCAAGATCCTATGCCCCTGGCTTCTTGTCCTGAGCTCAGTCAGGGCTCGAAAGAATTGTCTCAGTAACATGTTCTCACAGTCTCTTGGGGTTCCCCCTTCCCTCTGTCAGGCTCCTTGCACAAAGTCCCAGCTTTGCAAATCCAGGGAGCAGGAGATTGGAGAGATTCACCAAGGGTCGTTTTAGCCTCTAAGGTAGTTCATTACAGAGCACTGATACATAGGCTGGATGTTTGCTTTTTGCTACTCATGACATGGATTTTCCTTCCTCAGAGTGGTTGGGAGGGCTGAGCTACCTGAAGAGACAGGAGAACAGGAAACCACAGGGAACTTCTGCTGTTGGGGGTTTCAGCTTTCCAGGCCATGGGTAGTACAGCCTCACTGGCATTCCCACTTGATGGAAGAAATAGGAAGGAGCATTCTGAGTGACCCCTAAAGGTGGACTTCTGCAACCTTGTTCTTGCAGACACTGTGCAGTACCGTTATTTTTTTTTAAGCACAGCATTAATTAATTATCGCCCAAGGTATCTTATGCCTCTGCCTAATTTAATTCTTGGAAATGCAGAAACCTCTCTTGCCATCATCCCACTTCCAACTCATGGCAGGGCAGGAGAGAAGGACGCTGTGCTCCATCATGCCCAGGGACAGATTGAGCAGACTGAACTGACGCTGTTCTCTTTAACTCTGATGAATCAAGAGAGGGGAGACAAAGTGTGAGACTTTGCTAATAAAACTAATACAATAATAATCATAAACAACTGGTACCTGTGGTGAGAACAGCTCAGACTCCATCTGAAATCTTGACAGAACGTGATCTGTGTACTCAGTGAATAAATTAAAGTAGACTCTGCTAGAGTTACTAGGGCAGTCAGCAGTCCTCACATTTCTTGCATGATTCAGGTTCAGAACAATCCTGGTTTTCAGAAACAAAATGAAAGTTTGCCCTGATCAGAGATGAGGTCACTGATGGGACAAGGTGAGCTTGCTGTTTTATTCTTTGTAATTGACAAGAGAACTTTATATTTTTTTTTTTTAAACACTGGTTACCATGGAGCAGTCCACTGAAAGCATCCTTATTTAAAATGTTTGCTCTTGCATCCTTCAAAAAACCCTGAGAAGGGACATGTCCTTGGATTATTACATGATTTATGTTTGTACAAAAACATCTGACTGGATTAGGGGAATTCAGACTGAGATGCAAACAGCCAGCAGTTGACTGCGATCTTTTGTGGTGTTTTACTTTAAAAAGGTGTGGTCTTCTGATATCTCCTGCTACAAAACTCCATGGGGGGCATTTTTTCCCCCCTTGTCAGACGGCTACACCCTTCCGTGATGCAGTTCAGCTCGTAACCCATCTGCTTGTGGGCAGTGATGTAAACATACCAGCTGCCTCTGAAGAACCACTCTGAATCCTGCAGGAGGCAGGTCTCTTCTCTGAGCATCGCTCTCCTCTGCAGCATAAGTCACTGTCTCGCCAACCATGCTGTGCTGTCCCTAAACCCTCACATCTACCCATCCGAGAGTCAGATCGAGTAATCCTCTTACAGGTCAATGATTTTTGCAGTGTAGCTTCGCTTAAGGGATTTAAGCTTGATTCATAATGTGCTACCATTGCGTTGAAATGGAAAGGCTTGCTTAGAAGGGGCTTGGCTGGCACAAAAGCTTCTCGTTGTGTGTCCCACCAGCACAGAGAGACGGTGGGAAGGAGGAAATCTAGCAGCAGTGCCAGCACTGCACTGAAAATGAAGGCTCTCCTGTTACTGGTCCTACCTTGGCTAAGTCCTGCAAACTACATAGACAATGTGGGCAACCTGCACTTCTTGTACTCCGAGCTGTGAGTACGCACAGTCGCGTTGGCGTCGTGCTCTCTGTCTGTCTGTCTCACCCGAATGGCGGGAAGGGGCTCACCATGAGCATTTTGGGGCGTCTGTCTGTCTGCCTGTGTGTCTGTGCCTGTGCATACGTGCAAAGAAAATCCTGCAACATCTTGCTAACAGCTTTAAACCGTGCTGCTTCCCATCCGGAGGGCTAATAATAGCAGTACGTCCCCATTGCTTTCTGCTTTGGAAGCAGCTGAGACATACTGAGTGAAGCTGCTTTTTTGCGTATCAACTTGCTTTTCTGTGCCGACGATTTTGGTTGTTGGGTTTGCCTTTTTTTTTCCCATTTCCAAATCTGTGTTTCTTCTTTGTTTCCCGTAAATAGCTTTACAGGGAGCTGGGCAGAGAGAAGGGCATCAGGATAGACACCCCCAGTAGAGCACTCTCTGTGTGTACATGCATAATGTTCTGTGTGTAAAGCTGCGTGCCTGTAGCAAAATGCTGAGAAGCCTTTCACCAGAAGTAATTCACTTGAGACAGGAAAGAAATTTCCCATATTTCTGTTTTTGCCCACAGCAGAATGTTATTTTCTCTGTAATGCAAATTTAAATGTAGCAATCTATTCATATATCTTCATGGTTTAACAAAACCCACCTCAAACAACCCCATAGCTCATCTTTCCTACCCATAAAACAAATATTCTATGATATCATCTGTAAATGTTACAACTTTAATTTGTGCTTGAATGTTATTGTACTTAGTTAATAGGGCTTTTATGACTAGAAATAGATATTTGTTCCAATATGATTTCATTTATTATGTTTTGTTTGTATTTTAACAAATTGTTAACTTTCAAGATCTTCATTGAGATAATGAATGAAATAGCTAATTCTTCTCAAAAATGAATAATTACTGTATTATGCCTACGTAATAGAGAATGTTTTAGTAACAGTTGTGATTAGTACCAATGAGAGTAATTTCCAAATGGCTTTGTCTCTACAGAGAGACAAAAATAGCAGTGTTTTTCAGAAACACAAAGTCCCCTTTTAAAATTCTTGTGTGATGTGCACGGCAACTATTAATAATTTAGTCACACTGCATACAACAGCTCAAGATTTCTGTATGCCATAGGTGTTTTTAAACATTTAACAAATCTGATGTTGAGGGTTGCAGCTATGCCCTCATTTTAATTTGCTGAGATTTTGTTTAAGAATAATAATTTAAAAAACCACAAACAACAAAAACAAAAAACAGTTAAGCCAAGCAGACTACAGGAGCAATCAAGCTCAAAACAGAGCAGATGAACACTTATAATGGAAACAATGGCATCTGGGACATCTAGTTTCCAGGAAAACAAACCGATGAGATTAATCAGAGCATGGGCGGAGACACAGCATACTTGCTTTTCTTGGGGAATTCAGGTTCACTGCTTCTGCCAGGGTAAAAGGCTATGATGTACGGTAGCTATTCATCTCTTATTTATTTAGCCTTCTAACCCACAGAGATGTTAGTCGTGCTGGATGTTGGCAGTTGTTCTTAATGGAGTGGGTGTGGACTGGGGCTTGGACGTGCATCTTCAGCTGTCAGCAATGAGAGGTGCACATCCCCTCCCCAGTGCCCAGCCCAGGATGCTACCTGGCATCCTGGTGCCAGGAGACAGTGCTCAGGACCTCCCGCACCAGCCTGTCTCTGACCGGGGCAACGGGAAGCAGGATTTGCGGAGACTGACATAATCCAAAAGGGCACCAGGCAGTTTGAGCTCATTTCAGGAATTTCTCCTACCCTCCAGATGTATTTGGTGCCTCTGGCTGCTGCTGGATGCTGCACAAGGCATTGACATACTAATCTGTGGGATGGTTTCAAGGTCCTTCTTAATAGCAGCAGTTAACAGAAAAAGAGAAATCCCATTTTCAGTCCTGTTTAATCAGTTTATACAAATGTTATGACCTACAGGTTGCTACTTCAGTTGCTTGGACACTTATATGTGGGATGTTTTTAATGCAAAGATTTGTGATACCACAGCCACCAGTGGCCCTGACACAGGGGGGGCACAGGTTAACTACCACAAACTTTTGTATCCCAAACCCCACAGAAGCAGCTTCATAAATCTTTCCCCACAGCCAATTGAAGAGAACCTGCTGTATGTAGTATGGCTTGCAGCACAGCTCAAACTAGATCACAGGAGGCAGAAAACTTTTTTTTAATTTTATCACACTTTTTTTGGTTGCTGGCCAGTAAAAATACTACCCTCAGTCAGGACTCATTATTTGCTTGGCTGTCAGCCACCAGAGATACCAGCCAAGGAGGAAGAGGGGGATGACAGGTTTGCAAGCAACAAGGGAAGAGCTGGAGGACTGTGGGGGATACAGTTACCATCACTGGTGCTGGTGCAAGAGGAAGAATAGAGGCACTGGGATTCATACTGCTCTCCCTCTCACACAATCCATCTCTTCCCTTCAAACAAAGGTTATGTTATTTTTGTTGTGTTGTTGAGGTTCGCTTTAATTTGAAGACATTTTTGTTCCTAAGTGCAGAGTGGGCAGCTTGGGGAATAAGGATTACACTATAGCCCAAAATCCATCTGGAGATGCAAGCTCTGGAATCCATCTAGGAAATAAAGAGGAGATTTTAGGAGATTTGAAGAGGAGAAATGAAGTTGGGGAAAGGCTGTGCCAGACCTTTGCACTTTAGCTGGGTGCCACATGGGTAGGAAAGAGAGGTTGTGGATGTGCTGTAGTGGCACTTTATAGGACAGCTTATAGGTGCCACTATTTTTAATTTTCTATTAGCAGTCTAATAATTATAGACATTCTCAGCAAGCAAATACATACCTCCTGATATTGTCACCTGCACTAAAACTATTTCCCCGGTCGTTGTCTGTTGTCCCTCCCTTGCCCCCAGCAAAAATATTGGCACAGATGATGTTCTTGTCCTTGCTCTCAGCCGAATCATGAAGAGCAGCATGTGGTAAGCCAAGGTCCTCCCTCTTGAGGAGAAGCCCATGGAAACCTCTGTCAGAAGGACAAGAGAAACCTGTGAGGTCTCCCTTGTGAAACCTCTCAGAAGGGGGTGGGATGTAGCCACACCAGCCCAATGGCTCTCAGCATTGTAAGGATCTACATGGGTGTTGAGAAGACCCCACCCCAGGGTCCATGCCTTCTTCTTTATATCCCTGTAAAGCGCCTTTGACAAGCATCTGCTCTCTTTAAGATATCTTCAGAGAGAAAATACTTGCCCAAGCATTCTTTTGAGTCAGGTTATTTTATTCCCTCCAGTTAAAAAAAAGATGTATGGATGAAGAGGCAGTCTGTGGTCACTGTAGGAGGCTCTCCTGACTGTGAGGGCCTGGTGGCACTGCTCACACCGTCACTGTCCCTCTCACTTCATTGCATGAGAGCTGTGTAGCAGAGTATTTCTCAATAGCAGGGTTTTCTGCACCTTGAGTTCAAAGACCCACTTAGAAATAAAATTGAGGAGAAGGGAGTTGCAAGCCTAGGCAGTGACTAACCTCACCTTGTCCCCTCAGGGACCTCAATCACATGGAAAGCATAGGTTGATTTTCAGCCTGATCCCAGCTGGGCACGTGGCCATGCTGACCGAGTGAGTGCCTGGGAGGGCTCTGGGCATCGCGTGTGCTCAGCACAGGTCGAGCACTGGGAAGCCTGTGGCAGCCGCTCCTGCTGGCACTGCTTTTCTCCAAGGATTAAACAGCTCCTGGCCTTAGTCGTCTCTTGTAATACACCAGCTAGATCTATCCCACTAATCTGAATCAAGCCATTATTTTTAAAAATCTGTTTTTTGTCTGGGGGAGATACATAACCTACACCCTTGTGCAGAAAAAAGTACTTTTTTTTTCCTTATCCTTCTTGAGTTTTACATGAAACAGTCAAAGGAATCTCACCAAATTAACTGGCTCAAGTTTCCCCATGTAACTTTTATGTGATAACTACTCTCTTAAATTTCAAAACAGCACTTTGGGCTGGAAGAACTAGTAAAATTTAGTTTCTCTGTTCATTCAGTTTGAAGTGCCCAAATTGAATTTTCTAAATATGCTAAGTGTTGTATTCAGGAGTGCTTGATACAGACTGTGCTGTTAGCATGGGACGTGCAGCAGAAAGTAGTCATTTAATTGACTGAACTGTCTGGGTCCAGTCACCCTTGCCAAAGACTAATTGCCCTCTGTCAAATATGCAGAGTCTTCCCCTAAGCAGCATGATGGGGTCTGGATGTCTCCCCCAGTGTCTGCCACCCTCTCCCAGAGACAGTACCCTTCCCCACCCACACATCCCTCCTGGTTCCACAGCACAGGTTAAAGAATGCTGTGTTTTTGTGGTATGAGTGTTACTGGTTAGCATCTTTTTCCCCAGCACTGTGATTCTAGGTGCAGAAATAAATTCATTTGGAACAGCTCCAGAAACCAAAAACCCTTCGAGAGCATTAAGAATTTGTTGATTCTGCCTGGGAATTTTGTGTGTCAGGAAAGTTAGCATTTCAATCATAGACTGAGAAAGATCTCCTTCATTTCCCTCTATTTATGCAAGAAAGCCACCTTTACTCCATTCACAGCTACCTGCACATACCTGAGATCAGAATTAGACCTCTTATTCTTCTGCTGTGTTTTCTCAAGGCTTCTCACGCCTTTGGAAAAGGCTGACATTGGCCAGCTTCAATCTCAAAAAATATATTTTGTTGCCAAAATTAAAACCTGAGCCAACCAAAAAAAAGTGAAACTCTGCCAACCTGGAAATGCAATGCAACAATTATGGCTGGCAGAAAGGTTTCTTTTCATTAATGACTTATGTCTCAGTTACATTTGATTTTTATGTAGGCTGATCAAAAGAAGTGTGCTTACAAGTTTTACCTGTGTAACAGGAACACAGAGGGGTCAAATCTTATTCCACTTGGAGGTGGCTTCACAACAGGAAATCCACTTTGGAATGGGGACCAGAGAGGGCAAAGCACCAAAGGTCTGGTGGAGTAGGAGGAAGGAGTGAGGTGAGGGGAGTTGCAGGTGGTCAATGGTTACGCACAAGCAGCAGACTCTCATTTCTTGTCTGACTTTAAGCCACACAGGCCATATGCTGCAAGTCTGGCCGACCTCCGCATCTCTCTGACAATTAACCTAGTTTAACACTGGCACTGGCAGCATGACAAGGATATTTTCCCTTGAGCGATTTCTCTGACAAATCTGCCAGAACTGGGCTGTCCTGCAACGTGAGGATAAGCACTGCTCTTGCAGAGCTCTTATGCCTGTCATAGCTTAAATCCTGCTCTGAATACTGTTTGGAGATCAGCTGCAACACAGCTTGTTTCACTGTAGGGAAGCAGACTAGCAGATCTGAGGGTCTTCGATTTATTTAACACTCTTGACCTTTTGGGGGAATCTGCCTTCAAGGTCCCAGGTCCACAGAATAGCCAGCTATGTTTCATGACCTTCTCCATGGTAAGAGCTATTGTTCGGGAACTAGAACTGATTTTCTGCATCTTGGCATGTGACTGCATGTCCATACTGCCTCCCTGAGCCATGCAGTGACACGTGCACAAGGATGCCAACAGCACAGGATACAAAAGCAAAGGTTTTTAAGTAACATTAGTGGCAATGCTGGACTAATAACGGCCTGTGTGACAGCACACGTATGACTGCTTGGGGCTTCTGTTTCAAAAGGAGGGTCCAGGCTGTCCCTCTGTGTTGAACTGGTACCTCAGTGGAGTTATCTGTTGGTCAATGACATGTCTTATGTCGTGACTAAACCCCCACTGCCACCAAAGGACTCCTGGCTTGGAGCTGAACTCTGTTTCGGGATTAAGAATGTGAACTTCTTTCAAAACATATTAGAAAGCTGAATACACCTCTAAGCCTCAGCAAAGTCGCAGCTGGTGAAGACTGCATTTTATGAGTGAATCCTTGGGCTCTCCCTGGAATGTGCTTTATCCATTAATTTAATTTATTAATTGACAACTAATTCTGAAAATAGAGTGAGGCGAGCTCAGGAGCAGCCCAGTGAAATGGCTGGAGATGCTGTGCAACTTTTTCACGAAAAAACCCAACCAACCAACCAAAACTGTAAAGCATCCATACATATTGTACAATATATCCTCCCACTATGAAGGAAAATAGGCTGACTGTAGAAGTGGGCAAGTCAAGTCATATTTCTAGGAAGTTTCTTTCTCGTTTCAGTTGGATTTCTGTTGGCAGCATCCTCAAACCTTATTGATAAGGTTTTGTTCTTCTCAGCAGTGCTGGCAGACAACCAAATTTGTAATGATCACACATTGCATTGACTGTATCTGCTCTGGTATTCATTCTCTCTTCTTTTTACCAAGATACTGAGCTGAGTATAGAAAATACTTGGGTGAGGAGTAAGAAGTCACAATTGAATCCTCTGTCTTAATGGAGTTGTCTTGCTCCATGACACTGCTGTGACACATAGCATGAAGTAGGCTAAGACAAGATGTCTGCAGTTGCTGGAGCCATGCTTAGTTTTTATTTGTTCTTCTGCTAATTCACTGTATATTGCTAATTCACTGTATATTATTTACCTGAATAATGTAAAATAAGTAAATAAAATGTCTTTGGAGCTATAAATTTCATCTAAAAAATTCAAACATTAGTGTATTACTTTGGAAATTGCTTTTCCCTCCTCCGCTCTCTTGAAATCATGTTGGCAGGAGGCAAGCGTTTTAGATCAGCAAGTCATTTCATGTGCACGTATTAGGAAGCTTACACCTCTCTTTATATTACGCATTGCAGTCCCATCATTTACTAGACAGTGTGTAATATATTCTTAATATAGAATTTCAATAATTTAGTAATCTCTTACTTAGAGGACAAGGGGAATCTGGCATACTCCAAGGGTTGTATTTTCCTCTCTCCTCTGCAGAACTTAGTGAACAGAGATTAGTAAACTGATGGCCTGGTTCTGTTTTGTGTTTTATCAAGAACAGACAGTACTAATTTTAAAATTCAGGTATTTTCTTTTCTCCTCCCATATGTGATAAGCATTACTGCTAGACATCATTTTTAATATTAAGCTAGCACTAGTGATGTCCCACTGTTTTTAACTTTCTTCCCATGTAAAAGGAGTAGTGGAATGGTTTCACAGAAACATCCAGAGAGGCCTCTTCGCTTGTGTATTTTATAACTCAATAGTATGAAAGGTCAGAAAACATCCCTTGTGGAGCAGGCTTTAATGGAAAGGAGATGGGCATGATTAACCAAATCCATACTGTGATCCATGGGAGACCACTGGAAGCAGAGACTATGCTGTGCTGCTGCTATTATATGAGGATGTGTAGGTTGATATGGATGAGCAAGGCTGTTTCGCTTAATATGTATGAACACCTCCTGCCAAGCAGCTAAATTACAGTCAGAAATAAGTGCTCTTTATGAAAAGCACATGTTGCAACCCAGCCCTTTGCCAAGTAGGTTTTGCAGTGGGAGTGAGAATCCCAGGAGTTGGTTGTGACTTGCCCGTGTTGGCTCCCAAAGGAACCTCACCAATGGTTCTGGTTTAAACAATTGACACATCTCTCCTTCAAGCATTACTACCTGGTTTGTATTTACTGCAAAACAAATAACAAATAAATAACAAGTGCAGTATATATATACTGGCATTTCTTTTTTTGTTCTTGGTACTGCTGTGCTTACAGTTGTCTTCAGGATCTGTTGTGGGGATGAGCAGAGTTGAAACTTTGAGATGAAAGTTGCTGTTACTTTGCTCCAACGCAGCCTGTGATGAAAATATTGATACTAACAACATCAGTAAATCAGTTTAGATATGCTGAGAAGATCCTGCTGTGGATGCCCAGTGGTATCTACTACAATCTATGCCATCCTTGTGCCCCCCTGCTGCAACCTGGACCCTGGCTTAGGACTAGCAGGGTCCTGCACATCCTGCACAGCCTCTGGTGTTGGAAACATGCTGTATTCTCCACATCTGCTTTTTATCTGCACTGTGCTGTCGCGGGTCAAGGATATGGCCAAACAAATGTACTTTTCTTGGTACCGTGTCTATAGATTTTCTCAGTATCCATTTTTAAATGGCATTTAAATTTTGCATATCTTGATGATTTTTACTGGATTGACTGTGTGCTGTTTCTAACAAACAAGCCACTTTCAGTTTCTTCCCTCAGAGGAGATTAAATTCCAGTACATTTTTATTTTATCCTTCCAAGGCATGAATGTAATGAAGTTGGACAGTAATGGTTGCTGCATTTCACTTTTTTTCTGCTCTTTCCCCAGTGGCCTAAGTATCTCTAAGTTTGAAGGCACTTACAGCTATGGTCTTTGAGTTCAAAATAAATCAGAGGAGAATAGACCAAAGCAGGACACAGCACTTAATAAGATATATTGTGTACATATAAACTTGCACTTAATATGTTGAGCTGACAAAACAAACAAGGCAGATCTGCCTTTTTTGTAATCGAGGCTTGAATTAATGTGACCTAAATGAACAAAAGAAATTTATGAGGGGAGGCCAAGACCAAGAAACCCTCTTCTAGAACTGAAGAACTGTAATCCATACCAGATATTTTCAAAAAACATTTGCTCCTATTCCACCTATTTCACAACACCATATCCTCCCCTTCCCTGTCCTCTCCTCCCCTCCCCTCCCCTGCCTTCCCTTCCCCTCCCTTTCTCTCCACTCCAGCACACGCTTAGTTACATCCTTTGTATTTTTGCTAACTCAGTATTGGAGAGAGGTTAACAGTCTATTTCTTAGAGAGAAAATGCATTTCACAGATTTTCTTTTTGTTAAGGGCTGATAATTGTTGTTCAGATTTTCCCGTGCTTCATGTCTCCTCTGTTATTCAAATCCCCAGGAAATAGCAGTTGACAACTAACACAAAAAATACTATAGTGATTTTGTGCCCTGTGGTGCTTTACAACACCAAGAAAAGTCACAGCTGACAGCATGGAAGTTTTTTTGCCTGTGATGAGGGAGCTTGATTTGCTTGTATGTTGGGTAAAAATAAGTTTGCTCTTAAACAGGTGCTTATCTTTATGCAGAGTAGTGTAAACTTTCTTGACACTACCTACCAAGCACAAATAGGCTGTTTCTGTCCTATTTATGTTTTGAGAGAAGATGCAGGTTTGAAAGTCTTAAAATAGGTTCTTCTCTTGATTCCCTTGACATGACTTGTAAAGCTCATTCAGTCTCTGTCATCACCAGTGCCAGGCCGTGTTTTGGTTTTTTTAGCCATTTTCCACCTGACTGCTCCTGGCTACTCTAAAGCTTTGTCTTTCCCTTGCTTGCTCTCAATTCCTGTTTTCTTCACACCTCTGCCCTTGCCTCTTGCCTCTCCCACACATCTGCCCCACTGGGTCCAGCAGTACCAAGAGATGAAGGTTATCCAAGAAGTGTGGCCTTGAACACACACAGCAGGACAGCAAAATGTTTATTCTCTCTGGTAAAGGCGAATGGAACTGGTTTAAAAACACAAGATGCTCTTGGACTGAACTGTGAATAGAGATCACACAACTGTAATGTCAAACTCACTTGAAGTTGGTAAATTCAGTTAGTCCATTGATAGACACTTCTGCCAGGGCTGCACAAGCCCTGTCCTCTTTGTTGTAGTGGTGGAAAGACCCTGTCTGCTCCCTTCTTTTGTCTACAAGCACCTGACTGGTCTGTGAAATAGTCTGTGGAAGGGCTATTCCCTTGAGTGTCTTGTCTTGTTCAAGGAGAGTGAGAAAGAAAAGGAAAGAGAGAAACTGGCTGATTTGATCTGTTAAAGACCCTTGTGGTTGACTCCAGCAATGCTGAAAACACCAAGCCATGTGTCTTCCATCACTTTGCACTATTGCAGCACTGCAAAATTCTGAGCTGGTTATGTTTCTTAATTTAAATTTATAGATTATTGTATGAGTAATGTATTGTGAATATAAGCTTCAGAACTTAATTTCAGCAAAACATGTAGAGCTGAAGGCTAAAAACAAAGAAACCTGTATGGATTGACCAGATATGATGAGACTCTCTTTATATTCACTTCAGTAGTCTTGGTGAACTCTAAATATTTATCTGTTAGACTAAACATAGGTTAAGGCAGGCCATGAAAATAGCTCAGTTGAAGAGCTGACATCTAATCAGAGTTTTATCAACTGATCTGCTGCCTAGTTAAATTACCGTCTGGACTGAAATTCTTAAAAGAGTTGCAAACTGCCCTACAAAACCCACTACAAGTGGTGAGAATAAAATAAGACAAAAAATAAGGATCGTAAGTTCTCTCCCTATATCGTTCAGTTCCTCTTGCTTAGTTGATTTGTTTGGTTCAAGAACCTCGCTCTAGTTGTTCTCTGCCTGCTATTCCAGTACCTAGACAGAGGACAGTATGGAAGAAGTAATGAAAACAGAGTAATATCAATGTGCTTGATTTTTTCCTCACTTAAATTCATACTATACAGATATTATCCCATTGACTTCGACAAATTACTCTCTTGAATTTCATTTGAATGAATTTGGAAGAAAGTAAGGTTTTGCATACATGGACAAACTTCTATTTTTCACACCTATAGAGCAGAGAGATGGAATAATAGAGATCCAAAAAAATATTTTTGAGAAAGGAGCATCTAACCACACTAATTCACAGCATGCAGTTTTTAGCAGAAACAGCAATTTTAAAAAACAGAACATCCCTTGAGGGCATGTGGGTGAATAAGTTGAAACAATATGAATAAAATGTCATGGACTCCAGCTTCTGCAATCTCTGTGACAACCTCTCCCTCCCTCAAAAAATACACACCCCTGTGTGGGAGCTTTGTAAAACCTCAGACTGCACTTTTCCTATCCCTTGTGACAATGGTAGCTGTATGACAACAGATCTTAAAAAATTAGGACTTTTCTCATGCTTTCTTTTGTTGAAATTTATCTCCCTGCATTGACAGACACAAACTATGACCTTCGCACTGACCAGAAAGTCCCTTTGGAGTAGAATATTTTCGGGAGAGTAGCAGGATGGCGATAAAACAGTGTCCCATTGCTGAATGGTCAGATCTGCCCCTTAAGGGCAAGGGTGAGAAAAGGTCTCTGTTTGTCTCCAGCATTGAAGCTTGTAAGTCCTTGTAGGGGTCATCCACATCACTACAGAGAGCTCCAAGGGGTTTGGGGGTGAACAGACCTGCTACCTGTCTCATAAGCTACTGAAGAAGCTGAACAGCATAGTTGTAGGCTAGGGATTAATCCTGGCCCCCTTTCACCAACCCCTCTGGCTGACCACAATGATGGGGATGAAGCAGAAATCATTTTGACTTCTCTATTTCACCTCGGTGTGCCAGGCACGAGGAAACAGAAGGATCAGGTTTGAGGGTTTTTTTCTGTTGACTGAAGGGAAATTCTGGGCTTGCAGTTTCTTCCTTCAAAAAACCTCAGTGTGTTTTTTTTCCCTACCTCTTGGCAGTGCCTCAGAGGGGGATAGGTCTGGCACCATATGGCACACCTCCCTCTGTCTGTCCCTGTCCTCCTGCCTGGGGAAGCTCCAGTCATCAAGGAGGACAGGAGACAGCCCATGTCCATCTGAGACCTGCTTTGGCTTGCTGCATGGGCATACATCAGCAGGATTTCAAAACAACCTTGAGATAGTGTTTTGCCTCGGAAGGTGCATGCCTTCCTGCAGAGCCCAGGAACAAACAGCATTTCTCTGCTTTCTGTGGAACAACTGGCCCTGCATGGATCAGGTGGCTTGCCAAGGAGGCAGATGAAAGGAGACAGGTAGAGCCATGGGTATGATCTGAAATCCTCCTACGGACATTCTGTAGACATGACTGTGACTAAGCAGTAGAGTGCTGATTTAGGGCTATCTCAGCTGCAGCTTCTGCACTGAGGCATGCCTGTGCTCCCGTTTGTCAGAGAGAAACAGGTAAACTGGATCCTAAGTGATTATATAGCTTACATGTCCATTTTTCAAGCAACTGTTTGCTATTTGGAAAGTTAGTCAGGCTTGGTCTCCCTGAGCAATGTTTTCAAGAAAAGATTATGACTGTGTGAAGCATTATTCTGGAATCACATATTGTGCTGTCTGCTGATGACAACTCCCTCGGCACCTTTTTTTTTCCTCTCTCTGACATTTCCAAAAAGAACAGATGTGCTGCTTATGGTCCCCTGTGCCAGGGAAGCAGTTGCTGATGTTATTCTCCCCTCCCTTCTGGCTGCTTTGCAAAGAGTGCTTCTTCTAGGTCTTCTGAAATAGTCACATTGCAGAGAAATGGTCCTCACCCTTCCAAGCCAATGGTGAGTTGTCAGGTACAGGACTGAGCACAGAAATTTAGATAACCCACGATTCTGCATCTTTAGAAACACATGGACATTTGAAATCCCACCCTCTTTTGTGCTTTGATAAGGTAGATGGGTGTCTGTTGTTTTCATTCTCCTCTCTTCTTTTTGCTAGAGATACTGAGGTATCCAATGGAGAATAAAAGTGCTGTTCCTATGGTTAGGGCTCTATGGGACTGCTTTTATTCTTACTCGTTTTTGTGCTATGGTAGTTTAAAGAATCCGAAAGTGAGCCAAATCCTGTGTTGTGGGAGACATTGAACAAAAAACATTGTAAGCAGTAAGTGTTTTTTATTACACATTAAATAAGGTGAACCTGTAATTTGTTTTCAAGATGTGGCATGTTGAGGGGTAGACCCTGGCTCTCACATAAACCCAGACGTTGAACAATGAGACATTTGGTGCCCAGAAGAAAGGACAGGGAAGAAGGGACAGAAATTATCCCAAAAAGATGGTTTAAACACACAGGGAAGTTAATCCATAAGAAAGTTTGGTGACGTGACAATACTGTTCTTACTCAAGGGTAGCTTCTCTGGTGAATACTCTTACTCTGGAACAGGCATGTCTCCTGGGACATTATTCTCAGATGCATGTGTCTACATGTATAATATACATAGTGTACCTAAGGTGTCATTCCACAACAACTACAGTAATCATGTATTTCCCTGTTGCAGACAACCCCTTAGGAAGCAGCACCATCTCTGGAGACTGAATGTGGTTAACCTTTGCAGAATAGTTTGTGCTCAATTTTGGAAGGTTGTCTTAATGCCACTATCTAAGAAAACCCTCCTACATGATGCTGTAACAGCTTCAATTAGCTTTTAAAGAAATAAGAACATAATTTGGCACAAGGCTATTCTGTTTACAATCACTAATTGTTAGGTATTTATTTCCCTTTCTTCCACCTCCTCCTTTTCTCTCTATATTGCACTCTTAGAAGCACACAGTTCTGAGTGTCTGGCTTTGCCCTTCAGGCAGCAAATTTGTTTCAGGGCAGTTAAGGAAGTTCAGAAGCTGAAGATAGGTAAACCACCAACCACTGGTCCAAGGCATTACAAAAAATTACTGAAACAGAAATCCATGTCTCAATTTCTAATATAAATATTTAAATGCACTACCAATTTTGTTTAGTCTGTCTACTCATTTTTCTTTAATCCTCAGCGTCCATGTCAGGCTGAGGCAGATATTTTGGAACCAGAGGAAACCTTCTCATTGTGTCTGTAAGACTATTCTGTGTTATATTGCTTGTTGAGCCATCTGCATTGAGAGGCTGTTGTGGTTACATTTACATGAAGTAAGTAGGACTTGGTTTATATATGTTTGAATCTGGGCTGCAAACATGTCCAATGCCCCCAGCATGCTGCTGTCCACTGGACATTGGTGTAGATGTCCAGCTGGAGATCTTGTCTGTTGGTGATGGCTTGGGTCGCCTTGAGTGATGCCTTTGCTGTGAAAATTAGCAGATGATGAGGCATGGCATAAGCATGCTGCTGGAGGTTAGATTGCCAGCTGCCTTCTGAAGGACCAGGGTCATCTCAGTATGAAGAAGACAAATGTAATTATCCCCTTCTCAGAGCTGATAATGAAATGACATCATTTCCTATGCCACCTTGGTTTTCCTTCAGGGAGTCCATCATTACTGCTAACAAGACCCAAGTCTACTTAAATTGTGACGTTAACAAAATCACAGCCTGCACTGGAACAGCCTCGGGCACAGAGGCTGTCTGAGTCACCCAGATGCCACAAACTGTCACAGAGAATTCACGGTTTGGATTCATTTCAGGACAGCCTGTCGCACAGCAGCCCAGACCCATTTTGTGGGAGCAGCAAGGTCAAGCAGGATGTTCCCTCTCCTAGGACAGCAGAGGCAAGGCCACTGTCGTGGATAACCCAGGCGAATATAATTGCAGCTCATGCTTAAGGTTCAGTACTCCAAACATGCTCCACAGGTTTTCCCACCCTGTTCTAGGTGCCCAGTTGCATGCATGATGTTTATATTTTAATACTGAAAGCAAAAATAGTCATTAGAGCTTGAATATTGGAATTTTCAAGGCTGCAGTGTTGTAAAAGGGGAAGGAAAGAGCAGCTTCCTAAAGAACATTTTGTGCTTTTTTTTCTGTTTCCTGTATTTTAGTAGGATGAGCACAAAGTTAATGCGTTTTGTAACAGGATAATATGAGATGACTGCTTCTTATCCAGAACATTTTTTAAAAAATTGGAATAATTAAAGAAAAAGAGTGTAAACATCCAGTATCTGAAGTATCTGAAGGGGGCCTACAGGGAAGCTGGAGAGAGACTCTTCATTAGGAACTGTAGTGATAAGACAAGGAGTAATGGGTACAAATGGAAAGAAAGGCAAATAGGTTAAATATAAAGAAGAAAGTCTTTACTGTGAGGGTGCTAGATAATCTCACCTAGGCTTCCTCTCCCATAAAAGGCTGGACCGCACGATCTCTCGGAGTCCCCTCCAGACTAGGCTCTCCTATGATTTTACAGTACTTGTCTTTGTTAGGGAAATACACTTTGTGTTGTTGGTAATGTGGTACCCACTTCTGAAGGCATCTTTTGTAATTAAGGAGTTTCAGGGTTGAATTCCTGCTTGCACCCTAATTTGTGTGTTTTATTCCTTAATTTACTAGTTATATCCTGGTCATCTAAGAAAGCAATACACAAATTTACAGAGAGGTTCTCAACCTGTACCTGGAGCCTCTAAGGGCATTTCTTCAGCTTCAGATGGACTTGTGTGCCTAGATGGTGTTGCCAGGTTTTTCCCAAGAGACTGGCTGGACGATGAGAGGACTGTGCCTTTTCTTCTTAAGAACCTCTCCCAAATTGAACTGAAAAGCCACAGCAGACTTTGAAGCAGGGCTCAGTTTCTCCCTCCCCAGGTGACAGTTTTTCATTTGGAGGCAGCATTGGACTCCCTCTTGCTTAATATACTTCTGAATAAGCTTCAGCAGGAGGAGCAGAGATCAGCGTTACCCCAGCCTGACCTGAGCTTTAGTGGTTAGAACATCCAGAAAACTGAAGTGTGAGGGTGCAAGCTCTGTCAACCTCTCCTGCCACCAAGAGCTGACAGTGGTCTGCATACAACAGGAGGAAAACTGCACCCCTGCCTTTTTGGATACTTTCCATGATATTGAACTCAACGCTGCCAGTAAGGACCTGTGCAGGGATAAGGGTGACCAGATTGGGGTTTTTTTTAGATTTAGTTAAAGGAATTCTGTTTAAAAGTATTTCTGATAGTTCTGTTAAAAAATGGTGATTAAAAAAAAGTATTTTTCACAATTTTTACAGCATAAGTGAGCATTTCCGACTATGTGAGCTTTCAGAAGACTATAAACAACATTCCAGCCATACTTGTGCTGTGGCTGGATTTAGGCTTTCTGAAGCCCTTGAATGCTTTTACAATGTCTGTTTATTTTAATGGACGGGTGAAATATCTCACTGAAATATCTCATATTCAACTGGGTGGAACCCATGAACAGTGAAGACTTTTTCATGTCCAGTGGGTCTGGGGGTATTTGTTTAGTAAACTGGCTCATGATGTCCCTCTGATCCATCTTCTTCCAATCATATGTGCAAAAGAGAAGACTGCAGAGCTAGGAGAAGTAGAAGCCAGAACAGTGTTTCTCCATCAAAATGTGCTGTTGGCTATGTTATCTTCACATACACACACAAAAAAAGAGATTTTAGTCAATAACGTGACTTATGTACTCCTTATGCCAGTGTTGATACTCATTCAAGCTGAAACCCTGAAACTGAGCTCTGAGACACACCAGGAAATGTTGTATTCTTCCTTCCCCACCCCTACAAGAAGCCCATGTTGTTCTAGGGTCTTAAGACACAGTGATTCATGAGTCACATGCAGTTTACTTATAGGACTGATTTGGGGTCCTTGTTGAATATTAGACATTGGATTTGATATGATTATGGGAAACATATGACATTTTAAAAAGCTACTTAGTTGTACCAGCAGAGATGTTTGCTCAACACTCAGATGGGCATCTGATATGGATCTCTGTGGTTTTTCAACTGCTGTGGTGTGCTGAGATCTCCTTTTTGTGATCTTCCCTGTGAGGAAACAAATATGTGTTTAGAGCTTGATATGTACTAAGATGTGTTGGCAATATAATTTAGATACCCATGCTGACATAAAACAGATCTTATGTGACTTTTGTGTCACAATGGTCAGAGAGAACTGCCACAAGAGCTAGAGCTGTGCGTGGCTGTCCATAGCATGTTCTATGAACAAGACAGTCTGAAGACAGAATTAGTTATTTACTGGCTGCAGCTCCCTTGTTTCCTGTAATTTCAGATTCCAGTGGAGAACATAGTAGTAAACCCAAG
The DNA here is from genome assembly GCF_003945725.1 of Corapipo altera. Taxonomy (NCBI): domain Eukaryota; kingdom Metazoa; phylum Chordata; class Aves; order Passeriformes; family Pipridae; genus Corapipo; species Corapipo altera. The sequence continues at coordinate 2,276,945 of NW_020884876.1, read as the reverse complement.
GGCTGGGTTGAAAACATCTTGAAATTGAACACAGTGGTCCCTTTGTATTATTTTTTATCTAGAGATTTATGTGCATGTGTAACTGCTTTGTGCCAACAGAAGCCTCAAACCTGCTTTCAGGAGTGCTGGCCTGTTGAGTCTGTGACATAGCAGATATTGTAATTAGTTTTATTTTAAAAATAAATGTGTGCTAAGTACATGTAAATTCGAAGTTTCTCTCTGGCGGGTTCTTCTGTCTGTAGCTGTAAGAACTGGGTTACACTGATCCTGTCAGTCTTGTTAAAAAACCAAAGACTGCTTGTCCCATTGCAAGCATATTTTGCTCACTGCATCATGAAGCTTTTATAGTATAGGTGGGGATAGTAGGAGGGGAACACAATGCTGAGATACTGAGTTCCAGGAGACTAGTTATACCTGTTGAATATAATCCAGTGATCAAAACACTGAACAATAATCATGAAAAGCACATGAATCAACAGACTGAATGCTTATTCTTAATGTTAATTATATGTGTACCTGAATAATTTGAAAAATGTGGCGTATTAGATTGTGTGGTGCTATGAAGAACAGCATTGCAATGGCTTAAGAATTTCTTTTCCTTGCACTTGTTGTTTTTGTCACAGATAACTTGATTTTAGCGGCATTAATATTTTTTGAGCTTTTGTGTATATATGCTGTGATTTTCCTTAGGTTCATCTTTTTTAGTTAGTGTTCTAAATGAGGAATATTTTAAGTGATCACTGCAGCCTCATTACATACAGTCTGAATTCCTACTGTAAAAAGGTTGTGTTATTATTATTTTATTAGTATAGGGCAAAATCAGTGGTCAATATTGCCAGCAGAGTGCTAGTGCTGTTCTTTGAGTGGTCTTGGATGGGCTTGAAAAGCAGATACGAAGCTGAAAGCTGCTGATGGCAGGTCTTACATTGCTTTCCAAATACCCAGCTGACACATATTGCTCATGATTGCTCCCTTGTGCACAACTTCAGTAGACAACAGGAATGTACAAATATTGAGAAGTACCCAAACTTTTAATGAAGAAACCTCTCAAGGGTCTTTTTAATTTGTATTCTCACTTTCTTTTGGAACAACATTCAAATTTTACTCTTCTTCAAGAGTGGTGAAGGTTGGAGGCTTTAGGTATGTTTTATAGATAATGATGCCATTCTGGAAGGTGATGAAAGAACCTGGTAAAGTTTTCATCAAGCTCCACTTTTGCTGAGTCAGGAGGAGTTTCCAGTGCTTTAATACAACACTTGAACAGGATTAGTGGGTTTAAATTATGTGTTATATGTTGAATGCTATAAGTACTAGAAGCCATTGGCGAGGTTTACAGGCTCTTACCAGCTCAAAAATGCTAGTTCCATGTGTCTTATTTTTCTCTCTTATTTTGCTCTGAATCTCCTAACCAGTTACTCATAGATTTCTTGCTGTGTCACTAACAGAGCACCTACCAAGAATTAGAGATAGTGTGCTGCCTCTCTGTTTTCCTTGTTTGTGTCAGCTGGTGTGAGTAGATTGCATGAGATATGTAGATCACTCTTAGGGAGCTTCAGTCTTTAATTAAGTTCAGTATAAATAAATACAGCTCTTGTTTTGCCTCACACAAAATCACTCTGGTTCTGTACTTCTGGCCAGTAACTTCCTTGTGATGACAAATGTTTGTTTATAGTAATCTAGGAGCAAATACTAGGCTGACTGCAGTCTTTCACCCTGGTTAACTCCTCACTTTTGTTGCTTGATCTACTTGTGCTCTATGAGCATTACATTTAAAAGCAGCATTGGAAAAGAGAGAAGCTCTAGGAGCAACTCAAGGCTATGCCTTATGTGAGCAGTGGGAACAGGCTGCTGGTATGCCTTTGTGCATTCTGAGAGCATTTGTGACTTGGACACAGGTGGGGAAGGGGCAACAGAAGGCAAAGCCACTAAGTCAGTTGTGAATATTGACTTCTATGAAGTAGTGGTTATGTTATGCAAACACAAGAAGGTGTGCTAACCCATAAAAAAGAGCTGTCATTTCCAGCTTGGCTACTGATTTGCCCATCTCAGCTCTCTCTAGCAATTTAAAATTCCATTCTCCTCTATGTTAGATAGCTGCAATTTTTTGGAATATTTTTAAGACAAGAACTTGAAACGATAATTGAACCTTGAAGAGAAATCAGTACAGTTGTAGTTTCAAAATTATCAGTGACAGAATAATGGCCTAGAATAAGTGTCAGGAGAGAAAGAGAACATGATCTGGACCAACAATTTGTACATAGTCCCAACAACAACTGGGATCATTGCACAATAATTCCAGACATGATTTTTGCCCACAATTGCAGGCAACTAGTATTGTTTACCTATTTCTTACAATTCCCTGTTCCCATGATAGATGTTAATGGTCCTTTTAAAAGATTTCATAATAGATGCTGATGATGCTGGTTGAAATACAAATTTTTGAGTTTTAAAGAGAAGGGGGAAAAAAACTTAAACCACATGTTACATGACACTTTGGTAGCATGTACATGAAGTTAAAACTCTACGATTTATTTAAGATTAAGAATGTGTTCCAAGTTCTTTCAGCTCTGCTGAAATCTAGTAGGAAATGTGGAGATTCCTCTTTTCTCTTGGTATGAGCAGTCAAATTTGAAATAGGGATTTGGTTTCCATTGAATGTTTTTTCAGTTTGTGCCTGGCACCAACTCTGTCCGTTGGTAGTTTTGGAAACTGTGGGGTCTGAACTCTGAACTGCAATTCCATTCTTCATCAATGCAAAATACTTTCAAGGGCCTGTACCAAAATCACTAGCCATGCTTACTTCTTCTCCTCAGCAAACAAATCACAGAAATGGGAATATGTCACTGTAGCTGAGGACTAAATTGTAATTATAAAAAATGATCCATATTTATTTTCCTCATATACTTAGAAAACCTTACTTTTTTAAATGTATGGGAACTGTGACTTGTTTGTCTAGTGGTGGACCCAAATTTATACAGAGTAGCTGATGTGGAAATGTAAGTATACAAATACTCTTGCGCACGTTCCTTATATAATGCACAAATATATTTTGTTTGACAGCATCTTAGTGCAAAAGCATTGTGAAAATGACAGCCCTTCCCTGGGGTCAGATCTTTACAGACAGGACAAAGCACAACTTTAGGCTTTGCTAGTAAGGTAGTTCCAGAGTTTACTGAATTGTGATGTCTTCATTAATACAAAAAAGTGTGGAAAAAAACCTTGGGAAACCATAACAGGAATAGGCAGAAATTAAACTGAAAAAGATAGGTATTTGAGAGGTTTTTCCTATATTGTGGGAAATTATTTAAGCTTAATAACTTTAGCTTAAAGAAATAAATATTATGAGGACCTTTATAAATATTTGTAGAGTAATAAAGCAGAAATATAGAACCACTAAATCTACTCTGTGTTTATACTATAGCAAAACCCCCTGGCTGACAATAGAAAGCAAATAACATGAGAAAATCTCTCTGACAACTAGGCAGATAAGCCATTTGCCTCATCTTAACTTCTATCATATCTATCTCTGGCTGACACCAAAAAGAGCAGTGTTTATGGAAGCGTAGGAAGGAATTGCTGATCCTCAACCCTCTGGAGGCAGCAGGGCTCATGCCACTGGCCCATGCTATGCTCCCAGCTAGCCCTGATGCCCCAGGTGTCAGGCAGCTGTCTTTAAAAGGCTTTTTTTTATAGGGTTATTGAAATGAAAGAGCAGTAGTAACTGGAACAATTTCCTACTTAGGATGGCAAACCTTTGACACTGAGAGATCATCAGGGACAGGATACCCAAGTGCATCAATGCCAGGGTACAGAGGGCACAGAACAGCAGTGGTAAGCACTTGGAAATGTTGCTGGCATTATGGAATTCAAGTGCAGGTGCAGAGAATAGCCTATTTCTAGTTGCGTGCTTAGGTATGTTTTTTGCAGCCTGTCTTTCAGCAAGTGTCCACTGGAAACTGTAATCCAGGACTTTAAGCTTTGCTTATTAGATGGTTCATTCCCTTCTTTATCAATATTGAGGAATGTTTAATGCAGGGAGGACCTTTCTAGACATAGCTGGTGATTACAGTAGCTTGAGGAATGCTCTTGATATTCTTTAAGAAAAGCAGAAAAAGCGAATGTGTTAAAAAAAATTAGATACTTCTTTATGAAGCTTTTTTTCATATGCAGCATTCACACAGTGGTTATTCCTTGCAAGATCTCAGAATTATCAAGGAAAAATCATTGATGTTAAGCATTCAGTTCCAGGATGGATTTCCCTATATAGCAAAGAAAACAAGAAAAAAAAAAAAAAAAAAAAAAAAAAGAGAAATTTTGCACATAGGATGAGGATTCATAGAAGCCAGTTTTCTGAGCAAGGATGATATAACATCATTGGGTGATTGGGTGCAAACAGCAGTAGCATAGTGGTCACCTTCACTGCTGAAGACATTGATGTCTCTGGCCTCTTCAGCACCCATATAGTTGGTCCTGATGGGAACTGTGCATTTGGTGCATTTTAGCTTAGATCTGTAACATGGGATTTGGTTGGAGTTTAGATGCCTTGCTCCTTTCTCATTTTTGGCTACATTTCCTGGTGCACAGTTGACAAAAGTAAGATCAGAAGAAGGATGTCATCCCTGTCTGAGAGCTGATCAAGTCACTTCACTTCCTCATGATGGAGTTTCAGAAAATTTTAGAGTTTAGGCGTTTGGCCTGAAATCCATGTGGTGGGTATTTGGGTTGTGTCAGTCACTGCTGATGCACACATGGTGAGAATGGTTCCCGTGGGGCAGGAATTGTCAACACCTTCTTGTGAGTCAGGCTCTCCAGTTCAAGCCCCCCTCTCCTTTCTTCCCAGGCACAGCAGGAGCCTCTCACCAGGGTCTCACAAGTGAGGTTAATCAGCACCAGGTTATCCAGGACGCTCCTAGCTGATCAGCTTTGGTTGCTCCCTCAGCCTTTCCACTGAATCAGTTCAGAGGTACCAGAGCAGTCGGGAGCATTTGTGTGACAGGGGGTAAGATACACACTGTTGGTACTTTGGATCCCAGCTTGTGTCCAGCCCAAATTACACAGGCATGAGGCTACTTGCAGTGAGAGCATAGCTGAAACATACTTGTCTACCCTGATCAGGGTTTGGTTTTGGATCAGCACTGACAGCCCATTATGCAGTATTTTCTTCTGCTGGGCAATCGTAAATGCTTTGTATACATTATTTTTAATTTCATTCAGACAATATGTCCACGGCTGCTGTACTAAAGCAAAATAGCTCCAAAATATGAGTGTGCTGGAAGTGAGGTTGGGAAAGCACGAATGGAACTGGGCAGGGAGGGTTCCTGCTCTGTTTATTTGCATCAGACCTGGCTCACAGGCACTGTGACTTTAGATTCACTTTTTTCCCCTGTTTCATACCCAGTCAAGTCCAAGACAGGAAGAAAGAGGGATAACCTGTGAAGTGACACAGGAAGCAGGGCATTTTTAAGAAAAAAATGCATTATAAGTCATGGAATCATAGAACAGTTTGGGTTGAAGGGACCTTAAATATCATCTAGTTCCAACCCCCTTCCATGGGCAAATACATACATGTTTTTTACCTGTGGTATTGTTTCATTTCAATCACTAGAAGAGAACCAAAAAAATCCATGCAGTTGTCCTTGCTTATGTTTTGGCTTTACATTTTGTCCCTGTGTCAGCCTGGGTAATTGAAGTCCTTGAGGTCAACCTCACTTTCAATCCTTCCTTTGCTGTGCAAGTCAGGGATGCTGCAAGGAAAAATCTGTTTTCAAACCACTGTTTTGATTTGAATTTCAAATGATGTGAATATGTTTCTTTTGGCCTTGAGTTTAACTGAAGGTTGTTTTTACGAATTGTAGGACCAAGTTAAGGCAGCCATGGTGTTTTGGATCTCCTTGCTCCAGCACTTTGGATGTGCTGCTCCTGAAGCCTGGAGTGCAAAGTCTCCCTTGCATGTGGAGCAGGGTGCAGAGCAAAGATTGCCCTGTGGCTGCCAGTGTTGATACTAGCCAGAACTGCAGTCCTGGGTGAAGTTTCAGGAGCCACCACTACTCTCCACTGCCTAGTGGTTAGCTCACATGGCCAGAATTTCAGACAGCACATTTCTGCTTCATAAAAGAAGCTATGCAAACAGAAGAAGCTATTTTCTCAATTTCCTGTATTCACCTAGTGACACTACATTAATGACATGAACTGCACAACACACATTATTAATGTCTGTTTATCTCTCTCGAGTTTGGCCTTCAAATTGTTTCAGTATCATACAGCTGTATGGATGTACTTGCTGTCCAGTGCGACTGAGAAGGAACATAAATCTGTAGTTCACCTTGGCCTGCAGACAGTGTTGGGTTCACTTTCTGACTGGCCTGCGTTAATCAGGTATCCTGCTCCTCCAGCTGTAAATCAGGCATTGTGATTAATAATCACAATGAGAGAGCTAATTAGTACTGGCATGTAGCTGTTTTATGGATTCCTCTTTTCTGGGAGCCAAATCCAACCATATGGAAAAATGTAGCTGAGACACTATAAATATGATTCCACTTAGACAGTAATTTCTTCTGTTTTCTGTTATCACAGCAGTGTCAGCATAAGCAAAACAATGAAAGTGAAGAGATGCCGTTGCAGATTTTATTACAAGTTTGAGGTCTTGGGACTCTTTTTTCTTCTTCAAGGACACTGTGTTAATCCGAAGAAAGCAAGCTTGATTTGTATTCATTTATGCCTGCCACAATTATTTAAGAAATAGCTTCAGTGCTCACACTTGAAGAGCTTCGGTTCTCTTTTAACTATTTCTGGCAGAGTTAGAAAGATATGCTTTGTGCTTTGTGTCATGACAACTTGTCTTCTCCAATAAGCCACATCTTAAACTGTGTCAGTCCTCTCCACATTCAAAGTAACTGTCTTCTGTTCATTGCTGTTGGATTGATGCTGTTGACTGAGTGTCTGCAGTGCAGCCAGGAGCAGCAAGTGAGGATTTCCACAGAAAGTGAAGTCTTTAGTAGTAAAGTGCAGATGGGCACCAGACAGTGGTTGAATCTAGATAGCTGGGAATCGTTGGGCAGAGCCATTTCTGATCTTCATGTTTATCTTCGTAGAACCCACAAAATATAAAAAATCATCTGTATTTGAGGATCCATTCACAAGACTGCTGTTCTAATATCAGCTACTGAAACTTTACTGGCATGGTGAAAGCAGAGGCAAATGAAATAAAATGTAGAGGAGTAGGAATATCTCTTATACTCAAAATCTTTGCAGGATCACTGTAAAGCAGAGACTGTCTTCTGAGAACAACAAACAGTTCTCCCCAAAGCCAGTTCTTTGTGTTCACTTTGTTGTGTTGTGTTTTTAGACTTTTTTTAACTATTTTGTTGAAAATTACTAGGCTGGATCAGCAAATGTGACTTGACTGCAAGTGGGAGATGTCAAGGATGGGTTTCCAAAATGCTGCACTGGAGAAATTTAGATAAGCAGCAAGAGGGAAAGGCCATTGTGCTTCTGCTTCTTGTGAAATCTAAAGGAGAGCAACCTGCCATGGTGTAGGATTCTGGGGGAGTGAGGAAGTCACACCCCATTTTCTGGAAGGAATAAAAAATACCTGCTGCAGGAGAGGCAGGAGAGCTCTTCCTTTCTGGTTTACATAATTATTTTTGCAGTCTTGCCTTGCAACAGGTGCCTCAAATAGCTTTTTTTCAGTCTTTTGCAATAGTTGACCAACCTTCTCTTCCATAAGAGTATTTTCTACTGAGATTCCTCATTTTGCTTGTGTAAGGTTTCAGAAATAACTTCTGTTACAGCCATTCCTCTCCAAGCCTTAAAGTATATACAAAGCCCTTACAGAGTTGCATCAATATGACACAGTTTGCTTTAGGGCTTTTTCCCCTCTTTAAGATGAACATTGTCAGAAGTGGTATGAGGTAAATGATGGTAAATCATAATTTAGTGCCAAAAAAGGTTTTTCAATTGTCTCATCAAAAGCCAGTACCATAGGAGAAATTAAACTGCTGCTCTAAAGCTAATACAGAGAGCTCTGTGACTTCTTCTTTCTTTCTGCCCCAGAAACTGCTTCCATAAATCATTTCTCTTCCAGGGCTTCTGTTCAGTGTACTACTTCTTTTTGTGACACTTAACCCACTAGCATTGTGTACTGCATGTATTATGCATTGCCTTTTGTGCATGCCATATATTACGAAGAGCTTTCTATCCCTAAGGGTTTCTACATCTATTTCTGTGAGTTTGCCCTACAGGGCACTTTCATGAAAGTCATCAGTTAGCCTTTGCTATGAAGAAAGAGATAATAGTAACTGAAAGTAGGTCAAGCTCATTAGATTATGATTAAAAGGCAGATTTTTTTTTTCTAATGCAGTGAATATGGTTCTAGTGGGTGGGCACTGGGCAGAAGAGGTGCTGGAGAAAAGTCACAGGTGCTGTGTCCTTGGCCACTCTGTATTTTCAGTTATTTTATAGCTTTTGTTGAATACTGACTCATAAAGAGTACAGTGACCTTCAATTTCATTCTAGCGACTTTAATGCATCTTAAAAAAGAAATGCCACACATGGTCCTGCCTTCACAGTCTAGGATGAATCTAGAGCAGATAGTTGGTGGCACCAGTAAGTTGGTTTCAAAGCAGGCTCGTAATTTGTATCTTATAATGCTTTATCTTCAGCTTTTTTGGGAACATGCATGTCCAACACAAACAGAGGATTTTGTCACCGTGGAGATCGAGTTAGGATTTAGGATTTGGATTTTCCTTCAGAAGTATTTTAGGACCTGCCTTGAGCTCCTCAAGCTGATGAAATCCCAGGCTGACCTTGGTCTGAGGTCTGAGGACCTACTCTCAGTACCTTGGTGGGAGCCCTGCACTCCCTCCTTGTCACTGGTGGGGCTGCAGAGGAAGTAGGACACACCTACCACCTCTTGCACCTCTTCCTCTGTCAAGGCACTGACCTGTTTATTTTAGCGTCTCAGTTGAGCTGGAATAGCATTGCTGGCAACCTCATCTCTGTGGCTGAATTTGAAAACAGTTCCCCAGGTGCAGTTCAAGTAGTAAATGCTCTGTATGGGCACCTTATGGGAAGTGGATTCCTGAAGCTCTCAAGTGTTGAGCTCCCACCTGCAGCTTTCCCTTCATTGATTGCACTTGTCTCTACAGACCACATTACTGTGCTTCAGGTGTGACTGCCTTGGTGACTGGGAGGGTTTTTCAGGGTGCAGGACTGGGTAAAGCACCTTTTATTTCACCAGCCTCTGATTTAATTAGCCTCCTGCTGTTCCTGTTGTCCTGCATCTGCAGTAACTGTTTATACATGTGAGACTACATGCCAGGCTGTGGCTCTCTATTTTTCCTTGACCAGCAGTAGTCTTTCTGGGTAAGATGTTAACTCAGCTTCTTTGAAGGACAGATTTCCTTCTTTTTGATTCTGTGTAACAGGACAGAGTTGGCATTTTTCCCTCTTGTTAATCATCCATATTTCACTGGTCACCACAATCATCACAGTTTGTACTCCAAGTGATTCCTTGACGCCAGATAATTTCCATAAGTATTCAGCATTTAAATGCAACTTGCTATCATGTGTCTCTTTTCCTCACTTCTCCTTAGATGTAAAGGAGCATCTCACTATGGCCTTACCAAGGAACGGAAGAGGCGTTCCCAAGACTGCTCTCCGGACCATGGCTCCAGCTTAGCAGTAGCTGCCCTGGGCCCTGAGCTCTCAGCAGCTGCGGCCATCGCCTTAATGACAGATGAGCCAGGGCTGGTGAACCCGGCCTTCAGCCCCACCTCGGAGGACAGCCAGCTGGGCAGCAGCCCCGGAGACCTGCACCGCAGCAACCGAAACAGAAGTAAGAACTAAAAAGGTGGCTTCAGAGCCTGGTGGCCTCTTTCAACATTGATTTTTCTGTGAAATATAGGTTGTTGGAGGATTTAGGAAAAAAAAAGGGGGGGATATCAAAAGCTTTCATTTTACATGGTGTATCCAGTTGTGTACTCAGTGAGCAAATAGATTTGAGTTGAAAACAAAATGGCTTGAGCAGGGGCAGCATCAAGCTGAAGATAGACTAGCTGTACACATGCAAACTGCAAGTCTTTCTTAAGAAAGATTATTTAGACAAGTCAGCTCAGTTGGAAGATTAAATGTTATGTATGATGTGCTGGGGAGATGGTGTAGCTGTGTAACAGCTTCACCAGAGCATGGTGGCATAGGTAACCCCCATGGACGTGGGCACCTACCCAAAAGCCTGTTTGGAACTGTGTTTGGCAGTTGCCAAGTATTTGTAGGAAAAATACACCTTAAGAATTGCCTTAGGATCTTGGGAGATGTCTGCCAGCTTCTCAGGAAGGTGCAGCTCAGAAGAGCTGGTTCTGCTGAAATAACCACAGTCAGCAGCAAGATGCATCAGGAAATCTTGCCTTGATCTTTTACCCTGTGACACTGCACCCACCTCTGATGAGTGTCATATTTGAAAAGCATGTCCTGCCACAGGCAGACTCAGAAGTGTTAACTGTGAGTTCAAACTGCGTATTTGAGGATCCTAAAGCCAAAATGGATAGCCCACCTTGTTGGACCAGTTGTGTCTTGAGAGAATTGATGAAGGGCTGAAGAAAGACTAGAAAATGAGCAGTGCTTTCTTCTTGTATGCATGGAGCTGGAGGGGCAAGGAAAGGGAAAATGTAAGAAGAGAACTCCAGAATCTCAATAAATCCTGTCATTTTTATTGAGTTTAGAGGCCACAGTCTGGTTTAAGGGAATGTTGTACTATTGGATTACAATGTTTGGCTAGCATGCAGAGCTGAAAGAGACAGAACAGCAACTGCCATGAAGATGTCTTTAGCAGGATGGAAAAGAGCAACATGTTTTGAAAGTATTATGACTTTTCTTTTGTACTGCTTTACCCAGGTCAGAATATGTGACATATTTGATCCGTCCTACCTGATAATCCTTGAATTTTTGACATGAAATTGTTGGCAATCGTTGGTGGCTTTGGAAGCCTTGCAAGGTTTTGAGGCAGTAGTAGTAGTGGGGATTTTTTCAAGAAGAGTTTTTAACAACTTCCAGCCTTTTTTTTGTCACACTTGTATAGCTTGGGAAAGGCAGTGCTTCTTCCTTTTACTTGCATTTTTCACAGGATTGATGCTGAGATTTTGTCTTGGCAGAGGATTATTCTTTCCAAGGCTACCACACTCACAGAAGATGTCTCTTTGTGGCTGGCAAAACAGACAGGGAAGGAGGCAATTCCAGGATGTGGAACCGAGGTAGGGTAATTGTACCCAAATTCATGTGGGTGCAGCCTTAGAGTATCAGCAGGACTCAGGTGGGAAGGTGAAGTGCAGGCAGCCCTGCTGTTGATGTTATAGCCCATCATATGCCAAGGGCTGCAGAAATGCTATGGTTCTATCCCAGAACTGCTGAACTGTATTGATTTGTTTTTTCCTGCTGTTGCAGCTCGACACTTTGAACGTTCCACTATAAGAAGCAGATCTTTTAAAAAAATAAACAAGGCGTTCAGTGTTCTTCGAAGGACAAAAAGTGGAAGTGCTGTTTCCAACCAGACTGACCGTGAAAGGGAAACTGTTGGAAACTCTGCTGCTGGAGAGGAAGGTAATGCTTTGTTCTCCTTGTGTTATCACTTAAAATGGGGTAGGGGATCCTATCCACATGGGAACCGGATGTCCATGACTGACATGCCTTTCATGTGGTGGACTGTGTGTGATTAAAAAAAAAAAACAAACCAGAAAACTCAATCTTTCCTTATTTTTTTTATTTAAAAAGATGTAAGTGACTAGCAGGCAGGACCGTTGCTGGGATGTGTGGGGCCTCATGTAGGGCTGTTCTGGTAAGAGCCTGAATGCTACAGCCAGCCCAGTATCTAGCACACGGGATGTGGGATCTGATGTCTAGGATCTGTTACTGGAGCTGTCATTGACTTGCTCTGTAATTTTGTTCAAGTCTTCATCAGCATGTGCCTGTCCCCCTAAAGCAAATGGATCACAATGATCATACTTTATAGGAAGTTAATAAGTTTTGGCTAATGTTTACGAAGGACTAGGAATTCCCATTGGGAGGATGGTATGAAAGTGCAAAGTACTGTAATTATTCCAGCATTTCTGTGGGATCCTTGGTGGCAGACTTATATTACCCAACCCAGGCTGGTGATGAGGTAAGAATGCTCTGCTCTTAAACAGGGGGAGAGGCAAGTTTGCCTCATGCGTGTCAGGGATGAGGAGTCTGGCAGGCAGTAACACTTAACATTTGACAATCTCAAAGCAATAAGCAAATGTTACTAATCACTCTGGACCATAATTATAAAACCAACATTGGCATTCAAGCATCAGTAAGACGTGATGAATGAGTGGGAATCATTGCCTTAATCAAGGTCTTCGGTGAGCTTATTATTCCTTTGCTTGAGACCTCAGGAACTCATGTCTCTTCCCAGACCAAATGTCCAGGATACAGGCTTTAAGAAGACAAAATATCCAACTTCCCTTTGCTCTGTATTCAAGTTCTCATTGAAACCCATACAGAATAAGGACAAAAGGCCACCAAATGCTACTTCTAAGCGTCATTGTTCCTGAAGTGGTGAATTGGGGAACCATGTTCAGTATTCTGCTTTATTTGCTTATTCTTTCAGGAGAATTTCACTATGTTACTGTGTTCATGGTACTTACTCTCCTACCTCACATACTTGCTGATGTAGCCAAAATAATACCTGGTTATTCAAAACTATGAACCTTTTCCATAAAAGGAATGTGAATATCCTCCTTGACCTGGAAACATTATTAATAACTTTACTGTCCCAAATATTTTATTATTTTTCCCCAAGTAAAATTTTGCAAATAAGTTGTTTATATCTCTATATAGGCAGACAGGTATATTTCTCATTCCCACACAACTCTTCAATCCACTGTAAGCAAAAGTTTGCCTTTCTTCAGAAGGGGTGGAATTCTGCATGTCCCAAGTCCATACTTTTGAAAAAACACCTCTTCAGGATGGGACACAGTGATTTTAATGACCGCTTTCTGCCTAGGCATATAGTTGACATTAGTAACTCTTCCACTGAAAGCTTGGTTTCATGTCCAGAGTGTGTGGATGATCTGGATGTCAACAGCACCTATGCAGTAGCCCAGTGTAGTCCAGACATTAACAAAAGGAGGTGTGTAAGATGACACTGGCCTTTACATTTCCAACAGAATGAAAAGTACTGCTGTCTCAATTTTAAGAAACATATAATGGGGCCCTGAAGTGGCAATCACTCCAGGGTCCCACTGACAGTATCAAGGTTGTCCATTCTCTCCTTGGCTCTGCTTGCGGTTTCATTCCTCTGTACCAAGCATGACTGTAAACTTGCAAATGTATTTGGCTGCACTGGAAAAACCAGGTAGGCATGTAATTACTTAATAAGCAGTTACTCTTAACTATGAGATCACAGAAGCTGGGTACCTAAATTACTTTATTAACTACATTTACAAAGGATGCATTTTGATTACACAGTTCTGGAATTTAATCTTAAAAAAATGCAAGCAAATAACTTGCAGCAATACAACTTGAACAAAAATCTCTATTCAGTTCTTTGCAACAGGTGCTTTGTGTAATGTCATTTCAAAGGCTCTCTCTGTTTCTTCTTGTTGGAGGAGGAAATGAATGTACTTCTTTCTGTAGCAGTTATCCTGACAGCTGGAGGCTGGTTTTTTTCTCCAGCTTGTATATATTCCTCTTTTATTTTTTTTTAAATCCTCAGTGGCTCTGAGCAGTCTGCTGTTAGACTTCTGATTAGAGCTGTTGGTCAGTCTTTAGGGATAGCTACGGTATGCTCTGCCCTGTGCTTGCTGAAGCTCTGGTCCTAACCCATTGAAGAAAAGGCAGCCCCATGTGTCTCTCTCCCCATTGCCACTCCACTCTCCTGGGCATGCTTCTGTGGTGGTGAATGGAGATGGTTCCTGACTTCAGAGGTCCCCACACCCAGTGTGAAAGCTGCTGCTGCCTTTCCTGAGGTTTCACAGGTTCGTATCTGGGACCACCTGAGACCACAACTCAGCCATGCCTCATTGCTCGAGGAGATTGGACAGCACACCACCAACTTTCTTCACCAGGCTTAGTCAGTGTATGTGCACAATAAAGCTGCGACTATGCCAGCCTCACAGTGGGCACAGAGTGATAGGTACCCTTCTTGGTAATAACTTCTTATTGATAAAGGAGCTGTCAGATCATCTGTCAAAGCTCAAAGTTCATCTGACCCCAGTTTTCAGAATTTCCTCATCTTAGTTCAGATGTCTCTATTTGATCTGCGTTTTGCCCATATTTCAGTCAAGGGAGCTCTGAGAATGAAAACCATAATGAGTATCTATGTATTGACCTTCAGCATTCCACTGCAGCGTGTGTAGGTGCCTTTAATCTGAAGCTACTATGGTTTTTGGGCCAATGCTCAGTTGCAATATGACTGTGAGAATGCAAGACAAACTAATCATTTCTGATGTGGGAGAAAAAATATTCAAATTCTGCTTAACTTGAAGCTGAATGCAGTACTGGTTTTGGAAAACCCCTTTGATACCTATAGACATTGAAAAATATGATGTATAATGTCAAATGTGTTTCTGTTATAATTACAGCAGAGAAGTAGTTACAGTCTAATGCTATCTTATATCTGGAGTTGGTAGCAGTTCTGCACTGTGAAGATTACTTCCCTATTTATGTTTCTAGTCCGTGATTTGATTTGTTTAATCAATGTTATATGTGCTTATTTTGAATTTAAATTATTCAGGCTTTCTTTGTTCCTCTGTTTAAACGTTTTTGTGACATTTTCAGCAGAGAATTGTTAAATGTCCAAACCAAATAAAATGTTAGATGTGAATGAGAAGTGCAAACACTGATGAGAAAATATTTGAGGGAAGGAGTTGTTAAGATTTTCTCATTTTTAATAATTTGGTGTTTATCAATAACCCATGCAAAATAATATTTTTCTGTAGTGCAGCACCCAAGCTTGTGATATCTACCTAAGAGTAATTTTATTAATAGCGCTTGCAACTACAAATAGCTTTCCAGGACTGAAGTAGAAATTCAGAAAGTTTAAAAGAGGTGGTTTTATTCTGAGACGTGAGTGAAGGTGACAGGGACATGCTTATGGCACTGATGCGTTTAAGATGTAATATCCTCTGACTGGATCTAGTAGTGTAAATGACCTTGACAATCTACTTAAATGATGAAATATCTCCAAGCAAAGACTGCTCCAGCTTTGCTATGCTTATTTGTATCATCGTGCTCTTAGTTTGGCATTACACTTTTAATTCACTTCCAAGAAGGACTATAAACAGATATACTCTGTACTTAAATTGATCTACAAATACAAGTTGCAAACCAGCTAATGTTTTAGGAGGAAAGAATTTACAGGTGCAACTGAAAAAACCTCTATACAATTTTACAGTAAAAGAGAGCTGTGTTTCTGGCTTTCAAAAACATTGATTAGTTCCATTTTGCAGTCAAGCCATTGTAAAAGAAATTGAATTTATGATTGCTTGAGGATGACAAATGTTTTTCAAAGTCAAACTCAGTCTCATGGTAGGTGCAGTTCTACCACCTGTTATTGCTTTGCAGCAGTCAAGACCAAGGCAGCCCCAGCAGGCACTGGCAAGACCACAGAACAGTTCAGTTTAGTATTTTATATATATATATATATTTATATATATATTTATATATATACACATACATACATATATAAGATAGATAGATGGATAGATATGCTTCAATATTTGGAAAAGTACATGAAGAAAAAGAAGGTAAGTGAAACACACATGGTATCAAGCATTTCATGGTATTAAGGCTCTCTATGTGCAGAAAAGAAAGTGGTTTATTGCACCCCAGTACAAGACAGAGCAACCCAACTTCTGTCTCAGGAAGGCTGCACCCCACAGAAATGCCACACTGTTTCTCTTTTTCCCAGAGTTGATTCTGTTGCGGTTCTGATTTCGCAGAACAGCTGTACAGAACTGGTTCGAAGTACTCTGCTCTGGAACAATGAGCCAGGCAATTTCCAAAAGAAAGGGGTTGTCTCTCTAGCATTTCCTCTACTGCAGACTGATAAATTTTCCTGCTGTAAATGAGAGAGCCACAACTCTTTTGAGACACATTTGGCTCTACAGCAGTTTAATTTTAGTTATTTTGGGGCTCCTTTGTTGAGAGGAATGTCCAAAAGGAAGAAGAGATGTTAGAACTGGCATCACCTTCTACCTGCCCCCTCTATCAGAGCAGCATCCCTGGAGAATTAATGGAAGGCATTAAATCAAAATGATGGCAAACTGCTGGGAGAATGAAACGCTGCATGAAAATCCATTGGGAAGGAAGTGTTGCAGAATAAAGTCCCACACCAGTGCAAGAGCATGTGACATTCAGAGACACAAGAATTTTCCTACAATGGGTTACACAAGCTTCATTTAAATTCTGGTGTCCAGATGCTGGGAAGCATGAGTGTGTGTCCCTGCAGACAGCATTATTTGTGGCGATGGGCTGGCATCTCACATCAGTCAGGCCTTCTGATCTAAATGAGGACTTGCAAACACAGACACAAGTTTTGTTTACAGTGACCTTTGATTAATCTGGACTCAAGAGTCACAGCAAACCTTACACAGTGCTTTGTTGTACTGAATACCAGGAATGAAGACAGAAGTTACACTCATGGCCGCACTATCGGAAGGAACATGGTACGCATAGAAGTCAGCTGAAACCTGAGCACTGAAGGAACACTATCATTAAATGTTATAAACTGTGGGGATAAAATATTAAGCATAGTTAAAATTTTGTAGTACTATCTCATGGCCACTATACTAATGAATGTTTGGTGTCCTACGTTGTGCCAGACAAGCGGAGTTTACTTTGCAAAGCTGGTCTCTCCTGTGTTATTTGTTACTGTAATGGGATGTGTGAAAATATAAATAAAATTGCACACTAGTATAAGGGAAATATTTTTTGAGGAAAAAGCCCACACAATCTTTCTAAATGCAGATGACATTTTATTATATTGACAGATTCAGAGTGCTCCATACAACCCCCGGTGACAAAAGCACAACACTCTGTGGGAAAACCTGCAAGAATCACCAAAAATGAGACAGAAAGTCTCCTTTCTAGATTCAGCAGCTCTTCGATATTTAAGGACTGGAAATATAAAATGGTAAAGAAAGGTATGCAATACTCCTGGGTTTTCCGACTCTGGAAAACCTGGCCTAAGATTATGGAGAATACCAATGAGACTGTAAGGGCTGGAAAATGGAGTATGTGAAAAATGATACTCCAGCCTCCCAACAGGCTGAGTGGTGCAAGTCCTCAACCCAGCTGGAGTTGAAGACCCTTAAATTGGCCTGCTGAGGCCCCATTCACTGTACACAACCAGGTGCTGAAAAAGGGTCCACCTTTTCTGGGTATGGTATGAACATTCAAAAATTCAATTCAAAGACATTGCTTTCTAGACATGGCATCATCTTATAATAGGTGTGGTAGGTTTCGATCAAACTGCACACAGTGTATGCAGGCTGTTTGGTGAAAAATTATTATGAATTCTCTTATTTAAAAAATGTGTGTTTGAGTATTTTATACATTTAGTTTGTCAGATGTTACTGTTAGTTTATCAAAATAGATATTGGCCTTTCTTTACAGCAGTCTAGGTTGTTGGCAATACAATGTCTGTGTATATGTCTGTATATGTCTGGAACAAAAAGAGGCAAGTCTGCAACGAAGAGAGCAGAAATTAATGGATGATGGAGTTATTTTTGTTGCTTAGCCCATCTGGAGAAAATGGTTCAATTTATTAATTATATGTGATAGAGTGCACAAATCAAATAAAGACAAGAAGTAAGACAGTACAGCCTGCTAACTATAAAAGAGAAGCATTAGAAACTTGTAAACTGGCAAGAAAAATGTCTTGAGAAGATTTGCTCTGTTGTAGATTGCTCACTTCAGAAGGAAATTAGGCATTAAAAGTTCCTCTAAAAGAATCTCTATAAACTCATATTGAAAGTCAGCCAAGTGCCACTGCAAGACTTAACAAACCAGTTAAGGCATTGTTCAAGATGAAAAGAAACTTATTTAAGTTTATACCCTATGTAAAGATATATGTAAGTCTTGTACAAGTGTAGTGACTTGTTCACTGCCGCATTGCCCTGATTTTGCTCTGGGGTTACAGACTGAAATAACGTGAGAGTGTCAATAGCTTGTTCAATGCACAGTTCTCCATGGACAAGAAATGTAACTGGATAATTCCTTTAGAAAAGTTTTCAGATTGAGCTATGGGAAAATGAGTGTCTGAGTCAAAAAGCACAGTTTGTTAGGATGTGAAGTGAGTCATGCAATGGGAAATGGAAGTAGTTCTACTATAAGAATGTTTTGGTCATCTTCAAAATATATATGTATATATATATATCGATTTATGCTATTTGTGTGCAGAGAAGATCTAGGTATCCAGATTTTCATTTGCATTTTACACATAGCTACCTTTGTAGCCACACTAAGAATGTAAAATTCGCATGCTTATTCTGATGCAGGGATCAGACCGCTAGTGATTTTTGAGGAGTACTTGTATCATCTGACTTAAAGCACCCCACTGAGATGCCAGAGTTAATTGCCTCATTTTTCTTAAGCAGCAGTGGAGAACATTTGGCACTTCCAGGGGTGATTTAACAGTTACAGGGGTATTGATTCCTTTGGGTGACTGTGCACTATAAAGGAAGTCAGAGCAAGTGGATCACCAAATTGTGCATTTGACTTAGAGGCCTGGATTTAGATCAAGTGAATCCACACTTCAGGCTAGAGAGAATTGAACAAATTATAAGCTGAGCAATAGCATTTAGAAAATAGAAGAGTATGGGGAAAATGAAGCACCTTTCCTGAGACATTAGTTGCATGCCAAACTTAAGTAAACATGTATTAGCGCAGAAACTGCTATTACAAGAGTATAAACTAAATGAATACTTGGGTATTAGGTTGGTAAAGGCTGTGTAGTTATCTAAATAGACTTTTATTACCTGTCAACTCTTGTAAAACCACAAAGTCGAAGTCTGTGCTACCGGTAGGTGCTTTTTACAGATGTGGAGGAGGACAGCTTCCCACCCCGAAGAGAATATGATCAAAGAAGTGGTAAGGGATGCAACATGGTGTTTCTCAGTATTTTTTTCCTGTTCTTTCTTCCCCCTTACTCTCTCCCAAAAGGCTTTGGTGCCTTGCTGGTTTGTTACCTGCTAATTCTGCACTAGAAAATATTTATTCTATCTCAGATATTGGTCTGTTAATTTTCATTTTACACTTAACCACTATTCAGTAACAATTACTGTACTTTCATTTCTAAAATAGGTTATTGAAAAAATACTAGCAGTTAATTTTTTGGTTTACAGGTTTTTCATATAAGCACTGGATTGGACCTGCATGCAAAAAATTCAAAAGCTTTCTCTCACCTGTGGGGGATTCAAAATTATTGAAGGCTGACACACCTGTGCTATAAAACTCCCAGGTGCTTTTACTTCAACTCTGCTCACTGCTGAGTGTGGACCTAGAAGGAAGGAGAGTATTAGTGACATGCTGTGAAGTCAAACAGGCCAGTTGAAAAGTGGTGTTTGGAAGAGGATACTCTTATCCAGTGCATTATAAATACAAAAAGACCTCTACCCACCGTTAGTCCCTCCTTCCCACAGCCAGATTGCCAGGACCAGCAGAGATCTTTCTCTCCAGGCACTCTGAGCATACCATAGTTTTAACACAGATACGTCACAGTAAGAACCAGTCACTCCTACTTCCTGGAGTTCAGGCAGTGATGAAGGGAGAGGAATCTGGTAGGGAAACTACTGTGTGGTTTGGATTGTCCAAGATATCTTGTCCTTCTGTTAGCTGAAGATAAATAAAATGCTTCCTTGGATGTCACAAGCCAAGCACCCAGTCCTCCACTATGGCATCAAAACCAGAGAACAGCCTGGGATGCTACCAGTGAGACAGAGTGTGCAATCCAGCACAGAAGGGATGGGTGTTTGTTGAGGTGCCCACACCCATCTCTTCTACAGCCAGCAAGGAACTGTGGCGTGGTTCTGAGGCGTCTCTGGGGACTAAAAATGTATTTTGTTCTCCTAAAATGTGTAACAGTTTTTAAGTACATTTCATCTGTCTGGATTACATCAAAGTTTAGGGCTGTGTTTTGTGGGGGGAAAAAAGGAATATATTAATTGTGAAAAGATCCCTTCAAGTCCACTCAGCAAGCATACCTATTCTTTCCTACCCTCTTACTAGAAATTATATCCATGCATAAAACCTAGTTTGGCTAACTGGCAGGTACTTGAACTTGTGCCGTGCATATTTCAACAAAGTAAAGCTGTGATGTCAAATAAATACCTTATGTGCATTTCCAGGTTTTCCCAGGTTGTATCACCTGATTCCAGATGGGGAAATTACCTGCATTAAAATCAGCCGTACCGATCCTCATGAAAGTCTGGCCATTAGGATTGTGGGAGGCAGTGAGACCCCCTTGGTTCACATTATTATACAGCATATTTATCGAGATGGGGTAATTGCCAGAGATGGAAGATTGCTGCCTGGAGACATGATACTAAAGGTACAATACTGTGGAGGTACAAGATAAAAATATCCTAACAAAGAATAAGATTAAGTCAATTATAATGATATTTGCAACGTTGCATGCACAAAGACATTCAGTTCCTCTACGTGCTGTAATGATTTCATTAATTTCAACAGTTTTTTAAGTTCATGGATTTGTTTCTGTTTCCTAGTCACTGACAAACCACTCTGATTTCTCCTCAAACATGGTAGATCCAAAATGCAATGTAGGACAATAGACTGTTGGCATTTCTGACCCAGTGGTGCAAAAGTTGTTTCTGTCAGTAGAGACTGGGGTTTTTGTCCAGTTTGTTTCCACTGAACTGTGGGCCTAAATCTCAGTTGGTGAGGCTTCCACTGCCTCATATCCCACTTATACCAGGATGGGTGACAGGGGGCTGATGAGTGTTATTTCAGTATCTAGCTCCTCTGTATGATGTGTTCAATACCACAGGAGTGTTAGACACTGCCCAGTTTATTTTGTGAGTGTTGCTCCACCAGCAGCCCCAGGTGAAATCTTTAAGAACAACTTGAGCGGTCTCCAGGCATTAGCTGTTGACTGCTATTTCTGCTCCTACTTCTTCAGAAATGTACAAGAGATGAACAAGAATTGGGCCAGATGGTTAAAGATCACATGTTTTTACATCTTTACATCCCATCAGCAACAGCTTTTGAATGGGAACTGCACTCTCAGTTGCTCCAGTGACTTGGAGTTCAGCGAGGATGGTAAATTATATTAATGCATCAGTCCTTAGATGAAAAGAGTGACTACAGAAAATACTAGTTCCTTCCTTGCTTTGATATTTCGATGGTGTGTATTTGGAGTGCACAGGTATATTCACATTGCAAGCCAAAGGTACAGCTGGAGCTCACCCAGGTTTTCCAGATTAGAATCTCTCACATTAGAGAGCAGGCTGCTTCATTCACTCTAGGCAGGTCATGCTGCCGTGGACAGACTGGTGCTGATGCCCAGGCTAACCATTGTGGCATTAGCTGGGATAAGGCTACAGGAGCTAGAAGTTGCATGGACTGCAAAGATCTGACATCCTATTTTCGGGTTTTCTTCCAGGTTGGACTCTCGATGTCCATCCCACTGCCTGCTCTGGTATGCCTAGCTGGTAGGGTTAGTGAGTAGTTCCTCAAGTCCTACTGATTTTTTCTACTACATATTCCATATGAGTAATTACTAAGGATACAATCCTCTGAAGTTCAGAGCACCATGTATAAGCCACCATGCTCCCCTAGCTTTTGCTCAGTGGTATCTGAGGACACTTGAGGCATGCCAAGGTTGTGCCATGCCTTCTACTTCATGTCAGACAGACCCTGGCCAAAGAGGTTTCTCAGGATCACAATGTGGGCACACTTCACTGTAGTACTGTATAAAAAATGCCTCTGGATTGTGGTTCTGAGTAGTAGCTGGGTAAGTGTCACTCAGTTGTGCCTTTCACGGAGGCTTTTTGTCCTGGTGCCAGCACGGAGTGGCAGAGTTACTGGCACCACTGAAACAAAACTGTTCCTGCAGGGCACATCCAAATTGCACTATGAAGCTGTGACTGTAGCACGGATGGGCCCAGCTCAGCTCTCCCCAGCTGTGGCTCATTGCCCAGGGATTTACCAAGGATTCTTAGGAATTTCAGCCCCATCCTGCTGCAGCTCATGCTGTTCATGGTACCCAAGCTGGCAACTTTAAGTTGAGGTGTGTCTCTCTGGGTGCAGACCCCCCACCAGACTGTAGCAGGGACAGCCCCATCATGCCACACTGGCAATCTGCAAAAGCAAACACCAGTCAAATGCTTTTGTCCATGCTGGGGACCATTTCTGTTACATTTTGGAGACATTTCTTAATATTTAAATAGTTCAATCTGTGCAGTGTAAAACTATGTGGAAATAACTTGTCTGATTAGAGTTTTCCAGCCAGCAGTGAGTTACAATCTCACAACTGGTTTTTATTTAGCAGTATAAAGTGCAATACCTAGTCATTCTTACACATATGGACATGACAGGATTGACTGGAAGCTCTTTCTTTTCACCATCCAAATTAAAAAAGTGGTAGTTGTGCAGTTTTACTGTCATCTGAGTTAAATCTTAACTGGAAAACACTGAGAAACTTTAAAAGTCTGATTTCTGGTGTGGTAAATCATCATAATTGCTAGTGAATACCCAGGGCATTTAAAGTTCTACTTGAGGTTCTTTTCTGCATTTTAATTAGAGATTCATTACTGGGGAACATTTTTTTTTTTACTGTACCAAGAACAGCTGGGAGATAATGAAGGGGAGAAACAGCAGGAAAGTGGTGTGAGTGAAAGGAAAGGTTGTCAAGGCAATTTGAAATCAGAAGCTAGTGGAATAAAACTAAGATCTATGAAAGGATATTGAAGCTTGGGAAGAACAATAAGAAGGATGGAAAATAACATGTATGTCTGGAGACTATCAGGGAGAAAAGGGAAGAAAAAGGGCAGAAACTGTCTGTACAGCACATCCTTTCCTTGGGGGGAAGGCTGTTCTGCACTGCAAACTTGGCCTCCTGCTTGACACAGTTTGAAATAGCACATGTCGCTTTGTATGAAGACATCTGTGTAAATAGAGCTGCTGTCTCCAGAGCCAGCTCAGAATAGACTGCCTTCCTGCTGCTGATTTACACTTCTCTCTTCCAGGTAAATGGCATGGACATCAAAAATGTACCTCACAACTATGCCCTGTCAATCCTGAAACAACCCTGCCACGTGCTCCGACTGACAGTGCTCCGAGAGCAGAGGTACCGATGCCGAAACAGTGGACTTTCCCTTGATGCTCACTGCAATAGGGATGACAGTTTCCATGTTGTGCTAAACAAAAGCAGTCCAGATGAGCAGCTGGGAATAAAGCTGGTTCGCAAGGCCGATGAGCCGGGGGTATTTATTTTCAACTTGCTGGAAGGTGGCATGGCTGCCCGTGATGGACAGCTTCAGGAGAACGACCGGGTGTTGGCCATCAATGGGCATGACCATCGGTACGGCAGTCCAGAGAGTGCAGCCCAGCTGATACAGGTTTGTCATCACCACTTTGACCACGGTTTTTGAACTGTGCAAAAACCAAGCAGCGTGTTTTCACCATCCATTGCAAAGCAGGGCCAAACATTGAGTTTGCATGTTTGGAGGAGGGAAGGATACATTCAAGCTTGGATGGGAATTTACTCCTCTAAAAGCTCCTTGGTTTCATTGTGTCTTCAAGGGTGAATGTGGCCATGGACTCTCATGTCTCGGGTAGTGGTGCCTGCTACGATCAGGCTTTGGAACATACAGATCACTGTAAACATCTCTATCCTCTGAGCATCATCAAAGCGTGATGCTATCTGCCAAAAGGCATGCCAACCTGCACCCTGGAAGCACTGGGTCCAGTAGGATCCTAACTCCTCCAGCTCAGAAGGAGTCACAGTGCTCTCTGGTGCAGCCCTGGAGCAAACTAGAGTAGCCTAAGGCAATGGATGTCATGTTTCAGGATGAACAACACCCTCCCAAACTCAGTGATTTCCCATGGATGTGTTTTACAGCTGAAGGTAGTCCATTCCTTATAGGTATTTCTTACCTAAATCCAGCATATAGAAATCCAAGTGTTTTGGAAAAATGGATTTGTAGCTCTAGTTTTTATAAATCTCTATTTAGATGCTCGTGGAGAACTAAACAAATGCCTCTGCAATGCACTAAGCAGTCTTAACACAAAACTGTCACAAAAAAAAAAAAAAGGCTGTGCCTTTCTTAGCTACAAAATCAGTCAGCTTCTGCCTTATTTCCCCCTCCAGAACCATTTTCATTTGTTTTCTTTGTTTACAGACTATGGTTTTTTTTAGAAAACTTCAACATAAAAAGCAAAGCCAAGAATCTTTTGTTGCTTTTATCTCATATTTATAGCACTTATTATACTTGTGCATTTTTAAGTTTCATTTGGAGGCGTGTAGAGTGTTCACATATTGAAGAATTTCATGGGCTTCAATAAAAAGATGTCAAATCAGGCTGGCTGCTTCCCCTTTTCTGACAGGTGTAATCAGGGTAATATAAGTCGGACTGAAAGAAGCATTCAAATGCATTCATTTTGTGGAAAGGATTCCTCTGTTAGCATAGAATCACAGTTGGTTGTAGCCAACTTTTATTAAGAAGTTTATAGCTTAGGTAAAGAAAATGTCATCCCCTTGCATAATACCACTTGTTGAAATTCTGGTCCAGCATCTTTCTCTATTACCTTATGTATCTCACTAACTGGAAGCAGAAGGCAGAAGGGGAAACGTTTAAATTCTCTGAGGGCAACAAGTCTGGAATGAAAAACTTTCTGAAAAAAATTGTGTTCTTGGAACAGTTCTTTATGGCTACAAAATAAGGCAAAACAAGGCTTCATAAGCAAAAAACACATGCAGCCTACAGATGAAATGGAAAAAATTACTAACGAAATAGCCATTCACATACAAGTGTTTAAAAACTCAACTGAAGCCCTTATTGGGGTCCAAAGAGTGGATGTTATTCATAATAATGCTTGAAATACACACCAGTCCCTGGGAATTTAAACAACATGCCCATCAAAGGGGAGATTCAGATTTCCAAACAACCAAGATTACATTGCATTGGTCTGAGCTCTATGAATCACATTTGTCTAATGCAAAATTCCCAGAACCTGTGTCTTTTTTGTCATGTTTTTTCATCAATTGTCATTTGCCTTTCCTGTTTCCATGTTATGACAGAGAAAAAACGTTATACTGAAGCCACAAATGTTTTGCATTTGCTTCTTACACGAAGGGATATTTCATTGTGTCCACTGATTTCTCAACAGCAACCTGACTGTTGAGACCTCAATGTGTCACTAGCGGTACGTTGAGGTCTTCTGATTTGTTGTGGTGGAAGCTACAAATACACCATTGGTTTCTTTAAAAACAGAACTAATATTCATTAAAAGGTGGTGGCTTTTAATGTTGGACTTTTAAAGTTGGTCTGAGCACAAATGGAAGAACATCAGATTTCTGTGGAATCTGATAGTTTTGACTTTTAAATAATGAATAATTGAGACAAGTCTTATTCATCAGGCCTATAGCAATTCTACATTAGCATATGTGAAGCAGTTTTTAATCAGTAGATTAGATGTCTGGCTGTTTATAAACTCAGTCACAAGAACTGAAATGAAGAAAACGTGTAAGTGCTAATTAGGAACGTGCACACATCTAACACGTGGGAGTTCGGTGCTTCCCTTTTGTCATGTCATCTTTAGTCATGGTCTTGTGTCAGAAGTGGCACTTTTAATCTAAATAACATGACATTCCACATCTGTTTTCCATGAGAGTGACAAGAAAAGTAGCAAGGTAACAGGTCAGTGGGTGCTCGTGTGAGCACATCAAGCCAAGCTGCATGGGTTGAGCCAGACTTTACTGACCCCAGATGTTCACCCTCATCTCTCCCTCTTTCCCTTACCACAATTCAGAGTGCCTGTGGTGGACTCATGAGCCCCTCTTCATCACAACAACTGCTTCTGACAAGCAGGTTGTGATGTGGAGTGTATCCACGTTCCATCATCCCTGTTAGATATGGGGCAACTTCTGCTGGGAGCAGCACCACTTCCTCTTTTCAATATGCAGTTGCCTACTAGATGCTCAGAAGTTGCCACCATGTCTCTACCTTCCTGCTTGATTTGCTTTGTCTGTAATACAGATTTCAGTTATAGTCGATTGTTTCAGCTATTACTTGCACTCAGTCTCAAAGCTAATCTCTTTTCTTTAATTCTTACTTCAGCATAAAATACAGAAAAAGAATTGTATAAAAAGCAAGGAGTAAGAGAGAGAGAGGGATCAGAATGAGTCAGTAATGAATATTCTGATCAGTAGAAACATTAACGGCTTTTTATTTGTACGTAAATACAAAAGCTGGTCTTATTGTTTGGATAACTTTTTAAAACACTCTGGACTTCTGAGAAACTACTCAACTTGACTGACCTGGAGACAAATGTGATATTGCAATAGAGACTCTTGTTGAACTTCTGCTAGTTGTTCTATGAGTATTAATCACATTTACAACCTTTCTCTAAATAACCAACTTTGAGGCTTACCATGTGGCAGCAGATGAGTTTTAAAAAGAAGCTGCGTTAAGGAGAAGTTGTTCATTTTAGAGAAAACTGGATTTTCATGGGGCCACGTGCCCTTGGTTTAATCTTGTGTTGTTCAGTTCCATCTCAATCATATTACAAACTAGGGACCAGGATGGTTTCCTTTCTGACATGATACAGCATTCTGCTTTTGGGTACCAGTTGAGTTCAGAGTCCTCAAATTAATATTCCATAAAAACAGGTCTGGTAAAAATATCCAGAAAATTATTTTGAAATACATGTGTATGCACCAAATGATATATTATGAAGCTGTGAAGATTTGAGTTTCTAGTGAAAAAAATTGTGTTCCCCAAGATACTGGGAAAGCAAGAAAGTGCACATTTTTTACATTATTGGAATTAGTGCAGCCTGAACATGCATATTGCAGGCCTGAAGTTAGAGATTTAGGAGAAGTAGATTGCTTTTTCTTAACTAAAATGACATTTTTCAAAAGCTTTTTTTAACTCTCAGTTACTACTATTGAATTAAGCTCCAGAAAAGACAAACCAAGCTACAAAACCCAAAATCCCAGAGGCTTCCTCTGGCTTCTGTTAGTTGTCTGTGGAAGATTTGATTTCAACAGCACAATTGGATCTGGGTTTGGTTTCCAGCTGCTTGCTCAATGCCATCTCTCCTTGGAGCTTCTCCCCAGAGAGCAGGGCATGTCACTGTGCCAGTGAGCGAGCCAGGAGGTCTGATGCCTCCGGGGCTGTGGTACCAACAAACACTGCAACTGCAGCCCCAGGGGAATCAGACCTCCAGATGTGCTCGTGTGGGGGCTCCACGCTCAATATACTGAGCAGTCCCTTGGATATAACCTGAGAGCAAGCAGGCAGGAGTCTTTCTGGAAATGGGTCCTTAAGAGCCCCTCCTGCCTGGCACAACACCAAGATCTTTAGCCTAGAGGGGAGGAGATTAGAGGATTCATTTTTACATCCTCTGAGTATGCTTCTATAGCGTTGAGGTTATTTCTACACTGCTCTTCATTTTAGTTCAGTATGTTGGTTTGCCTCTAAGGCTGACTTCTATGATTTACCCAGCTAAACCCCAGTCTTCTCAGCTTTATCTTTGTAACACTGTTGTTTTGAACAGATTCATGTGAGTCTTACTGAGGGGTGAATAAAGCCATTTGCTTCTTGGGATACAGTGCTGATTCAATAAGAGGAAAAAAAAAGCCACCTGTACACAAAATTAACACTAAAATCAGGCACACATATAGCACCCTAAAAATAACGCACAAACATAACTCAGTAGAAGCACTGCAGCATCTCTCAGCCATATAAGTATTATGACTGCATTGTGCAAAAAGGCCTAGAAGCACTTTGAGCTTGGGTTAATTGTTTTTGAAGCTATTCTTCCAAGAATAAACTCCATTACTTTGTGTGCTTCCTTGTGCCCTCCCTCTTTCTCCATGTTCTAGTGCAGTACGATTTTATTTCTCGAAATGGTTGCACATTTATTTCTTTAAGCTTTCTTTCATTTGTCACACTCACTGTGTGCAGGTGAACTTAGTTACATTGTTTAGTCCCCATTTTCACCAGCCAAGGCTTAAGCACGTACATCATTTCAAGCTTAGTTGCATCTTTCCCAGCTTTCCTGTCTGTCAGGCAGCAGCAGCTCTGGTTGTCTGTCTCTCTGCTGTGGAAGGCACATGCTGCTTTGCAGTGGTGTACACAGGTGTATGTGAGAGCTGTGGTGCACTGTTGTGGATTACTGCCTCCAGCCAAACTTGGGGCAGATAAGAAGGGTTTTTTTGAGTTAACACCAGATTTTCAAGAGAAACTTTTATGAACTTTATTGACCTGAACTGATGCTACTGCTTTATGTCATTGCAACATTAGTGGGAAATCCAAACTGTGCTTTAATGGTACCCACATTTCATGAACTCTGTGGTGCTGAGGTGCAGGGGTTTATTGACTAGAGCAGCGCGATTCACACTGTACCTCCTCCCACAGGCCAGCGAGAAGCAGGTTCACTTTGTCGTGTCGCGACAGACCCGGCAGCAGACCCCTGACATCTTGCAGGAGACGGGCTGGAGTTACAGCAGCAGTGGCCCACAGCCTTGTCCCTTCGAGAGAAACAACCCCAGCAAGGTGAGTGCACGGGCACTCGTGTGGCTTCTCTGCCATCCATGGGACAGGGGAGTGGGAGGGCAGCGAGTGTTTGCACGCCGCAGGGTGTTGTCCCTGGTTTCTATCACCAGAAAAACGTCTCACTTCGCAGTGGAAACATAAAAGCTGTGCTCCTTATTATTTATCCGTTGGTTCTGCCCTGGCTCTGCCTGAGGTGGGGAGGGAAGGCAATGGGCGGTGGGGGGGCAGGGGTTGGTGTGCACAAAGCATCCTGGCCACAGGCATGGACCTGGCCAACAATGTGAGCCAGCACAGGGCAATGCACTCCAAGAAACAGAAGAGGTTTATCTAAAGTTTCATCATCTGAAACAAAGTCTTCAGACAAAAACCGTTCATGTGCTGGCCTGAAAGATTCGCATAAGCTGCTTGAAAATTATGGTAATTACTAGTCTGTTGCTCATTTATTAAGATACCCTTGCCTTGACTTGGCTGGCGGTTTGGTGGCAGAGAGCAGCTGTGGTCTGCCTGACTGCTGCAAGCACGCTGACTTTCTGTGGAGCTTTGGACCCAAAGCATTGGTTCTGCTTTGACAAGTCTAGCTCTGGATTTACAAATGTTAAAAGACATCTATTTTTGCAGGTTTTTTAAAACTGCATTGTTCAGTGGTTTTATGTGTTAAAAATGCTAATGTATATTTATTTTTAGCTTTCCTTTTCCATGAAGTCCCAATCACAGCCCTTGTTAGGTAGGACTGGATCAGCAGGAGTTAAACCAGAGAGCAGAGTCAATGCTCAGTAGCTGCTATGGGGTAGCAAGAAGTGCCCAACTAATCATGCATCTGCAAGGCATTATTTCCTAATGAAGTAATTATGTCCTTGGGGAGATATGTGTAGGAAAGCAATTAGCTTGTGTTGCTACTGTATGATTTCTATGGAAGCTCCAAGCACCTGTTAGTTCTACCATGTTCATCCGATTAATTGATGCCACATGGGATTATTTGGGAAGATGATTTGTCTTCCATAAATGGCCTGAGATTCTCATTTTCTCATCCTGTACTGAGAGGTGTTAGAGGGGAACTCTTGGTAAATCTAACGTTATTTTGGGTAGCTGTGAGATTGAAGGCACAATGTTGACTTTGCAACAGTCCTTTAAAGACTAAGGGTTTTAAAGACTAATGAATCATCTTTTGTTGGATAGGCCACGGCTTTTAGGGGGATTTCCAGTTTGCCACAAGAGATGAGTACTGCATAAGCACATAAGTGGGTGTGCTGCTGTGGGCTTCTGTTCAGTGCCACCATTTGGGCACTTTCCAGGGAAGATCGCCGCCAAAAAAGAAAATTCTGAGATGTTTCTATCTCCCTTTAGTTTCGTGTGCGTGCAGTGGAGGGTTTATATCAGAGAAAATGCTCTGGCAGTAGATCAGGAGAGCAGTACACCCAGTAGACACAATGAGCTTCAGGCACTGTGGGCTTTTGGTTTGATACAAACATTACTGGAGTATTAGTTGCCCTTTTATAGGGCATGAATGTGTCAATTTGAATTTCTCATTGTTTTTTGCTGAAGGTTTAGCTGAACATCATTTGTAATTCAAGATCTTTAAACTGCAGGCTTTGGCAGACTTAAAATGTTATTTGTTTTAAATAGACATTAGTGCAGGAGTAATGCTTCCAAGCCAAGGGGCCTGTACATTGTCCTCAATGCAGTGCCTGCTCCTGCCCAAAACCAAGGTAATGCTTGTTGGCTAGACTTCATTGTCAGGGGAGTTTTCTGAGTATGGTTTCATGAGTGTGGTTTGATGAGTCTGCTACCTGCTGCCATCAGTGGGATTGCTTTATTAGGTGTGATTAATAGAGATTGCTAGCTGACTTGAATTCTGGTTAATTTTAAGGTGTATTTTGTCCCCTGAGCTTACTGTAGGAGGTAATATTAGCAGGTCAGGAATGCTCTCTTTGAGGGAAACTGCTCTTGCTGTAGAGCATGTATGTAAACATGGGCTGAAGTTGGCTCTCTATCCTTGGCTGTATTCAGCATCAAGAATAAATCCTAGCTTCTAGCAGCCGCCTGGCTCACACAAGGGCCCAGGAACTTCTTTTGGCCATGATGTTGGCCTCATGACAGCCTGCCTCCATCTCTAAGCCATGAGGAGGTGGCTCTCTTTCAGGCCAGTGGCAACCAGCCATGCGGCCCACAAGGCGCTGCGTAAGAGGGGAGGACATTGTGACCATGTCCTTCCCTGGTGGCAGTGATGCCGGGTGTATGGTGTGCTAAGAGATTGGTCCTGCACAGGGTTTCAGGAATCTGTTTTCCTGTGTACAGAGTAGGGGAAGCACAGCCCAAACCTCTTCTGGCTGCTGCCTGGATTCAGAAAAGAGGAGATGTCAGAAACACTTTCTTGTGCAGCTGAGGTTGCAAAGCCAG
This sequence comes from Corapipo altera, assembly GCF_003945725.1. NCBI lineage: Eukaryota > Metazoa > Chordata > Aves > Passeriformes > Pipridae > Corapipo > Corapipo altera. Next base: position 2,245,791 of record NW_020884876.1, on the reverse strand, counting down.
GCTGTAATGCATAAACAGGCCAGATTCAATTCCTTTGAAGTCACTGGGAGCTTTGCCATTAATTAAACAGCACTTGTTTTTAATTGTAACTGTTTTCTTACTCTTTTCTAACAAATTGTCTAGTATTTAAAGCAAAGAAAATGTTGCTCAAGCAGGCAGTGTTTCCTGACCATATGAGCAGGTTAACCTTCAGGTGAAGTACATTTTCCAAACAGACACAGCTATGTCTTTTGCCTGCAAGACACGTGTCATAGCTTCGATGTTGAGATAATCTGCTGTAAATATTTATTTTCCAGTAAATATATAGAAAAGGAAAAAAAATAAAAAGAGGAGGAGATGAACTGTTATGTTTTTCTTCTCCTGACCTCCAAGGTTACTTCAAAATGACAGAGGACAATTGTTTAGAAGAGAATGAATTGAAATGCAGTCGCTGATAAACACTGCCTTTTAACTGGTTTACTCACTATCAGTTGTACCTCCAAGCAAGCTTTACGTGTGTTTACTAAAAAAGGCTTTATGTTCCTTTCATCACTGCCTTTGTCTCAGTCAAGTCACCCCAATTCCTTTCTATCTGCAACCATGTAAAAAATGATATGTGGAAGAATAGCTTCAAAGAAAAACTGGTCCTTCGTGGTTGAGCACACAAGTACTTGTACCTTTATAATTCTTCATTGAAATGTAACAGGACAATTTGTTCCCAAGCACTGCTTTGAAATCTGTTTCTCTCTGTGATGATTCCTCAAAAAATAGTGATAAACTAGCTAATGCTCTAATGGTTTGGTTGTCTGAGACTTGATGGATAAGTAACAGGACTGCCCTGTAACTTGGAGCCCCAAGTAGAATTCCAATGTCATGTTTTGCTACAAAATTTCAGACTGCAGTTTTGTGAAAATCAGAAGTGCCCCTATCCCACGTGCTTCCTGATGAAAAGCCATTCCTTTCCAAGGGAAAAAGGACATTTATACACAAACATGGATGAAACATTAAGTTTAGTTTTCATAAAGCTAGAACTACTGTTTTTAAAACATTTACACCTTAAAGACAAAATTGAAAGGTTAAAATTATCTGGATCAGAACATTTATATTCTGAAGGTTTTAAAATCTTCAGAAATGTTTAGAGTCATTTGCAAGCCATAAGCCCAGTTACTCTGACACAGTGGCTGCGTTCTGCATGGACCAGGTCTGATATGTCCAAAAAACTGTGTTTGGTTTTTGTCCTGGTGACAGAAAGAATTCCTCTTTCCACTGAACTCTTTGCCTTTTTGTTCCTGGCATTCTGTGGCAGCCACTGTTCATCTGCCCAAGCATCTAGAGATCCTTTGCTAAGCTCCTGAACGGTCCTGTGTGTTGTTGTCAATATTGCATCACGGAAATCTTGATATGGAGTTAGTTCCACCAAACATACCGTTAAAAAATCCACAAATCCAAGACATAGCCTGCCTTAGTCCCATAAAGAATTCTTGCTGTAATCTTCCATGTCCATCATTGTCACTTACGAAAATATTGTGGACTCATCTGCTCAGCTTTCTGTGCTGCTGGCCCAGGAAACAAGGTGAAATATCTTTGTGAGATGTCAGATTTTTAAGAAGAGATTAATGTGACTTTGAGTTTTATAGATTATTTTTGCATATTATGAATGTGAGGTCACACTTGTGAATGAGACGGTGGGTTTTAATATACATTTGAAATGTCTTTAGAAGCATGCTGTTGTATCTACATATGAGCCTGGAATGAATGATACTGTTCCTGCATGAGAGGCTCGGATTGTCAGGAGCAGATGCCAGGAGTACTGCTTATGAGATACTTAAGAAAAGCAAAGCAGTGAACACTTAAATCCAGATTTTATTTGAATTTTGAAAGTGAATATGTATCTTCTAATATGTCCTCAATAATTTTATTCCTTACACCCAAGAGAACTACTTCTCACTGATTATACAGATGATGCACAGACTGCAAGCAGTAAGATAAGAAGCACGACCTGATAGTCAAAGATATCAGGACCACTAGTGATATTAATATAAAGAACTTTTTTTTTTTCTTTTTAAATCAGGTTCCTTATTTACATTTCAAAGACCTGCTTGTATTGCCTTAGCACTAAAGCAGTTCTGATTTTGGTGGGAGTAGTGCCTGATTTTAACTATTAAAGCACAGTTATCTTGGTGGTAGCTCTGACTCCACAGATGCCGACGCCCCGCAGAGAATCCTGAGTGCCATCAGGAAGTGTGGCCGGCATCTGGGAAGTGCTTTGATATTCCCTTGATGAATATTTGTTTCGATAGAAAATGCCTAAGTGTCAGGGAGGTCACCATGCCCACTGTGTTTGTTGTTGCTGTTTTCTCCATCACAGAGCACCCTTCACACTGTCACTTGCCATGAGAAGGTGGTGGCTGTCCGGAAAGATCACACAGAATCTCTGGGAATGACTGTAGCAGGCGGAGCATCTAACCGGGAGTGGGATTTGCCTATCTATGTGATAAGTGTGGAACCTGGAGGAGTTATCAGCAGAGACAGCAGGATAAAAACAGGTAAAATGAGGGGATTTTGAAAGTCTGCTTTAAATCAAGGGTTTCTTTGGAGAAACAGAGGGATAGTGAAAGAGCATCACACCCAGTTCACTCGCCCTTCATTCCCTATGCTCAGCTTCAGTCCAGTCACCACCCAGAAAGCTGGAGGGAACTTCTGAGTGTGAGGGAAGGGAAGGCACCCAAAAACTGGGCAGAATAGCTGCAGCCCAGCTGGGCCCCACAAGCCTGGGTCTCAGTACCCAGCACTGGCACACATGGGAACCTCCCCTTTGTGTCTGCTCATCAAAACCTGTGTGAGAACACGACAACAGGAGCAAAACTGCAGGTTTCCCCTTTCCTCCTGCTGGGAAATGACTGCCTCTCAGTGGGATACACTTTCCAAAAACTATTTATAATGAGGTAGCATGGAAAATTTAGCCTAGTTAATTTGATAAAATTTGAAACAAATGAATATGTGATGTTATAACAGTGCAACAAGCCTCCATGGCTTAGAGCAGCTCTTAGGCAGTTGTCCTTCTCATTGGGGCAGACCACAAGAAGAGGTTAATGTTCATATTGCACTGCCTGGCCTGCTGGGGAATACATCCCTGCCTGGAGAAGCATTCACGCCAAGCACAGAGGGCACCCAAGGAAGCCCTGGTGTGAGAGCCTGGTGCCAAGGGTAGCAGAGCACTTGGCACTGTGGCTGCTTGCATGACATTAATGATGCCTTTATTGTTCTCCCTGTAGTGATTGAGGTCCTCTTTGCATTTTTCTCTGAAGCTGCTGTGCCTACATTATAAATAAGGCACACAGAAAGAAGTTTTGGTTTCAAACAGGCATTAATATGAAAATAATAACACATTATTCCCACAAAGCAAACTTTACAAAGAGCCAGCTGGAGTGGCAGTCCTCAGCTTAGGGAGAGCTGGGAGAAAAATACCTTTGAACTGCCACTTTTCGAGCCCAGGTTGAGTACAAAAGTTCTTAGCTGGAAGTGGACATCAGAGACGTGGACTAGCATTAGGTGCCAGTACCAAAGCTTGTTGGTACAGCAGGACCCTAGCTGTTCATTTGGCTCTGGATTCAGGATATGACATGGCAAGAAACCAGGACCAAATCCTCTGTCCAGCCTCTCAATACTCCTGGATACAGGGACCTAGACCCTTCCCTCATACCTGTGGCACATTTACTAGCATATGCTTCACATCCACATTAAACCATAGGATTAACAAACAGCCTCATCAGGCAGCAAGTTCTTGGCCATGGCTTTGACTCACTTGTTTGTGGGGTTGGGGAGTGGATCCTGGAAACATTTGCAGGGGTTTTTATCATCCATTTTATTGGTCTCAGGTGACATCCTCCTAAACGTGAACGGGATCGACCTGACAGGAGTCAGCCGGAGTGAGGCCGTCGCCCTGCTGAAGAACACCAACTCATCAGTGGTGCTCAAAGCCCTGGAGATGAGAGCATGTGAAGCCCAGGAGGAGCAGGATCACCTGCCACCCCCTGAGCCTGCGCAGGAGAGCAGCAGCGAGTGGTCACCATCCTGGGTTATGTGGCTGGGGCTGCCACGGTAAGTCCACAGATTGCATCCTCTTGCTGATGGGGAGTGGGAGGAAAGATTTGTATTTTCTGGCAATTCTTTCTTTTTGTTTGATTCATTGCACTATGTTAATTAAATCCAGGCTCTGTCACACACTTGACTCTAAATACCTTTTGTAAATGGGTACGTGTACATGGCAAAATAGACATGCAGTTCCCCTTGCAGGGGAGCATAGGATCTTGAATTGTTTGTCTTGAAAACGTATCTGGCACTTTGTGAGTGAAAGAAAAACCTTGCGGAGATAGAGGACCTTTCTGGGGTCCAGGCTCGACCACCCCGCAGAAGGCAGACACCCCTCCTGCAGCTCTCAAGCTTCACAGCCCCTTAGCCAAATCCAGCTGAATTGTTTGACTTTACCCAGATGTTGCAAAGTGCATGAAGTTGGCCAGTATCTCCAAATCACCTCTTTTAACCCCACCCCCGGCTGAAAGAAGTACATTTGTCATACACAGGAAGCAGCTGTGTTGTCATTTCAGTTAGGATAATAAAAGCCACATCGCATGTCTTGTTCTCTCAAACACACTTGGTGAGCAGAGTGTACTACAGCTTCCTAGACATTTTGTAAAGCATAAAATGAGGATGTGAATCTGTGAATATGCAAACTTAGCATCACAGAGTCAAAACTGGTATTCAATTTTAAGGAATGCAGAATTTTGCTTACAAGTTTCTCTTGTCTGTACTCCTAACCTTGGCAGCAGTTCTCCTTCTCTTTTGCGGGAGGGCACGAAAAGAGGGTTTGCAGAACAGGTGGGCTTTTGCTCTAGGCACAGTTTCAGGACTCCTCTTCATTTCCCACTCTCACATAACAAGTTAGATGCTTTCCCTCCTTCTAGCTGAGCCACTTTGAGCTCATTCACCTTGCAGCAAGGTCTGCTGTGAGGGACAGATGTTTTTCAGGGCTTGATCTCAGGGTAATGATGGTATAACGTGCTGAAGCACTGCAAGAGCAGAAGGCAGGCTGTGTGTTTGTCACCCACAGGCAAAAGGTTCAGTCCTCCCCTCCAGTGGAGAGGGCTATGTACTTATTCCCATGAAAGAAAAGCAGTAACAAGAAAAAGGATTAAACGGATGACCCATAACTTGCTACCCCAGGCAATGGTAAACTTTCCTCACCCAGTCTCTGCAGACAGGAAGCCCAGGGAAGTCCTCATTCTTGCTGACTTCTCCTGCACCTCTGAGCTTGACCAGCAGCATTGTGAAGGCACTAGAGTGTGGGTGGTTCTCCCAGCAGAGACAGCAACAGACTAGAGGCCTTATAGCTGCTGTAATCTACAATGCTGTGTCTTGCCTTCTGTCACCATCCATTGCTAGATGGACTGAAACAAGTGTACTCTGCCTATGCCACCTTCACTGGGCTGTATAGAAAACCTTAACTGCCTGGTCATCGTCTCCTACCCACAGCTACCTAAGTTCCCATGTCCTTAGCAAGGTGGTGGAGATGAAGAACAGAGCTCCACAGTACTGCAGTCTTGCATCCAGAGTTCACATCAGTCAGTTCCACTTCGTAGTTAGGGGAAAAAAAAAGATGGTCTTCCCATTTTAAAAAGAGTCTCTGAGTTCACTCTATCCTCCCTCATCTGAAGGCTGCATTGTGTGAAGGCATTCTAACCCTTTTGGTCTGAAGTAAAATCAGCTCCAGTGTCAGCAAGACTGAAGACAGGAATTCATTGTAACACTATCCCCAGCTGCAATGCTGTGCACAGAGCACAGCATGGCCCTTCTCCTTCAAAGAAACATTGGTATGCTGAGCGGGTACACTGCTCTGAACATCAGACTAGGTCCTAAGACAGGGACTGACGCTCATTAGATGTGCCAGTAACAAAAGGTGCACTGTATCCTTACTAGCAGCTGGTTGCTTGAGTAGGAGGAGTGTGAGGATCAGGTTTGTGATTGATCATTAGGTACTATCAGACCTTCAGTCTTTTCCAGCGGGAGTGCGCTTACCCTTTGATTGAACTGATTTTCCAAGGCCCACATAAGACATCTGAAGTCCTTCAACCAGTTGTTAACATGACAATCATGTTAACTCATTGCACTCCAGGCTGAGCATTTAACCTTTCCCTATCTAGCTTTCAGTTTGCTTTTGGCAAGGATCACACCTTACTAGATATCAAGGTACTGTCACCAGTCTCATGACATTTTCCAGGCCATCAGAGAAAATTACTCTCTGTCCAAATAGACATCCGACAGGTCTATCTTGGCAAAAGTACCCAATGTACTGCTATGGGGTAAGATGGTGAAGAATCACCTACTTTAATTAAAACCATTTATTGGAGGGACTGCTCCAAGATATGCGAGTCTAAGAAGGTTTAGTACAGCAGATGAAAAAGTATAAATGTCAAAATGATGATTATAGAGGACCATGCAAGGCATTTGGGAAGATGGGCAGGAAGGGCACACCTACATAAGACAACCTGAACAAATAGAAGAGGTGGTAAAACTGGTAGGCCAGGAATAGGCATGATTTAAAAAGGAGGAGGCTGGATGGTGGATTATTTAAACTCTGTTGAGAAAGTAAAGATGCGGCTCTAGACAAGCCCTGGCAGTTCAGTGTGTGTATCTGTTCACAACAAGAAGGGTGGAGAGTGCAGAGGCAGCCTGATCTCATAACTTAGAGTGGCAATGTTCAGGCTCAGGAAACCAATGGGAGAGGGTCTTTCCTTCTGTGTTCCAAAAACATGAAAATCACTTGAATGGTCCCATAAAAACGTGCTGAGTTGAACTAAATACTAGAGCATGTCTACAGACCTCTGCCCATGACTGATGAAGTTGAAAACAGGCTAACATTAGTAATAGTTACATGATTACATGATTAAGAGTAGCTTACTGCAAATGCCCATTTTTATTAGAACAAAACTCTCTCCTTTTCCCAGGGACTGCAGGCATATTACAGAGATGGTCACAGACAAGAGACACAAATAATGAGAGTTATGAAATTACACCATTTTTCTATATCAAGTTGGTAGCAGCAGAATCAGACAAGTTATCTGATCCCTCACACTGAAATTCAAAGACTTGGAAAAGCCATCTTACATAATTTAACATTTGTGGATCTCACTTAAATTTCAGTCCTTTCCTTATGAGATATTAGAATTGGCTTTTGTTACTTTTGTATGGTTTAATAATGCATAAACAGCTCCTCTGTTCTTTTTGTAGTACAATCCAATATGTGGTGGTTATAAAATAGATGCACATGTGCATCTGACATCTGTCAAAACTTGGCCTGCATGCAAGCAGAGGGGCTGTGGGCTGGGCGTTGGAAGGAAAGAGTGATGCAGGACCTTAAGCATTCCCACCTGAAGACTTATTTCAGGGTAGCAAATTGAATTGTTTGTTGTTGAGGAAGACAGGTCTCCTTTATTGGTAGAGGGACATGGTGTTGTGAAGCATACAGAAAGGAAATAATGAGGAACAGCTGGTGAAAAATGTTTCCCAGCACTGTGATGCTGCTTCTACTCTTGCTTGTTTTCCTGCTCTCCTTTCTTTGCTCTCCTCACATTTCCTTCTCTCAGCTAGCACTTAAAAATACTTTATAGATCATCCTGTCATAACATTTACAAACATTAGTACTTCACGAGTGCTTTTCTTCATCTGCAAAGTGAGATGAGAAAGACAGGAGGTGGCCAAAGTCATTAAGCAAAACAGGGGTAGAACAGGAGATAAACCATGAAATTAGGACAGAAACTTCTCCAAATTAACTTAATCTGGGTTCTAAGGCTCTGATGGAAGCAATTCTCAAATATTACTATATTCTACCACCACTTGTGTACTGTAACGGGACAGGGGGAGGGAGTTATGCTTTTCATAGCTGTTATTGCAGAAGTTCTCCTGCAGTTGGGCTGGTTTGCATTCCCAGAGCATAAGGCTACTTGCATTTCATGAAAATCAGCAGGGAATCATACATTTAACTATTTGAAAATAGGCACTTTAAAATTCCTTGTGCATCAGTAACTGATGCTCAGTTGTAGTATTTTTTAGGATGGGACCCTGTGGCTAGACACTGTAAACTGCCAAATCTCTATCTGAGGCAAGTTCATATGTAAATTATTCCTTGTTCTCATCTTTTGGAGTGTTTTGGAGGTAGAAGACTGTGAGCTGCTCTCTTCCAAGGCAGAAGGTGGTTCTCTTTAGTCTGATTGCAGGTTAGTGGGTTATGGCAGTTTGACTGGGTCAAAACACAGAAACTGGGGCTTTTACTACCACAGAGAAATAATTTACTCAAACACACTGTGCATCTCCAGATGACAAGTATTTATTTTATTTTCACTCTGTGGCACATTCTCGACTTGTCTTTATGATTATACAGACCCAAATGAACTCACTCCCTTTGGGCTGCTTTTTGCTCAGGGAGAACAGGCATCTCTGCTTAGCCACTGAACTGTTCAGAGCAAGCAGTACCTGCACTACATTTGCACATCCTGCCTGCCAGCATCCTTTTCACATTTCTGACAGTGCTAACAAATACTTGATGGATGGTGCACTGCCATGCTTATACTCTATCCCAGAGGATGGAGATAATTAAAAATCAAGTTAAAGGTGTAAACACCTCCTAGCCACTCCTATTCTGTCAAGAGTCATCTCTAGGTATGGCCAGTGTAATGGGTTGCATCTGCCTGCGCCAACACCCACAGCAGGACGAGAGAAAATAGGAAGAGTGAGAGAACTCAAGGGTCACCCATTACTGTTGTGGGCAAAACAGACTTGGCTTGGGGAATTTTTTTTTTCATTACCAATTTGGGTATTAGAAACCAAAGATGACAAACTTGTAAACACTTCGGAAAGCTGTTTCCTTCCCTTTTCACAAACTCAGCATCACACCAGCACCTCTCCTCCTGATTTCCTGGTCTCTGCTGCCTTGTTGTCACACCAGGTTATATCCTGTCCCTTTGGCGAGGCAAAAGGCAGCACAGGGCCTTGGAGTAGTTGTTCTCTGCCGTTCCTTGTTTCCCATGTGTTTTGTCTGCTCTGGCAGCGAGAACAATCCCAGTGCTAGGATACTGTGTCTATTTTACTTAAATTCAGTATACACCTTGACAGCAAAGATGTATTTATGCTTTCTGGACTGATGGAGACCATGCAACTGATAACTTTACAGACTGCATGTACAGAATACACATAAGACTTGTTTGGCTTCACTGTGTTTTCTCCTTCTGTCTTTACCTGCTTGTCTGTTACTTTTCTATGGCATTAGGATTCAGCTGATCACCTTTCCACTTCAGGAATGTACTCCTTAGTGCAGTGAGTGTAGCACCAGGCAGCAGAGACCCCTGCCCCCAAAAATCAACACTGAATTATAGCACTGATGGCTGAATCCTGGCATCACTTGGTCATGACCTTGATAAGTACCATCAAACATAGAGGATTGAAGTGATTTTGCACATTGAAGAAGTCCACAGATGGTAAAGTAATAATGTCTGGCTGCTGAGGAAAGAAGCACATGTCACCTGTTTCATACATTAGCAGCCAGAGAATTCTTGTGCAAATATTACATACCTACCATCCTGGCAGCCAGCAAGTATTTGTAGGTCCTGGGGGACTAATCTAGTATTACTATAAAATGTTGCTATGAAAGACAGCAAATGCACTATTTGACAAACACAATTTTTAAAAAGCTAGACATATTGGTCTTTAAAGGCTATTTGTCTTTCTACAGAAGTGTTAGCTGCTTCTTAGAAACCTAAAAAGTCTCTGAATAAAGCTTGTAACAGTTGCTTGCTGTAAGCCAGCCTATATTTTCAGATAAAGAATAGGAAATGGATTTTCAGCCTGAAAATCCAATCATTCCTGGATACATCGGTAATGATGAGCAGGTTAAGTACTATGGACAAAAATTTCCATCGCTCACTCTGTAACTAATGAAATTAATTTGGTTAAAAAAAATGTAAGAGAAAAAGTACTGAAATGAATGTACTCAGAGCAATAGGTAACATATAAGAGTCTGATAACACTATTCTTGCTTTCCCCTATTCCTAGTTTCAGCTATGCTTTGACTCAGCATAACATACAGTATCACAAAATTCATTCAAGAGACAAATGGAGGGAGAAGTAGATTTCAGCTCTCTTACTGTAACATGCTGTGTTAATCATTATAGTGAGGACAAGTTATCTTGAGAGCACTCAGTTCTCCAAAGTACTGACTGATGTGGATAAGTTTCTCCCATCTTCCATGCTGTGACTTACCAGATTACTTGACAAGAAAAGCTCAGGATCCCTTCTTCCACCAATACTTGTCTTTGTGTCATCTCTGTCATTTTTGTAATTCATTCCACTAGCCTTAAAATTATTTAGCTTTGATATGCACTACAGTAGTAAATAACTGACCACTTTGACATAGTTAATCACATGCAGGCTCATATCTGGACAATAAACAAGAAATTGGACTGTACAACGTGAGTGAAATAGAGGTTTTTGGATTGCTGATTTACGAACATGAACTCCAGTCTTAAGTGCTTTTCTCCATCACACCAACTAGATAATTTGCCTAAAATTTTACCTTATTAACCAACCAATTTAATACTTTAACCCCAAGATTACTTAGTAATTTTACTTTCAGAATAACTGGTTGTGGAAAGCAGAAACAGAAGTGTAAGTATTTAATACAGTGGTACTATGGTGCTATTTTGCACCTTCAAAACACTCTACAGGTGCACGAAAAGGCAGATTCATCATGAATGGTTCATCAGAATCTGAAGTTAACTGTAAGACATTTAATTAGACTGGTTTGTTTCAGGTATTTGTACAGCTGCAAAGAAATCGTATTACGAAGAAATACATCTGGAAGTCTTGGCTTCAGCATTGTAGGAGGTTATGAAGAACTTACTGGAAACAAACCATTCTTTATCAAATCCATTGTTGGGGGAACACCAGCATACAACGATGGCAGAATTAGGTAATAATAACTATATAAACAAAAGTAGCATTTAAGTAAGTTTTTCTTCTACGTAATTTGTGGTTTTTTTCAAAAAAACCCCACCATGTTTCATGAGGACAGTGGGGGAGGGGGGAAAGGACTCATTGATACAGAATTAACTCTGACAAATCTGGAAACAGGACATAAGCATCCTGAACTTTAACAGATCTGCCTTCATAGCAGAAGGTTTTCAGATATCTAGTAATCACTACTATATGAATAAAGATAACTCAGTTTCATCTCTGGGGTAGTACAAAGCATGCCAGCACAGAGAAGCTTTCCCACATACCCAGCTCTAAAAAACCCCAACCAAAAGCCTTCCCTGCAAACACCAATACAAATTTAAGAGAATAGATGCACAATTATGGTGCAAATTTAAATCAATTAACAAGCCTTAAAACATAAGTTTACTCAGAAAATGGATACTTCCAATATCTAAAGAGGGCCTACAAAAAAGGTGGAAAGGGACTCTTTACAAGGGCATGCAGTGACAGAACAAGGGGGAATGGCTTAAAACTGAAAGACAGCAGGTTTAGATGAGATACTAGAAAGAAATTATTTAATGTGAGGGTGGTGAGGCACTAACAAGTTGCCCAGAGAAGTTGTGGATGCCTCACCCCTGTTCAAGGACCGGTTGGTTGGGGCTTTGAGCAACCTGGTCTAGAGTAGAAGGTGTCCCTGCTCAGAGCAGGGTGGTTGGAACTAGATGATCTTTAAGGTCTCTCCCAACCCAAGCCCTTTTATAATTCCATGATGATAATTCCCATCTGAAAGAACTATATCCTGCTTTCTTTCAAATATGTCTAATTAATTATAAATTTGTAAGAAAACCAAACAAGTGAAGTATTTTTCACCTGCTTTATTATTCCCTTATTCATGAACAGTAGTTAGCCAGAGAAGGAACCACAGTACTCATTTCTACCCTTTCCTCCCAGCTTAAGGACATGCTTTGGCATTTGCAAACATTTAAGATAAGAAATCACCTTGTTTAATTGTTCTCTTGCATTTGCATTTGTTTTTTCAGATGTGGTGACATCCTCCTTGCTGTCAATGGCAGGAACACATCAGGAATGATGCATGCCTGCTTGGCAAGGATGCTCAAAGAACTGAAAGGAAAAATTACTCTCACAATTGTGTCCTGGCCTGGCACTTTTTTATAAAACAAGTCTTTGTGGAGAGTATGACAAGTAATTTAACACAGGGGGGGAAAAAAAGGAACATCAGTCTTTGCTTTTTGGGGGGCTCAAGTATGTATTTATAAAGAAAAGGTTTGTGAAACTTCAACCTGCATGTCAAGAAAAGTCAAGTTTAGGCAAAGCAGCAAAACCTGTCAGAAAGTCACTTCAGAGTGATCTAAGCTACAGACTTAACTCTTTCCTTCCCTGTGTTCTTAAGGGTTTTTTGTTGTTTTTTATACATATATATATATATCTATTTAATGTATTATAATAATAATGAAATTTAAGGAGCAACAGCTCCTGCTCACCCACTCTATTTTGATTTACAAAAAGAAATCCATTAATAACTTATGGAAAAATTTCTTGCAATTTTTCTAGTTGCAATAATCAGGTGAAGGGTTTTATCCAACACATTAATAGCACTTTGATTTTGTGTACCTTTTCATGGTCAGCATGAAAGCTGGTATTTTCAAGACTTTTAAGTACTGTTTGTTAGTCTGTAAAACTGTGAATTAAATTTCTAAAATAATTAAAAATAATTGTAACTGTGTACTTGTACAGACATTATTTTCATCCAAAATCAGATGACCTCATTTCCCTGGTATGTTTTGATTAATACTATTAAATCTGGGATTTTTATATAGAATTACTGCTTTTAATGAAGTACACTTCACCCTGCTATTGTCATGGAGTAAGTCTTCTAGACAGCACCCTGACTGGGCAGTACAATTTTTGCAGGACCACCGTATCAATCACACTTGATACTGTTCTGAATGAAGTAAATCTGAAAGTGATGATATATCCCTTAAAATAGTTCTTTGTCTTTCTCTGAAAATTACCCATGTTCCACAGTTTTATTTTTGACTCACAAGCTTGCACTGGGAAGAGGATACGTTTGTTAATCTTTATCATGTTAAGGACAGCTGTTCCCCTAGAACAAAGACTAAAATGAACTTTCTCTTAAGCCACTGAAAAGCAGCAGGGATGATTATCCAGCTTAATTCATCCTTATGCACCCACACAAACCAGACATAATTACCAAGTGTATCATCACCACATTTAGTGTTCCATTAGACTAAGAACAATCGGCACCTTTCCCACTTTCCCTATTTTTGTTTTTGTTTGTTTCACCTTAATACAAGGTTCTTGAAGAGTCTGCAATTTCTGCCTGTCCTCATAGTAACGGATGACGTTTCCAAATAGGACTCCAAAAGCTACACTAAACCCGCACTGTTCCAGATGTTGGCATATAATAAAATGAATGCACACTGTTTCTAAAGTCAGTAGAAGAATGACCTTCCCGTTGGCTTATGGAAAAAGGAAACAATTTAATACAAAGAATTTAAGCCCTACTTATATTGTAAGAGCATAAGCCTCTAGCTTTAAGATGTTTTCTCACTGTTTCTTAAAAGACAAAGTCAGTCCAAGAATCTTAACATGAAAAATTCAGTCTTTTATTTTCAAAAAAAACCCAAAGTAACCTTTGATTTCAAACTAACAGAACAAGATTAAGAGCAAATTATTATAATTCCCAGAAAAATAACAAGATTTATAGTAATCTATTTCTGGCACTAATATATATGCAAGTAGGCAAAAATCACACAAGCCTATTCCACAGGGGCAGCTTCAGTGTTTTCCTGTTCAGGAGCAGGTTCACCACTGGCTTCTTTTCCTTCTTTGCTTCTTTTGGATTTTTTGTGTTTGTGCCTTCTGTGGCTGTCCCCTTCTTCACTGTCGTGACGACGTCTGCTGTTACTAAATAAAGAGAGAGAAAATATGCTTCAAACACTTGACACTTCAGGCCCCATTTAATTACAAAGGACCAAAAAAACAGCTTCTGCATTCATATTTGAAAAGTGGCACCTGCTCCCATTCCACCTCAGAGCATTTGGATGTGAGTGCCAAACTGAATTTTTCATTAAGCGGTACATACATCCACCAACCCTGCACTTTTTGCTGGGAAAATGGAATGATTTTTCACATTTGTAACCCCTATTCTAATAGGAGTATTTTTAAATAATGTCATGTCCCTATTGGCATTCCTTAACAATTTGACATTCTTGTTGACCACATTTCCTGGAGTTAACCTTAGTTTCTAACTTAAAATGGATCATGTAGAAAAATTTCCATCAAGTGACCATGAGGAATATTTTACTTACTAAGAATCACTGCTGAGTTCTTTTGTTTATGCACTGAATGTCAGCTTCACTCCACCTCTTTCTGACCAACCATTTTTACCCTTCTTTCCCCAAATTCATAATTTCTGTTCACCAACCAAGACTGTCACATACACCATTCAGTACGAGGTTATCCAGGGCCAATATTGCTTTTTGTCTGTCCCCATTTTATATGGCAGACTTGTTCCAAGCAGCACACTTAAGTGTTTACAGTCTTTCCACAAAACTCCAGTTTGTTTGGGGTTCTTTTAAAAGTATACTCTATTTTTTTTAAACTGGGCAACTCTTTCGTATCTTATTAAAAAAAAGAAAAAAAATCAAACCTTCGAGATGACTTATGTCTAGTCTCTTCTTTCTCTCTGTGTCTCCTGTCTCTGTGTCTGTCTTCTTTCTCTCTACTTGTTCTATGGCGGTCGTACCCTCTTTCTGCATAGTCTCTGTATCTGTAGCGTTCTTCATCACTGATTCAAAAAGAAGATATTTTCAGGACAGTAACACCAAGCAATATATATATATATTAGGAAAAAAAAGAAATTTTTACTCTCAAGCTACATGACTGGAAAATCTTAATATTGCTTCTAGGTGTCTATATGAGACCCACAATGCTCAAAGGACATTAAAGCTCTTCACCTCACACACTAGACTTCTGTAGTTAGTGCAATTTTGAAAGGAAATTGTTCAATAAAAACAAAAGAAAAAAGAATACAAGAGTGTCCCATTACGTTTGTACAGGAGTTACCAAGCTGTTAGCTTCAACCTGTATCTAACTGCAAATGAAATACAACCCTGCATAAACTTCAGCAATGTTTTCAGATCAGTGTATGTAACACTCAACACTTATCAGTATACTTTTTGACTATTACACCATTTGGGTAAATTAGATGAAATTTTGACACACTCGATCTATTTCCTTTCATCAGCTTCAAGAAAACGAAAAGCTAGATACAAAGAGACTGACAGTAAAATATACTCAGTGGTTTTGGGTTGCTTTTAAAACTAATTGTTCTCCAGTGCCAATGCCATCTCTACTTCCACTCCTCTGTTGGATTACCTTGACTGCTGTCCTGACACAATGCTGGTAAAAACCACTAAATATTGCAGGCTAGGCAAGATTTTCAAGGCTTTACTTAAAAACATATTTTCATATTTTGACTTGGTGAAAAGGGCAGTTCCAAGAGTTCAGTGAAATTTAAAAAAAAAAAGATAAGAGCACTATCTGTTGTTAGCCAACACCACTTAAATCCTACATTAGCATAGCTTAAAAAGGCATGATCATTTAATCATTTCCGTACTAAGAAAATCCTACCCATATAGTGTCCAGCATCATTTAATAGTACGACCTCAATGCAAATGAATTTAGTGTAACTATTTATATATATCATGTGAAGTCTTCTGTAACCATAGTTTGGCAGAAGATCCCCAACAAATCCTAAAGAAAGGCACAATGCAACCAGGGTTTCTGAGCCAGTAATGAAAACAGGAAACAATTTAGATACTATCAACTTGACAAAAGGCAAGAGTTTTGTCTTTGCCAACATCTACCATTAAAGAAAGTATCTTCCTGCAGTCCCTGACAGCAGCAGAACAGATCAGACAGATTACACAAGGAGAACAGCTCAAGTCTAAAGAGATTTCTTATGTCCTGGAGCAGTGAGAACTTAGATCACACCAATTTTATCTCCCATAAGTTGGATCCTCTGGCTCTTTCCCAAGTGAAGACATTACATTAATGATTACCACAGCTATGCATGAAAACTCAGAGTGAGAAGGCAGAATGTCTGAAGCAACAGCACTAGTCTTTCTGTGAAACTCTGTATAATTATATCATTAAGCAAACTTCAAAAATTAGCAATTTAAGAGACTGCAGAGAAGCATCAAACACCCCACAGTAAATCCTGCTTTTCTAAGGGACACAAAATTACTCACACATCAAAATCAGGAAAACTACAGCTATTACAGAACTCAAAAGTTATTATTTGCCACTGAGTAATACAACTTCATTGATTTTATAATGCATTTATAACTACAGATCTGAGAGTAGGCTGATCACATCCTGCAAAGTACATTTGTGACCAGATGACACAGAATCACAGACTGACTGAGGTTGGAAGGCATGATTGGAGGTCACCTGGGCCAAATCGCTGCTAAAGCAGGGCCATCAGGACAATGTCAAGACTGTTTTTGGATATCTCCAAGGATGGAGACTTCCCAGCCTCTCTGTGCAGCTACAGTTTCCTCTCAGTATCTGATACTGCTTCCCAAAACTAGTATTTTGATAATCTAATTAAAAGTTAAAATCTGAATGTGTAGCACTACCTTCTGATAATCTTAGCATAAGAAATCATGGCTACTTGTAGACTTATGGCTTGGTTTCAAAGATGAACCCAAAACCTTTACTGTTAACCCACAGTCTGCATCTGTTCTGTTACACAGCTATTTTAAAACACTCTAGAAAAGTTTAAAAATATTATGGATACTCCTTTTTAAACCTTATTTTGGCAAACTACGAACAAACCATGACACCTTGTTAAGTGTATCCGAAAATAAACGACTTCTATAAGTAAAGTAAAAAATCAGTTTGCCAAGATCAGTATGTTGGGAACTTTCAGGAACACTCTAATGCTGCTCAGTGCATTTTGACCTTAATTACACATTGATCGTGGAGTCTCTTTGAATTTGCTGACTGCCAGGACACCAAGTCCTATAAAGTTGCTCTCTAGTCACACAGACCCTTATCTGCTCTGCTGCATGGGATTACTGGGTTCCAGGACTTAGACATACAGTTGCTCGGGTTTTAGTTTTGTGTCTGTTTGGGTTTTTTTTTTTCATTTTTCAAATTGCTGAGGAAAAAAACACAAAATGGTAAGATATCAATCAAATCCCAAAGTCTACATTTTTAGTCATAACTAACTGACTAAATGCACACTTTCCTCTGAGGACAGCAGGGTAAAAGCAAAACAAAATATAAAGACAGCTGAAAGTTCAGCTTTTTAAACCGCATTTTGGTTATACTAATAGAATAAAAACAATTCTCATTTTTTTACAATTTTAAGAAATGCTGTAGCACAAACACAGGCTATTTATCTGGAAAACAAATACTAAAACCATTGAAAGCAGTAATTTCTGAGCTGTAAAAGCTAAACATGATGCTTACTCCAAATCCCACAAAAGTATCGCTTGATCAAAGTTTAAACAAAGAGAATATAAATAAAAGTTATAAATCCGTGCAGTCTCTAAAATAGTTCACATTCTCTTCCTCACAGCTCAATTCATTTTATTTTCTTAAGTGCACAGAATTGAAAATCAACCTTCCTAAAAACATTACGTTTGTTTGCATGTTCTTTCTTAAGCCTCTCCCACCTTTTCTGTGATTCCCAAACCAACTTATCCTAGTTAAGGGCCTCCCATTTTCTTACACAGCCATGTGGCAACAGCTTTGCTACAGATGGTGGATAATTTAGTCACACAAAGTTGAGGCCTGCTCTTCCCCCTCCTTTACAGATAACTCTGGCAGCAGCACAGAGATTTCTCAAGGCCTGGAAGCTATTAAGGTTCATTTCAAGCACCCTTGAATGACCAGGGTTCTTTCTGGCCCTCAATCAAGCTGTCTGAGAAACAGATGATTAGAAAGGTCTTCAGTTGTCAGAAACTGACCCTGGAACATAACACATGCACACGGGAGAGGACATCACCACACTGGCATACATGGAAAATCCCCCATCTTGCAGGGTGCACCCAGCTAACAACTATCAGGCAAAAAATGCAATCTCTCAACTGAAGTAATGTTGACTCTGGGTGCTCTCATTCCTCACAGCATAAAACCACTGGTAAGAACAATCTGCCTAATAGCTAACATATATATTCTGCAAAAATTAAAACTTAAAAAAAAAAAAACAGAAAAAAAGGCATCAAATATTTACCCCAAAATGCTTAGCAAATACAAAGCAGAGGAAATTTAGAAAAATCTGGCAAGCCAACAGACCTCTGCTCTATGGAGTCATAGAGCATCGAATGCTCAACATTAAATGCTTTGTACTTCTGCACATGAACCACAGAACAGTTGCAGCTTTTTTTTAAGCCATTAGAGAGTTGAAAGCTGAATTAAGTTATCTGCCATGATTTTAATCATCTGCATGAAAATGAAAAAAAGTTCTTGACCTTGAAATAATAGTTTTAAAGAAGACAGATTATTATCCAGCCAGTTTTAACAACTAAATGAACCATTTTAGCAGGTAATAACAACATTAATTAAGGTCAAATGTTGCAACGCATTGCTCTTTGCACCGAATCGGCAACTAAAATTCATTTAGTACATCTATAGGTTTTTTCTAGACCTACTGATGTCAGAGATGGGTATCTTAATCATTCTCAAGGCTTAAATCGCACCTTTAAACTGTAAAGCACTATGACCAGTTTGGATGCTTACTGTCCATTTTTTTCACTTCTGTTTTACATTTAGAAATTCAGAATTACAGTTTCTAAGGGAAAAGGGTGAAGGGGAGGAAGCCACACCCTCTAGCTCTTTGGGATATACAGCTGAACAGTACATTTTAATGTTGAAGTACACTATTTAAAACAGACAAGGGTTTTGAACAGAGTTACAGCACACTTAAGACATTTCACTAACCTGTTGAATGCACTTGAAGATGGACTGTGATCTCGGTCCCTTTCCCTATCTCTGGTACGTTCTCGATCTCTGTCTCGGTCCCGGTCACGATCCCGATCTCGGGATCGCTCTCTCTCACGTTCCCTATCTTTCTCTCTTCGTGCATAGTAATCCCATTGCTTGCTGGTGTCTAGAAGACTAGACCACGAAGGTGCAGAACCTGCAGGGTGTGGAAAGGTGACTAAAGAGAGAGATGTAGGTATTAGAAAGAATAAAATCAGAAATCATACGGAAATTGCAATACTACTTATGCACGAAAACACAGAGGTTTGTCAGCCTCCTCTGATGAGTTTTTTCAATCTTCCCCTTTCAAATCAGAGTTAATTCTAAGCAAACACCTCATTTTTTCTATGGTGCTAATAAAAGCCTCTGGCCCTCATTTAAATACTGCTCATGAAGATGTATAGAACCAGGATATATACCCCGAGGACTGCCTAAATACTTTTAGAAAAAAAAAATTAAAATATTGTGCGAAGATCTTCTGAAAAAATCTGATTTTATGTGGTCAAATGGCTTTGTTTTGGGGGAGCAACAAAACAAAAATAACCACGAACAAAACTACCTTTGAAACTTAGTTGTTCTGAAACCACAGTTCAGCAAAAGAAGCAAAAAGGATGCTTCCAACTTTATATTTAGATGCTACTATTTTTATCTTTCCCCCTTTAATATCACTGTATTTAAAAGTGATATACGTTAGTTATAAAGTTCTCATTCACTAATTTATATTCTATACTGTGCTTTGTCATGCTTTTCTGATTAGAGATGTAACAGGAGCTTTAGATATAAATTTAATCTGGGAGAAGAAATAACATTCCCACTTGTGCTTTCTATGATGACATTTCTGATGAATACTCAGGACAACCACCACCACTAAAATATAATAGTTTAAGAAAATTAAGCATAGTCTTAATCTAAAAGATGATATGCTTAAGAAGTTAAGAAGGAAGTCACAACACTGTCTCAAAACCGTTTTATAGGGGGCTAGCAATGGGAAGAGAGAGGGAAGATGCTTCTCTATTGCTTTCTGCCAACTTCAGTGTAACGCATAACTACTATTCCTAATGTCCCAATTATTCTGTCCTGCCCTCCCTCCCCAGAAGTCCCATGAATGCATCCTGTGAAAAAAAATAACAAAGGCTGAGTATTTAGCTGGAAACAGCACTCTCTAGCGGACTTACAGTACTGAGGACTTACTTCTCCCTTTCTGCTTATCTGCCTTGCTAGCTTTCCTAACTTTCAATAAATCGTTTGTTTTGAGCTCCACTTCATCATCTATAATATGAGAACAATATTACTTGACTTCATGGTGTCACAAAGAGATTAACAGCACAATTAACTGAACAATTAACACAATTAACAGCACAATTCACTGAACAATGTAAAGTGTGTTACTGATACTGTATTTAAGATTGTTGAGTTATAAAACCAGTGGCTTCTGCTGACAGCTATGTTCAGGCTGCCTTGCCTGTAAAGTCTGAGATATTCCTGCCCCAGAAAGCTTTGGCAGAAGTTTAAGACAGCAGTTTGCCAAGCATCCAGAGGAGGAATACAAAAGACCTTTTGAGCAGGCAGTGGAGCAAGAAAAAACATTTCATTGTTAAAACATGTCTGCAATGAAAAGTATTATAATTCATTAAAAAAGCATTTATACAAGGTTTTGCCACTAATAAAATGCTTGATACTGTCTAGTTCCAGGTCTACAGACAAAATGAAGGGTTAACAGAAAAAAATGCCCTAATACAATATTATGCTGTTCATTATACTGCCGAAACCTGAAATTCTTCGAAGGAAAGCAGCCAGAAATAGCAAAAAGACAGCTGGACTTTAAAGACTGCTAATTTCCTTGACTTGCCACTATGTCAACAACACATGTATGGTCTATGAGACACTGGCTGCCAGAGCATTCTGATCTAAAGTTTAAACTTAAGTTTAACTTTAAATCTATACTACAAAACAATTATTAATGGTAGTATAAACTTTTACAATAAATTTTGGTTACTCCACCACATCTGGAGTAAATCTCATCAGAGAAAAGTATGTTATTTCCACCCCACCAACATGACATAAACCAGTAATTTGACACTGCATTTTTTTATCTAGATTTTCACCAGGAATTATTCACAACACACAAGAAGCTTACTTTTTAATATGAATTGGTGTTCTGCACTTACTATGCTAAATGAAGTAATTTGTCACTTCTACTATTTTTACATGGATTATTCAATAATTTCTGCAAGAAAATAGACACTTGCAAAATTTAACACTGCTTTTATTTTTTAAAACAGGAAGAGAGCTTTGAACAATTAATAGTTTTGGAGACTTGAGTCCTGTTTTGGAGACTGTTTAAAAATTTAAAGCTTCATGCTGTCACAGTGTAAGGCAAACTATTTAATGCATCTTCTTCGTGCCTCAAAAAATACTGACTCTGCAATACTAAATGTCTTAAAAGTTCATAAGATATAAAGAACATTTAGAGCATGGAACAGAGAACTGCTTGAAAAAAGAGCAAACAAGCACACAGTACAAGTTGCTTCAAATGCAGTTCAGTAAAATTCAAAGATCCGACAGCAAAGGTAGCACTGAATTGTGGAAGATTTAAGAGCAAACTGACAAAACGACATCAATGCAGTGGAAGAGCACAAAGACAAAACAGACGTTCTTGAAGCTGCAAGTTAAGAATGTAACCTTCCTAATGGGCTTGCAATGGGAAACATGCCTTTTTCTAGGGAAAAGACACCAAAGTATGAGCTGAGGAATTTGTATAGGCAGAAGAAAGGCTAGAACATTCCATTTGCTCATCTTCCCCAACAATTTCACCAGGAAAACTAGGAAATAACAGACTGTCAAAGACGACAACAGGTTGGAGATTCAGCACTATCATCCAAAGCAACTATTAAATAAATATACTTAGTGATTGTTAATCACAATGATCATCTGTACTCTACTACACTGCTGAGCTCTCAACATATGAAGTTCTGATGCACAGAGAGCACTGGCAAAATGCTGACCAGTGACTACATTGTGCAACAGGGACTGTAAGAGTATGATGTTGGCCAGGAAAACATCTTTCACTAAGAGACAGCAACAGCAATAAAATGTCACTGAGCCTCTACAGATCCAGAAGTCCATATGACAGGGACAGCCTAGAGACAGACAATTTGCTTTGTGAAGCAAATACAAAATTTTACCAGACTGGAGAAGACTGGGAGAAGACTGGGAAGATAGGAGCAGACTGTGCTCCTTGGTCTCCATAAACCACATAAAAAGGCAAACATAATTTTTTAAATCCTGCTGAACAAGTTCAAATTCAATGTTGGCATGACCATGATAACAGTTATCTTTTAAATATCACTGCTGCAAAAACATAAGCATGCCATCACCTCTGAAGGTCAACATAAAACTTGGAAATATTCTCATGTCCCTGACAATACTTGACAGAATAGAAAATTCTAACAAGAGAGACATCAAAGTGGAAAACATTCTATACTGGAGACTAAATATTAGATGCAATATACATACTAATGACTGTAAGACTGCTTTCCTTATGATACTCTGCATGGCCTTAGTTATATGCCTCAGCTTTACCTTTTTGCTAAAACTTCAGTAAACACAATTTAATTACTAAAAAAATAGTGTAAAGTAAAAAAAGTGTTTACCCACATCAAGAATTTTTGAAAACATAGTAAGCTTCCAATGCATGAAAGCAAACATTTGATAACTGATAAGAATCCCGAGAACCAAGAAAATACCACTTGTTACTCCATAAACTGCTACAAATTGCAAGGTCACTACAAAATGTCATTTTGTATATCCATGCTAAAGACTTAGGAACATTCAGGAGACAGATGTTCTGAACATTTGATCTGTGCTGAACATTATGTATCCCCAGAAACAGGTAAAACTTTTCCTACAATTTCTCCTCCCAGCAGCTAGGGTTCAAGGGAACAAGGAGCAAGGTAACAGAATTCAGCTGAAAGAAAAGGCACTAGCCATGGGGCTGGATGGCAGATGTCCTGAAGGCAGACAGAACTAGTGACTGGCAACATGCAAGGTCCTGCAGCTGGGTAGGGGCGATTCTCAGTGTCAGTACTAACTGGGTGATGAATTAATTCAAAGCAGCCCTGCAGAGAAGGGCTTGGGGATACTGCTGGACAAAAAATTAAATATGAGCCAGCAATGTGAGTTTGCAGCCCAGGAAGCCACTTGTATCCTCGGCTGCATTAAAAAGAAGAGTGGCAAGCAGGTTGAGATTCTGTCTCTGTGTGCTCTCATGAGAGCCCACCTGGAGTACTGCATCGAGCTCTTGGGCCCCCAGTACAAGAAAGACACGTTAGAGCAGGTCCAGAGGAGGGCCACAAAAAATGATCAGAGAGCTGGAACATCTCTCCTAGGTTGTTTGGTTGTTCAGCCTGGAGAAGAGAGAAAAGACTCTGGAAAGACATTACTGCAGCCTTTCAATATTTCAAGGGAGCTCATAAGAAAGCAAGACAAAAAAAGGCTTTCTACCAGGGCCTGTTAGTGACTGGGCAAGGTGCCATGGTTTTAAATTGAAAAAGGGTAGATTGGACATAGGGGAGAAATTCTTTATGATGAGGATGGTGGGACACAGGTTGCCCCAGAGAAGTTGTGGATGCCCCATCATTAGATGTATTCAAGGCCAGGTTGGACGGGACTTTGAGCAATGTGGTGCAGTGATTGAAAGATGTCCCTGCCCACAGCAGGGAGGTTGGAACGAGATAATCTTTGATGGTTCCTTCCAACCAAAACCATTCTGTGATTCCATCTTTATATTCCCATTTTATCTTTTGGCACAAGAAGCAGAGCTGTGCTAGGTAACAGTTCTAAACTCACTGTAGGTTCTGTGGATGCCTGTGATGAAGCTTGTATTTTAGTTCACTCTAACTGGAAGAATGGAAAATGAAGGTTTTCAGCATCAGATTTTTTTTCCATAACAGTAATTAAAAAAAAAAAAAAAAAAGAAGACTGACTTTGCAACAGGATAGCTGAAGACTACAGTGTCTTAGACAAACAGCTTCTCAAAGGAGAGGTACATCACTCAGGATTTTTCAAGGACTAGTCCTGCTGGTTCTAATTCCGATGATATCTCAACAGTACTTCTTTTTCTCCTTCAAAATCCCACCAGTTCTTGAAAAATTCTCCCTGATTTGTAGTCAATATTATGGAATATAATTTTTCAAAATCACAGTTCTGCAAAAGCAGCAGGAAAAGATATACAGTATACAAGTAATCAAAACAATAGTATTCATCAACAGGGGTTATATTTGCAACAGCATATATCTATTTACAATGGTCAGCAATGAGCTTTCATAATGAACTACTGACAGACAGGACCTGTTTAGTCTTCTAGCTAAAATCCTCATAAGTATATCAAACGATTTGCTATAGCACTAGTCAAAATTTTCAAATCCAGCAACCTTACTTACCACTGCCATATGAAAATGCGCGAACAGAACGACCATCATAGCCAGAAGAATGTCCACTGTTGAAGACAAAATACATATAAAACCCCAGTTTTACCATCAGAGCTACCTCCATCAATAAATACATACTTTCAATATTCTTGCCACCAGAGATGAAAACCCAGCATTTGTTACAAATGGATTTAAGTTCTCCATTTTAAGCATTACTAAATAAGGAAGCTGTCTATCAACACAAATATGTATATTTCATGTTTTACTACAGGAGGTGAAAACAAAACATTATGGAATTTTAAAGAAAAATATCTGTATCATCAGTTGCTCTCTTTATATTTTCAATGAATTTCCTATTTCAAATGTTTCTCATATCATAATACATTTCTGCACAGATACTGAATTTAATCTACATTTGCTTGAAAGTGCATCATTCCTGAATGAAGCTGTTCTCATTTTTTCTGTTAAAAAGTACAGGTGTGAGCATATCTAAGAACAGGTGGACTTAAAATGTGTAGTTCTATAAATAAGCTATTAAATTAGCTACACATTTTCTAGGACAACTTCTTCCAGTGGCAGTCAACTCAAGTAGGTAAAAACCAGAAGGGCTAAAAAAGATAATACTGACACAAGACATAATTCATACATACATAATTCTTTCATGACTTTTAGCACTTCCTACATAACTTGCATGAATTATCTTTGCATATTTAACCTAAGTGTTAATTCTGTTCTCGAAAGCACTTCAATACTGAGAAGTATGTTTTGGGCTAGCTTAGTCCAAAAAGGAAAAAAACCACCAATGGTAATGAAAGGCCCATGCAACATCTTAACATTTAAAAGTATGAGAAATAGTTCCCAGGTTCCATAATAAACTTGATTTTTTCACATTATGTTTCAAAACCCACATAAATATTCACCACAAGTAAAGGCAATGACCACTGCTTAACAATTAGAAGCAGCACTCACAGTAACTGTCAGTATGAAATAATAAATTTACTTTCATGCACATAAAATGCCTCCAGTTATGGTTTTTTTCCTCAATTAAATCAGATGAGAATTTTCTCAGAGATTTACCATCATCATCCTCTAGCATATATGTTAATAGAATTTTCAATTTCAAAGGAACAGTTGCGTACATCTTCCTTTGGTGAGATCCAGAGGACTGACAAGAGGCTTGTACCATCTTCTTAAATAAGCTTTGTATATGACCTGGTTTTGGCCTTTAGCTAAAGACAAATACTTTTCAAGGACTGTCCTAGCTGACTTTTTTCTTCTTTTTTAGAAATTTGTATCTATATATATAAATACATGTATGCATGTACATATACATGTCTATAAAAAAGAGGTATTGAAAAAGTACAATTAGGCCTATCGCAGCTGAACACTTACAACAAACAGAACAGAAATACAAATTTGTATTCTGTGGAACTCTGGAATTTCCTGTAATTTTTGAGGGCTTGAATCTGTGGCCAAATTGTTTGCGTGCATCTATAGAAAAGAATATGGTAGTGGAGTTCACTAAAATAGGCCTTTAGATTACTAAAGAATACTTTAACAATCATTTACCCTGATTTTGTTCTTACGTCTTGGCACTGATATACTGTCAAAACTATAAGTTATACTGATATAGTGCCATAACTAAACTAGTAAGTGGCCAAGTAACCTACTCAAAGAATAGGTTGACAGGTGAGACTAGTAACATTTCTGTAAAATTACTGTAAAAATCTGAAACTGTCTCCCCTATCCCAGATAAAAATCCATAAAACACTGGCCAGTGTAAGAGTGCTTACTCATTTATTTTAGTTACAGAATACTGATATATTGCTTTATAAGATTTCAAACAGATAATCACCTTTCTATTGTGGGTATGAGGGACGGTGGAGGACCGCCAGGTGGTGGTGGAAAACCTGTAACAATAAATTAGGTAAGGGGAGGGGGGAAGAAAAAAATACTACCCATAAACACACAGAAGAACTCAGCTAAGCTTACAATAACAAACGAATCCCAGAGAGAACAATGCAAAAATTGTTTCTGTGTAAATGGGTTTTATTTTGTAAGACTAAGAACGACCTTCCAGCTTTACAAAGGCAAAACATTAAGCATGCATTATGAGCGCTTCAAATAAAATATTTTATCATTATTAGAAATATGCTAATTTAGAAGCATAGAAAAATTCCTGACTATCTGACAATACTTAATGTACAGCAATCAAAATTACTTAATGCATAGCTGAGAAAAAAAGATTTTAAAGAAAAGAAGGAATATACATCTGACAAACTGGCTTATTAGGTCCACCAGTCAACAGCATTTTCACACGTTTTCTCTTCCACCTGGCATCAAAATAACTGAGCCTACATATATACATACAGTTTAGTATTTATGATTGTTTATCTGTATAATTAAAAGGAAGTTGATAAGTTGCATATCAGTTTTCATCTCAACCAAATGTAGAAAAAAAAATCTAAGCAAGTTTACCTGGTGGTGGCACTGTTATTGGTATACCTAAAAAGACAACAAATGATATATCAGATATAGTAATAGTTTATGCTTATTACCTGTAGATCTAAAATCAGATTGAGCTATTACTACATACATGATCAAGAAGAATGATAACATATTTTCTGTGTCCTCAGATGAAGATCTCACACCAACACCAATTGTTAAGATTTTATGCAAGCCTTGTGAAATCCAGCTTTTAATTTAAATTCCTATTCTTTAAGATCTTATTTATTAAAAGGCAAAAACAATGAAGAATGACTCAGGGTCTCAAGATTAGCATTAAATTATACAGAAGAAAAGTAACATCCCATAGACTACATTTGCTTTATTTTATATGCCATGGCTAGATGGAAGGAAATGCAATTGGCCGCTGACCTTTAATAGCTTGGCAGAGGAAATAGTAGGTCCACATGAACCAAGTATTCTAGCAGCAGTAAGCATTACAGATGTTTGAGCCAATGCTATGACACTGCAACTAATCATTCAATTGCTACTTGGAGGGAAAAAGATTGTTTGGTTCTCTATTTTCTTGTAAATATCTGAAAAAGAAGCATCCTTTAACAGAAACATGTGCAAGAATTACTCTTATCTGGTGTTCAGATCGACCTTACTTGTTACGAATCTAACTAAAAGTTGAGCAAATTTTTCCCAACTAAATTAGCTTACCTAACAAAATATACTGCCTGAACATGTAAACCTATCTTATTGACTATGAAAGGAATGATTACAAGATAAAAATAGTCTGTATACTTTATAGGACATTACCTTCTAATGCTTTGCAAAGAACTAGCTTTACCTCAACCAAACACACAGAACTGTACTACATGAAAATAATAAACTGGGCTCAAACAATATTGTTAGAAAATAGACTACTTCACCAAGCATAAAGCACTTTTAGTTATGAATGACTCTGCTTCCATTAAAAAATATGTATTTTCAATCTCACTTTTCACTGCAAAACTTCGGGGAGGGAAAGACCAAAAAACTTTTGCAAGTGCTTTCATCCATTTTGCCATAGCTGCATAAACATCCAGACATTAGTACTGGTCACTGCATGATGAAATTTTTATTATTAGTTCAATATTAGAACTAAAAGACTACGGTATGGCATCATCATTTTACTAAATCTACATCAGGAAAAGCCAACTGCCCCTAGATTGCCTTGGCAAAAGGACAGAAAGAAGGAATATGCAAGCTGAGGCAGAGTAATCAATATCGAAGTTCGCTAATTGCTGGTGATTACACCAACATGAATTCCTACCAGCATTAATCCTATAGGATTAAACAAACTGTGAAATACAATTGAGGTCTCAGGCCAATCCTGAAGATTTAAAATCTAATCTCTCAGTCAAAATGTAAATCTGGAGGCAGTGAGCTCCAACAGCCAAATTTCTAAACTGCACGAGCCATTTTCTCTTCACCAGGACACAAGGTTTCCAGTGTGCATTATCATTGTAAAGAACACTCGATATTGCACCACAAAATATTTGACAGTGTAACATTTAAAAGACTAAACAATCCCGTTGAAAATTTCTGACAGAAAAAGAAGACTGAGAACTCAAACTGTTGCATAGGCCAAGTGTTTTCTATTAATCTTTTTCGATAAATTGTTCACATGAATAGATTCTTCACGAGCCTACAATGAAAAATATATACATAAAAATATATAAAAAAATACTTCTTAAAAGCTTCTTACACTAAGAATGTAAGCTAGAAAAATATCAGTTCTCTCAAATTGATTTTTTAGCTCTACTTTATGCTTGAAAAGATTTTAATTGCTGCACTAAAACCAATACATTGTTAGCACTGAACATGGCTTTCAGCACTATCCAGAGAACTGCCTGGAAAACCATCAGCTAACTCTCTTTACAAAAAGGAAAAAAATCTGATTAAACAATTAATATATTCCTCAGAATTTTATCTTGTGCAGAAATGAAAGTAAAAATATCATCACAAGACTAAAAGCCAAATGAAAATTTTAATTTGAGAGCCATTCAAACAAAACTAGGACAAACTGAATACAACTAATATCCAGAGACCAAAGGTCCAAATAATTTTAATGAACTGTTTTTTGTGGTGTATTATACAAAAAAAAAAATGGATAAAATATCCATTTTTTTCCTCCAAACCTTTAAGAACATTTAAAAATTCATGATTAATGCTTATATAATTTTTAAACAGAAGTTAATTTACTTGAAGGTATAACAGTGGAAAAAACATTCTACATTCCAAGTTAGCAAGTAGTAGTGAAAGATCTAAACAAAGGTTTTTCCTCACTTTCTTCACTAACATACACATGTGACACAAAACAAGAAAATAGTTAATGGAAAATTGAGAATTTCGTAACTCTTCACTCCTTTGCCTTCTACTAAAGCAATGTATGAAAATATACTTGTAGTGTCATCAGCCAATTACTTCTCCTGAGAAAAAAAGACTCTGAAATGTTGTGTAATTTCTTGCAATGCAGGGACTAAACTTGCTTACCAGTGCAAGAAGGTGGCTTAGTATAGACCTTGTCACATCCCTACAACACCTTGTGCTGCCACAAAGACACATCAAGCCTAAACCCAAATACTCAGACTCCTGTCTCAAAAGCAATCCAAATGGCATTAGTGCAGCATTT
The DNA here is from genome assembly GCF_003945725.1 of Corapipo altera. Taxonomy (NCBI): domain Eukaryota; kingdom Metazoa; phylum Chordata; class Aves; order Passeriformes; family Pipridae; genus Corapipo; species Corapipo altera. Next base: position 2,216,193 of record NW_020884876.1, on the reverse strand, counting down.
TACCTTATGTGTTCAAAACTGCTGTCAGGACATCGTATACCATCCTACTAATTCAAGGCTGGTAAATATTTACAGAAAATATTTACAAGTAGGTTTTACTAAAGAAAAGCAATGCCACATGTGCTCTGCTTGTGGAGTAAGGAATCAAACATGATCAATGCTGCCAGAGTGTAACGACATACTGCAAATCAGCTGAACTGTGTAATAGCCCACAGAAACGTAATATAACTCAACTTGGTGTAAAAACTTCTTTTGCCACAGGCTAAATTACGTCAAATTCCCTCTATCACAAAATAAAATGTTCACACTTAGGTTGCTGAGGCTGAGAGGATGCACAGTCATTTGCCAAACCCTGGTACATATTGCAAAACCCTGGTAATTATACAACAGAAGTTCATTACTTCAAAGGAGCTTCTTTTTTTTTTATATCACCAATACATGGCACATTTTAACTACCTGCTTAAACCAAAGCATGTAAACCAACTTTCAAAGCCTGGGTAACAGGAGCATCCACGTTCTTCTTTAGATGTAAATTACTCCAACATAGCAATAAACCAAGCAAACAAAAACCAACACTTTTTTTGCCACAGCCAGTCATCTCCTAGGACTATTTGACAATTTTCTGCATTTGGCCCTTTGAATCATTCCAGGACTTGCTCCTCAAAAAAGATTTGAATCACAAGAGTGAATGAATACAGGACAAGAGATCTAACTTCAAAGCAAGATCCTTTTTCAAAGGCACTTTCGGAGGATGTTTTATATTTGGAATACTTAAATTTTCTGGCAAGTAGTCCTGGTTTAATATTGGTTAAGCATAGTTTTTTCCTCCTCCATTGAACCTAGGAGGGATGGCAGAATCTATTTTAGGAACAGCTTTGAAGATAAAGAGCTGGCAACTGCACAATTAAAACACAGGCCTGAAGAAACCAAATCCACAGTTCTTAATCGTTATTTTCTAATCTACTCAAATGACGGAAGGATGTTCAAGAAGACCTTCTGAGTAAGTGTATGTCATAAACCTGTCTGTAAACCATAGGACTAAAGCCAAACCTGCTTGCTAGATCTGTAACACATGTGGCTTTCTTTCACCTTTAAAAATTCAACAGGTGAGGGATTTCATAAGAACAGTCCAGCACCTGCATGCGACATTCCTGCACCAAGTGTGTCTGGGGTGTCTGTGAGGGTTCTTCTCATTTTTTTTTAATAATATACAACTTAGACCACCTTTTCTGAACCACAATTACAATTCAAATAATTACTCTCTAAAAGCTTGTAATGCATTACATTATCAGAAAGGTTTTAATGCAGTTTAAAACCACAGTGAGCATTAATGTCACATTCTCCTTTCTGTCCCCTTCCTGCAGTAAGAAAATATCACAAAATTGCCAGAGCAAAGTTTTTAAAAGTTTTTAAAGTTTTAAAATTAGTAGGAGAAATTGAAGAAAGCAACTTCTTCTATGAGGACTTAAACCCTAGGAAGGTACACACTTATGACTCTCAAATAATAATGTTATTTCTTTGCTTATACATAAGGGTATTAACAGAGAAACTTTGAGAAGATTCCCTGTGCAAGAAGAATAGCAAAGAAAATGCTAAGCATGATTTTCAGAACAAGTAAGCAAAAGAACAGAGGGAGAATATACAGAGAAGCTCCACCTTAAAGCAGTCTCTTCTACAGACAAATGCTTCACTTTCCTACTCAAATACTCCACAAAGTTTCTCCATCTATTTTAATTTCTCACTGACCAATCTTCTAAGTTTCTTGCTAAATCCTTTTGAACTTACTGCCTAAAAATTATCAACACTCAGGTAACTGCACTATTTGTGCAAATGCCCACGATACTTCTCCCAGTAATTTCAATAAATACCAAGTTCCAACAAACATTCAGGAAATACCAGTAAATTTAAAAACAGATTTAAAAATGGGAAGAGTTCTCAAAAAGCTTTGATTCCTCTAAGATTCACAGACACAGAACACTGGAAAAAAACATCAGGAGCTAATAAGACCTCAGACTGAAAGAAAGGCTACAGCACAAATCTGATACTTACCAAACTTCTGGGAATTCATACATGCTGTGAGGGAAAAGGGGAATTAGAGCTTCTCTTGGTGCTATGACCTTAGACATCAGAGAATCCAACTTGTGACACAAATTCATGGTATGCTGTAGTTTTAGTTTTGTAGAATGATTTGCTAACATGTACTTCTCAACTGCGTTAGCACTTACTGAATTACAGAAGACAGCTTCTCACTTCAAACACTTTCAAGAACACAAGAATGAACAGTCTCTTGGTAATTATTTACTACTTGGGATTATGCAGAGAAAATAAAGATAAAAGTTTCTGTTTCTGCCTTAGAGATACATTTAAAAAAAGAGTAGAACACAAAATTTGAAATTCTGCATGATGCACCTCAAACATTTGATGTTAATGAATCTCTCATTATCCACATCCTATGTAGTGCAGGACATTTACCTGGTGGGGGAATCAGAGGTGGAGCAGTACTGACAGTTGGAGGGGGTGGGAGGAAAGGAGGTGGTGGAAGGTGGGTAGGTGGAGCTCCTGGAGGGAAAAATGGAGGTGGCTTGGTAAAATTGTCTACTTCAGGATTAGAGCGTTCTGAAAGAACCTGTAAAATATCAAACTCTAGTTACAATTGCTTTGTGAAAACAGCAGAAAATAGGTTTCCTCTCTTTCCCGTTACTACAACAGGAAGGTATCACTTCACACATTAAGAGCCATATTCAGATGGTTTAAGTTCTACCTGCATACCTATGCTCAATGTCCCACAGTTGCCAAGTACCTTTAAAGGTCTAAGAGCAGCCAACAGGGGACAACAAATGTGAGACTTCAAGGGAACATAAGCCATCTGAATACGGCCCAAAACACCATCTTAAATTTATATAATGGAAAATATTTTAAAAATCAATATGAAAAGCATGAAAAAAACCAAGACTATAAATTACTTAAACATTGTGAGATCAGATGAAAAACACATGGCAGCGTTTTTAATATAAGCACTACAATCCATTATTATTTTCACTGTTTTACCTTAACCTAAGTTAAGTTGCATGAAAATGCAACTAGGACACCAAGCAACCTTGATTCTTCTCTCTGATTCTTCAAGAGAGAAGAAGTGTATTTCATCTTAACAAATTTACTTGCTTTCTTAATATAATACAAGTCTAAAGACTAAGATCATAAACACTCATCTTGCAATTTATGGTAAAATAGTACAATATATTTAAAAACAATCTACTATCAACTATTTATTCCTTCTCAACTTACTTTTAAAAGACTGCATTTCTCAAACTGTATATGAGGGGGCTTTCACTTTCAGCATTAGTGTCTGGCACGAATAGGGGACAAATGGGCAGTTTAAATATTTATCTTTGTCACTCAGTAAACAAAACCTAATCCCATGCAGATCTAGCAGAACCAATGCTGTCTCCTGGACTGTAAATCTGCAATATCGCTCATTTCCTTTCAGTAAGAGGCATACCAAAATATTTATCTTTTGAAATTTATCAAATGTTTCATCTTAATATATTTCAGTAACTGCCACAACTTTATTCCTGAACTTAAAGCTACTTATGTGTTACTCATTCATGCACACTGACGTGTTTTAATCAGAAGCTACGGGGAAAGCAAAACTGTATTTTAGTCAAAGATAGAGTGCAAATGTAGAGTATAAAACCTGTATGTTGCTGTTTTCATTGGCACGCCGTCGTCCTTCCACCCTGCTGATAGTGATGGTCTGTCCAATCACATCTATTGTGCCAGATATTCGCCTGCAACACAGGACAAGCCAGATCAGCAAGCAGAATAAGAAAAGGGAAAAAAAAAAAGAAAAAGAAAAGAGAGAGAAGAAAGCCTTAACGACTGCTCTCATTCCATATGCCAAAGTTCCTTCTCCTGTAGAAAACATAAAAGACTGTTTCTGAAAACATTAAATGTGATGCATTTGCTGAAGTATGTGAGTGTATAGGACTAAACAAGTAGCAATAAAGACTCCTGCAGAAGAAAGGCTGACTGTCCAACACTCTCCTTCCACCCCATACAAGATAATACATCTACTCTTCTGTTACCAAAAAAAAAAAAAAGGAAAAAAAAAGAAAAAAGAAAGAAATCCCAAAATTTCAATAATAAAGTAATGAATTATACAGAACTTCCACAAAAATCTAATGTAAAATAGCTATATACTATCAATTAGAAATAATTTCTAAATTGCATGAAACCACAATGAAGAATTCCATGGAAGACCAAGCAAAGGTAAGATAGAAGGCAGAAATAAACATAAGCAAATCCTTCCATGTGTAGTATTGATACTGCAACATATATTGAACAAAATGAGATGCTATCTCTCTTATCCTGGAATACACAATCTTATAGAAAGTATATGAAACTAGTAAACACTGACTCCCAGACTAAACCTTCAAAAAGAATCTTAGACCAGCCATTCATACTCCTGTCCCTCAGTTTTTTTCAAAACACTAAGTCTCTCTCCCTCAAACACCTCTAAAACATTTCCACAACTAAGCACCACGTTCACCTCCTTTAAAGAAACCAGCAGCAGAGCAGCACAAGACCCACCTCAGTCTCTCTCACAATCTAATCAGGCAACAACAGAACACGGTATAAATTAAGAACACTTACCTTAGAAGTAATTAGTAATTAATTTTTAGAGAAAGATGACAAGAAAAGCAACATGCATATACACATTCTTTCCCTCCCAGTTTCTGCCAACTTGCATTTGACAATTTCTTTTGAACAACACTTTTACTTTTGATCTCTCAGATGAGATGAGTTTCGCCTGTTTTTTTGACTCTGTGACTTTCACTATTTTTTTTACTTTTAACTTTTCAAAGAAGATTAAAAATGCTACACTAAGGGTAAAGACATGATGGCATTTTAGTGGATACAAACAGTAAAATTCAAAGCATAATCCGTATCTGAAAATCCTCAGTAAATCAACTACATGGGAATATACTGAGAAGTCCTCCAGGCACCAGACTGGAAAATATGACAAGGATCTGAATGTCATCTAGAAAAACTAAAACCTGATATCTGTGACAATGGGAATCATTATTTTGGAGAGAGGAATAATCTATATTATAGAACTTTCCTATTTGCAGCCCTAAAAAAAATGAAACCTAGAAACTAAGCTTTATAGAAAATGTGTAAGTCTTATGCAGACAGGAAAAAACCTATCTGCATAAGAGTTATAAAAGCTAGGTTGGATAAGGCCTTGAGCAATGTGGTCTAATGGGAGATGTCCCTGCACAAGGTAGGGGGGGTTAGGACTAGATGATCTCCAAGGTCCATTCCAACCCCTTAACATTCTAATTTCTAAAAGAGATTAAAAAGTAGGATTCACTTACATCAACTCCATTAGAAAATGAGGTACAAAATTACAGTACTAATAGTTGAGAAAAACAAAGGTATATCTGTGTCTCCCCCATAAAGGAAACGATAGCAGAGAAAACTGACAATATTTATTAATAGTATGATATATTACAAGTAAAAGAAAGACTGGGAAAAAAAACTTTCATGAAATTTCCATAGAAACAAATCCATAGAAAGAATTTTTTTTCTAGTTTTAGAAGACAAGTTCTTGTCCTTTTTGCATCTAGTGTACTACTAACCACATGAATACAAATAGCAGGGACTACAGCTGGAAGTTGGAATTACAGGCTCAAAGTTTTGCCAGACCAATAGCTCTGACTCCAATTACTCAAATACCTAGATTCCAATGCAGCTGAAAAAGATGCAGCAGACACTAGAGCATGAAGAAACAATTAGATCTCCCAGAGATAATATGAAGTTCCTTGGCAGACTGCATACTGAGGATGATCCAAATGCCTGTCCTCTGAGCTTTTCAATATCTGGGTTTAGAGCTTCCGCCTGGATTTTAAAGCAAGTTTATTAAGCACAATACTTTGGAGTAAAAAAAAAAGAACTAAACAGTCCAGTGGTACAAGAGTCTGAGAACACAGTCACAAAATACAACATGTAGACTATACAGCAGCTGCTCCAATGATAACATAAATTTAAGAAATTCTCTGGTCTTCTCATACCCCATCCTAGGAGTTAGATTATTACACTCTAAATTCTGAAATAATCAACACCTGCTTTCCTAAACCTCCCCAGTGGTCTTGCATGGCATTCCAGAATTATTATACCTTGGATTATTATTTTGCTTTACGTAATTAAATGGAGAACATAGGTATTATAAAACAATTGTTAAATCAATAATTGTTAAATCAATAATTGTTTTCACTGTCTCAGTCTTCACTCTGACAGTTCATTTAGTTTTAGAGTTCTCACACACTTGTACTTCCCCATCACTGGTATCTTCTCTTAACTATCTAAACCATATCCTGGAAAACTCATTTTACCTAGCTTTAGTCCTTGTGTATGATAGATGACACTATTCTACAGCAAGAAGGCCCTGCTTGGCTCGCTCCACTGATGTACACAGCACAATCAAGACTTTTTCTCTCTTGCACTGTCTGCACACTGCCAGAAACTCTTGGAATCAGCACTGAAAACACACACAGTGACACCAATGCAAGAGTACTGGCATCAAAGCAGTATGTGCCTCAACCATACTACAGGAAGAATTTTGGCTTGGGAAGCAACCCAAATACACCACTGCATTACCAAAGGAAAGGGCTCAGAAAGTGCATTGCCATATCTGACTTGGCCCTGCTGATCCTCATGGAGTGAGATGATCATTTTAAGGAACTTGGGGGAACAACCTAAACGTTCCAAAATCTGCCACAGACCTTTTCTGCTCACAGTGTCGAAAGCCTTGCTGAGGTCAACAAAGGTTACATAGAGACCTTTGTTCTGTTCCCTACACTTCTCTTGCAGTTGTCTGAGAACAAATACCATGTCTGTAGTGCTCCTGTTGGCTCTGAAACCACATTGGCTTTCAGGTAGGATTCCTTCTGCTATAGTGGGTATTAGTCTGTTCAAGAGTATTCTTGCCAGGATTTTGCCAGTAATGGAGAGCAGAGTGATACCAACCGGACGTGCCTGTCTCGTATTGGCCTTTTTAGCCACCAACTCGCTCATAACAAACGTGGGTAAACCCCTTCCCAAATCTTCGTTTGCAAAGCCCAGCCATGATGATGATGATGATGATGATGACCAAAGGAAGCAAATCTAGACTACCAGTTAGTTGGTTCCTAGACATCAATTTTACTGAAATGAACAGAGCTTTCACTTAATTTTTCTAGATTCTGAAGAGTACACCTATGCTTCCTCAACCTCAGTGAGCTGGTGCTTTATAACTATTATTAAAATAATGTTGTATAGTGTCATGTCCATTGTTCTTCCCAACAACTGCCAAGAGATTTAATTTTCATAATGATGGATGGCTTCAGGAATTTGCCATCATACCTTGAACTTCACAAATTCCCTATTTTCAAGACTCCAATAATGATTTCATTACGTACTCCACTAGAAGAGCTTGAAGTTGAACAAGAGGAAGCATGTATTCTGTTGCAGATGGAGCAGCAGATGACACTACTGTCAAAAACATAAACTGCACAAAAGCAGGGGAGGCATCTGAGTGTTAGAATTTAAGTTTGGCAGTTTTTGTAAAAGGGTAAATCTGACACCTTGGATCTTGTTTAAGGCACAGAAAGTTGGCACATGGAAAAATTTCAACGACACTCTAGACATTACCTAGACTAATAATAAGATGTTAAGCAGGCATTACTAGGTTTCTGTCTGTGCTGTAAGCAAAGAAAAGGAAGGGCATCGTTTGTCTCTTACACAATCAGGGCACCTGGGATACAGATGAATTCCCAATGGACACACCCAAATAAAAAAGGCAGTCCACATGTGTGGGATGCATGTGAACCCACAACAGAGTTCATACAAAGTGTATCTTGAAAGGAACATTCCAGCAACTCTGAGTTATTTCACTAATTAGAGAATGGTTATTTATGAGTCATTTGCACTAAGAATACCATTCTCCATGGAGATTTAATTCAGAAAGATAATCTCATTTAGCAAGATGAGTTTATTTAGGTTCTACAGAGCAAAGAGAAAGAGGGGAACAAAGAAGCAGAAGAAAAAAAAGACAAACCCAATTATTTTCCAAGTTCATAGCTTCATATCCAAGTTCATATCCTCACCACAGATAATCTAAATAATCTGCTTTTTGGAATACCTCCATACCACTTTTCAGAACTCAGAAATAGTCTAACTACTGGATGTCACATTTATTCAGCAGACTTATAAGATAGTCTACTAATTATAGAATTATAATGTACTTCAAAACCCATATTTAATATGTTTTTCTGTTCTTTCTTGATTTGCTTATGTGTTTTGTTTTATTTTCCTCCTCTTGAGGACATCCTCAACTCTGCTGAGTTCACTTACCACTGACTGATATAAATAAGAAGCAGATTTACTACAGAAATCATTACTATAGAAAATACTTTTTTTTCAAAATAATATCTGAGTTTCCATCATTTAGTCTTGCAAGGTTAGTTCGTGAAACAAGAGAAACCTGTATTTTTTCACAGTAATGACAGATCACAAATCCATTTTCTATAAAAAATCTGCTTACAGAAAGGCCCAAGCACAGATAAAGCTAATAAATAGCCCACTGCACTGATGGGCTAATTTCTCTGAAACTCATTTAAATGTAATGCACTCTTTAGTAACTGTAAAAGCATAAATGGAGGTTAAAAACCAGAAAACTTCTGACAGAAAAGTTTTCTGATGGAGAGCTGTTCTAGGTATTGCTTTAATGAGAAAATATCAGCTTTTGAAGCCAGCTTATAAATGAAACTTCTACCTATTTTTCTACTTCTAAAGAAAAACTCTCTCACAGTCCTTGAAAAGTGACATAAGCAAAAGCACTGGTCTGAAAAGATATAAGATATTTCTATGAAGTAGCTGGTTAGGACAGGTTTGAAATATGTCAAATCCTCTTCATGTTCTAGAAAGCACAAAAGTCAAAAGAGGTTCCTTCATGATTTGACCTTAATTGTGGCTATGGACACAATAAATCTTTCATTAACTACCTCTAGAGAACAAAGATTTTACTTTATACCATATTGTTTGTATGTGATGTCCATTCACTAAACCATTTCCATTACAAACCTAACTCATCCTTCAGGGCTACACTATACTTTATGCTACTCAACAGCTCTAAGTATTATAGAAAAAAGGCAAGAAATTCAGGTGTCATTTCTAAACAACTAAAATCTTAGTTATAATTAAGATAGCCATTGTTTATGAATTCAAGCAAAATTTCTCAGAGACATTATATGAACAAGCACTGAATTTTGCTTTGAATTACACAGTTAAGATGCAATTCTAGTGAATTAGTAACACTGATTTGCTGGTGAGCAATAATTCTGTTTTGTCAGCTACAACTTCCATGTTGGTACGGAGTAATATCACTGCTAGACCTCAGAGGTTTTTGAGTTATTTTGAGAAATTCATCTGCAATTATATGCAAACATCTACTGTACTCAAACCTAAAAGGTAAAAATAGTAAGCAAAATTATTTTAGTGTTTGTTTATCAACAAATGAAAGAAAGCAAACCCTACAATCTGTTCCCAGACTTGCAATCTAAGAGGAATATGTAATGTAATATCCATGTGTAAAATCATCCATGAAGGATTGCTGCAGCCCTGAGTAGTAAGTGCTAGTAGTAAGTAGTAATTTAACGTTAGCATCATGCCCTGAAATTTCTTCCACTTTACCTTAACTACTGTGACTTATCCCTCCTGTATTATTCTTCCCACTTTCTGATGCCTAAACTGGCTTTTCTGGAGGCAGTGTTTGTCTGTGACTGAGAAGAGCTGCTGCTTCTTCCAGTGAGATAAACTGCCTAGGTCTTTCCTTCTCCTTACCAATGCTCCTACACCGAGCTGCATCAGCTTTCCCTCCTTTTCACGAAATGTATCAATCTACTGCTAGAAGCCTAGAGAAGTTTTATTGCTACATGAGAAATGCTTCCAGCAATCTCACAACAGGGCTATTGCAAATGCCTCATAGTATAAAAGCAATTATTTTAAATTATCAAAGAGTTGCATTGCTGAAAATTTTCTGCCTACCTATAATAAACTCTTTAAGTAAAGAAGAAAATAAATCCAACCCCATAAAACACTGCTTGGTTATAAAGAAAGTAGTAATATAGGCTTTTATATACAGAAAACAGCAGCTGTGTTAAGAAAGTCATTCAAGTAGAAATATATGCAATCCATATAAGTTAAGACATTCATTCACTGAGCCAATCTCAAGACTCCTGGGTATACAGTTTTCTTTCAAAATCTCTTCTGATCACTTGGTAAAAATACTTCTTTCTTTACAGAAGAATCTATTTTAAGCAAATGTATCCAAAGGAGCAGGTATTAAACATGGGAAGAAGTGGATTTTGCTACTGTAACAACTTACAATTACACTATTCACACTAAATGTACATAAAACAACCTACTCCAACCACTGAAATGCACAAGTGATACAATTGTCAAAGTAACAAGTCACAAAGTGATACAGTTGTCACAACAATTGTAGATTTCACACAATCACAGAATCCATATGACACATTGTTCTACAACTTTAAACTTGACTACATTTTTTAACATCCTGGTCACTAATTACTTCTTAATGTAGTTTAGAGGTTATCTGTGCACCAGTGAGATGAATAAAGAACTGAAATCCTGTAACAAAATCTGTGCTAGATACAGATTAGGAAGCTTTACATTGTGAAAAACACATTCCAGTTTGAGAACTCTGTACAAGAACAACACATATCAAAAACAATTCAGAAAAGAAAATAACGAAAAATGGCTATAGGGTTTGCACAAAGTTTGGAAGACTATTTTTGTTTCTTAGACAAAGAAAAATAGAAAAACAAAGAACTAAAAATCCACTAAATACAGAGCAGTATAACCTGATAGCTCAGAGAAAAATTTAGGCTACCAGAAGGAATATTCTAGGAGTGAAAGAAAATTGCAGGCAAGGATATGAAACAAGCTTTTTTTCCTGCCCAAGAGAAATACATTTGCATGTTGGACTGACTCTTACAGGATGGGATAATTGAACACAAGTGCCCCTAAATTAGTCGAGGTACTCACGGATGCAGCACTAAAAACAGGTCACAGCTCAATCTTTAACAGTCAATATGAAAGTGTACAGCCTGTTCTACCTCTCTTACTATCATTTATAATACAATGGTTTTTAATCTGCACAGAACCAAAACTCCTAAACAGGACACTAGATAACTAAAGTAAAATAAAATAAATAACTAAAGTAAAGAAGCAGCACAGATTCATCCTAAGCCAAGTGCCAGGTATCAACCAGCAGTAGCTTAGATATAAAAGACAGAACTTCTTAAAGCCTGGGGCTGGGAGAAGGAGGGGAAGATACCCAGTAAGGAAATAATTTATCTCATTTCAAAAAAAGTATTATAAATTATTAAAATATGGAGAAGCTAAAGCTACCTTGCAGGAAAGAGACTAGGTTCCAGGAATTCTTCCAGTTGTTGAAGTCATAACTGTTTGATTCCATTTTGTTAAACTGAAAAGGTGTATTAGCTAATACTCACAAAGGCCCAAGCTAGAAATATTTTGTTGGCCAATCTAATTCTACAAAGAAAACACAGTGTCATACATCAACAACTGGATTTTTATAGCTGTCTTGGTATTTGATCCTGCTTCTTTTTCTCCCTTTTCCTTCTACTTTCTCTTTCCCCAAAAGCCAAGAAGGTAGCACAGCATTTATGTGTGATTAAGCCAAATGTGATTAGGGTATCTCTTCCCCTCATTTCTACCTGTTACAGAAACGTATTTCCCTTTTCTTCCTACAAAAATTGTAAGTTTCAAACTCATAGACGTAATAGTGGAGTTTTTTGGGTTTGAGTTACAGCTAACTGACCTGTTTGCTGGAATTCCTGATTTGAATAAGGCAGGCGGAGATGTGAAATCAGGTTTGGTCGACTGTACTGCCAACTCTTTCTCCAAATTTCCAGTTCTGCCCTGCTGTACCTTCAAAATAATGTTTCATCATTAGTTTTATCCTCAGGAGTGTAGTAGCTCCAATACTCAACGTAGAACATAGCCAACACAAAAAGAAAGTAAGTCCAACTTTACTTGGAATTTTAAACAGTTATCTCTGCACAGCTAGCAAAATTATGTATTTGTAAGGATATATTACTTAAGTACTGTGTTTAATATACATAAGAAGCAATATGCCAGAGAATGAATTATTACAGAAGATTAGATAGTTTAAATATTTATTTTCCAAGCATTTGATTTGTACATGAACAGACCAAACTAATTTTCTTATATAATTTCCTGTATGAAAAAAATAACACCTTTATTTTTAAAAGAAACAAACAATTTTAAAAAAGATCTTCATAATCTTAACAGAGATATCTAACAAGTCTGCTATCCAACAACAAACCACGAGACAAGAAATTTGAATGGATTCTCCATTTGCCTCAGTGACCATGAGATCTAGTAACCACTTAATTTCTAAGTCATACCAGGAAGTCACCTCATACTTGAGGTTATGCAAACTGTAAAAGATTTTTCATTAACTCAGATTGAATACTTCAAAAACATCGTACTGTTTCTGAAGTACTGTAAAATTCCACCAACACCTTATTAAAACTATGCAAGACCTTTGGTGCAAGTACTTCAAGTACTGTTTTACTTCAGCAGCAGTTATACATGAGAGAAAAACCTACACTAAAGACAACTTTGTGCTGATTCCGTTTTTAAAGTCACTCCCACTGTACCAAACATGAAGCTACATCACTCTACATAGCTAGTTCACTCATGCTATACCATCAGATGAGCCATGATCTCACAGCTTCTCGTAGGCAAGTGAACTACCAGGTTTCTGCAGAATATCCCTTCTAAACACGGTCATGTCTTTCCCAAACTCACAAAAATGAACATAAATAGTTAAGAGTCAATAAAAATCTAATTAATCTTTTGTATCCAGAAATATGAGAGGGGAAAAGGTACAAAATAGGTATGGTATAGGTTTAATATACGTATTTATCTGAAAAATCTGTAAGACTTCTATTAATTAATGAGTAACTGGAAAATGCAGGAGACAGTCTTGCCAGTTATAGGAGATTAAATCAAATATATCATGTAAATTACATGAGACTTAGTATTACAGTAGAGAGGGAAAAAACCTCATAATTATAGGTAAACTCCTTGTAAAACATACGACAAACTCTTACAACACAATTATTATCTGTACTGTTTGATCACCACAGTCAATACTGAGCTAGAAATAGGCAAAGTTTTAGTTTGGACTATTTATTCTTCTTCCTTTAGGACAAGAGTTTAGAGACGTTTGAGAGTTCAGTCAGATGCAAATTTTAACTCCTATTGCCCACTATGTCTAATGTCCCACAGCATTATATTAATGATAACAGGATGGCAAAAAGCCCCAGAGAGCTTCTGATCTGATAAAATCAAAATAACTCAATACCCTCAAGTAGCACATGAGGGAACACAAAAATACCTGTCTGCAATTGACACTTCTGTCACAGGAGTATACAGAAGAAAGCAACAAACAGTTCCAAGTAATTTTAAAGACAGTTCAAAAATAAAAATTACTGCATATTGAAAATAAGCAAAATAAATAACCTTTGGATTTTAATTTCAACTTTAGTATCAAACCAATGAGTAAATGAGAAGTTGAAAAGAAAGTTTAATCCTTAGGATAAATCCTATCATACAGATTCTTCTGCTCTCTGAAAATCAGCATTTCTGAATGAGAAAATTATTATACATAACTTGATTTATTGCCTTCTAATCCCAAGTGGAAAACAGAAAAATATGAAGGTTGATTTTCATATCTCAGAGTTGTCAAGGATAACTGTTACAAAACACAGTAAGAGCTAAAACAATACAGTAAGAGCTAAAACACCACAGGAAAAATAAACATGCCATAATCTACAAAAGCTTCCCAAGCACATCTGCACAAGCAAATGCACTACAACTAAAAATAAATCATCACATAAAGAAAAATTAGTTTCACTGGGAAATTTGTTAGTTTACCAAGCCACTAACTCACATGCTTCCAGAATAGTGACGAACAAAGCTTTTTAATCCGCATTTTGTGACATACACAGAAAGTCACTGATGTAAGATGAAGAGTATGAAATAATGGCTGTGTCCATTTCAGTTGTTCTTCTATCAGTCTGTGGTGGCATGGGAAGCAATACTCAAGAAAAATGAGAGCAACCAACAAAAGTTTACTAAAATTCACCTTAAAAAGATGGTATCTGCCATCGAGAATCTCTGCACTTGGTCTTACTTCCATAGCTTTGTCTTCAGCCTAAGTTAAATAACACATTGCCCATTAAGAAACCATACAACTCTTAAGTGATGGGCCACAATCTCAATAAAGGTACAGATGCAATCTAGCTGTAGCTGTCTGTCACACTATCCAAACAACTGCCACTGAAGCAACACACTAATACTCAAGGTTCAGGGTAGGGAGTCAGGTGCAAACTCTAACGAACACACTGAACTGGGCAGAACAAGCTTACAACACACAAGCAGCTTTACAGGTCAAAAACTCATTTATAATACCAAAAAAGTACTATTTACCGTAATTTTATTTGTGGTTGAGGTAACTGGTAAAATTTCAAGACCCATTCGTATTCTCTTTTGTTTTTCACAGTAAGCTTTCCAGGTATCTTCATTGAAACCATAGTTAAAATAATCAGAGAGATCAGCCCCTTTAAATAGAAAAGCACAGGTTTTTAGAACATTACGAAGTTCATCTTTTCTTCACTGAACACACATACACCACTACTGATAACAGCAAAACTGATTAGGTACTGACCTAAAAACACACAACTGAAATGTATAATACATCAGTAAGCAAAAAGTATTCATGGCTATGATTATAAGAACATTAAAATTTAGTCAGAAAGAATATCTTGCTTAGCATCGTGAATTAGGGATCAAGAGTAAATACTCAGAAAACATCCTAAGATAATCCCCCATATCTTTACAACAAGACAAATGTAAGATCTACAGTTTTGCTGTATGTTAAGTGAAGAAGCACTCCCTTCTGTTTGTTCATTACGTTTTGCTTGTTTCATTTGATGCCATGAAGTATTTTTATTTTAAGAGAGAGACCAAATGTAAGTCAAATGCTCAGAATATATTTCATATAGCTAACAGTTCAAACACCAGATTATTATCAAAGGTTATTTTTCCTATTTTGTAGACACTATTTGCACCGCCAAAGCCATATACAAACACTGGAAAAAAACTATGCACAGCAGCAAGATGTACTTCAACTAAAAACACCAACCAATGCTGGTATTATTAGACAAGTGTGGACAAATCACTTGAGCCAACAAGATAATACACAGAGAAGACTTATGGAAAGCCCATGTGGAAAGCCACAGTTTCCTCCTTCAAGGCTTAGGGATGTCTATACATGAATACAACGCAGCTACGTCTCACCATTCTTCTGCTCAAACCTGCTAGAACTGTTTTCCATTCTGCTTTACCTTCTGTCCCCCAGCATAGACCAGTGGTAGTAATCTCCACAGAAACACAGATTTCCAAGGGAAGTTCAGGATATACATGTATCATAAAAAAAAAAAAAGGGCACGTCCTACAGTCTTTTTCCTAACATATGACCAGGATGAGTACTAAGAAACATGGCACAGCCACACACTCTCTGGCACAGCGGGAAGGCAACAAGTAACTTAGTTGCTTCTTACAAGTTACATTGCACAGCACCTTCTAGGGATAGGGCAGGTGGCACCTACGTGCAGTCAGCAGGATTACTATTAAAATAACCTACTGAACACCTATATATCAGTTAACATAAACCAGACATTACCTGGCTTTCTCCATGGTTTATCTTCAAAAGAATCTAAGTCTACTTCCAGAAGCGGCACACCATTAATACTCCCTGGTGCATCTAGATCCAGTCCTTTAACTTTTGCACCTGTAAAGAAAAGTTACCAAGTTAGAGCCTTCTGTCTCTACTAAATGAAATTTTAACAGTTGCAATATGCTTCAGAAATAATAACAGAAAGAAAAAGCTAAATTTATCAAGAAGTTTTGGAAGTTAAAATTATTTCCTTAATCCAAAACTATCCAATGTTTGGGGGTTTTTTGCACTTTTATTAATAGTACTGTGTAAATTTTCTTACCAGAAGATCCATAAGCTCGTCCTCCTGCCTTAATATTGAGATTCACAGGTGCTGCTCCATAACTTCAGGAAATTAACAAAAAAATGAATTAGATAAAGGAAACTTTCAAACCAGAAGAAAACAAAAAACAAGAGATAGCTAGATCCAGAAACAAACTGGACCCAGGCTCAATCACCATCCTGAATCTCTAGCTTTCCAAGCTGGCAACACTGTAAAAGTAAAGAGATCAGCCTAGGAGGAAGAGAGAGTACCTTTCTATGCTCAGTAGCAACTTCTCCAACTAATAAACAGTTGTGAAGCAAGTCCCAGTCAATCCTCCTGAGTTGAAAGGATAAAGACCTTGATAGAAACAAGAATGGACAGAACCAGAAGAAGAGAGAGAGAGGAAAAATGCAATTCATTTAGGGATACAGATGACGGTCTGGGGATTAGAGTAAAAATAAAATAAATAAAAAAAGGAAGGGTTTAGATGGAGCATTTTCTCTCTTCATAATCATTCCATTTAATCTGTACAGAAGTGGAAAATACAAGCATCTCTCTAAAACGATTGAAATGCTGTCTGTTTTAAAGTACTTCTAGCAATCACCTATCCCTGTGACCAACAGAAAAGTACATAGCTTTTCACTTTCTAAAATACTTGAGAGTTTTCTTCATAAAAATGCAGTCAGAAATCTAAATACTGAACAGATTTAACTATCTTAGGAATTACAGTATAGTTAATTTGTAACATTAAGAGCTAGCTTTCACTACCATTTGTGTGCAATGCATCTTATTCTTACAGGTGACCCATAAACATAATGAGATGAAAATATAACTAGAAGGCAAGTGTATCCACTTCCATGCAGTTTTAGTTTTCATTCAAGTGCTAGAACAGCCTAAAACTGATACAAAACATTTAACCTTCTGATCTGCCGTGCTGTATTTGTGCATGACTTTGTCAAACAAATCCAGTGGGTTTTTTTTAAACAGTAGTGGACTACTAAAGGAAAAATCATTTAATCCTATAAAAGAAACTTGTCTACTGGAGTTAAAATGAACAGCAATGCTCAGTTTGTTTTAGATTACTGGCCTTCCATGAATTTTCTGTCCAATTTGCCCAGAAAAAAAGGTTTTTCAGAAAATAAGCATTTCTATATAAAACTTTCTACTCCAATTAAATTCAGGATCATCTGCTCATTGTCTTCTGTATTCATGGAAAGAGCACCAGCAAATCCACAAAGAATACGAATCTAATTTTGCTTTAGTGTCATAAAATTTGAAGTCACTGCCATCATCAAAAGAATACTGCAAGTTATTGAGAGAGGAAAATAAAGAACTGAAAGAATTTCTATTTTTTTAAATATTACATTGATTTGCACAATAATTTAGGATATGAAATACTGAAAGTTCAAAAATATCGTTTCAAATGGGAGTAAATCACCTTCATTCCAAAGTTAAGAACATAATGATATACATGAGTCAGACCTACCTGCAGACCTGTCATATTTCTATTAAGAAACAGCACCCTAGTAACTCTGGTTATAAGCATAAAAATAAGCATAAAAATATTAGGATTGCCAAGAAAAACAAGCAAACTTTTCTCAGAAAGTTTCCATGCAATGAAAAATACTATTTTATAATTTTGGGTAAAAGTAACACTGTTGAAAAGCATTCAGAGAAAACAAGCTCTTTCTCAAAAGCAGAAGTAGTATGGGGCAATAAAAGCAGCAAGAAAATTCTCATATGGTACAAATCCCTAAACCATGATCTTGAGAAATAATCTCCAGGGACTGGCAGTTCCATCCTGAACGACATTAAAATATTATTTGAGAACATCAATAGGAATTGAAACTACAGAGGTCTAATTAGAACTATATCCACCATAAACAGGATGACAGACAAATAACTCATGTCCTTGCCACCCTACCCTTTGCAACCAAAATGTCACTATCACAGTAAGAACCCCAACATTGCTATATAACATAGCCATTCCAAAAAAAAAACACAACTCTCCTCTTTACAAACTTAATACAAAATCTGAAAACATAACTCATACAACAGCTCTTCCTTGTACTTCACTGATTTCATTTCACTTTGTTATCAAGTCACTCTATCATTAAAAACATTGCTGAAAAAACTCCTAATTGCCACTTATTGCACGTACAATTTGACATTGACAAGTATTAAAGAGACTAAGTTAAAAATTAAATACAATCTTAAAAGTGTTTGCAAATAACTTACCTAAACTGTGGAGCTCCTGTTTTAATATCTCCTATGGTGACTTGAACATCATCTTCATCATCATCACTGTCACTATCACTATCATCCTCAGCCTCTGCTGCTTTCTACGAAAGAAAAAGTCATTCCTTAGACAAAAGGCAGTCACCTACCTTTAAAGCAGAAAAATAATCCAGACAAAATTATTTGCTCTAGAAATCTTTGAAAGAAGAAAATTCTCCTCTTCCTAGTCCTTAGAAATGAGTAGCATTAAAAGTAAATTTAGGAGGTTACAAGTATCTGAAACATGACATTTCCTAAATAAGCATAAAATGGTTTCCACTATCTAATATCCTTCTTCCCTCTATCTAGCTCATACACACTGGTTCTACTCTTACCTTGTCATTCAGGAAAGAACTTAGAGATAAGCAAGACTAGCTTCTTGCCATCATCAATTATATATCCAGAGTAACTCAAATACATGTTTTTCCAGTTGATTACGAACACTGCACTTCAGAGAAATCTATTCATTCCTAACATCAGTAAACTACATAAAATACTTCAGATACAAGAGCACACTTTATGTGTTCTGTCCCACAGCATTCAAGCTTGCTGGTAAACAAAACAGACATGCCAGTTCACACCAAGAGTTCACCTACTCCACTATTTTGGGTTTGTTAGGTGTTTTGGTTTGGTTTCCCCTTATAGAGACCACAGAGGAGAGAAAAAAATCCATATGATGTTCCTCCCTAACTCGTTCAGCTGCTGATTATTATAAGCTCGGGGCACCTCCTAAGCCAGTTATGGTTTGGTTTTTTCAGTCACCCCCAATGGATCTTTCTCCCAAGTACTCATCCAGACTTTCTGCAGACTCATAAAAGCTCCCAGCAGTGACACTCTTTGGCAAGGAGTTCCATAGCACCGTCTACTGCATAAAGATCCAACATGTTTTGTTTTCATCCTGACTCCTATGACCTTTATTTAGCAGTCACAGTCCTCATATAGAAGAAACTGTGAGGAGTCAATCCTTATTTATAGTCTCCATATGTAATTTTGTCAGACTCCATCATATCCTATGTATGTCTTTCTTCCCAGGTGAGAAGTCCTTGGCTACTCATCCATTCCTGGTATGAAAACTACCTCAATTACTCTTGCTGCTCTTCTTCTCTCAACTTTTCCAGTTGTAGTAGCCTTTATGACAGGAGGGGAAAGAACAGCAGTCAGAATTCAGGGTGCAACTGAACCATGAATTTATAGTATAATGATATCTTCCATTTTGTTCTATATTCACTTTCTGCTGTATCACATGGTTTAAGTGCTTTTTAGACTCCAGACTAGCACTTAACCATCAACTTTGTGGGTCTTTCTACATATCTTATTGCGTCCCTCCTAAGTGGTAATGATCAACTCAGAGACCATCATTTTATTTGTAAACCTGTTTTTTCACCAATGAACATCACTCTTCCTATACAGAATTCAATAGATGTGTATTATCCAGTCAGTCTTTGCTCTTACTGTCTTGATTAACTTTGTAACATCAGAAAACTTGTGATTTCACAACTTCGCCCTTTTCCAAGTAAACACATTAAACAGCACAGGTTACGCACAACATTCCAGAGAATTCCCACTGGAGGTGACCTTCCTTCACTATGAAAACTGAACCTTGACTTCTACCCCGTGTTTTCTATCTTTTACACATTAATTATCCATCTGGGACTCATTCTATAACTGCATAGTTTTCTTAAAATCCTTTGGTGAGTAACTTCTTCAGAAACATCATGGAATCCAAGTGAACTTTATCAACCAAATCACCCTTATTCATGTACTGGAATCCTTCAGCAAGAGGCTGAACACGCCAAAGCCAAGCTGATTCTGCTCAGGCAGTCTGCAGTTATCCATGCACAGCTGAGCTCTAGCCCTTATCTATTATACTGTTAACTTGCTTGGTACATAAATTAGACAAAAATAAGCAGCTGCTTAGAAGATAAGATGTTGCAGTTCATCCTTGCTACACAACATTAACATAATTTACATAACAATGAAGAGTCTAGTCATGGGGCAAGGGCAACCCTTCTCAACCAAACCCCATTTCTCTTATAATGAATGATTTCTTAGCTTCCTCTTCACAGAAATATTCCCTTTTTCTTATTCAACCAACTTGAACAATGCCCATTTTTCTAAGTTCCTGCTGAACCTTCATGCATACCATTTACCATGAAGTTCTCAATTTTAGGGAGATATGCTAATGATATCCTAACAATGCTAGGCTTTATATAGGTGAAAAATACAAAGGTATGCAAGTACAAGGAAACTGCACCTATAAGGATTTCCAGAAATACTTTAAAATCAGCAAGTCCAAAAAAGTGTAATATTGTTGCCTTGTATCTAACAGACTAAATTTACCACCCACTTACAACAAAACACCTTTGATGTACTTTAAATATCTTTTCATTTTAAACAACCGAAGTAAGTTTTTAAATTTTTATAACTTTTTTCCCCCAACTCTAAATTTATAAAGCTTTACTATCTTTCAGAAGAAGTTATTGAAAAAAAATACTTTTGAGAAGCCAGCCCTTAAAACTTACACAAATATCATGATCGTGGTTTCTGCATCATTCAAAAAAAATTCTTGCAAGACACAAGCTAAAAATTCCCAGTGAAGTAAAACTACAGTTTTGTCATAGAACATATTTAAATTGTTCCAATCACAGTAAACTGAGTCCTTTTATCAACACTGCAACTGTAAATTTAATTTCCTGGTCCTTTCCTTCATCACACTAACACTGAAATTGTAAGACATACTAAACAGTGAAGACTACTACCAAACAAGTCTGTTATGTTGCCCCTGAAATGCACACGTAATTCATCTCTTGATCCATATTTACACATAGTTCTGCAAATACTGATTGTTTATCCCATTCAAAAAAGAAAAACGATCAGAGGATTTTATTTTTCTATCCCTGAGAAAAAAACGGAGCATCATTTTGAAAAGGACAGCTTGGATAAAAGACAGCTCTCTTCAAGCATCTTCTTTCCTCTCCCCCTCAAAAAATATAAGTACTATTAATTTATTGTCTCTAAACTAGATTTAAAAAGTGGAGCACACCTGAAAATTTGATTTCCTAACTTAGTAATTTCTACAGTTTCTGCAGTCTGCAAACACCTTCTAGAAAAAATAAAATCAAAGGTGTACACTTAATCATTAATTCATTTAATTACAGGTCCTAGTCAAATCATGAATTCCCGATAAATCATAGAATCAAAATATATTAAAGCAGTATTTCAAAAACACATTTAAAACTACCGTTTTCACAACGCCATTTTCTGCAGCTTCCTCTTCACTTCCAGGTGGGGGTGGAGCACTTAAATAAAAACAAACAGGAAAAGATGAAACTAGGTATTTATCCATGTATTATTTCACATGTGTCAGCTGATGACGAAAAAAGCTTTGCTAGATCATTCCAGATGAAAAGCCAAAGCTCCAGTTGTCTTCTGCACTAATTAAAAAAATCAATTTATTAAAAAAGAAAAATCTATATTATTTAGCTATTGTACTAGCTGGATGTTTGCAGAATAGTTGGAAGTAATGAGGCATTACACCCGGATCCTCTTTTGAAATCAAAGTGAAATATTTCATAATATATGAAGGGAGAATAACAGAGGGGGTTTTTTTCCCCTGCAGATTGACACTTTTCAAAGACATAATGGAAAAACATTTAAATACCCACAGGTAATGTTGCACTGAAACAGAATTCCCATACCTGCACTGTGAAATTTTCTTCTACCATACGGAATAGCTACAATTCAATTATTAATTCAATTATATTTTAACTGTAGAGTGAAAACTGTAAAAATTTTAAAACTACCACTCCACCAAAAATGACCAGACCAGTTCTATCAAACCCATGCAAATAAGCTCACTGAGCCTACCTACTGCTGTTTCTTACACAGCAATTATTTTAACTTCCATAGTTCCATTAGCTATTAAGAGCTGCACCACAACAGCAGAGTAAGCAGGTAGCCATTTAGAAACAACATTCTTTCACTGAAAAGGTATTTCTGAAATCAGTAAGCAACTGCCAATTTTTATGGAATTGAATTATTCTAATCCCATATTCTGTTGGCAAAATACCCACTCGCAAGTTTTGCACCAAAACTCAACACAGCCCTGGTGTTCCCTCAGCATTCAAGCTTTGAGTTCATCACCTGGTAAAATGACAAGACTAGCTACAGAATCTGAATAACACCTCACAATTTTTATAGATATGAAGAATACCAAAACTGAGAGGCCAGAGACCAAAACTTTTAAGAGGTAAACTGTCCCTACACTTCCAGAGTTCCAAACACAACTTGTAGGATGTGTAAGTTAATATTTGTTATGGTTTTTTGTCCAAAACTATGTAATGAGGCAGCCAAAAGTCAAGCTAGACACTATTGACCAGAAAATGGAATAAACTGTTTCTAAAGATCATTCTGGTTGCCACGCAAGTAATTTTCTTAAATAACAGTAATACTGACAAAGATGCCAGGTCAAGAACATAAGGAATCAACTGATAAGGAATAGCTTCTAAATAAAGAGGAAATAAATAACTAGAATTCTTTGTCTTGGAAAAGAGATGGATTCAAGACAAATGCAACAGAGGTCTAAAAACTTGTTAAGTGGCAGAAAAGAACTCTGCTTCTTATATTACAGAACCAATGGGAATCAAATAATTACATCTAGTAGTTGCTTCACAATGATATCATATATAGTCATGTGGTGGAGGTCATTACTGCTTTATCATTCTGTGCCTGTCAAAAGTTAACATGAGTTCAGAAAAGCAACTGAGCAAGCCTAGGAACAAGCAGTTCACCAAGGGTAACTAAATGCAAAAGTTTGCACTGAAAAATGGAAGCATCTGTAGAAAATAACAATGAATGCTTTCATGCATTTTATTTGTTTAATATATCTTGACAATCAAAAATTTCCATATTTTACCAGTTGTGGGACTTCGTTCATTCAGCATGAGCAATTGATTCCCATTTCCAGTCAGTCCTTGCTACTGATCTTCATTAATTTCACTAGAAGTTAATGAAGCATCTTTGTACTCTGCTACAGCTCCTTATAACTCAAGCAGGCTCCCCCCACATAATTCCAAAGCATTTTCAAATTTTTTTCAAATACTGTCTTACTTGGGAAAAAAAACAACCCCAAAAGCCTAAGCAGATGTGATGTGTAGATCCACCTATCCGGTAACCTTCCACTGCTTCCTTGTATTCCTCTTTTTGCAACCACACGGCAAACTCTTTGGGAGACAGGCTGTCTTTTAGTTTCTAAATCATGTTGAACAAATGAAGTCCTGATCCATCACTAAGACCACAAAGAACAATTACAGAAATAAGAGACCTGTTGACATTTTATGAGGGGTTACTGCCATCCATACAGTTAAAACTTAAAATAACTTTCATAGTCTAGTGACCTAATTTCACAGAAAAGCCAAGTCCAACACACTATCTTAAGGACATTTTCAAAGACATCAGAGAATGGTCAGGTGCCACCAACTTTCAAGCAGCTGGGAAGATGAACGTAAAGAATACAATTTTTGCGCAGCCATGCTACAGGGCTTCCAGTTGCCAAGATACTCACCTAGATTTTTCTTCCTCTGCTTTCTCTGCTTCATTTTCATCTACCGTAAGAGAAAAGAAACACACTATTTAAGAATAAAATCGCCTGAATATCAACCATGACAGATATCTTGCTATGCAGACTGGGCAACTCTACAGATTACTACTCAGACACGTTCTTAACGTTTCAGTTGTGAAATTAGTCGAGCAGATCCCCGAGCCCTTAGAGTGCTCTACACTGACAGGTCCACCACAGAGGCAAGGCTTAGTTTACAGGTTTCATCACCATTTGAACGTACAGAAAGTCCCTAAAGTTGTAAAAAAAGTTTATGTATAAAAGGCTAAGGCTGTTTCAGTACCGCAACGCCGGGACCCCGGCCAGGGGCCAGCGAGGGGAGCGTGGGAGGCGCGGACGCCACGCGGGGCCCCCGCGCCCAGGCCCAGCGCGCCTCGGCCTGCGCGGCCCGGCCGGAGCGGTCGCGGCACTGGCAGCGCCCCGGACACCGGGCAGGGCAGGAGGCCGGGAGCCACGGCCGCTGGGGGGCTGGCCGGGAGGAGAGAGGGGACTGAGCAGCCACGGGGGCGGCGGGACGGGGGGACACTGCTCAGCGGCCCGGCGAGGCGGCGCACGCCGCGGCCTGCGCACCCCCCGCACGGCCCCCCCCCGCCGCGGCCGCGCCGGGACGGCCCGCAGGGGAGGCGGGCTGGGCACGGGGGTCGGGGAAGGTCCGTACCGCCATAGAGCCACTCCTCCTCCTCGTCCCCCGCGGCCCCGTCGGCGTCCGCCGACAGCCGCTCCGCCTCGCCGGTAGACATGGCCGCCTCCCGCGGGACGCGGGGGCCGGCCTGGGCAGCGCCCGCCGCCGCCGGGCGGCCCCGCCGCGCCGCCCCGGGACTCTCTGGTCGGCTCGGGCCGCGGGAGGGCGGCGCTCGGACGGGCGGCTGCGAATGCCCAACGCCGCCGCTCGCGGAGGAACCGCCGCCGCCGCCTGGCGCTTCCCCTCCCCCGCCGCGTGAGTGACACGCACAGGAAGCGGGCCCGGCCCGGCCCCGCGGCGCCCCGGGCACGGGCTGCGGGGGGAGGCCCGGCCGGCCCGGCCCCGGCACTGCCCGCCCCGCAGAGCCGGCCCGGCCCGCTCTGTCTGCTGCCGGACTCACCTCAGCTGCGCCTTCGCCACCGTCCTGAGGCGTGGTGTGCCTGCGAGAGCCGCCTTCCCTGCCTTTCGCTGCCCTGTGCTCTCCTGCATCCCTGAACGCCCTTCCGTGCCCTCACCAGGGATCACGGGCAGCGTGGCGACCTCCTCCTCGAGAGCATCCTTGCCTATCTCCAGAAGCAGGACTGGGCTGAACACACGTGCCGTGCTTCTACTGGCGGCTGATGGCAGCTGCTGGGGGAGCGTAACCACGGGGTAAACACGCTCCTGCTTCTACTAGTGCTGTCCTAGCTCTCAGCTTTTCAAGGGGCTCTCCCAGCTGGACGTAGTACTTTAGCTTTAACAACTCTTTGGAGATTTTTTTTTTTTCTCTACAAATTTCTTGATTTTATTTTTAGCTCCAGTAAGAGTTTAGCATTCGTAGTGTGCTTTGAGGGTTCTAGAGTGTTTCTGTGCATTTCATGAAGAAATTGCTCAGGTTTAAAAGCAATTGAAGTAGCAAGCCATTTTTCCTGATGATTTTCTCACTTTACATCTGTGAATGCTAAACAACAACTGCACGATTCATTAGAAAATGTAAGTACCAACAACTGTCAAAAGAAGTTTTGACCAGTTGTGTGTACAAATGGAGCTTGTGGCATTTTAGGATACTTGTGAAAACTCAAACAGGGAGCCCGTTTTTCACAGCAGGTCAGCTTGTGAGAAGTCAGACTAGAGGGTTTGACTGTAATATAAACACATCACAACTCTCAGTGGGGGAAGCTTATTCAAATTGCCTGCATAGAAAAGCTTGTTTGAAAGTTTCGTGACATTTCACTGGAGTTCAGATGAACAACCAACCACCTCAAAAATTTTTTCATATAAAATTAAATGTTTGGGTATCATGTACAGGTACAGATTATGTAGTGTAATTGGGTATGTTTTCGTCATGCAATCTCATTTTTTATACATACAGTAGTGCAAAGGCATTTTTCACCCAAAACATTTCTAGACAGTTGTTTCTCTTAAGATAAATCTGTATTATGGTACTTGCCATTAGACATCAGTGTTTCAATTTTCATTCCTGTTTTGTTTACTTGGTCATTTAATACACTTCTGGCTGACATTAAATGACACGGAAGAACTCGAATAGTTTCTTTTGATTGCAGACACAAGGAAAAAGAAAGAAAATCACATTTGTGAAAAATAACATAGATAGAAACCAGGAGTATGTGTAGAATGTAAAATCTCTTAAAATACATTGGTGGAGATCCTCAAAGCAGTTTTCCTCGCAGAAACCTTCAAATAGAAATCACACTGAGCTAGTAGTGATGTAAAAATCCGCCTTGAACAGCTTGAGCAGCTTCAATATTGAAATCTGACCCAAGCAGTCTAAATCTCAAAAGCAGTTGCCACTGCTACTGCTCCCAGAGGAAGATCTTTACTCACCTCTGGCTCTGGTTGGAGAGAGGGTGCTCAGAATCTGTTTCCTGCTTTGTTTCAAAGGACAGAGGGCTGTTGGCCTATGTGGCTTTTTAACTTCTGCCCTCAAAAGTAACAACTCTCACCAGTCCCAGCCTGTGGAAGGGACCATGTTGTTTCTCCTTGCTGCTTCACAGAGGGAGAGCAGCAGTTGTGGCCTGTAGAAACTGCTACTCCTAGGGCCCTGAGTAGCTGAGAGGCTGAAGATAAAAGAATACATCTTTGCAAGCTGCATAAACATATTAACTCACAGGTTACACTCCAGAAACCCACAAAAAGACATGAAGTTTAATGGAAACCTTTAATACAGTTCTTTTTCTAACACAATAGTTGTAAATTTGCCCGTGGAATAAAATAAGCTGTAACAAATACTAAACATAATAAATGTAATAAAATAAGCATAGATAATTTATTTCATAATTTTCAAAATTTCATAATTACTAGATAATTTTATTTTGTAATTTAACCACTGTGCTTTAAACTGATTAACCTCATTTTGTCTTCTGGATAGTAAGCCTTTTTTTCAACATTGGCATACGCAAAACTAGATGCAATCAATATTGTATTTATAAAGTAAAAAGCTATTTGCTTTCTTAAAAAAGTATCTGATGTTTTGACAATATGTCTCAAAAAAACCCGTCAACCTTTAAGAAGAGATTAAAACCAACTTTTTAAACATTATAAAGCTAAAAAACCCTTTTAAAGTAGTAGGGCAGGCCATAATATATATAGATTTGGTCTATGGCACTCAAACATACAGCAAAAACTCAGAGATACATAATCTCTGAAGTAATTCAATATGAGAGGAGGATAATTCTACTTGTGTATAAGCTTAGGGGCCCAGTGGTTAACCATCCCTTCTTGGCATTCATTTTTCAAATCAAAATAGTCAAGAAGGCTATTAACTTACATATTTTTCTGGCATCATGAAGTTATATGCCCTAAAGTTAAAATAACAGATTGGGATTAGAACAGCACAGAGAGAGAAGAGGGAAGAATGCATCTGTGTAGGAATGTGCATGGAGCACAGTGGAAGGAAAGGATGTGATTTAATTACTGGAAATCTGGTGGTTCTGCATTACTTGTGTTTTTCAGTGTTCTGAAAACAGCTGAACCTGTGAGAGACCTAAGAAGACCAGTTAAGATGGGAAGGATGAACTAATTAAGTATTTTATCTCTTTGTTAATGCTGATAATCCTACTATGTCAGAGTTATCTTCCTCACTCTGTACTAAGGAGGTTGCCCAAGTGAAAGACCGTGTAGAACACAAGTTTGGAACCGAGCTTTCAATTCTCTGGGGAGAAGAAACTGTGGGTCCTTGTTATGCCGTTTTTGATAGTTAGCTTTGAAACTGCTTTTGCGATAAAGGGCTTTTAAAAGGAGAAAACGAATTAAACTAGCTTGTCACGTCTCCAACTGTATATCATAAAAGTTGCACTTCTTGAAAGAGAACACTCCTCGTCAGTACCTCAACCAGCGCATTTGTTAACACCAGCAAGAAATACGGAATCCTGTGACAGCGAACGGCGATGAAAGTTTCACCCTTCCAGCGCTGTAAATGCCAGCAAGGCCGTTGTTCTCGCGGCGTAGCACAGACCAGACACCCAAGACCTCCGGCCTTGCCCACAGACCCCGCACGACCCGGCCGTGGGCGGGGCCGGCCCCGCCCTCAGCCAACCCGCGCTCGCTCCGTCATCGCGCGGCGCCCGCGGCGCGCCGGGCACGTGGGGCGTGTTGTGCTGTCACGGCCATGGCGGGGTCGGAGCTGCTGCGGCGCCTGAGCCGCCGGGCCTGGGAGCCCGCGCTGGCCCGGGCGCACCGCGCCGCCGTCCTGCTGGACGCGCCGGCCGCCGAGGCGCTTCACTGGGGCGGCGGGGCAGGCGAGCTACTGGCGGCCGGGGCACTGGCTGTCGGGGCGCTGTCCGCCGAGGCGGCGGTGGCGGCTGGCGCGGCCCGCGTCGTGTTCGTGCTGAGCGGGGCGCTGCGGGGCGGCGCTGCGGCCGCGGTGCGCGCCGTACTGGGGCAGGGCGCCGTACGGCACTGCGTGCTGGTGTGCGGCGGCGAGGCGGAGGGCGACGGGCCGGCCGAGCTGGAGGACACCTTGCGGCGCTGGATGGGCGAGGGCGGCCACGCTGAGGTCGTGCTGCGGGGCCCGCCGCTCCTGGCACCCGTCTCGGCGGAACTTTGCCTACTGCCCGCCCTGGCGGCGCTCCTCCCGCCGCTGCCCGGCCCTGGTGGCCCTGGCCCCTCGGAGGTCGGGCTGGGTGCGCTGCCCGCCGAGTTGCGGGCGGCCGTGCGGGCCCTGGTGGGCGACCTGGACGCTCTGTTCTCCGCCCTGGGCCTGCGAGAGGAGAGCTTCGCCGTGGGGGCCCTCAGCAGGATCGTTGCCGCTGAGCTGGCAGGCTACGCCCCAGCCAGGAACAGGAGGAGGACAGCCACCAACAAGGCCTCTGTCGTCTTCGTGGACAGGACGTTGGACCTTGCTGGTAAGACATCCACTGCTGGGTTGGTATCTGTCATCCCTGCAGGCCCACACGCACCCCCCAGGAGAGTGTCAGATTGTTTTGGTGTCCTGGGAACATGTTTGACACCATGGCCACGGTGGTTGCTTGCACATCCTTGCACCCCAGTGGGTCATGAAAACCAAGAGTGAAGCAGAAGGCTCTGCTGGAAACCTGTTTGTTTCTGGCACTTCCACTTTGCTGCAAACTAGAGACCTTAACCGTGCCTTTGTGTCACCCCAAGGAGTGAAGGAAATGGTCTGCATGTTTCAGATTCAGCCTTATGGATTGCTGTGAAGCATTTCCTAGTGTATCTGCATGTCACTCTTAGCATTATACCTGTCCAAGCAGATATACATCTCTGTATACCTGTAGCTGTATCTGTTTGCCTGGATGTGTCCCTGTCTGTGTGTGTATTGGTACAGGAGTGACTACATTCGCTATTGCATCATACCTAACTCCTGCTGACACACGCAGTGTGTGGGCCTGGTTCTCTTTGTTATCTGTAGTCAGTAATTCAGGTCACAGTTTTTTGCCACCACATGTCCCATAGCAAATGCTCGGTACAATGTTGAACCTGCAGCTCATCTCTTTCTGAATTTTCTTCTGTCTTTTTTTTCTCCCATAATTCTACCTGTGTGTCTCCTTGCAGTGCTGTGGGGTTCATAGCTGTCAACAATGTGCTGAAGAGCAGCTATGGATCTGGGCAGTTAGTGCTGTGCTGAGGTTTAGAAGATTGCTTTGAAGGCTGCAGGAGAGTGCACTTGAATGAGGAACCTTGAAAGGAAACTGAGAAGAGTGCCTGTTTGGGGTGGGAACTAGGCAAGGATTTATGCACTCGAGTTGTGAGAAGAATTAAAAGCAAGAAGAAGAACCAGATGTGGGATGACAGGGAGCTGCATAACAAGGAGGCATGAAGAGAGATAATTGGTACCAGCTTAAACCTGGGAAAGGAGGTGTGGAATATAGTACTTCAGTAGGAGAAGGCTTTTGGGCGATAACAGCGGGGCTGTGGTGGTGCAGCTTTGAAGGGGGAACAGCAAAGCTCTTGGAGTAAGGATGAGAAATTACAGGATTTGGCTTTTTAGGATTCTGTTCTTCTCAGTACCTGTAACTGAAATTGAGATCCCTTCATGCAACCATTCTTTTGTTACCAACAAATGTTTCCAGAATTCACTGGCAGTTTCACTGAAATATCCCTATGTTTTGGACGTGATACTCTTACCATCAAGTACAATGCAAACGGAAAGAAGAAAAATTTAGTGCGTTTCAGATGTAAAGCACCATATGGACCTGAATTTAGTGCCACACAATGAGATTTGTTTCATGGTTTGCTAAAAACTGTAGAGTAAAAAATATACAACCCCCCCAGCATTTAAACTGTGAAATCAGTTTTAAAGAAGTGGGAAATGGCAGAATTAAGTTGTACCTGACACCCTATTTTTCTTAGGCATATTCAGCTTTTTATATACTGACTTTCCTGGCCCCCTACCTCTGATTCCACTTCTTGGCCTTCAGGTGGATGAGTCTGTTGAGTTTCAGCCTTACACTTTGTAAAGGCAGAAGCTTCCTATCTGCAAGTTTACGGCTTGGTATTGGCAGCTGGGCCACTGGATCTTTTTTTCAAGCAATGATATGTATTTGCAGTCAACAGTATAAAAATAAGTAATTTTGCTTTTCAAATAACAGCTTGGTGTAGATGGAAGCCTTTGAGGTAGACTTTCTCATTTGGAGCTCATTTCAAACAACTTTTTAAATCTTCCCTCTATAAAGATGCAAGACTTTGGATTTGATTTGTGAGTGTCTTATTTATATCTGAATCTTTTCCGACATGTGGGCTGCAGAAATGAGCAATGGTTATGTATCCATGAATTATGAGAATGCTTTTCATATTCCAAGAACTTCCACGGAAACTTGGAAGTTCATTAGGAGTAGATGCTGGACTACTTTCTGATTAAGTAGTACTTTTCTGATTAAGGCTACTGCTTCGAAGAAGGTGACTTTGAATCACTATCAGAAGTCTATTCAGTCTATCAGTATTTTCTGACTCAAAGGCCTGGATAGAATACAGCTTTAAATATCTCTAGATGATGTGTAATACCAATAGATTTCTAATAGCACAAATCAAAATATCTCAAAAATTCTTTTTCTGGTGCTGCAATTGCAAAACTACTGAACTAAGGGAAAACACTGTTACTTAAATATTAATAACTTTCTGTTTTAAAGAACATACTAAAAAGTGTTAAGCACATTTTGGTAAAGAACCTCTGGTGCCAGTGTCAAGAAACTGTTATTGTGACAATTATTAAAAAAAATATAGTCACATATAACATGGCACATTTTTCTATCAAAAAAATGAGAAGGCATCTGACTGACTAGGTTAGCTTTCTAGGTTCCATGAAGCAAAGAATCTCTTCTGAGTGATTACTCTAAAATTTGGATTGAGCTCTCTTGAATACTTTTTATAATACATTTTTTTATGTTCAGCATTGCTTATGTATGCTGTACTTACTGAGTAGAGAGGAAAATACGGAATTAAGATAATTAATTCTCATTTTTGTCATGTGTGGTATAGCATTCAGCTGAGCTCTAACAGGGAATATATTTTTATGACCTTTGCTGCCCTCACTGAAAGAGCATGGCTTCAACTGGGGATGGCAGGAATACTTCCCACCCCTGCAGTGTAGAATCTTCTAGGTGAAGACTCTGTCCCCCAGAAGGTGGGACATGTGTTTTTATGCCCTGGGGAGATTGCACGTTTGGTACTTTGTGCTCACTTCTTGTATTCTGATTGTATAAAACTTTGTTATTGGTGTCCCTGATCCGTATGCATGTGTAGTGCTGCTTTTGTTTGCCTACTTATTATTTTAAGGTCCACTACTTTTGCTTTAAAAAGCAGAATAAATCCTTCCAGCTAGAAGGGCACCGTGATAAGTGACACTCATTAAAGTCAGAGCTAACTTTGGCACTTTAATTCCTGGTTTTTTTATCTCCTTAATATTTGCACCCCTAAAGATTTGCATTGTGGTACCGTATTGTAGCTCCACGCTCGTTCCACGTGTTTCTTAGTTACCACCTTGCCAGCATTCACACCTCTTATGAAGTAGTTTTTGCCACATTCCAGGTTTCTGTTTTCATTTGTTAAGCTCATTGGTATCTTTCAGATATTGGTGTTCAGAACAGCTTGACACATTTCTCTTTCCAGTCTTTTTGAGGTTTGCAGCATTTGGAATGTGGCCTGTTGTAAGCACAGGGTCTCACCCACTGGTGTGTGCAGGTGATCCTGAAATCCAAGACAGTGAGCAAAAGACAGAGAATAATGAATTGCAGGGGGTGCCTGTGCAGTTATTGTATAGTTTTGAATAATGACTTTTGTATAGGTATTCTTGAAGTTGGATGTTTCGGTGCTGTCACCAGCAGCACTTTTATCTTTAGCACTTTTGCATGTGTCTGTCAAAATCACAGGAATGTTTCTCCACAGCCAACTTGTGTTTAACTTTCTGTATCATCTCCCTCACTGTCAGCCAGGCATCGTCTTCGTGTCACTCCCCTGCGCTGGTTGTAACATTGTCAGTGTTTTAACAGATAGAAAAAGCACAATTCAGGCTCATGAATGAAGTGCAGGTACCATTTCCTTTCAGTTCCTGGGAGCAACCACAGTGACAAGAAGGTGCTTTAATCATTCTACTGCGTAATCCCATTCATAGTGGAGGATGACAGTGAAGCCTAATGTGCTTTTCTGGTAAAGTCTGGTTCTGACTAATCTCTCTCTTTGATTATTTTTGTTCTAAATTGTTTTTAATTGTTTATTTCTTTCATTATATTTTTCATATTCTTAATGTGGAGTGCTTTATTCATGCTCTTTTTGTTTGCAACATCTTCCAGGTTGATGCACTGGTGGATTGACACTGAAGTCTTTCTAGAGAAAACAAACTCATGTTTTTTTTCTTCTTTACCATCCAAGCGAAGGCTTTGGAAACATAAATACTGAGACCTGTGGAGTACAGTAGTCCCCTTTTTTTAAACCAGGCTGGGGCTTTGACACAGAAGGCAACTGATGCTTAAATTATTACGGTTACTTGAGGTTGAGACTACAGGTATGAAGAGTGAAAGCATTGGGTCAGTGTGCAGTGTTGAAACATCATGAAAACTGGGATGGGTTGGTCCGTGTATCTTTCCATAGTTTCCCATCCTGAACTAGTCTGTAAAGCAGGTAAAACAGCAGATGTTAAAAAGATTGATAGTAGGCCAAGATATGCCTTGCATACTGTTACAGTGCACACTGAATTGAAACTTTCTTTGAGGGAAAAGCCCCCAGTAGAAATTAACTGCGTTAGTTGTTGGCTAATGAGCAACGCCTTTGTAGCAGAACTGCTTTCTAAATCAGACTCCTCATGTTTAGCAACTGACTTTAGAGTCTCCCATTGCCCGAGCTCTCATGTTGCTTATGTGGTATGCAATTGTTCCTTAAATTTGTGCTATTTTTTTGGTTTGGTTTGGTTTTGAACCAGTCAGTAGAGCTAGTATGAGAACATAAGAATTGGAGCACAAGTGGTATGACATGGGGCTTATAATGAGCTTAGGAAAATATTTTCTAGTATTCCTGTCAGTGATGCCTTTCTGAAGGAAGCAGTGAGTGCAGTTAATGAGTTCCTGGCTGCTGTTATAGAATTGGTTGGTCGACTTTGCCAATTGTGCCAGCTACAACTTATCTGAAATGTCACATATTTCAGTTTGTAACTCTTAATGAGAAGAAAAAGTGAAATTAGAACAGCATGATACGTAAGATTTCCTGTATCCTGAAGGCTGATGTTGCCTGGCATGAAGAATCCTATTTTGCTGTGGTCATATAACTTCTCCATGTCACTTTAATGCCTGATTTGTTTGCACGTTGTCAGCATTAAGAACCATCGCTTGCCTTGAGTGCTGGTGGTCATGAGAAGCTGCTGAGTGGCTGTCCTCTGAAGTGATGAGCAGAGAGGATAGAAACCAGTCCCATGCACCCTGCTGAAGTCACAGTGCCATTGGAAAGTGACTCTCTGTGACTTTCTGTCCTGATCTTTTGAGATTTGACTGTCTTTTCAGTCTTGATTAATTTGTGTATTTGGTCGGAGTGACAGCGATTTTTAAAACCTCCAGGAGATGTTTTATGATTTATTTGATGATTAAAAATTTATTTTACTACCGAGGAGTATTGGTTGTGGGAAAGAGACTGAATCAACTTGAGTACGCTGAGAATTCCCTATATGCCAGGAAGAAAGGAGGAATGTTAATAATTAATGTGGTTTCATTTGCATTCAAGGTGTTTCTGGTTTATCCAAATGCCTTATGTAGCTAAATGTTGCTTGCATGCAGCATATATGGAGAGACAGACATTGCTTCCAGCATGTGGGCTTAGAGGTTCAGATGGTTACTGTTTGTTTTCCCTGTGTAACTTGGTGATTGTTGCAGTGTGGCGTACAAGTGACTGACCTGGTAAGAGGAATGTAGGGATTTTAGAGAGCAAGATGGCTTAGGAAGTCACAAAGACAACACAGCTCATTTCATCTGTACTTCAGTGATCTAAATCTGGCTGGGGATGGTAGAGAAGAAAGTTGTCATTCTGTGACTGTTCACTGAGTCTTTGGTGACATAAATAGTAAATCAGCTGAGCGGTCAGGTGCCCACACTGTGGTACCACCATATGCTGAAGACGTGTGCCTTTCTTACCTTCTGTGGATAAAGGCATTGCCAGCACAGAGTTTGACTTTATTTTTCTCCTCCTTTTTCATCCTTGCTTCTGTTTTCAACTTCTTCTACAATTCATAATAGTGGATAAACCATGGAAAACCACATTTTACAGCATGGATACCTGGTTGCTGTAGAATCACTGGAGACGGTCTTCTGCTTATTCAAGAGCCGTTAATAATCTGACGTTATAAATGTTTTTGATGTAAGGGCCTTGTTTGAATTTATGGAGCATGCGAAGCTACTTCAGCTGTTGAAACAGACCTCCTCTGCCTTTGGAAACTATGAAAAGATAAGAGCAGATAGGGTGCCATGCAGATGGACTTCGATGGAGTGGGACCTAGCCTGAAAGATCTTTCTCCTGCTGCTCAGTGGTGCTTCAGAAGTTCCTGTTTTTCTTTTTAAAGCCAGAACAATACTAAGCTCAGCACTGCTGTCCAGCCCTGTGTTGATGGCTGAACTGTAAGTTAAGTGGCAGAATACAAAGACCTTCAACTTGTCTCTGACCTAAAGGCAATAAGGTTTCTGGTCCCCCTCTCTTGACTTTTTTATTTGTTGTGTGTCATGTTTTTCTGCTTTAACTTGGCTCACAGTCATCCTAATATTTTATAAGTTGGTTGTAGCACCTGTGTTGAGACTTCATGAACGGAAAAAAAAGCATGTGTGTTTGAAATCAAGAAAATTGGAGAAAACATGCCAACTGGAATTCAGAGTTTCTCTTGGAACACAGCCAGATTGACAATGTATACTCAGTAACTTGGGTTGGTTTAGCTATTTCATGTTTGTTTCACCTGAGCTGCCCTCAGTCCATATAGAAGTGATGATCTTGATGGTGATATGCCATTGGTAATTCTTTATTTTAATATCAGGCTAGCCTGTCTGGGTAGCTATTTATGCAACTTGCAAACGTTTCATCTAAGCACAGTACTATTAGTTTAGGTAGAAAAGTATAGCATGCATATAGTGTATATATAAATGTTTGACTGCTTGTTTTAGTAACTATTGCAAATATTATCTAACAACTCCTTAGGCAAAGAAAAATGTTTTTCATGTCTAAGTGCAAAATCAGTGAATATCTAACAGCTGTAAAACTAAGTCTAGTTTGTGCTTTTTAAATTAATTATTCTGAAATGTTATAAGTGCTTTTAACTTCACACATTCCAGAAATGAATTTTACTTTTGTAGCAAAATATCTTTGAAAAGGTAAACGTGGTTCTTGATGTTATGAATACCAGCATTGTTCTCCCCAAAACGTGGTTATTATTTTGTTTTCAATTCCTTGTATTTGATTGGGATTTATTTCCTATTTATACACCTAGGTTTTTTTTTTGTGTGGTTTTTTTTTTTCTTTTTCCCCAGGAGCAGTTGGTCATCATGGTGACAATCTTGCAGAGAAGATACTTTCTGTGCTTCCCAAGCTTCCTGGCCACAAGACTGATGTGATGGTTAACATGGTGGAACTTACAGCACTGCAGACTACAGATGAAACTTACAGTATTATAGCACCTGGCTGCTTAGCACAACCAAAGTAAACATTCTTTTCTTATTTCTTTTTTTAAAATGCCAAATGTGTTTCTTATCTGTCTTTGAAAAAATGAACAAGAGAACAAGTCTTAAAAAAAACAACCTACCAAAATAAACAAACAAAAAAAAACAAACCAAAAAAAACCAGTCAGGCTTACAGCAAAACACCATCTGGTCGTAATTCTGCTGGAATGTAGTCATCTATATGTGTGCATTAGGTGACCAGGCCAGATAAGACTTCCAAAAGTGGGAGAATCTCAAGACCTTTTAGATTTTGGTTGTTTAAATTTCTGTAGATTACTGTAGTAGAAATCAGTACAGAATAAACAGCAAGAATTTCCTTTGTGACATTTCTTTTTCTGCCTAAGTAACAGGTTATGCAAGCAAGTAGGTCTTAATTGTGACTTCCTTTTCCCATAAGCCTGTTTATGATTATAGTGTGAGCTGCATGCTAAATTTTTGTTAGACTACCAGCTAATTTAAGGTTTTATTCCCGTTTTCAAGCACAGTACCTGTGGAGAAGGATAATAAGGCACAAATTTAGGTATACAGACAACTTCATAAGGGCCTGATTTTTGCTTAAACGAGAACAATCCCAAACCAGTAAACTCGAACAATTGTATTTAGCTATATATAATCTGTAGCTAAGACTTTACTAGCAAAGTGCATTAGATTTTCTGTTTCACTTTCCAAATTTAGTTGTCCAATCCGAAACTTTCCTACATCTTCTGTTATTATGCATAAACAGGAAAATACACCTGATTTTGGTTTCACTCCACAAAAAAAAAATTTACTCAGTAGTGCTCTAGAAATTAATGAAGTGCAAAGGAGATTAAAAGTTCTTTCTCTTTTGCTATAATGTTCTCCTCATATGTTAGAAAATGGTTTTTCAAGATGGGCTATCTAATATAGTTTCTGTTCTTCAGATTTGACTTCTTTTGGTGTTTCACACCTGCACTCTACTCCTCTCCCCTCTCTCCTTCTCCCTGCCCCCCACTCTGCAAAGATTTCAGATTTCCAGTGTTTCAACATTACACACATTATTTTCTGAGAGCCTCCAGATCCTTTGTCACCTTCCATCTCCCACACATGCTGTAACTGGGTCCAGTTTGTAGGTTTCATATTGTGTAACTCACTTCTTCTGCAGGAGTTGGAGAGGAAACATTTCCTCATAGAGGTGGACTCAGTGGTAAGTTGCTACTGGGGTCACTAAATTAAATAAAATTTATTCTGGTTTTCTTCTCACTCTCTGCTTTTCAGCCGATCCCTGAAGTGGAAGTGAGATGTCCTTAAGATTTGTCTGTGCAGCAAAATGAAGAGGTCATTGTCCATGGTAGAACACTGTGGTAGCTGTTTGTGCTAACTTTGAGTAGCTACCAGAAATAAAGAAAATTTTAACAGCATGAGCTAGGGAAAAAAATAGATATTTATTGCTCTGAGATTGTTGACCTGTGCTATCACTCCATTGTTTTTTAACATTGACGAGACTAAAAGTAGTACTGGTGTGCCTTCCCATGGTGAAATTATGACTTCAGTCATATATTCATGTTTTCAGGAATAACCAACAGAGTTTTATTGTGTTCTAAGATGGTTAATATTATATATATGTATATATATATATACACACAAAGGTTTGTTTGTATATTTACTGGCTCATGGGAAGGTGCCCTGTGTTAACAGTACATTTAGACTTCATATATTTTGCAAAGTCTTCTATGGACACAACTGCTTAAAGAACAACAGGATTTGGCTACAAGATGCAAGTGTGGCAAATTTGGATGACAGCAGCTGATACCTGGTAGCAAAGCAGTGGTGCCATTACCATACCAGTCTATAACAGCTTCCCCAAAATACTCTCCATTTGCAAAGTCACATTACAGAATCTCTTGCACTGGAAATTTTTAAGAACAGATGAGGCGAATACTGGTTTAAATGGGCTTAATCTTGCCTTGGAGCAGAGCAAAAGGGGCTAGATGGCCTTTAAAAATCTCTCTTGTGATAATTGTTCACAACTGAAGAAGAGTAGAAGGCCTTAAAATAGTCTCCAGATTCCAAAGAGGATGGCTCTGTGATGTTCAACCTGTGTTTTACTTTTTCTCCAACTATATAATTACCAGGAACAGTTTATAGTTTAAAATAGGCATTTCCAAACCAGCTTAAGATTGTTGATGATGAGTACTAGAAACTGTAACGGTGGCTGAAGACGTTGCTGAAGGTGGGTAGTTGTCATTCTGTTCAACAAATCTGTATTCTCAGTGTTGGCTTATAAACGCCAACATTAATTGTCTTTGCTAGTGTAAAATGATTGTTCTTCTGAAGCACTGAAAGGGATTAAAAATTCCCACCAGTAAGTTTCTGTGTCAATTCTGTAAGAAATTCCATAGGATACTCTCAATTCCTCATCAACATGGTTGTTGCCATTGGTAGCTGGCTCAGAAGTGTTACTTGTAATTGAAAACTTAACTCTTGGTTTATATTTGTAAATGATGCATGGCAAGTAGTCTTCCTCTGCTTGTAAATTTTCTGTTTACTCTGATTAGTGAACGTGCCGGAAC
This sequence comes from Corapipo altera, assembly GCF_003945725.1. Classification (NCBI taxonomy): domain Eukaryota; kingdom Metazoa; phylum Chordata; class Aves; order Passeriformes; family Pipridae; genus Corapipo; species Corapipo altera. The sequence goes on along the minus strand of NW_020884876.1, from coordinate 2,177,290 downwards.
CTTTCCCAGGAACAGGAGCAGTGTCTTCAGTTACACCCAAGTGGAATGTGTGGGGCTCTTCTACGTGAAATTTTGCGATCAGACTGTGGCATTTCAGACTCACATATTCAGAATATTTTTATAATGTTTTCATTGTTTTCTCTCAAGTAGTATTTGAGTATGCTTTGGTGAGGATGGGGGGGGGAGAGAGAGAGAGAGAGAGTCTGGTCCTTCCACACAGCTTACTATATTTAACTTTTCTTGTGGAATGCCACTCCAGCAGAAACATCTGGGCTGAGTTACAGAGTTAGCAAACAGAATTAATGAATAATTTATGATTGGTGTAGTGAAATAAAGCAGGGTTCTTTTCTAAAATCTAAGGAAATAATGGGCTTTTTTAAAGATTTAGATGAAAATATAAACACCATATGCTGCTTGAGTTACTGTACTTTGAAGGTGTTCTCTTTGTGAGGAAGGGAGTTTCTTAAAAGAAAAAACATTCTAGAGTTCTTTGTTTTATTAGTCTTATTAGCCTCAAAAGTCTCAGAGTAATTGTCTGTCCTGCTGTAGTCACTGAGATGTTGCTGTTCCAGTGTGAATGTCAGTAGAGTTATGCTCTTTGAGAATTGTGTCAACATATTTTATTCATTTTTATATACAGATGGATGTATGTAACAAAAGAAACAGGTCACAGACATTAATCTGAAGACATCCACTCCTAATCAGAACTGTTGATTTCTGATTTAGAAAAGCAGTAGCCATCCTGTCCTTTCAAACAAATGACACATAATAGAAGTGAAATCTTAATGGTAGAGGTGATTTGAAAAAATTAATTACAGTTCTCTTGCTGGTCCCACACAGAATTTTTGGGGAAATTCTTCCAAGTTTCAGCTTCTGATTTTAAGCCTACGTGTAGTGGCTTTTGGGAGTTGTCTACTTGGATGAGCATCAAGCTCTGTGTATTTGTGAGCAATCCATCCTGTACATTTGATAACAGTTTGGTCACGTTTGTTTGTCAAAGCACGTATCTTGTGTTTTTCAGACTTTTTTTTAGCATGTGGAAACATCCTGCTGTCAGTAATGAGTTTATCTTGATGGAAGTTTATAATTTTCATCTCTTACAAGGTGGGAACTGAGGTGCATGGAGGCCCCATGGCTCCCTAAAGCCCCAAATTAAGGCTCCCTAAAGCCCCAAATTAAGGTTCAGATGCTTGAATCCTGGCCACAGGTCTGTGGTGTATGGGAACAAGAAGTAAAGGGTTAAATGACACCGTGGGCTACTGAATATCTATGCTTTCTCTTTTTTTAATCTGCTCTTCTATTACCCAGGAACACTTTTGATGTGCTCTGCTATTTTGCTGAATAAACCGAATATTTAATTCCCTTATGCACATTTCAAGAACTTGCTGAATAGAGATTTCTCGCCTGTTTTTCCACTCTTGCAGAAAGGATTGATATGCAGGCCAAGAGTTTGAGACACAGCACCCCCAAAATATTTCCTTATGTCTTTGTGTGAGGGGCGGAAAAGTAGATGTTCTGGGGGCAGTTGATTCATTCCTGAAGATGAAATGGTAAAATTTCAGTGTCTGATGTTAATGGCAGTTGCAAATACATGCTTCTCCCAGTCCTCCTTAGTTCTGAGGTTGTTATTCATGTTTTAGACCAATTAGTACTTTTAACAAATGCTACAGTCTGGATGGAGAAGAAAGCCCTATTCAGCTGCACCTCTGCGTTTGGGCAGTGTAATGATGCAGTGCACTTCTGGTGCAGGTGGGACTTGGACAATCCTGAGAGTAAAGGAAGACCATGAGGTGAGGGGACTTGTATTCCAGTCCTGGTTCTGCTGTCAGCTTGCAGTCTGATCTTGGACAGGTCACTTAATTTCTTTCTGTGTCTGATTCCTCTTGTAGTCCTTTTCTGAGGAACTTGTTTTTTAAACCAGTAAAACAGTGAGTTGCTCAGGAAGTTTGAAGACTGCGAGGCAGAAAACTCCTAGGGATTCTGATCTTTGAAAGGTTACAAGTAACAATGCAAAGGAACACAAGGAAAATTAGGGTGTCAGAACAATCAAAGGCAGGATCTCCATTTGTCCTTTCTTTGGTACCATGTCCCTCCCACTCCTATGAGGAGTGCTTTGTTGCACTGGGAAAGGGAGACAGTTTTGAGTTGTACCGCCCTGGCGTCCTTTCCTGTGAAATGATGGAACAGCAGTTCCAGTGCTCTCTGTTACACACACTGCTGTATTCTTTGAACAATCAAATGTGTGATGTGAATTTCAAATGAAAGATTTTTTTTGTGCTTGTATGGTAAAGAAAAGAGCAACAAGAATTATAACTGAAGAGGACATTAAAGTCTCCCTTAAAGCTGGGACATAGACTTTTTTTGAATGATTGATTCTATTCTCTTGGAGTTTTTTTATTTAGTTGTTTTTTTTTAACCAGGCAACAAGCATTTGAAGGATATCAGTGATATTTTTTTTTTTTAACAGTGAATTAATTACAAGCTAAGCTTTGTGAGGATGGTTCCTGGATCTCTTTCATATTTTCAATTCTTTTAAAGTATTTCCTTTATGTCGGCTGTAGATATTAATTAGAAAAAAACCCACAACTTTTTTTTGCATGCATGAGTTTATAAAAGCTTGTTATAAGAAGGTAATTTGAGACAGTGTTATTCTTGAACGAGCTGAAAATTTATGGCAGAAATTAGAGTAATTTTTCTTTCTGGAATGTTAATATTAAAGAGGAAACATTAATACCGCAGTAAGAAAATCCAGATGTCAGGACTATATTCCTTCATATCCATTTTGAGTCTTGCAGAGGAGGAAGGATAACCTAAAACAGTGGATGGCAAGGCTCTTTCAGACGGGTAGAGCAATGGCTGTGTGCTCAAAACCTCTTTTGGATGTGTCCCGGTGCGTTGGCAGTGGTTCAGCAGGCAGCAGGATGCTGCCTGCACGGGGCTCCCTGCCTGTCGCTGCATCTGGGGTGCTCCTCGATCTTTTCCGCTGCTGGACACTTCCCCCTGCTGGGAGCTGCGCGCTCCTGCTCTCCCAGGACCCGACCTCCTGCCTCTTCTGCTGTCCTGTGCTGAACTCGGCTTTAAACCTAAACTCAACCCCCCCAAGACAAAAAAATGCCCAACCAACCAAAAAAGTCACTAGCCATGCAGCTTTTTCCTATCTACCTTTCTGTACAAGGTGAACAGCACTTTTGTGGAGAAAAGGAGATCTTAACTGCAGAATTTATGAAAAGCAGAAATCGCATTGCATTAAATAAAACTCTGAAACTTACTTTCACCAGTGACAGGTGAAATTGCAGCCCAGCTCTGTGCTTGTAGGACTCCCGTTGTGCTAATAAGGTCCATTTACAGGGAGGTGAATTGCGCTTTAGAGGGTTTTTATGTTGGTAACTTTTGCCTTTTCAGCAATCCAGCCAGGAGATGTTTCACTAAGTGGTGAATGCCCCAAGTAGGTATGCCCTAAACACAGTATTCCCCACTGCCATCATGCTCCTAGACTGGCAGCCTTCTTGCTCACCACTTTTATTTTAGTCATAGGGGCTTAGAGTGCAGTCCTGAATCGAGGGCCATTCAGTTTCCTCATTGTTTGAAATTTCTCAAGGCATCTTCTTGTCGGGAATAACAACCCTGGCTGCATCAGCTTCTGGGGTTTGTCAGTCAAGACAAGCTTTCCAGGAGACACTTTCTGCTCAGTTTCAAACCAGCCTGAATCAAGTGAACATAATTGACTGTTACCACAGGACGAGATGAACAAGCTGATAAGATTTATTATATCTTACAATAAATGTGTGTATTTGCTCAGATCTTTTCAACATGGGACCTCCTTGAAATGGAAAAAAAAGAAGGGGTGAGAGGGGTGTGCTAAGAGTGGAAAATTCTGGAAAGAGGTCAAGACCTCCAGCTTGCCTGTCCTGTGTAACATACAACATTGCTAGAAGACCTTGCTGCTGCTCTGCAAAACCCCAGTTTGTTGCAGTAGTAGGTTTGCTGAAGTAACTGACAGAGGAATCTCATGAGGGTTTTTCATCTGACCATTCTCCTGCCTAATAGGTGCCATGTTTTTGTCAATAGCCTGTTATGACAGAGCTCAGAAACCTTAGAAGTTGTCTTCTAGATAAGGTGAAGATTGAAGATTATTTTCCTTGAGATAAAGAATGAATTGGGCTGACAAGCTGAGCGGTTCTTCCTTATCTGTGCCTCTCAGCCTACAGAAAGGCCTTCTGGGGGTTGTGGGAAGCTGGACTGTTCAAGACTTTGTTCCTTGTGCTTTGAGGACCTCTAACTGCCCTGTTTGTCTGGGCTACCCAGGCTTAGTAATGAAAGTGTTCAGACAGAATTCAGATTTTTTTCCTTGGCCCTCTGACACTATCATAGCCATCCTCAGAGTGCAAGGTTCAAGAAGTTTCAGACACTGTTGCCTGTAGAACCAGCTAGGTGAAAATGGCCCAATCAGAACCCTTCATGCTTAATTTTTTGAAGACATATTCTTAGTTCTTCTGAAGAAGGACTCCCTGTATTTATATTATTCTCAATATAATCTCTATTTGAATACTGTCATTAAGTCCCAAATTTCTGACTTTCCTTTATCCATGGAAAGACACAATAAATTTGAGTGTTACCCAGAAGTTGTCCAGCCGTCAAAAGGTCTCTGAGTGTGTAGCTGGTTAGCAGAGCAAGGTAACTTAATGCCTATAAGGAAATTCAGTGAGTACAATCCCTCAGCTAGTTTATTGTCTAATTGTTCCCTTGTTAGAATTGTGCTTTGTTTTGCAGGTACATTCCTTGCAAGCTATAAAGAAGGACAACCCTCTTTCTGATTAACTGTCAGAAACAGTAACTACTGATGTCTGCAGTCAGGACAGAAAAATCTTTATGTTGCTTAGGGGTGATGGTTTTTTGGCTGTCTGCAGCATTTCTTTTAAAACTGACATGGCTTTTTTGTTCCCTTAATGCCTTTGTTTGTGAATTTTGTGAGTTTCTTTTTTCCCATCTGTAAGTTAGCAAACTGCTTTTCTTTTGGTGTGGCCACAGTGCATTTTCCTGCAGATGTATTCAGAGCTCAATAGCAGCATAAAAGTCTGTTAAAGGAGACTTTATGATTCTCTAAAGTGAGCTCTGATCTTTTTTGTGTTATAGTAGGATCTCCCAGCGACTATTGCTTTGGCTGACTTTGTGAGATTTTTCTTAGACTAGCTCTTACTCCGCTTGGCCAACTGCCTTCAAGTTTGCCTCCTCAATGACCCCAGCAGCGAAGTTTGAAAATGCAGTGGTCATGGCTAGGCTTCGCGAACGAAGATTTGGAAGTGATCAAATGCAGTGATATGCATTGGCCTTATTACATACTGCAGAATTTCTCATTTGCTGTTCAGTCATAGTGGCGGAACAGAGAGTGACTGAGTGACCTGGAGGGGTGTTTTGGTTTATCATTCTTATACTATAAAGTAAGCCTGCTGTATCTTACAACAGAGAAAAATGTGCCATAATAGACTGATGAGAAGAACAAATGACAGCTAGCTGGTCATTTGGATGACAAAGTAATGTTTGGGAAGGAAACGGTATTATCTGTTGGCAACAAGTTTGGTTGTAAGTTTTGGCTATATGATTGGGGTTGTTTCTTGATTCCAGACTTAATATGAAACCGGAATCAAAGCTTAGGCAGGCTGAAAACAGTATGAAGTGAGCTATTTACCTGTCAGAGCTTAAAGATGCTTTTACTCTAGAAAGTAGACAGAATCTGTGCATACTGAAATACTTTGCTTTTATACAGATAAATGCTTACATGACAGTTGAGTTTAATTTTTTATGAGTATTGATTTTATTTTTTTATAATTGAGCCAAAAATCCAGCATCCTCTTCTGTTACTTAGCATGGCTAAGTAATATTTAGCATGACTTCTGTTATTTAGATGGCAGATCTTTTGGAATCTAATTCATAATGCCTAGCTCTGGTGCTCACCTCTCTAATGGGTATTGCTTCTTTATAGCTGCTCAGAGTTTCAAAAGTGGTTGTGAAAATTGATCAAACCACACCAGTTTTTATGCCCTGATGAAGTGCAGCCCCCAAAACAGACCACCTGTGGGCACTGGATGACCGTGCTACACTAAGTATCACTTAATTTGCATAGATTGTGAATATATTTTCTAAAATTATCTTCATTTGGTAAAGATTCGCATCCTCTGTAGGAGAGAAAAGTCTTATGACCAAACTAATTCTCTCCACAACTGTACTAATGTTTTAAATAAGCAACCAGAAAAAGAAATCCATATTGAGCAATTTTCAATTACTGGAAACAGCCACAGAATACGTGCTGAACGTGTATGCTCCATGTGGATGCTCAGGCTCCAGTTGCCCCTTAAAGAAGGGAAATTAATCTTCACAGAAAAAGCTACAGTTCTTATTAATGACAGGGGAATATGCTGTGGCTTCAAACACTTCTTTGCACAGGTTGGAAAATTGGTTTGGTGGTAAGAAGGGTATGTGGAGAATTAGACAGCACCCAACACAGTGCTTATAGAATCCCTTTTTAGGAGGAGGATGCAGAGTTAATATCATATGACTACAAAAAGTGACTGAAAATCCAGAGATTTTGGATTAGAACAAAATTCTGCTCTCCTTACTCATTCTGTGGCAGGCAGAAGTGTATCAGGAAGGGCTTGTGATATCCAGAACACAAGATAAATATATGCAATGTAGACAGAAGTCCTTATCTCGTTCTCTATGACAGATCAACGAGAGTATGGAAATGGTTATAAAAATGAAAGCCTGAAGCTGAAGCTTTATTCTTTTTGAATAGATGTCAGTTTGGACAGCTAGAATTGTCCATATTAGGTTTGCATAAGATCTGAGGAAGCTAGGGCTCTAGGTTTGAATTGAAACATGACAAATATGCTACTTTGAAGTACCAGAGGGGAATAATGAAGATACACAGGACCAAGCCCTCGAATTCATCTAAGTTTCACCAACATGATAGCAGAGAATCTGGCCCTGCATGTTCAAACAACTTGTCTTTAGAATGTAAAGTCTGCTTTAGATTAATTTTTTTTTTTACTATTTATTTTGGATCTCCAAGTATCTACTTTAATACTTGTTCTCAACTCATAAAGAGAGTATCTTTGTTTTAACTAGTTATGCTGTAAGACTTCCTAAGCAATGATTTTTGTGGTAACTGAGTCATTTATGGAAAGGTCTGTCTTTCCATCTGTGAGAAAGATGTATTTTTGTACACTAAGGCCTCAAAATGGCTTAGTAAAGAGGTTGCATTGGTTACTCAAGGCTTTAGGCAAGCAAGTGAGAGAGAGGGGTCAAAGTCAAAGGAGACTACCAAAAAGTGGCCTTGTAAATCAAAAACATTGAGGAGAGGGAATTCCTGGCATTCCATGGTATCTGGTTATATTTTCTTACATTTCTCTAATAAGAAAAACACACTTCAGATGTGTTCTTGGTGAATGTTTTCACTTGTCTCATCTATCTATGCTGCCAAATGCGACTCAAAATATATTGGTCTTACATGCCTCAAGAACATCTACTGGATAGCTAACTAGTGCATCTGTAAAAGTGAACTTGGCACTCCAATGCAATCCCTGAATGTAGATTCAATTGTCAGCACCTCATTACTAACTGCTCTTTCCCTGGAATCATTTTTATTAAAATAAACTTATGCAATAGCTTTAAAACACAGAGTAGAATGCTGTAATGTAACCTATTGTGTTACATGTAATGTTCTTAAGTAATATGTTTGTTGTAAGGATCAGACTTTACATTTCATATAAATCATTGCTTTGTCCAAAAACGAAATTAAAATTGTGGACAAGTAACTCTTTAATATACACATTTTAAAGAGCTGCTTGAGAAGAATTTTGCTATACCTAGTAGTGTACAAAATCCTACTCAGAAGCTTTCAGTTAACTTGATTCGTACAGTAACTCAGTCTGGCATTCTGCGTAAGATATCCTGCAGCTTGTAGGAATGAAACATTTTACTGAACCATTTTGTTGACCTAAAAGGCAGCCAGTTGAAACTCAGACAGGACTAAGTGATGGTTATGAATATGAGAAAGTTTTAGGAAATTATTTGCATGCACTTTTTTCCTTCACCCCTGCATGATTTGGCTAGCTGTTAGAGGAGCAAGAGTGGATTTGGGGGCAATGCTGGAATGATGGGCTGCTTTATTAGTGACCAAGAGGGCTAAGAAGGTTGTGATGTATCTGGAAAGCCTTTCAGCATCAAACCTTCTCTTTATTTTGTGAAGTAGCGTATATCCACATCTGCTAATTGGAAAACAGAGTGGGTCAGGTTGCAATAAGCAATTCCACTTCTGAAAGTAGAAAGAATTTCACTTTTCAGTGATTTTTCTTTTGTTTGTCTTGAAGGAAGCAAACTGGCTTTAGCACTCATCTGGACGCTCAGTTGGTTTGTTTCTGGCAGTCCTCCAATTGCTGAGGTGTGCTTGGCTGTTTATCTGGATCAGCCTGCTTTTAATTGTTGCTTTGGGGTCTAAAGATTAGGTGCCACTTTTGTTTTTGAATGGTGGTGGACAGCTGGAATAACCTTTTTTTTTTTTTTTTTTAACTACATGACAATGAATCCACATGCTATTCAAGGCTATACATCTTACCTTTCTACAGGAGACCCTTTGGAAAAATCTTTGAAGACTTCCAAAGAGTGTATTATGGTTGTGGGGGTGGGCATGCAAGAGAAGAAGAGGAAGAAGCACTCCTAGACCTGGTCCCATGCTGAGTCAATACAGTTCTGAATACCTGTCAAGAAGTGACAACACTACCATGTATTTGGAGCTGAAACTTGTTTTTCCAAGTCCAAGTATAATGTGTAGCTATCCACAGTGTCCCAGTATCACCATAATTGTTTAAGAGCCCCATTAGTACTGCTGTTTGAATAATGGAAAAGTAGCTAAATGTTCTGTGACCTGTAATAAAGGCTCTTCCACAGAGATGACTGCTGTGAACCTGTTGCAGAAGGGAGGCAACCTTACCAGGGGACTAATAGTTGAAAATTCTAACAGTATGTATTATGTGTTTTGAAATAACATAATGTAGAAAAGGAACAAATAGGTATTAGCGGAATGACAGAGTTAAACTATTTTGAAGTGTCCTGACCACATCTTAGAGCTAGGACATTTTGCCCAGTGGATAGTATATCTTCTTTTCTTTTTGCACAGAACATGTTCAAAATCATGTCTGTATACAAGATGGAGCTTGGTGGGGTTTAATACTTCAAGGATTAGTATGACCTAAACATCAGTCGGTTTCTGTCAAAACCAGCCCTACTTTCCTGAGATGCATCTTGCTTGCTCTCCATTCTCTCTTGAGTAAACTGCCATCTCCCTGTGCTTAGGGTGTCAGCAGACAGGGTTAAAATGATCCAACCTTGTGTTTGGTAAGTACACTTGCTGTAGATCAAAAGGAGGAAGCCTTAAAAAAGATTAATAAAATCCCTCTCTTATTGGTACACTTGACTTCCAGTAAAGTTTTTGAGATAATCCAACTTTTGAAAAAGGCACACTGGAATTCATCTATTTTAAGACAGAGACATTTGGTTGCAGGATAATAATCATGCAAGATTATAAACTTCAGAGGTTCTTGAAATCAGTAAGTAACTGTCATAAAAGGACTTCAGGCAAGGACGATGAACTGTTTCTTGTTGGTGCAATTGCCAGGCATGGCTTCTGTTCCAGGCTGTTTGCATGACTAATGCTTCCCTTTCATTCCTGCCTCAGCTTGGTAAGCAGCAGCAGCTCTGCATGGGTTCCTTTTCCTAACCCCTTGCTATCCCAAAGTGTCTTTGTTTCCTCAAGACTTGCCTGAGGGTAACATCTTCCAACATTAGCATGAGGACACAAAACATATTGCAGTTTGCACAGTAGTCATGTAATGGTGTGAAACATCAGTGGCAGTCGGTTTTGTAGACTGAGTAGAGCTGGCTTCAGAAATGTATTTAGGGAGCGCCTGGTCCTTTGCCAGCCATTTCATGCTTTTGCTGTTGCTTCTTCCAGTCGTTCAGCTGGAGCAGCCTTACTTGCTTAGAGGAATTCTCTTCCCAACAAAAGATTTGATAGCTGCTGCAGAAATGTATTTATAAGGCTTTTGTGTTCTCAGTGTTGCTGGTCACAAGCGTATACATGTAATAGAACAAGTCACTGTTGTAGCTTAACAACAACAATCAGTGTGGACTTCTGTTAGAGGGTTTATGTTGCTTGTGATAGTGGTAAGATATTTATACAATATTACAATTTTTGGGCTATATTTTTATTCCATCTGTGTACTGTTTGATGAATATTTTTTTACTCATTTTAGTCTGATTACATAGCATTTTCTAGAAAGGCACAGTTAGTAAATTTTAAAATTTCTCTATAAAAGGAATTGCTAGTCACTCTGTAAATCCTCCAAATTAAACTCTGGCTCAATATGGAGTTTATGTTCTTATCTTTTCTATTACTAAGGAATAAAGAAAAAAAAGTGTAGTTTAAGGAAAATGCCTTTATGTTTCACAGCATATAATCCAGTGGAATACTCCATGTTATATTGTTTCCTTATGTTTCACCTTTTGTTGACCTTCAAGTTTATGGGTTCAAGTGGATATTAATGATCTTGGGAATAGCTAGAATAAACAGAACTCAAAGGTGATGAGAACCCATAGCTCCCCAAACTATTTGTTGGACTGGGTAGTTTTGGTTTTTAACACAGGAAAATGCTGTATTGACTGTGTATATTCAGATGAAACATTGTAGAAGTGCTGTCTGTCTAGAGGATATCAGTTTGAAAAAAAAAAAATACATATATATGTAAAATTTTATTTTAAAAAAAGTTCTGAATGTTTTCCAAGAAATTTTCACTAAGCAAGTGTTCTAGTATTAAGCTGAAACAGAAATTTTGTATTACTAGTCTATGTAAATGGAATAGAATAAGAGGATTTATAAATCAGTTTTCAGATATTCTGTGTGCATATTTGCATGCATACATTTGTTCTGACTTTTATTATGGTAAAATACAGTTCACAAATTATTTTTCTGCTAGCTTGAATTGCCTTTTTTTTTTGGTTTAGTGCACACTGGTGCCATTGGTTTATACTATTATTCTTTGATATTGGAAGCAGCGATGAGTGGAGTTGCATTACTTTTCAATAACATCATTAATGCACAGCTGCATTGTCTCATGTATGTGGTTATTAGCAAGTAAAGTTGTTTTGTGTCATAGATGCTAAAGTGTATATGTTAAACTTTTTGGCTTTCTGAAACCAAAAAGCTTATTGTATGTGTATCACAGCATACATATATATAAATATGTCTGTATTTAGATCAACATGAAACAAGACTGTGGTTAAAATGCTTGTCGTTACAAGTTTACATGATGCTTGGACTGAGGAAATGTTTGATAAAACTGAAGATGGTGGATTTGGCAAGAGACAAACCTGCCTCACATGGTGGTTGACCACACTCATCAGACTTGTGTACATATTCTAATTTATAACTATGGCCATCTGTAAAGTAGATAAATGAATGAGCCAAAAAAAAGTTAAGTTTCTCTTTTATTTTTTTAATTTAAAAAAAAAAGGCAAAATGTAGAATGCTATATTATCATTTACTTTTCTTAGGAGGATTTTTTCCCTTCTTCTTAATTAATTCCTGATGTGAACTGAATCCTTGCCAACCTATTAGTAATTAATTGTTAAATTTTATTGTCATTCAGTTCACCTGCGGAACCAAAAATATATCAAATTTTAGGAGTTTGATTTACTGTCCATTATCTCTGAGGGAGGGAAAAAGAATTTATCCCAAAGCAAAGAGCTTTGGGTAAACAAAGGTAAACAAAGAACTTGTGGGACAGTTTGGGGTTGCTGTGTGTTTGTAAGTACCTCTGAACTGTTTTGTTTTTAAGTTTTCCCATGCTCTGCCGATAACAGGGAGCATATTTCTTCCTGGTTTGGAGTATAGCAGTCATGATTTTATTGGGGCACAGTAGTTTGTATGAAATGTAGCACTTCTGCAACTTTAAATGCTAATGTTGTTTAAAAGCTGTTTTGATATCACTCTCACAATTCTTGTCTGTCTGAAATGAAATTGTGGTTTTGTGTATTCTCAGCATATTTTAGACCTTGCTACTATGTCCATGCAAATCCTGTTCCACACTTCACATGCTTCTTTGTAAGACGAATGGAAACGTATTCTGTCATGATACTCAGTAACAAATTCAAATAATACTTTCCCGTTACTGTTGGTCTTAGTCACTGATTGCGTCTGGTGTATCTTATTTTCTCTTTTCCTAATGTTAATTAACAGTCTGTTTTATCATCTTTTGTCTGAAAATGATGGCAAAATTTAAGTTAACTTGACTGGGTGTACAGCATTGCCCTGCAGTGTCAGTATCTGTAGGTAGGCCTTTATGAATCTAAATATCATAGGTTGAATATAATAACTTGCAACTGTTCCCTCTCTTATTGCTGTGTTTTAACCAGCTTTCCCCTTGTGCACTAAACAGTGTACCCTTCATTTGTTAGCCAGAGCTTTCCAAGAGTAACCCCTGTGCTCTGCCTGTTGGATTTTTTTTTTTTTTTTATGGCCATGTTGAGTCAGCTGTAGACTGTAATAAAGGAAAATGTGGGCTGTATCCTGTGGAGCTGCCTGGAAGTTGCTCCCAGCTGTCAAGGAGTAGGCAAAGCAAGTTCTCTGCTTCCCACTTTGGTTTGCAATGTGATTCTCTATGCTGGCTCAGTGTTACTGGCACAGGGAGATCTATGCCAAGGTGAAAACAGGGGAGAGGAGGCAAAATATTATGAAACTTTTGACTTTTAGTGGCAAATTTTGTCATTTTATGAACAAGTCTATGTATTAATCCAATTAATACTGTACTTCCTTGGTATTTATATCTGTATATTGAACTATATACAGTGAACTGAACAATAAACTCATGATATAAATGTGTTACTTCTCACCCTTATTATTACTACAGATATTTCAGGTAATCCAGAGGAGAATCCACTGTAGAAATATGTGGCTGATCAGCAGCTCCCAGTTTTGCTTACAGCACTTTAGCCTTGCTGGCTGCAAGCTGATTTCCAGCACTTCAAATATTATTTCAGAACTGTTTTTAAAATGCCTGGCAGCTTCTGTTTTATACATTGGTTGTTTAAAATAAGTGTTTTAAAATAAATTGGTGGCAAAAGGCTCTTAAAAATTTAGTCTTATTTTAATGATTTTTTTTCTGTATCTTTAGAATAGGATTATATTTTTAATTAAAAATTTATGCTGCTTGTGCTTGCAGAAAAGTAATTCTATAATTTGATAATGAAATTTTCTTACATCTAATAAATAGTAATTTGGGCATATAGGACTATGCTTTAATGGTACAGGAACATTTACATACCAGGAAATACTCCTAGTGTAGATAGATGTAGTGAATAGCAAAGTATATCACGTTGGAAAGGCCTTTAGTTTTCTTTTGTGGAAAGTTCAATAGTTTGCAGAACTAACAATATAGAAAATTCATGTATGTGACCCTTTCTGTTGTAGGACCTGATTTATTTTTTGCTTAAATATCTTATGAAGCACTGAAATATCTTCTGAACTTTGCAGTGCACTTTAATTGACAGATTAATTTCTCATAGCTTCTTTCATCTATTTTTGTAGTGGCATTATTTCTTTAAAATTCCTGTTTGCAGTGTGGAAAAATGCAAATCTCAAGACCTTATGCGTTGTTGAGGCAGAAAAGTTGGTGTTTTAACAGCACTCCCCATGACCTTTAGTGAATCAATTGTTTTATCAATCAAATTATGCTAGTATGAGTTAATTAATTAACTTGATCTTGATGTGACACAGCCTTCCTGGAGTATATGCAGAAAGGAGAGAGAGGAAAGAAGGGTCTGTATAAACACCACATGCAAAGGCTGAATCTATCAGCCTGCCATTAGCCCTTTATCTAAGAGGCTCTTGGCATATAAATCAAACAATAACCTCTCTGTTTTGACTCTGTGCCAAAGTATACAGCCACAGTTGAGTCTAGGACAGATTACACCCACCAAGTGGCTTGAGGGCTTGGAGTGAAACTGGGAAATAACCATTAAATTCTTTAGAAACATGTTTATGTTATTTAATGTTGGCTGTTGGACTTTTTTTTTTTTTTTGTACCATTTGTATGTTCTAATTGTAAAAACCAGTACATGGAGGCATTTTAACATACATCTAAGTGAGAATGTGAGAATAATGTTCTAACTTGAAGGGCTGTGAAGAGCTTGTTTTTTAAAATGTTTTGTATGTTATGCCACATTTCAATATTTTTACTAATCTATGACAAAGGTGGTAATATCCATGCTCCTGCAGTTTTCTTCAAGCACAATACAAAGATGACATTAGGTTTTTGTTTACTTTTTTCCTCAGGTTAGGATGGATCAGAAAATAGTTCAAGTTTCTACTGTCTGAGGGGCATTTAATTAAACTGAGCTGAGCTTCCAACTACAAAATGTCCACCAGCAGAATTACAGTCCACTGCTAAGGGCCACTTTAAAACTTATTTATTTTACTTTCTTAGAAATAAATAGATTTAGTCCCTTTTGAGGATGTGCAATTTCCGTTTATCTAAAAATAAAAATTTTGAGGATTTTGTGTTTTCCTGCTGAATCTTCAGTTGAACACATTGGCTAGCCCATCAAGTGCATGTGCTCGGGATGCACGCAAGTCAGCCATGCTAGAAACTGAACTCCTGGAAATACTGATAGCTGTTTCTGTAGGAAAAATTTTGGGTAAATTGTATTGGAGCCATTTGGTCACTTTTAGAAGGGTGAAATTAAGAGCAGATTCATTCTCTGAGCCCAGCTGTGTCCTGGGAGCATGGCGATGTGGAGGTCAGCTCTTTTCATCCACATGGCGTTCCCTGCAGGTTCCACACACGATCCTGTGACCTGGAGCAGCTGCTGTTTAGGGGAGGGTGTTCCACATCTTGTTGGTTCTTTCCAGTGGGGGGCTACTGTGCAAGGAGTGGGGTGCGGCCAGGGACTTGGCTATCCCCACCACAGTTGTCGTGCTGGCGCTTGTCCCCAGGAATCCACAGTATATCCGGTGTAACCGTCTCGGAAACAGCAGGGCAGTTGAAGGAGCGAGGATGTCTCTTGATACATGGCCCCTCTCTCCAGGCTCATGGCCAGATCATTGCATCTTATCGCAGGCTTGTGCTTCTCTTTGGTTTATCGGTATTCAAATGACATATTGCCAGCAATGGATTTGTCCTTCATAGTTATGGCCTTCTGACCACCTGGTGTTGGTTTTTGAAGTGCTGTGCACTTAGTGTGGACATTTTATTGCCTTTAAACAAATGTGTTATTGCAAAGGCAATAGTTGGCAGCATGCTTACTTTTTTTTTTGGTGGTTTTTTTTTTTTTTAGCAGTCACTCAGTTTTGGGCAGCTTTGTGGTATTAATGACGCTTTAATTTAATCTTTACTGAATTTTTCCCTTCTCCCTTCCTCTTATAAAAATATACAGGCGCAGCTGAGGCAGCTGAGCTATAAAGCTACGTAGACGAAAGGTGAAAGTTTTGCTGATACAGTAACCACAGAATCTGTCACGTGTTGAGAGTATCACAATTTTCTTTCTAATTTTTTTTTTATCTGTGAAAGTACAAACAT
This sequence comes from Corapipo altera, assembly GCF_003945725.1. NCBI lineage: Eukaryota > Metazoa > Chordata > Aves > Passeriformes > Pipridae > Corapipo > Corapipo altera. Next base: position 2,161,664 of record NW_020884876.1, on the reverse strand, counting down.
GACTTTGTTATGGTGAAATTCTGTCATTTCAGTTGATTAATTTTTGAAGCCCTCTCACAGTTATTTTCTGTCACCTATTCAGAGCCTGTGTCAGCAAATTGCTCTTTGAAATCCTGTGCCCTTTGCCAGGTGTAGAAATAACCACATTTGCTTATTCTTCCTTCCTTAGTATATTGCTTGTATGATGTTCTCCAGCTGGTTATTTGTTTTTTCTGCTGTTGGCTGTGCTTTCACCTGACCCCAAGAGGTTTAAAACCAAAGAAAAACTGTACAATTTTTTTCCCTTTATTAATTTGAACGAGAGGAGATCTGGGAAGGAAACTGTACATAGATACTGATTTCTCAATTCGGCCTTTGAAAAGGTTATGGAAGAGACTCTTGACCTGTTTTTCAGTAAGCCTGGGAACATGGCAAGGGTTACATGTAACTGAAAGAAATGCCAGTGTTTTATAAGGAGAAAACAGGATGACCTGAACTTGTCCTGTTAGGCAAAGAAGTCCAGACAAAAATCCAGTAATAGATAATGTACATGTCAGTTTTATGTTCCTTGACTGGGAATCAGATCACATCAAAGTAATTTGCCAGAGACTACTGATGTGGCTGATAATTTTGGTGATTATGGTAGGCTGCTTGGACAAGAGTGTTTGACTTGTTCTTATTGGTTAATTATTCATGCTTATTGAAGAAATATATTGGCAAAGTAATATTATAAATGCTAAGGGGGCTAGGAATGGATTATTTATGTATCTGAAAATGTAATTGTAAATGGGAACACTTAGCGATTGAATGGACCTATTTTCTAGTATAGGCTTATTGCTTCTTGCCCTTTTGCTCTTGCATTAGAGACCTGGAAGACAATATTTTAATAATTTATAAGTGATAGAAAAGACCTGGAGCAGTAAGGGAAGTAAATATCTTTCTATTCAAAGCACTAGTCATTTCAGCCAAGGGTAAAATTGTGGTGTTGTGTATTGGACCTCCCAGGGAGGTGCCCCCAGGTGCACTTCTTTAGTCAAAGACTAAAGTCTTTGACTTTAGTTTTATGTCTGCTCTGAGAGTTTGTTCTCCATTGACTAGCACTTGATTTCACCTATTTCCAGACTGCTTCCAGCTTGGTGATAGCACATCTTGGTGCCACCAACCTCCCCGGTTCTCCCCAAATATGTTCAAAATGAGTAGCTTTGAGACAGCCTACAGACAACCACAGGTAGGTTAGGGGCACTTTCTCTATCAGATAAACTTGGCAATATTGTCCTTGCAGGACTAGACCAGACCAGATCAAAAGAATAAGTTACAATTATTTTAACAGGTGCAAAATTAGACATTTGATTATAAACTTGTAAATGCCTAGATGAAGCAAATTAATATAGTGATCTGAGCTGTGTTGAAAAATAACCAACTTTTCCTTGTCTGACTCAATGCATAGGCCCCCACGGAACGTGTTGCTGAAAGGTGTTCCATGGGAATGAGAACGAGCTCCCCTACAGTGAGTGTTGCTGAAGCTAGCACACCATCACCAAAAGAACTGCTTACCAAACGGCTCCCTTATTTCTGCTTAGGGCTTTGGCTTTGTAGTCCTGGCATCTTGCTACCACTGAACAACAGATTTCATTGTTTGGTCTTTCCTTTGTAAATTTGGGAAGCCAGCTAGTTAGCTACTTCATGGCTAAACTGTTCTGTTACTGATTTTTATTTTTCCACCTCTCCTATCTTTAATTAAAGAAAGTGTGCCTCTGGAGACTGCAAATCAGAACTGCTTTGAAGCACCTGCAGGTATCTTCAGTCAGCATGGAACATCTCAGTCTTTCTGACCTGGTTCTCATCGGCCCCTCTCTCCTGGCACTATTGGCAGTTGATGTCTCATTTTAGGATTCATATAGATTATGGATCGGATGATTTGGTCCTTTTCCCCCTCTTTGTCTTCACGATTCAGTTTTGAAAACTGCATGCAAATACCAGTAGGAAAGCTGCATCTTTTAGTTGTTTAGGTTTCTCCCTCTTTCTTTATATCCTTCTTTATTGTTGTTTTAAAGTATGAATTATACGCAGTTAAGTGTTAATTACTTTTGTAACAGAGAATGACTCATTTAAAAAAATGTGTGTTTGTGTATGAGGGGAAGGGAGAAATTTGCAATTATCAAATGTCTGTCAAAGACCGCTTTATGTATATAGAATGGTATAGCTGTGTCTGATGGGGCTTTTCACAGACTTCAGCTTTATCTCTGGACATAATGCAGTATTTTTGATTAATAAACTTCCAATTTTCTACCAGGTAACTGCTACACTTGTTTCTATTAAATTCTGTTTTCTGAGATGACTGGTTAATATGTACAATGACCATAACAACTAAAGGAAGGGACAGGGTGGGTATCAAACCCATGAGCAAAACTCCAGATTTCTTGGTGAAACTGGTTAATCTCACAGCCTGAATTTTAGTGTTCTCTTTGTCAGGCTTGCAGTGCCCTGCAAAACATTTTGTAATAGAAATGCACAGAAGTGGGCACTGTAATATTTGCCTAATTTTGTGACATTTATTTTGAAGGGTGATTTTGAGTTCCTGAGCTGCACTGTAGTATAACTGTAAAGAATTTATTTTTTCTCAAGCAAAAACTCATCCTTCAGATGATATCTTTAAGCGTTTTGTAATGCATAAAGTATTTTAAAAACCCCAAACTATTTTGTTTCAGAAAACTACTTTCAGAGTGCAGCGGTTCACTAGATAACCTGTAAAATCAATAAATAAGTCTTGAGAAGTCAAGGAATGCAAGAGAAAAGAGAAATTTGAATCGGGGTACTGGATCCCATACAAATCACTGATTACCAGTGTCACCGGATTAGGGCATTTGGACCAAAGCAGAGGAACTCAGATGAGAAAAAGATGAGGGGAAGGGCACCATGACAAGGGCTGGAAGGCAGTCGCAGACAAATGTCTCACCAAAAGGGAAGATAAGATAACATATTGTCCAAGTGTTAGAAATCTCTAAAAGGAAAATGTGGTAACTTCTCAGATCAGGCAGGAGGCAATACCACAGCCCTGTACTGCATCCTACTGACTCATTCCCAGCAGTCATTCCTGTCTTCTCACTGATGAAGCTTAAGAATGGGCAGTGTTTCAAAGCAAAAGCCCTTCTCGGAAAGGGTAATAGAGAGGGAATAGGAAAAGTGTTTGCAGCAGAAAACATAGTAGTACTTTTGTGGCTCTTTTTCCCTATTTAAAAAAAAAAAAAAAAAAAAGACTGAGTTTAGGAACTGTTGCTTTCTCTGGGTTGACCTAGTCAGTTGACTGTGTTATCTATTGATATATATTGATCTCATCCTGTTTATCTATTGTTTTATATATGATACCTAAACTACTAGGTATTCTGCAAAGCAGTGGGAAGAAAAATGTCTACAGAAACTTGATAGATTACACAGAGATGCAAGCATGCAGGAGTGTGGTTGACTCCCATCTGCTTTTAGGCTGTACCACAGTTGTTTTGCTTTCTGCTATTTTTGGTGTATTAAAGGAGTCCTCAGGGATCCCTCAAACTTTAGTCCTTGGGATTAAAGAAAACCTACTGTGGCTAAAAGAGGAAGAAAGAAATTACAAAGCAAAAGCAAGTCAACACTCCTCCCTTTTTTTTTTTTCTTAACGCGTTAGTATGACATATATTTTTAGGTTTTTGTTTAGTTTAAAATATTTAGTCTGTTATTTTGGAGGGGTATCATAGTTTAAAATATTAACAAGTAGAAGTACCAGCTGAAACAGGGACTTGTAGTGATTATACAAATATAGTGCATGATGCTTTCAAAGACCTTACTGTCTAAAGTGACAGGACTAATCAACACATGGTGTGGAAAGGGAGAGCAGAAAGCAAGGATAACAGCTGGAAAAATGGTGCAACCTTATGTAAATTCTTACTTTTACTGAGCTTTATAGATGTTTTGGGGATGAATTTTCCACACTTTATTGTTTGCTAAGTATCTTTATGACGTACAGGAGTAAGAAAGAGGAGACTACAAAAACGTGCAAAATTTCGGAGGCTTTTATTTTAGCTTCCTTATGTTGCCTGTTTTCCTTTGTTTGAAAGGCTTACCTCCTGTCATCTGTGTTTATGTGAGACTCTGCTTACATTTTTGTTCATGAAGAGAATTGTGAAAATAAGAACAGATTAAAAATCTTGAAAAGAAGCTTGAGGTTTTTTCCAAGTTGGGAAAAAAGTTTTTTTAACACTAGCTTCCTGCTCATTTAGGCCCAATTCCTGATCTCTCTTGATTTGGTATTGCAACTGCATGTTCAGGAACGGATTAGTTAACAGGCAAGGCAGTGGCCTTGTAAAAGGGTAGATGTGAGGCACAGTTGTAAACGACGGTAAGACATACCCTGTGAACAGGATCAATAGGCTGCATTTAAAAGTGATGCCGGGTGGGGAGGGCTGCATCGTAATTGAGTAGATAGTGTATAAAAATAAAATACCTGAGGATCATAGAATCATAGAGTCATTAAGATTGGAAAAGACCTCCAAGATCATCAAGTCCACCCTCTGGCTGAGTATGCCTATGCCCACTAAACCATATCACAAAGTGCCACATCTGCTTGGTTTTTGAATTCTTCCAGGTACAGTGACTCCACCATTTCCCTAGGGAGCCTGTTCCAATGCTTGACAACCCTTTCCATAAAGAAATTTTTCGTATTGTGTTGAAGCATCTAGTTGCTTTGGAAATATGTTCCTTATTTCTTGCACTATTTTATATTAAATATCAGTGTGCCTTTTCTTGTGAGGAATCCCTTTGGAGCCGCTGCCCATGAACAGTTGCAGCATAAGTGCTCAGATCACACTTGGCGATGGAGTAGAGGGATTTGCTGCAGATGTCCCGGCTGCTTTTGGGAGGTGCTACCTCCTGCCCCTGTTACTGGAAATTTAATTTTTAAATTTCATTTAATATTTAATTTTAATAATTTTTTTTTTCTTAAAGTATGGCAGTAGGGTGAAATTTGCTCTTCCTAGTCATTTACAATTAGTTCAGAAGAAGAGTAACTCAACGCTCTTCCCATGGTCCTTCCACCCACTCAGGCTTTGACAGAGGATGTGGGTTTCTAGGATGTCTGGAGTGGGGTTGGCAATCCTCTTACCTGATTTGGGAGACAGCTCAGATTTGCTAAATACAACCCTGATGTTGCAACAGAGCATAAGCACAGCTGCTCTGTAATGGCTATCAAATGAATTATTGGGGTGTCTTATTTTCCATGAAACAAAGCTTGTTTTGGCATTTTTATAAGCCTGTTGTAAATTACATCAAAACATATTTAGGAGTTAAGGGTCTCCTGAAGAAAAAACAGAGGGAAGCTTTTTCTTTAAAATAGAAAACAAATAAAAAAAAATTCTACATGGTTAATCTCAATGTGTGGCTTTAGCCCCAAGCAAGGGTTTTTCCTCCCTTCTCCCCTGCCACTGAGAAAACACTGAATTCATTCACACCAGCAACAAATGCAGTTTCCTGGAGGAGAGAGAAGACTGAGGAAACTGAGTGCAAATGAGCTACATAAAAGCCTAATTTAAGTTTAGCAACAGCAACGATAAAAAGGAATCTCTAAGAACAGCAGTCATAAGGACGGTTACATTCTGCTGTGCATTATCCTTTTCATGTATGGAGAATCTATGAATCCAGAGTTTTGGAAGTTCATCAGTTCATACCAACAGCCTTCAGAATTGGAAGTACTGGCTTTGGGATTTAAACTCTCATGATGAAGCTAGAGCCTGTCCTTTCTATGGCTTTTTGGTAGCTGAAGGAGTTTAGACTGTTTCTGCTATTCCCATGGTTAAACAGTAGTGGTTACTTTGAGGATTACATGCTTAATTATTGTATGTGAATTCTAATGCTTTATAATTGGCAGCCAAAAAATCTAGCTTCTTTTTTCTAAAACTGTAGCAACTGTTCTGGTAAGAATAATCAAGCTTTTATATCACTTTATTTTTGCTTGTATCCTGCCCACCTCAGAGATTACTAAGTAGAAGCACTCATCTCAAAATATAAATGTTGTCTTAAGCCTACTCCATTATTCAAGCAATGTTTAGTGTAACCTTGTCATATTCTTATAGTGATCCAGCTGCCAAAGCTCTCTGGGAGTCCTTCATGAACCTCAAACAAAAGGAAGCTGTGATGGAGGCCAGGAGACACCTTGTGGAGGCTGCAAGCAGAGAAAATTTACCTATTAAGATGAGCATGGGTGAGTAATGTGACATAGCCTTCCTGACATAACCCTCTTGGAAAAAACCCACCCATCCTTGCTTCACCCCCATCCTTGTCAACAGATTTCAGGTGAGCATTGTGGCTACCGTAGGATCTTTCTGGTATATGAGTGAGACACAATTTTATTTTGTTTTAAATACAACAACCTCAAAAAGGTAAGAGCCATGAAGAAGCAGTGGGTTTCTAGAAGGAAGGTTTTAAAGGCATATGCAAATGGTTAGCAGTGCTACTTGTCTGTATTTTGCAAAGGATGAGAATTTAGGTTTTCTTAAAAAACCAGCAGGATTTGTGTCCTGAAAGCAGGCATTTTAAATAGCAGTTGATAGAAGTTGTGCAGATCTTACGTATGATTACTTTATATAGGTAGTAGTTGCATTACATAGGTAGTGAGTTTTACGTGAAGTAAGACTGCCTGGCTCAAGAGAGTTTAAGCTGAAAAACACGTCTAGACACTCTTTAAACCTGAATTCTTCAAAATGTTAGAGATACAGATTAAAACATAAATGACTTTCAGTAGTGCTTTTAGAACCTCATTCTCGTTATATACCATACTCAGTGATATACAGGAATTGATATAATGTTAGTTTTATAAAAATTTGTATTGCTCTATACAGCAGTATTTTTCTGTATTGTATGTACTCTTGGAACTATTTTACGCTGAACTTTTCATCAAGAGAGAAAGGTCCTCATGGAGTAAGAGTAATAGACTTTTATCTGTGACTCCAGGGTGAACTGCCAAGATATTCTAGAAGAATTAGATGTACAGCCAGCTCATGAACTCTTAATAACTATAACATGTAATATATTGTATGGTCTTTACAAATACCTGGTAGATTATTAATCAGAAATCCTAAATTTATGTAACATTAATGCTGTAAGCTGTTTTAAAGAAATGGAAAAGGAGCAACTGTGAGAGGGCTATTACAAATTTGTCTGAAGGAGGCAAGGGACAGTAAAGAATAAAATCCTGTTTAAGCTTTCAATGTACGTATCAGTATTCACCATAATAAAGTTAAAAAGCCCCCATGTTGTTGTATGACATGCACCATTAAAAACATTATTATTAACGTTGAAACTCATCTTTGTTATAAAAGTAATTACTGCTTGTCTTTGAGAGGCAACAGTCCATCTATGACCTTTGCTCCTTTGTGTGAATGATTAGATTAGCCTTTCTTCTGTATCTCCTTCCTGTGGTATTCAGTGAAGGCTGCAATAACCTGGTTCTTAATCATAGTAGGTGACACTTACAGATGGCAGTCTAAATCTCTAATGTATGCGGGCCCAATGTAGTACCGTACAGAAACATTTAGGAGTTGATGGTGAAACAAATTTCTGATCTTTTTGTCTTGTTTTTTTTGAAATGTAGCATAAACTAATGTTTATGGAATTTTGTTCTTCTGTAAATTGTATATTTATCTCGCACTAGTATTATAATCAGTTGTTAACTTTGTAGTTGAACTTCAAAGGGTGAAATAAAATTCGAGGCAGTTTTGTAAATGATAAACAGGGATAAAATGAGTAAGAAGGAAAGAAAGGAAGGCACTACGGTCACCAAAATAAAAAATTCTTATTGAGCATAAATGCAGAAAACCCCAAACTCATGCCCAGATGTCACACTGTGCGATGACATGTATTTATTAATGACTTTTTAAAACAGATCTGCATTTTTACAGCATTCGTTGCTTGTTCATCGTGCTACAGAACATGTTAGTTCTCTGTCAGGAAGCTGAAAATTGTGTTGTTTATCAATTGCTGCATTTGCTGAGAAAGAAAAAAATTCTAGTGGCCTGTTCTGGTCCTGATTGCTGTGTTTTCTTGAAAGGTTCCTTCCACTGCAGCTGTGATATGAGGCAACATTGGCTGGAGAGAAGGGAAATGCTTTCACTCTGCTCTGTGCTTAGACTTGAGTTTTTATGATTTTACCTCAGGTTCTGCATGTATTGGAAGATCTCAGTGGATTGCACATTGGTTTTCCCAACACTTAGGATATTTTCTGAGTTTTTTATGGCTCTAATATTAAATGTCAGAGAGTTTTTTTAGCATGAAAGTTTCCTCTTACTCTCTTTACTAAGACCGGCTGTGTCAGATGGTTAGAGTATTTTCCTTACTACTACTTTCTTGCCTTTTTTCCCCCTTGGAAATAAGGAGTGAATTACATTTGAAAGCAAAGCTTTGAATTACATTTGGTGTAGCCAAGCCCTCCTGCAGTGGCCACCTGCCTGAAAAACCGCATCACGTGTGACACTGGCAGCATGGGAGCCCTGTGAAGCGATTGGAAACTCAATCCCATCCTGTTTCCATATTTTGAGTGTAAAGAAAATAAATTCAGTTGTTTTCTGGGCTTTGAAAGGCTGCTCATTGCTCTGAGATGTGCATGTGCTTGCCCATGTTTCCCTGCAAGCAATGTGCCTGATGCCCAGCTTTCCTCTCTCTCTGCCTGGCTGTGTGTGGCAGGAGCTCTGACAGTTGTGGGAGGACACGCAGCTTAAGTTTTTGCTTTCTGGTATCTTCTGAATGTGTCTGCCTCCTCCTGAGAGGGAAGGACAGTAGGAAAACTGTAGAAGAGGACTCATGTCTTCTCTCCAATACCTCTAAATGTCTGCAGGCCGCTGGGAACTCCATCTGCTTCCATTGAAATCAGAAGGAGTGGAGAGAGGAGAGGAGTTCTGAGGAAGGAGAAGAAAGAGGAAAAAAGGAAACAATTTTGATCACATTTTTTGAGCTGGGTAGATTGGAGCGTTGCTTTCAGATGTTCTTGATATTGTGAGAAATAAATAGGATGGTTTTGTTACAAGCAGGGATTTCCATGGTTACCTCATGTTGAGATACCTGGAGGTCATTTGAGGAGATTGAAGAGCCATTTTGTGGTCAGGAGTTGGTGGGTTGCAAGTTGTTCTGGTCACTGTTACTACTGCTGACTTACTGTTTTGCTTACTGGTCTAGTAGAGAAGGCAAATCGGAAAGTATGTAAGGCAGTGAGACCAATTTGGGCTCACTGCCGGGGGACCATGTGGCCAGGGGCAGGGAAACAACCTGATAGGTGGATGGGAACAACCAATGGCAAAGAGTACCAAAAGGCAAAGAGTGCCTTTTGAGGAAGAGGGGAGCAGGGCCTGGCATGGGAGGTGCAAGGGAGTGGTTATGTAAATCAAGAGACCTTAAAAAGGTTTGTCTGCTCCCAATCAGGTGTGCTCGAACCAGGTCACGAGTTCAGTGCACCCAGCGCTGTTGATAAAGTTCTTTGTTTCACTTTATTTGGCCGTCTCCGAAATTTTAATTAGAAATATTTCTCACAATATGCAAATCCATTTTATTAGTTGTATTAAGGAAAGTGGTAGTGGGGATGTCTGAAAGTTCTATTGATTGTTTCGGAAGGAGTCTATGGAAAGAAGGTGGTTAAAGTTGTAAGTTTTGGTGGATGGATTCTTGGAGGAAGCACAGTTTCAAATTTAAGACCATCTCCTTGACATTTGTAAATACAGCAGGATTCTGACCTTTTTCTGTAGCTCTGTCATACTCAGGTTTTCAGGTGGACCATTAAGTGGTCTTATACGATCTTCAAGGAAGATTTGCTTTTTTTTTTGTTTCTTTTTTTCCTTCCATGTATATCTGAGAAAAGAGTATATTTTATCTGTCACTCACTTTGTGAGTGAAAGAGCTATATTGTTGTTACAAACTTGATCAAGTGATGGAGGGTAGTAAGCTGTTCAGAGCTGTTCGTTTGCAAGCATTTTAAAATGCTGTTTCTTCTTGAAAGAAGAATTGCAAGTCTTAGGAAACTGCATCACAGAGGGAGACAAAATGCCGAGTGTTGGTCCATAAAACCAGCTAGAACATAAAACTGTGGAACTGCTTTCCCCTTTATTTGCAGAACAAAACCTGAGCTGCATAGCTATGGAGCATATTTGATTTTCTGATGTCAGCCCTGGAGAAGGCAGGCATGAGCATTGTGCAGAATTCCAGCCAGCACAAAAGCTTTACATGTGCTACATCCGGTTTACATACTGCTTAATTAGTTTAATCCACAAATACATAATATGAGTATAATGGTTTTTAAGATGTAATTTCCTTGGAGTTAAATAATGCTGTCAGTATTGACTTTTGGGGAGTGTTTGTTTGATATTGCTTACTATGGGTATGTGGACACTGAACTCCTTTACAGGATGAAACCATGTTACCAATACAGTAATTACATCTAAGTTTTGCCTTAACTCTTTCAGCTAGCTACATTTCTCAAAACAGTATGTGTTTGCATGTAAACAGGTGTAGCTGTCCTTTTCTAGATGCAATTTAAATAAAGAGGCACCAAAATATTCCATGTCAATCTATATATACACACAAACACTGTAAAAAAAAACCCCTAAAGCCAACAAACAAGGCTTTTTAAGAACTACATTTTGTCTCTGAGATAGTTGCATTTGTGATTTGGATACCGAGGTGAATGCTGATAAATACTTGATAAAATCTGTTCAGATACCCATTGTGTAGGTGTAAATTTGTAGATGTAAATTATTTTGGCATAATAAAAATCCTGGTATTTAAAACAATGTATTTTATTTAAAGAGTTAAATATTTTTTTGAAAAGCTATTTGGACAACAGTTTAGAGGATTGTCTTAATAGCTTTTTGGTGAGATTTATAGCATTGTGATAAATTCACGTGAGATTGCAGATACTGGATAGGGATTACTTCTGCCCACCTCTTAGTAAGTCACTGTAAGGAGGCTGCTTTGAGGCAGTGGAGAGGTTGCTGCTTTTTACATTCCTCTACTTCCGTTCTTCACAGGACTGATGCATATCTTAATCATCCTCTGAGCGTGGCAGCCTGTGAATCTCTCCTTTAAAGCTTTGCTATTAGCATAGTACTTGGCAACGGTAGAAACTTTGCTACTATTGTTCTTTTGTGGCTTTAGCAACACCCTTGCTCTTCTCTTTGAAAAGAGCACAGTAAACCTTGATCAAGTTTGAATTCCTTTATTGTGTCTTTTTACTGGCATGGAGACTGATGAAAGTCAAAACACTGGTATAGTAACAGGAATGAAGTGCAGTGTGCTGTTACACATACCCTTGTTAGCAAAAGAAAAGGCGTTTGGTTTCTTTCCATTTGAACTGTACAAATACAGTTTTAAAAACCAATCTGACTATAAATTTAGCAAAGCCTCAGTCTTTGTGAGGTAAAAAAGAGTACTGTGACTTTTTCAGACGGCTTGGTTTGTAGGGATTGAATTGAACTCTAAAATTGGTTTGGGTAGAAATGGGAAGATGCTGACATTTTAGTCTAGAGATACAAAATAACATTTTGAGTTAGAACAGTATGTTAAAATGGACTATCTAGATCAATACTTTATCTAAAAACATAAAGAATATAAAATGTGTAATTTTTGGGGTTTTTTAATGAAAAGTTACATTAGACTGTAATGATGTTTAGCATGCTATTTGTTCTTTATAAAACCAGTGTAAAAATATTCAATATTCAATATCATCAATGCCTGGAATAAGCTTTTGGGATAAAAGCTACCTGCTTAGAAAATGAGCTAATAAAGTAGATAAGTACATATATATCTTTCTAGATAAAACAAATCTGATCTCAGGTATCTAAAATTCACCCTGGCCAACCATTAGGACAACTCTGTGAGAGAGACAAGTAGTAAGACAGTATCAGTCTGTGTTTGAGGTTCTTATAAGGGAAGAGAAGGCAGATGATGATCATTGCAGAGCTCAACGTGGTCTGCAGGGTGTTTGAATCCATTCTGCAGCATGTCTCTGGGTAAGTGATGGGTACCTGGATAACAGCTGGGTTTGGGAGACACTACAGCCCCCCAGTTTGAAGAGAGGACACCATTTTGTGGACTGGTTCTTGGGATGTTTGTTACATGTCTGTGATGCCTGTTTACCTGGTCTCCAAATTCTTCGGGAGGCCAAGCTGCAGAATCAGTGAGGCAGTTTCCCTCCAGGTATCCTCATGAAGCGAGTGGCTTCCTGTACCAACTCAACTGAAACAGGCCTGGCTGAGGAGTCCCAAATTCTTGACAGTAGGTCTCACAGTGCTGCTCCAGGGGCTCCCTCATCTTCTCAGGGCACTTTTCCAAGGAGAGAGGATGCTGATTTTCTCTGACCTGAACTCCTTCCATTGTGCAACCTGGATCCTGAGCAGGCGGTTCCTGAGTTAAATTAGTCTGCCCTTTGTCTCATGAAATGTAACAGAAGTCCTGCAGTGTAGGACTTTCTAGCCAAGTGGACTTGTTTTTTCCTGCCTATTGCAATACTAAGTTCCTGATTTCTCCCTGTAGTGCAGCTAAAAACGTAGTCTTGACCTGAAGCAAATGTTCCCAATCTCACTGATGGTCAATATAGCAGATGTTTTGTTGCATCACTTACCCCCGGAGGCTGGAAGGCTTTTTGCTTCTCATTGTGCTAAATGTTTTTGAAGACTTTGAAGTGTTTCTGTAAGTTTTGGATATGTTCCTGTTTGGGGAACTTTTGTGTAGGTCTTTGCATTTCTGGGGGAATGGTCTTTGAGTGTAATGGCGTTAAGCTTTCCCTGATAACTGTTAATGAAGATGATCTCTCTGAATAGTAATTACCACATTGAGAGCTGTAGAAAGAAATTGATATTATGGCTGTTTCACCTTGCAGTGTTACATCAGGCTGAAGCTCAGGGGTTTGACCCTGTTGAGGGTTCACCTAACTAACTAAATAGATCCCATCTTCAGATAGTCCTTTGGGTTTACCAGTCTAGGACAGAAATGTTGCTTCAAGCTCCAGATGTTTAAAGAGTGTGAAGCCTTGTGCTGTTTTTCTTAAGCAACTAAACTTTTCAGATAATCTCTGTAACTCATTAGATATAACAGAAAAAATGAAGGACACTGGTATTCCCACCAATAAATTTATCTGTTTTTCAGGAGACATGACAAAATAGCTGAGATGGAGAGAGATTCAGGAGCAGAAGCTTGGTTTTCATCAGTAAGTGACACTGCATTTGTATGTAGGTTGTTTAGAAACATCACTAACCGAGGACCCATCTTTGCACTAATCACTATATTTCTTTCAAGTTGAATGGTGTTCCAATTCATTTTTTTTTCACTCTCATCTGCCAGTATTCAGAGTAGCATCTTTGAGAGCATAAAACAATTACTCAAAAGAAAAAACAAACATACCTTAGAATAGCTGGAACTATGTGAGGCGTGATGCCCATATGCATATTTTGCAATTTATCCATCCCTTCTTTTTCCATCTAGCACATGGAGATTCCTATAATTGAAAGAAACACGATTTATGAGGAGTAAGTACTTACGCTCTTGGTGTGAATCCTGTGCAGGCTGAAGAGTGAATGTATTGCTTACTGGGCTTGGAAACAGCTACTGATTTGGAGGCAACAGCGTGACAGAAGCTTGGTGGTAAAGAGAAGATAAGGCAGTGGCAGAAGGCTCATTTTAAGAGCACAGGCATGCATCCTTTCTTATCCAGGGTCCCAGAGAAAGAATTATGTAAATATGAAACTGATTGAAAAGGCTTGGCAGAAAGTTTGCTCTTTTTGATGTCTGCTTCCATCATAGCACAGAATGAGTGATATCAACAAATAGGGATGAACTGTAGAATAACCCTATGCTCAAATCAAGGACAGCTTTAAAACAACTAGATATGTTGGACCTTGTTCAGCTGGATTTTGAATATGTCCAAAGATGGCAATTCCACAGCCTGTCTGGGTACCCTGCACTGGTCTTACCACCCTTGTGAAGAAAATGTTCTCCTTTATGCACGGTTTGATTTTTCACTTGCTGCAGTGACTATTGCTTCTTATCCTCTCCCTGTGCATCTCCCAGGCATCTGATTCAGTCTTCCCTGTAATCACTCATTACATCCTTGAAGGCAGGAAGTAACACTCCTTGCCACTTTTATATCTTGAGATTAAACAAACCCGTCTTCTTTAGCCTTTACTTGTGCATCCTTTTCTCTAGCCTCCTAGACCACTGTAGTGACCCTTCTCTGGACCTGCTTGAGTGTGTCCTGTACTATGGAAACCAAAACTTCATACTCCAGATGTTGTCTCACAAGTACTAAACAGAGGCTTATAATCACTTCCCTCTGCCTGCCAGCTGCGTTTGTGCTGATGCCGCCTAGTACGTTTCACTTCCATTGGTGCAAGGGCGTATTACTGATTCATGTTCAACTGGACAGACACATTTAATCCTGAAGTTCAAAGAACTTAGGTCACAGATCCACCATTAGACTATTGCAACGACATAATCACAGAAAAGGTTGAAACAAGGGCTGGAAAAAGAAGATTTTGATTGCTGCAAAACAGTGTGTGGAGTGTGGCAAAAGGCTTCTAGTGTCTACAGTCACCCAGGAGATGTGTTCTTAGTGAGTGAGGTTGCTTCTACAGTTGAAAAGAGAACTGGAAACTGCTGTGTCCCAAATGTTGAAATATTGTGCCAGCAAGCAATAAATTTTAATCGTCCTTGTTAGACTTTTGCTCAAACACTGGAAATACGTAAGAACGAGAGGACTCCTTGAGTGCAGTTACTTAAGTTTGCTGCTTTTAACTGCGTTTGTTTTATTTGAGCAAAAGCTTGAGGATGGAAAAAGAGGTACTGTGCCAGCTCCAAACACAGATGGTGACACTGTAATACCAATGAATTTAAGAGTGAAGGAACTCTTAACCAGTGAAGCAATACAGTGTATTTCATGAAGAAGAAGAAAAGTCTAAAACCAAAAAGGCAGCTGTAGGTAGCTTGTTCTTATCCAGCTCTGTCAATCTTGTAGCTGCTCAGCTGATTCAGTCAATTCTTTCTACTTTTGTTTTTTCTTCTTTTAACAACTTAGCAGATTCTTTCATTTGTCTCTTGCCTTTCCTTGTTCCCCTCCCTCTTTTGCCTAGTGAATTGTCTTTCAGTAAGTTATATTCCTTTATGACTTGAAGAAAACACCACTTCACTACTTCACATCTACCTGTTATTTGTGCACTGGTTTGTATTATCTTTAATGACAGAGTACCAATTTGAACCTCAAAGTGCAATTTTTTTTTTGGGAAACGTACACAATAAAATCCATGTTATTGAAGTGAGAAGAGAGGAAAAAATTATGGTAGAACATCTGTGTCATTTACACATCCTATCTGAAAAAAAGTACCTTGGAATCCAGTGTAGAGATAAAAAGAATGGTTTGGAGTGTGCAACTCCACTGGGTTGTCCTACTGCAACAACAGCTATAGCTTTTGGGAATGAGTTTGGAAGGAGTCCTAGGAGTTAAGTCCTGCCTTCTGCTTAAAGGAAACTTGCCTAATTTAGAGAAGGAGATGGAGATAGGTAATGTGAAGTGCACTCATAACAAAATTAAATAAATTTAAAGCAGAACAGGTTACTAGATGTTTTAATCCAAAACTGCAATTACTTAGGATAGTGTTGAAGAAGAAAAATAGAATTTTCATAGAGCATTCTGTAGTCCCTATATTGCAAGGAGCTTATTTGGAGGCAAAATTTCTCCCTCAATATTTTAGGAAGGTATTCCCCACAGGTGACTGTAAATGGCTTTTTGCTGTTCTTATTTAGCAAATCAAGTGTTGTTCAAATTTGTTTTGAGTGTTGTGAGTTGGTTTGGGTTAGGGCTTTTTGTTTGTTTGTTTTTTAACTACTGAATTATACATTATGTGAATTACCTTAAAAAAGAAGTATTATATTGGGACTACTCACTCTTGATTTAAGTTTAAAGAAAGACTTCAGCTGGTTCTAAGGTACCAACTACCATGATTTACCCTAAGATCTTATTGAATTTTTTTTTACTTTATTTTTAATTCTGTGACTTCATATTCTTGCAAAAAGAACAGCTCCAAGGTTAAGTTAGCTTAAAAAGTCTCAGTAAAGGTATTTTTGTCTCAACTGTCTCTTGTTCTGTGAATAATGTACTGCATGCTAAGTAATCTCTTGTGGTGTAAGATGGGTAATGGTTCATGCCCTATTAAAATTGTAAAACATGTCATATTTGTGTCTCATACCTTATTTACTTTGCACTTCACTGCTATAAAACAGTTAGCAGATGGAAGTGAAACACAGAACCCTGTGCAGTGATGGGAAACAGAGAAATAATCTGGTGGTATGTTTTCCTTGATTAAATTGTAGTTGGCACATGGATGCAGGACTATTTGGCTAACTTAACCATTCCTTTTAAGAAGAGAGTGAGGTGACAATAGTCTTCTATGGGTCTGGATTTTTTTGATAAAGTTTTGATTTTTTTGTTATTTTTATATCAACTTTTTTTCTGTACAGTAAACCCAAACACTTAAATATGAACTTGGGGCCACATCCCCTTCCCTGTCTGGTTGTGATTAGAGCTGAAGATAATTCTTAAAAATTTAAAAATAAACACAAATTCATTGCTCTTGCAGGAATTCTGCAAATATATAATTTCATTATTTGTATTATTTGCTAATGTAATACTGCAAAACTTATATTAACTTCAGTATGAAGTCTATTTGTCTTAATAAAACTATAGTAAAAAGCCTATGTTAGTGTGGTCTTTTTCTGGGCAATTTAGGTGATGTTCACAATAATTGGGAATAAACATTAATGTGCAGATAAGCATTTGTGAAATTTTGAAACAAAGGTTTAATGCAAACTGTATTGTTATAAATTTTTTTATACTGTTTAAATTAAGAGAAAATTACTTTGAGTTAAAGCTTAAAAATTTAAATAGCATTTATTTGCACGTATGTTGGTAACTAGTGCTGTTTTGAGAGATTTCACGAGTAGCATTACTTCATTTTCTGGAATCTGTAGCGATAGTGAATTGGTGTTTCTAATGTCTTTAAACAAACAACTTTAATACCAAACAAACCAAATCGACCAGGAAAGGTTGAAATGAGTCAGTGTTCTGATAAAGCTAGATCAGAAGTCCTCCTCTATAGAAGTAAGCTGATTAAAAAAAAAGAAAAAAAAATTTGCATACACACGTATTTGTAAAATAAGGTATTCAGGATACTATTCATCAGTTACTGAATGCTGATGCAACTTCTTGAAGAGAAGTCATTTTGTTGCTATTTTCTGTTCTCTGCTAAAATTTATTTGATGGGGTTTTTTCAGGTAAACACCTGAGATATTTTTTTACTCACTAAGCTTACATTATTTTTTGCTGATATTGAGTTCTCAGTCTTGAAAGTAAATATTTTCAAATTTTAAATTTGAGGTTTTAAAAAAAAGTCACTGTACTAGTAGGCTGTCCATTTGTGATGATCAAGACATGGTTAAAACACAGAAGCAGGTCCCTTAAGCCTCTGTACCTGGGTGAAAAACAAAATACTTATTCTTTAAGGCTGGAAAATGAAATTCACTGCAATTCACTGTTATTTAGATCTGTGGGGAGGCAGCCTGGTTGAAGATAAGGTAGAACTTGCTGCAATGCGGTATCTTCATTTCGTAGGGTGCGTCAGCCACAGAGACTGTTTTACATCAGCAAGAATTGATGAGTATGGGTTGGGAGATGCTGACTGGTGTCTGCTTGACATGCAGTGGAAACTCATGGCACCTGCATTTTGCTGGAACGCTGTGGTAGTTGTGGCAATCAACACTCAGTACTGTGCTTTGAGCCATCTAGTCAGAAAAAGAGGGGGAACAAACTCAAAGAAAGTGGCTGAAAGTAATTCAGAAGGAGCGAAGTGTAACTGAGAACAGCCTGTGCTGAAGGATTTAAACCAAAGATACAGTACGTGTTGGTGTGCTTGCAAAGTCCCTGTGTGTAAAACTTGAGATGGAACATGGCAATTCAGTAAAACTGGGTGGTTTGCCCAGTGCTTTTTCTTCCAAGCATAGTTGTGTAAGCCTCTTCATTCAGTCTCACAAAGGATGACTCGTTACACAAGAGACATGGTGAATTACATATGGATGTACTCATACAATCATCATGTTTTCCATCCCCTATTTATTTGCTTACCACCCAAAATGATTATTAGGATATTCTCAGCTGCAGAAGTCTTCCAGAAATCATTTGAGAAATAATCAGTCCTGTGAATAACGTAGCAAAGAAGAACAATGACCTCCCTTTCTCTGGGACAGCATGCCAAGAACACGATGAAGTACTTCAGTGTCTGAAAACATATGTCATAGTGCTAACTGAGGACATGCGCAAGCCACCTGAAATCCTTCGGGAATATTATTTTAAGACAAACAAGTTGATTCATTTCTGTGAGAAGTTTAGAATGTTCTGGAGATAATTCAACGAAATTTGTAATTTCATGTCCTTTTACAGTCACAGTCAGTTACTGTTTTCAAGGGCTACCAGCTTTTAAGGGCTGGAGACCCTCTGGTTGGAATGTGGCCTAGTACTCTGTATTTATTAACTTGGTGGAAGAGTTAAAAAGTAAGTAATAAAATATGACCATGATACATATTTAAGAGGAGTATTTGGGAAATTCTGATATGCCAGCATTAAATTAGAAGTTTTATATTGATGACAGCTCCTAGAAAGCTTAATTCTGGAAGACAAGATTTCACCTGTTTATTCAAACAGTTCTAAAATTTGGTTTAATATTTGGAAGGGTAACCAGAGAATATTGTAGACACTGGCTAGAGAGGGTTGTTACTTTCTTGTGCATACTGATTTAACATTTAAAAGAGGGAAAACTGAATGGTAAGTGTACAAAGAAGGAAGGTGTAGTTGTCACCAGTCTATGGCTCCATGAAAACCACTGCTGTACCTTTAGACGTGTGAGATGTGACAGACTCTACCTCCCTCAACATCTTCAGATGCCCTGGAAAGCCTATGACAGGCAGGGAAAAGTGGCTGACCTTCCCTGTTTATGTCCCCCAGCTGTTGTTAAAGTGGCAGGAGGAATGGGGGTCAGTAAGGGCCAGGAAGGAAGGCCAGTTGCAGCTCTTCCTCGATGGCACAGTGCTGCAGGGGGCAGGCAGCAGGAGGCTGCCACTGCCATGTGGCAGTGTGTTTAAGGGTGTGCTTCAGGGACTGCTGAGATCCCCCAGATGGGCTTATCCTGGGATTGTTCTAGTGGGGACTTGCTCATACCTGTAACCAGGGGGTTATCTGGAAGGTGATGTTCCTGCAACAGAAAAGGGAGAGGCTTAGAAGCGACAAGAGCAGATGGGTTCATGTCTGTGGGAGATGAGCATATACTCTTAGAAATAAGCTTGGGATTTCTGCTTTCAGTCTGCTGTAAGTTAGAGCTCTTAGGGTCCAGAGCCTTATTCTGGAGAAACCAACCAAACAGCATCTCATACTGGCCTACTTTCCATCTCTCCAAAGAACTAGGGATTAGTTGACTTTCTTCTCTTCTTTATTAATAGTTTGAGGGCTGGATGACTTTCGAAGTAAGCTAAACAAAAGTTGAGATCAAATTATTTCTGTGGCACTTGCTTTTAAAGATTACTATTGAAACTTCCCAAGAATTACAAAACCACTTTGAATTAATAACAACATCTGGAAGTTGTACTAACAAGGAGACATAAGGGGCATCATCTGTCCTGCTAAATTGCTCTCACTTGGTTTGTAAAATATCTAACTCCCTTAGCAGTACAGTTTCCCAGTTGGCTTTGTGGAATACAAGAGCTTTCTACATTCCTCTCAAGTATCCAGCATTGCTACTGCGAGAGATAGGTCTATATTCCTAAGACTGTGGACAAACAAAACAATTTATCTGGATTTTCTTCAGCCCTCTACTGACTTGAAAAATCTCATCTGTGAACATAAGGGTGCCAAGATTCTTTCTTATTCGTGGTTCTTTCAGGTGAAAAATGGACCTCAGCAAAAACCTCCAGCCAGTGAAGCTCTGACTCTGTTCTTGCATTAAACTGAACAAAGTTTAAAGCTGTGTGTATTTGGCGGTTCCTGTATTCTTGGAAGAGCATCCACTTATTTACTCAGTTGGTCACAAAATGTACTTTCCTCTTTACTTGTTTTCTTTTACTGTGGAGATAATTAACTAAAAATAAGGCCTCTATGGTTGGAACAGTGCATTGATAATTCTGACCTTTGCTCTTTTGACACCTTGTTCATCCATCAATTTTTATGTTACGAAAATATGCAGGTTTGGATTATGAATTAAAAAAATTACTTTTACCAATAAATCTATCTTGAAAAATAATTATATTCCTGAAGCAATGCCTGCATTGAATTACACAGACTGCAGCATTAGTTTAAAATGGAAAAAAAGTCGTACTGCTGAATTGTGTCTTGATGTCTATAAATGTGGTTTGTCCAGTTAACTTTTTGTTTAACTGTTGAGGTGGAAGTCCTTCTCTTCCACTCAGTCTACTCTCACTACTCAAAACCAGATTTTTGACAAACCTTTAGTATCGGTTGCTGGTAATTTCTGCTACAGTATGTTTATCATTCAAGATAATGCTTTACTAGTAACAGAAATACTTCTTCCCTTCAGTCTAATTGTGCATGTCATCATTAGTATATGTAGTATGAACTGTGTTATTTTCAATGTGATACAAAGTTGCAAGTGTTGGTATGCAGTGCTGCTATTTTCACAGTTAACAACAAATTATTTATTTCAATTAATTATTAAGAAACAACCAAAACCAAGCTACAGCTTCTGTAATATAAAAGTTGGCAAAAGTGATCTGCAGTTCTTTTGAGATCTGCCCTGAATTCTTGAAAGTTGGAGGTGGAATTCAACATCTCTATGTCCCAATATGTTTGCAAATTAATTATCATGGAGTGAAGGACTGAAGGCGGCCATTTGTATTGAATTAAGTCTTGTGAACATTTATGCAACTGCTCAGTAGATACTCATCAAACTTCACTTTAGGCTGAGTTAAATTTGTTTGCCTCAACTCGTCTCCACTGCTGGAAGATTGGTTGATACAGTGATGTTTCTTAATGTCTTGTGTAAATATATGCATGCTTTATTTATCCCCGTTAGTTGTAGTATCAATATTGAACCTTAATGTAAATATTTTTAATGTATTCATAGAGACCTCTTTTTTTCCAGCTGGGGCAGGGAACCTGTATAAGCCAGACATTTCTATTTTGCTTTAGTAACTTTATAATCACTATAGTAACCTCTCTGTGCACGTGTCACAATTTTGAGTTAACTTCTAAGAATGGGAGTGATTGGAGCTGCGTGAAGTGCTCGAGGAGGGAGAGGCTTTGTATTGAGGCATTTCTATGGCCTTGTTTTTACTGGAACTATATCACCTGGTATGAATTGTACCTGCTTTTTTACAATGAGGAGGCCTAGACATTATTTTCTTCTTCTGTCATTTCCAGGTTTTAACTCCTCATTTACAGCAGATGCTCTTATCCTAGCCTCAAAATCCATAATTTTGCAGTTTATGCTGTTAAATTTCATCCCACTCAAAGCAATCCAGCTGTGCCTTCTGCTCTTTCTCCATGTTAATGATGTTCCACAAGCTTCTGACAGCCCCCATTCTGGAACCATTTGTTACCAAAATTTGTACTATAAATATGTACATGCACACAGATGAACACACTTTTCTTATTGTATGCTAATACTTCTCTATTGCATATTACCTACCATCTACATTTGGATGTTTCTTAGATATCTTGCAATTCTTGTAATCCTAGTCTTTTCTCACTCAAATGTGGTTGTGGCATAGTAATGCTATGCTAAATCCGTATGTATTATAATTAATTCGTTAACTGGTTATATATCAGTTTGTCATTATATTCTTTGATAAATGTACTTTGCATTTTATCTCCCTTTTCTGTGTGATGTAAGGTATTTTTTTTCTTGGATATTTGTCCTGAAGCATTTCATACTCCTGACATCAGCTAAGAAGATAGCTGATTTCACCATTTCTTAGACACAAATATTTGTTTTCTCTTTTCCTAGACTAGCCTAGTCCCTGTTATCACTTCCTTTTTATCCTTCATTTTTCAGAGTACTAAAACACAGAGCTGCTTCATCAGCTGACATTTAGCATCTCTTGGATGGAACAGGTCCTTCAGTAATGAGCCTGATCCCTAGTCCATCATCTTTCTGTTACTTCTGCAATGTCCAGTTTCACTCCTTACACTGTTATTTCATTCTGTTGCCCAAGATTCTTACATTAGTGCACAAATATGTTAATTGTGCCAAACTAACCATGCATAGTTTCTTAGCTGAATTAATTCCCCCACATCATCAGTCTGTCAACATCACTCACTATTTTTCTTCTCTGTTCTCCAACCTCCTATATTCTGTTAACTTTTGAGTTTCACTGTGATGCTTCCCAGTCACCACCTACCCATTTTATCCTCTTTGTTGTACTTGGCAAGAGGCATGAAGCTTTGAAATGTTTTTTGTTGTTGTTGTTGGGTTTTCTTTTTTGTTGTTCTTTTGTGTGTGTGTGTTTGGCTTTTGTTTCGTTTTAATATTGCTTTCAGTAGGTATTGTTTTTATCAAGTCCTGTATTGGGATTTAAAGTAGATGACAGAGTTTGGGACAAACGTACCTGTTTCACAGATGCTACTTGATAAGTATTAATGGCAGAGGTTATTTCCCAGACAATGTGGAATTCCTGGCATTTGTGCAAGAAAGGTTATCAGTATTTTTAAATCCCTTAAGGGTGGTTGAGGTCATGCTTCTCTTTTCCACATCCAGGAATTAAAAAATTATCCAATGCTTCGTCAGCATAATGTAGCCCTCACAAGTTAGACTTTGATGCCCACACAAGACATCTGGCTATGTGTGGATGTAGAGTTTGGAGCAGAGTATGACTGTAATGGAGCAGGAAGAAGAGAAGAGAGCAGGACAAGATGCTTACAGTAAAGTCTTTTCTGCCAGTAATTGCCATCTTCTGCCTGTGAATCTCAGAATATGCTTTAGAAGAACAGCTGAAATATGATGGTGTGATTGAAATCTATCTCCTCTCGATTTCTTAGGACCTGTCTGCCACATTGCAACACAAAATGACTTGAAACAGCAGGGGGACTTTAAAAATCCAAAAGGCTGGTGGGGTTGAGATTAGATTAAATTTAGTCTGTTGTGCTGAAGTCTCCCTCTGTGAGCAAGCAGCAGGAAGGTGATGAGGATTTAGGCCTCAGGAAAAGTAATTTAATTGCTGATTACCACCAATCACTTTCCCAAATTCCTTTCCTCAGCTTCTGAAATAGTTGTATTTATCAGCCAGCTATCCAGAGAGATTTCTGTGTACAAATTGGCTGGAACTCTCAAACCCTGGATCTGAGTGGTTCCATGGGTATTGTAAATATCACAGATGAGATGCTGGACTCTGTAATGCCAATGTAAGTTTTGTTAATGACTTGCTAAGGTCGGGATTTTACATATAGTTACATATGTGTTGGACTTTCTTTTGGTCATACTCTGAGGGTGGGAAAGAGTTTGATTGTTTATCTAAAATGGTGCTGAATGGATCTCAAACTGATCCAGTGCTGCATCTGGATTCACTTTCACAAGGAACAATATGGAACAAAACTCTTGAATTTTTTTTTAATTGAAATCAGAAGTCTCGAAAGCTCTCTTGTTTTACTGTTTCATATGAAGGAAGGCTGGCAACTGCATGTTTTCTCAATTGAAGCAAGTTATCAGATTTTGAATATGCTACAATATATCAGGACTGCTCTAGGTAATAATGCAGTCATTATCAAAGGTATGCTGCAAGGCATCATGGTTGACATTTTCAAATCACCGTGTAAATCTGCCTGACACAGCTTTAAAAGAAATAAAACAAGACTGAAAGCTCCAGTGTTTAGTCTAAAAACACACATGGCCATGGTTGCTGTTTTAGCCTATGTGGGCTAACTGAAAGCCTTTTGTCGGCCCTCCGGCCTACTGAGTGGTGTCAGCTTGATTTGTGTGTTAATTTGCTGACTTTTCGGTTTGATGCGTTCCATTAAAATTCACATAAAGAGCCTGTGTGCTTTTGCTTTATTTAGCAGCTTTCCCAAATCTAAATGCTCTTCCAAAGACTGCCCTTGGTATCACTGAAAATAATAGAAGGAGCTTTCAGCATTTATTCACTTTTGGAATAATTTATTCGCCATTTATATGAAAGGATAGAGGGAGATGGGGAACCTTGTAAAGTGATGATATAACCAAACACAGAGAAAAAATCCAGAGGCAGTTTTAAGTGAATTTTCCTTTATGGAACAATCCTGAGTAAAATGATCAGTGGTGTCAGCCATGAACCACTTAGCATCAGCTCACCCTAGTGTCTTCCTGGCACCAAAGACTGTCCTGTTAAAGGATCCTCCTCACTCTACTCATATATCCCTGCTCTTTAGGTCTGGTTTGTTTGAGGAATATAACTTGTTATTGGCAGAGGTTGCCAGGAACCAGCCCTGGACTGGATCACAGTGCAGACTTGCAACTACGATGGTGTTTTGACATAACTTTTCGCTGCCTGTTGATGGCATGTGTGATCACCTGTGATGATTTTCTTGGGGCAGATGATCTGCCGTGGGCCTACCTTCCTTCCTGAAAGACATTCTTTCTGAAATATGAATTGGTTGAGCACTTCAGCTTGCACTTTAATGTTGGATGGAACAATGGCTAATTTTGTAGTGTTTGTATGGCCCAAACGGTGCCCCTCATGCTTTTCTAATAAGGAGACATCTGCAGGCCCACGTGTGGGCACTGGGCTGTCTATTTTCAACTAACCAGTGAAATTATGCTATGCTAATTACATCTCAGAAACTGAAGAGTCACACCTTGGAAGTGTTCCTTCCAAGAACAGCTCAGGAAAACAGTTCCTTGCATCACTAACATTATATCTATCTTTTGAGTCAAGACTAATCAAAAATGCATCCTCAGGAAGTGGTGAGAGGGTGTGAGTTTGGTGTAAGGTAAAATGCTCACAAATTGCCACTGAACTTCTAGTAAAAACAGAAAGATTTTTTAGAAGCAACTGTCAAGTATTATTTTCCTAGCTTCAATTAATGTCCCTCTGTGTCTGAAAACAAAAATTATATTGCCCATTATGTCAGCACCTGTTGTACATTGTTAAAAAGCTGACATACTACAAACCTTAAGCCACAATTCATGGATGAAGTCTTTGTTTGACCTGTTGCTGCAGCTGAAGCTCCCAGTGACTGCAGTGAAGCTAGGATCAGGCCCATAGCAGAGAGAGCCTCTACAGTTCTCTATAACCCTTTCACTATAATTTAAAAAAATTAGGTTTGTATTTGCCACCACTGAATGCTGTTTCCTTTTTTCCTTTCCACAGGCAGAGTCACCCCAGAACAGCTCAGTTCATACATTAAGCTTTTCAGAAATAACCTCAAAGCTTTGGAGAACCATTGTGGTCTTCTACAGCTTGTACTGGCCACAGTCCAGACTTTGAAACACCCTCAGACTTCCAAATGGGACAACTTCCTTGCCTTTGAGAGATTACTTCTGCAAGTATGCATTATGTTTAATTTTTGAATTTCCATTGCATTCTGTAGCTTGTATTTTTTTAAGAAGTGTACTGGATGTCTTGTTAAAGAACTGTTCCTTATTGCCAAACTGGTAAAAAGAATGGGAACTTACATACGTAATATTTTATAGCTTTTTCTAAGGACTTTTATAAACAAAAGGGTAGGCGTTAAAGGTGAGGTATACTGAATTGGGTGACAATTGTACATCTATATAAAGTTGCAATATGATATAACTTTTAGCATCGAGTAGGATTATTGTTATTATTATTATCATCACTACCAGCCAGAAGACGCTTCTTGAGGTAACATGCTGAATCAGATACAGAGGGGAGATTGTTATGATGTCAGTGTAAAACTTGTGTAGTTTGCTGAGTAGATGAAATCATAGTTGGAAATTCCATGCACACAAGAGAGTGAAGCTTCTCTTGTTCTCAACTGTCATCTACCCTCAGCTTTACCACCACCACATTTTTTACAACATTCTGTTGGTAACCACAGTATTATTTACATACCATTTTGTATCACAGGAAATTAAGAGTTAGTGGTATATTGAACTCTATCCTACTAACCTTTGGAGATGTACCAAAGAAAGGAGTAGTTTTTTCTAAGAACCTGGTAGAGTTAATTTCTGCTGCAGTTCAGGGAAAGCTCAAAATTTTTCTTCCTGTGCTGTCTCTTCTGCCATTGTACTGTTTTTAAAGGTACCGTCTTCAGAAACCCTAGCAAGGGGCAAGTCTTCATGAGGTAACTCCTACTGAAGTTAGAGTCAGCCTTAAATGAGGGAAATATATAGTGTTGCTCTCAACTAAAACCAGATGCTTCTGTAAAAATTAGCTATCTTTTTCTAGATGTGGAAAACAAACAATCAACCTGACTCTCCCCATGATCTTTGGCAGCAGGATAAGATCCCTGATCCTTTAAGAAGAATATGCCCACACTTTATAGCTTTGTAGTCATTGAATTTCTGCAAGGTCTGGGGAGAAAAAAAATGCAAAACTTAGATAGTAGCATGCTCTTGACTACATTAATTTTAAAAACTATTCTCTCTTGATAAGACTGAAATATTTTTTAATACCATTAGCAACTTTCTTTCTCTAGTTAAAAAATGAGCAGATCTCAGGTAAAAGATCTCATTGCAGCCATTCTTTAGTTTGTCTGGACTGTAGAAGATGGGACTGATGACCTATAGTCCCCTTCTCTCTCCTGTAGTGAGTCATGTCAGATAGCTCTTCTCAGAAGCTAAGTTCTGTCTTAAAACCAGTTCAGCTTTAGAATCAAAATAAAGCTGCAAACTCAGCATTGTTTTCACAGCAACAGACAGCTGCCTATATAAAAGCCATGCAGTAAATCAGCAGGGAGTAGAAAAACAGAGGTAAGAAACAACCAAACTATACATTTCATGAAAAAGAAATGTTTAACAAGCACTGTCATAATCATAGGTGGCTTTGGATTCTACCCACTGCCTTCCACTCGTCATAGTAGGGTAAACTGTGCTAGCCAAAGCAAACTTTCTAGGCTAACATTTGTAGCTGTTCCTTAAGCACATACTCATTTTCAGTAGTTCAAACAGCAGTTATTTTCAATTACATGGACTCTGTTTTGAAGACAGTTTTCTGAGTACATGGCCTGTCTCTGAGCTGTTGACAGGGGTTTGTAAGAAGAGCAAAGTACTGAGACCCAAGATATTTTTATTTAAAAAAAAATCGACTAAGACATTACATTGTGAATGGTTGGTACATAGCACACTACACTAAATTGTATGTTTATTGTGGTAGTTTATTTCAGCAGTACTCCTGAGAAATTATTTAGCATATTTGTTATGTTTCAGGTGTTTTAAAATAATAAAGAATCATAGGTAAAAAGTAATTGTTTCAACATGAAAGTAGTATTGTTTCTGTTGTGTATTGGACCCACATAGAAGACAACTTTGTTTGTGAAAGATCTGCTGGGAGTAATATTATTAGGCTCTGACAATGTAGGAATTCTAGATTTTTCGCTGATGGATGCATGTCAGACTCCAGCTGATGTTAAAGGAGATAATCCAGTATAAACAACTGGTGTTAGAATCTCAGATTTCCCACAAAAATAAATCTGCGCAGTTTTGGAATTTCTGTCATTGCTGGATCTCTCTGATGGGTCTCATGATTCTCTGCTTAGTCTACTTTGTGCTTTTCAGAAGAAAAAAACATTGTTGACAAGAAGCCTTTAGTCTAACTCTTACATTAAATAATCTTTTCTGTTTTTCTCTTTCTCCTTGCTCCTTGATTCACTCCTTTTACTTGCAGGTACTCAGTTCTAAAATGTCCTGCTAGAGGCAGAAAACAGCCTACTTCTACTATTTTATCATAACTAAAATCTCTTACTACATTTTTCAGACTTATGTTGGCTCAATAAATTTTTTACATCTGCATCAAGAAAGTTTGGGTTTGACTGGAAGTGCACCTGCATGCTTACCACAGAGTTGTCCTCTCCTTAACTGGGATGGATGGATGGTCTGAGAGCCAAATTGGATTTCAATGGAATCATGGCCGTGACCTCAAAGGAAAGAGGATCATGTGCTGGTTAAAAGTAATACATCAGAATGATTAACCTTGTTGATCACAAATTTTCTCTATGTTCTGCTGCTCTACCTCTGCAGATGATAGAGCTTTCACTACCCAGAAGTTTTAAATTATGTGTGAATTGAAACAGTATATCCTATTTATCAAGGAGATATCCTGCCCCATTGTATTTTCCCTCTACTGGGGTCCTCTTTCTATTTTTTCTGATTCTGACCATCCATAAAACTGATAGATGGGAAGGGGAACACAAGCTAAATACTACACCAGACTGCCTGTAACTCCCCAGTATTCCTCATGCAACTGCCTTATTTCCTTCAAGAGAGGGTTTAATATTTAGGGAGGTAGCCAAGTAAGAAAGAGTGTTGCCACTCCATACTTTTTAGCTATACCCCTCTTCTTCTAAAATGTATGACTTTAATGTGGGTTCATTAAGCAGGATGGGCCCGTAAAATACAAGAGCACAAGAGGAGCCATCTCCAGGGTAAATAATATGTGACACTGTGAGAGAAAAAAAATGTCGTTTTTATCTTATAATACTTATATATTCACTGAGAGTGATTTCTGCCTCCAAATTCAGTTTAAAAGTAAGCAGCAGACAGTGTGAATGGAGCCATAATTATGACTCAAGGGAAAGGGCTGTTCCTCTTCGAAGGGCGCTGCTATGAAATTGCCTGGGTTGGGTGCTACCTCTTAGAATTGGCTGCGTTGTTCTGGCATAATTTTGCTCTCAGATTTAAGAGTAAAGTACTTGTCATACTGAGTAGTAGTCTATTTTGTTAATAGCCCCATCCATTTAAATTCTAAGGTTGGATTTTGTTCAGTGACCTCTCCCCAGAGGGGGAGATGGGTGTTTCTTCTTTAAGATGAGGATATTTTCTTCTTTTTTAAGATGTCTAACCTTCCTTTTAAAACTGCAAAAATATACCAGCACTGTTGTCTTAAAATAGCCATATTGCTCCAAATAAGGAAATCTGGAAGATTATTAAATTCATTTTTATTATAGTGTTGGGAAGGGAAATGTTGCTTCTTTTTCATGGCAAAGAGTTTTTGTACCTGCTGACCAGCATTTCACAATTTACCATGAAATTTGACATCTTCAGCATTGACCTAGAAACCATGATGCTATGATGCTACCATTGGATCTCAGAACTGGTTTGTGATGCTGATTAATGTCACATAATCTCAAGAGTAATTGGAATTAAATTCATACTAAATCATACTAAAAAAGCCCCACAAACCCAACAAATCCATAAAATTGATACCTAACACATTCACAGCTTCACTGTATAGATGGGTGGATATGGTTACCTTTATGATGCCTATCCGGCTAAAAATCGTTTCAGTTTTCACCTATTTGAATTGTCCAGCTTCTCACACCAAGTCCTCTCTGAGCTTTGACTCTTTTAATGACCTGCACTGTCTCTGAGGTAAGTGCTTTGATGATCGAGCCTGTGCTTCCATACATGGCATTTCCCAGCTAAGGCATCAGAAATGTCATCAGTGAGTTTGGAAATGTCCTGTTTCTAGCAGATATTGTGGACAGCTATTCAGTTGACCTGACAGTCCTGTTGCTCTTGGATTTGAGCTCATGATCAGCCTACCTAGCTCAACAGTGTGTTACTTCTATGCTAGTCTCTGCCAGGAATATACAGGTGGGCACTGCACATCACTTGGACTGCTTAGAAAAACCAATACAGTGTGGCAATGCCAATTAGCAAACAAAGGTCTCAAAAGATAGGCTACCATCTATCTGTATATCGAAGTTGTTATTATGTGTGAATTCGGTATAGAATATGTGATGTATCTATCAAAATGGTTATCTTACTCCTTTTCAAAGGATGACTTGGTAGTTTTTTAAATTTTACCATTTCTTTTTCACTCTTCTTTTTCCAAAGCTTTGCTATAATAAGAAAGAGAACACTGTAATATTTCAGCAAAGTTTTTAATGACTCCTGGTAATAATATAAGTAGATCAAATACTCTGGTGGTGGAAGCTGTGTACATATATTTACATGGAGGGCTCTTGACTGTATAGTATTTTCATGTTTAAAATTCCAAATACTAATTAAATAATATTAACGCGTTTTATTTTATTTCTGTTTTCTCGTTTTGGTGCTGTAAAATTTGTCAGAAGGCAGTTTTTATTTTTGTCCTTGGTGTCTTGAGAAACAGAAAATACAGACATGTTTTTAAGAGAAACAGAAACTTCATGCCAGATGTCATTCCAATGTTTTTACTTTTCTGTTGGCGGAAAGTGGTTATGAGGTTAATAAAATGACATCATTCTTTCTCCTATGAATATTGGAGTGCAAACTCACAAAAAAAAAAAAAAGAAGTGGAAAAACTGCAATACAGCTGAGTATTTTATATTGTAGTTAATGTTTCAGTAGCAAGATCTAATAGCTAGGTTGTTAGTAACCATTCCATCCTGTGCTGTGGTTCTCTTCCATTTTTACAAATGCAGGGTATGCATGACTCATTACTTCATCAAAGGTGACATTATTATTTATTTGCACATATTATGGTAGGCGTTGCTTACACATGCATGCCTGCACAGAACCCTCTGCCAATAAATTTAGAAACTCTTAAGACACCAGCTTGCAAATTTTCTGTGCCTAGAACTCACTGTAGTTTTCATGCTTCTCTACAGGGTACAATAGTTACTGGATGACTTTTATTGACTCTAAGCTGGAATAAACCAAAAGCTTAAGCATCAGTTTCAGGCTGCTGAAGTAAGAAGTTTGATAAAAAAAAGTGAGGAAATAGAAAAGCTTTTGGAGTACTTCCTCTTGCTCTGCAAGAATAATTCATAGTTCAGCCATAGAGACCTTTATTTCTACATAGAATAGATTAAGATCAGTGACATTCCTTGTTGTTATTATTTATATTGCTTTAGTCAACACGTAATTTATAATTACATAGCTCAACTCCGTGCAATAAATAGTCTTTTTGGTGACCTACAATATTGATCAATTAATCTCTTTAGAAGAGATATTGCGACAGTATTTGGAAAGAAGACCCATGATGTTAGCTGCCGGTATTTAGAGATTTTACATTTAAAAAAATAAATCTTGACATTTAATCAGTCACATTTCAGCATAAAGCTGCATATGGAATTAATTGTCTTGGTGGGAGTTTTGCATGATACCATGTTGATTGCAAAGGTCGTCCTTTGGAATTTGGTTTGGACACTAGAGAATAAAATGTAATTTGTTGACGAGGTGAAAATAGTCATACATCAGTTACTTAAGGTTCCAAATTATTTACTATAAGGTCTTGTTTAGCCATTTGTTTGTTAGACTTGCTGCATTTAAAGTAGAGTCATGTCCAGAACATGTAAACCATTTGGATTCTGCCTTTTTACATGTGATATTTTTGACATTGCAAGTATTTATTCTGTATAAATTTTATGTTGCATTTCATGGCCTTGCTTAAAAACTGATGTATACAAGCCATGAAATAGTGTTACTTCTTGACACCTGCTTCACATGGTCTCAGATTGTTTCTTTTGCTTGCTCAATGCCTCTTACATTCATGATACCTTGTTTCTAACAAGAATTCAGTTGTATTTATGTGTTTTCTATACATTTCTATAAAACAGAGCCCTAAATTGCTGGGAACACCTCGGTGTTACAGCAATACAACAAAAACAGTGGACTAAATTTGAGGAAGTGATGAGCTCTTTTGAGTGTGTTCGATTTTGCGCACCGTCTCTGACAGTCCATAGAGAAGGAGCTTATTGGTTACAATTCAATTCCATGTGCTGAGAGAGCTTGATTATGAACCATTTCACAGGTTTGGCATGCCAGAATTAAGTCATTCCAACAAGTTTTGCTCAGAAGAAAGATGTGTGTGTGTATGTATATTTACACATATAAATTCTTTTATATGTGTATAAATTCTATCTATATGTGTAGATACAATTCTTCTAGTCAAAATAATTTTCTGTGAGTAGAATGCTCTTTTCAGACTACTTTGAAAGCAAAATAAAATACATTAAATAAATGCTTTGAGAGTGAACAGAAGCTATTTTTACAGACAATTTATTAATCTGTTGAAAGAAAACTAGTTTAAGTTTTTCTAACTCTGGCTGACAAGAGGTTAAAATATTTTAAGTGTGGTTATGATATCACATGGGAGTTAAGAATATCTTTCTGTATTCTTGTCAAAGAAATGTGTTTTCATAGGGTCTTAAAGTTACAAAGTACTGCCATTGTGCCTCTTATTTAAAAAGCAGAGACCTCCCTTCCTCATCCTGTGAAAGAGCTAGTATTTTGTATCCAGACACAGGTCACCTAGAGCCTCTAAAATGAGCACTTCATGAAGAAATGTCTTTCTTAAGTGAACAAATGTCTACATCAATAAAATTTTAAAAGCTTTGTGGGAAGAAGGGGCTAAACAGATTAAGTCAATTGAAACTGTTAAATTAAAGTTCTGTGTACAAAACCAAAATACTTCTTGTAAAATGAAAGAATTCCAATGTATAAATGATTGTAATGGGACCCAGCTTTTCAGGGGGGAAACCAGAAAATGACTATTACCTCCTCTACACATACACACATATTTATTTTGTTAAAAGTTTAAACACTTAATACCTTTGTAACATAAACTGCTTACTTTCTGTAAAAGATAACATTAATGGGGCTGAAAGACAGATGCCCTGAATCCCTGCCAGTATATGTAGAGGAGTCGTGAGGAGGCACAATATTTACAGTATTGAACAAGTCACCATTTACTCATGCACAGATAATTGTGCTCCAAGAGGCAGTTTTTGTTGTGTGTACTCCCAGTAAGCCCTTGCTTTGCTCTAGATATTGCTCCACTGATGAGAGTTGTGTACTACCTGATTTCCATTAGATGCAGGATCTGATTTCCCGTCCCTGCTTCTGAGGGAGATTGTTGACACCCTCACAAAAGAAATTTGTCTTGCTTCTTTCTGTTTTGAGTTGCACAGGACAGGCTGTCATACATGAAACAGGTTTTATAAAAACGCGTTTCCTAAAACGTGAGAATTATCTCCAATAGTCTGGGCAAATCTCAGGGCTTATTAACCTGCAGAAAAATGACATGAACTATTTTGGATCTAAGAAAGTGGAGTCGTCAAGCACTCTTGGCAGCAGCATCTTTTATTTTGGGAGGCAGAGATTTGTAAGCAGTGCCTTTTTAGGTGTGGCTTCTGTGGTCACAGGTAAGCAGTGCAAGACTGCAGATTCATCTTTTTGCCTCTTAACTACAGAAATCCTGTTAGCAATACCCATTCATCAGCCTCCTGATAGACAAGTTAATTGGCATGATTTTGCTGAGTACTGAATCAAGTGTGTTACTATGGTGTTAAGTCTGTGCTAATAAGCTCATTAATTTGATGTTTATTGTGTGTTACTGGCAGGCAAAGTCATATATGAATGGAGATGGGAAGTTAGGCAGCTCCATCTATGCTCTAGCATTTAATTTTGTATCCATTTTGTTCACTATGATACTCATGGTTATCTGATACAAAGATTTGTTTGGTGTAATTTTTTTAATGCTTTCAGTCGAGATGGTTCACTCAGCTTGTCATAGTCTGAGTTAGAAAGGCAGGGTTTTTTTGAAGATGATACGTAGGATTTCTTAGCTAATAGTCCTAACTGGATTTTTCCCCTTCTACAGGTTTGGAGAAGGACTGCATTTCCTTTTGGATTTTTTTAAGCTTTCACTAATTATATCATAGCCTTTAAGGAAATGAGTATTGCCTTATTTTCACAGCCCATGTGTCCTCCTTAGGTAAGATTCCAGACACAGTTGTAATAATAATGAAATCAACACCACAAAGCATAGTGTATAGTGAGAACTTTACTTACAGGAACTGCTTATCATTTAGGTTCTTAGCTCAAAGGCAGTAATCACCAATCAAATCTTTTATCTGCAAACCAGTTTGATGGTGCCAGCACTGTATATGTGGGTTTGAGTGTGATCATATTGGTTTGTCAGCTTGGTTTTCCTTCCTTTGGAGGATATATTTGATTATTTCCTACAGACTAGCAAGGAAAAAGCAGAGAAACAACATATCTGAAAAGAAATGAAAACTTTACCATGGGCTATAGCCAAAATTAACAATGGGGCTGCCACATTGCATTCCCTCTGTCTCCCCAATTTAATGAGTTGTATATTTCCCTTTCAACTGGCCCTCAGACTTCCTTGGATCACAGACATTTCTGTGCACATGGAGCATGCATAGACATACCAGTGCACATTACTTTCAGTAGGAAAGCAAGTATATTCATAATTTAATTTCACTTATTTGTTACTTTTCTGAGCTTTCAGGCCAGCAGAGATCGGGTGGTCTTGGACTTAACTGCTTTTCCTGGCTTAAGATTTTATCTTTTACATGTGAAATGGATCTGGCAGTGTGTTAGAGAACTCACAAAACTGTATTGTTTTTGCCTCTTTTCAATGACAACCCCGCTCCCAAAGGGAGCTGCACAAAGCTACACAAAGAGACAGTACTAAACAACAAGTTGATGTGTCTCAGTCCAACTATGGAACCATGGTAGATTTTTGTTCATTATTATTACATCATTTTTTGCAGATGTATAGATTTTCTTGATATCATTTGCTCCCTTCCAGTAAAGAAGGCTTAACTCTCCTTGTCCAGGTTAGAAAAGCAAGTCTTGTTTGAAGGCAACATGCTGACTCAGCCAGCACGATATTAATGGAATTTTACCTCTGCAGTAGGCCATGAAGAATAACTTTTAAAATCAGATCTGGCTTGCCAGAGGTCTGCCTGTATAATACTTACTGCTGTGCATCCTCTTGAAGATGACCAGATAGCTCTACTTAAAACAGAGTTGATAATCTAACTCTTTCCACTTGGAGAAGTGTAGAATATTAGAATTTAATTAAAGAGGTTACTACATCTGCTGTCCCAAAGGTATGTGTAACAGACAAATGACTCAATCTAGTAGGTGTTTCCCACATGATCCTGAGTTTTCCTGGGAAGTCAAGAGAGATTTCTTCTAGTGGTTGTCTTTCTTTAGATTTTCTCCAGTTCACGTCTCTTCAGCAAAGTTACCTTTTATTGCCATGAAGTTTCTCTGGGAACTTTCTTGATCTAAGAAGATGTCTCTTTGGAAGCTTGCCTGTTTCACCTCATGGCAATGTTTTTGAGCACAAGAGCATTAAAGTCAGCATACTATAGACCTGACAAAGCTGCCTGCTGGCTATGGTGTTCCTGGCTCAGCACAGAGCAGTGTGAAGGCCGATACAAGACACTGGTGTAACAAGACTGCTTCATTCTCATTTGTCCCCACCTTCCCCCAAAAAGCAAAAGGAAATATTTGTTCCATACCTATAAATTTACCTGCATTTACCTTATCTGAGGCTCCTGTAGCATTGTATTCTCTGTGTTTACTGTTCTGCGTATTTAATAGGAATGCTTTGTTAATTAAAAATGTGGTAGGCATAGAAGAAAAAATTAAATTTCCCTCTGGATGTCCACCCTGCACCACCCCATCCCAGATTGTTTGCCTTTGTGTGCCTTTAAAACAAATAGCATATGGTTCTGTGACTGTTCCTGTAATTTAAAGTAGTCATGTTGCCTGCAGAAATGAAGGGCACCACGCACACATAAAACTTGCACAGTATTTTCTAATGAAATGCGACAGCCCATTTGTGCAGCTGTGTCTAATAAGGCATGAATACAGTTAACTGCTGTTTACCTCCTCACATTGTTTGTTTGAAGTACAGAAATGCTGTACATTCACATTAAGCAATTCAGTATAGAAATCTGACTTGGACTGACTATTTATGGGAAGTATTTAATAATTTTGTAGCAGGTTAAAACATATGGTTGTAGTTACAATAAATAAATGACTTGGTCCATAAACCATTGCCATTCAGCGCAACTGTCACATTGATGTAAGTTTATCCTTCAGGGGAATAAAATGTAGATAACAGTTAAGTAATAAATGACAGTCTGGGTCTTTGGGGAAGGGAAAAGTTTCAAATTCTTTTTAACGAGGGCATTTGTAAGAGAAGAGGAAAAGGTAATGTGCCAGAGATGAGAAACTCTCCAAACACGTTTTAATTCTACCCATCAGGTTTTCTTCTAGTATTTCTTCCCTACCCCTCCCCAAGTCTAGGAAAAGTAATATAGCTGCTAAGCCATAGGCAGCAAAGAATTCACACATACTTCATAGTTATATCTGACTTACCCTTGCATAGTACTGCTGCCTTTCCTGAACAGACCAGAAGTATTCTTCTCTGACAAAAAATAAGGAGCATTTTCCTTTAGTTTTTAAAAAATGTCTCTGGTTTTGTCTTAACCAGAGTATTTCTTAACCCAGTATTCTTTTGCAACACAGAAACAAAGATGACACAGTTAAATTTGGGAAGATGTAGGCACTGTATTAAGTTATCTGTAACTATTAATAGCTGTAGCTATTAAATGTATTTGCTCAGAATATTGTTTTCCAGTACTAGGGTCAAAGTGTTCTTAACATAAAGGATCGCCGAGGAAGACTGGCACAGGTCCTCAATGGCCTCTTTATTAACAGATATTTTAATAACGGTTGTGATGTCCCTGGTGTCCAGGCTCTCACTGGCTTGGTTTGTTTTAGTTCTGTTTGCATTTGAAAGTGAATTTTTTTCATTATTCTTTCTTATATCTATTTTAACAGATACAGTTATGATAAGAGCTCTGAAAGTCTCTGCTTATGTAATAAATACAAAAAATTAAAAAAGCTAAAATCTTTGGTATCTTGTACCACTACCTAAAGTTCATTATCTGTAATGGACAGTAGCCTTATCTGGATGTAAGTCTTCTATTGTAACTGTATGATACATAGGAATAAAATTCAAAATACATGTTCTTGTAGCAAAAGAAAGAAAAAAAAAACAAATGAAAAGCTCTCTTAACCTTCTCACTTAATTTAATTATCCTGCCTCCCCTCTGTGTAGGCTTTTCCTCACTCTGTAGATGTATTTTCTGTCCACATCATTTAATTTCTGGAATTCCACATAAAATACTCAATACTCAAGGAATCAGTACATGACATTCAAGTACTCAGCATTCCACAGCAATTCTGGAAAGATTTAGAACAGCTCAGTTATAACCTTCTGTGTCCTCTTATCTACTGTTTCTCCAAGCTTGTCTTAGTGAGAGGTTGGCTTTTGCCACCATTACTGGAAAGCTGATGCTTCTTCTCCTGTGTCCCCTGGAAAAAAAGACTGTTTTCAAAGCTACCCACTGTAGGAGAGAAATGGTTCACTACAACTTCTCATTACATCTTCAGAGATGGCAGCAGACATGCAAGGACATACACTGCTGCTGCTGCTGTTTCAAGGGAGTGTCAGTCACTGACATAGGCCAGGTATTGCATTGTTTACATGCTGGTTTAGTTTCATCTGCTTGTTTACTGCAGAGAAGAGGTTGAATGTACTGAAGACACATGTGCCAACTCTTAATTGGTAGGGGTCTGACTGCATGCATTGGCAACAAACGTACAGATTGGGAAGGAACCATGTGTTTCAGGGGACAGAGTAGCTGTTAACAGGAGTTAACAAGTCTTGTTAACAGCATGCAAAACTTCAGCAACTAGCTTGAGGTTCTGATTTCACTGAGTTTTTGTGGCTACATGGAATGAAATTTTTTTTATGTATGAATTCACCGATGTAAGACCAGCAGTTTGAACTTCAAACGTCAGCAGCTGCAAATGGTTTTGTTGCCTCTGTGAAATTAATTGTTGCCTAGCCTATCACATTGGGCATTTGTGTTTTATTCATGGCCAGAGCGAAATCTCTTTTAGAAGTGATCACTAACACAAAATGAATGGTTTCTTTAGTATCTTGTGGGTGGACTTGGAGAAGAAAAGATAAGCATGGAGTAGTGTGCCTCTTCTCATCCTGTTTCCCTTCTGTAAGTCAAAAGAGGAGATGCAGTTCTAAGACATCACTAAGGCACTCTTGCCTGGCACCAGTTATCTTGTCCTTTTCCTGCATGTGCTGGTCATAGGAGTTTTCTTTTCATAAAATGCATAGAGCCAGAGGATACCCTTAAATATTTTAACTCTTAAATGTTTTCAGGCACATGGGCTCTCAAACAATGGTGGAAACAGCAACTCATGGATGACCAGGTGACCTGTTTTTCTGTCCTTAAGAACTAAAAATAATTTACATATTTTTGGTTTTAAAGCATTTGCATGTCATCTTGGTGTGATTATTGGCACATGTTGTATTGATTCAACTTTATTGTCACATTATTCTCTCACATTCAAGGGCCACATGTGCTCCACATCTGGTGAACATTCAAAGGCCTTTTGGAAAACATCACCATGTTTTTGTTCTTAAAAATGCTTATGACAAATATCACACTCTTGCATCTGCTTCTTCTATTGGTTGCAAACAGGATGCACTAGGCTGTGTCTACTGTCCAGTTACAAAACCACCAATGATAACACACTACATTTCCTGTTAACTGAAGTGATTAACTGCTTGACTGTTGGTCCTTGTTCCTTGCACCAGAATGACTGATAGGAATGAATAGGAATGCTCTCTTTTATAGTTATTCATGATCAAATATAATCTTGTTTTTGAGGAGGGCATGCTTTAAAAATTGCTAGCATAGTATTCAATATCAAAAATGTCCAAGAAACTCTCCAGAAAACATTCTGGAAAAAGTTGAATGTTTTCTGAGAGATCTGCCAGTACTGTTCCAGTTTGGTACATTGCTCAGTGCATTTTATAGTGTGACTGCATGACTATTTACCACGCTTCCTGACAATGGCGTTACTTTATCGTGAACGTCTGATGGTGTGGAGTATAGGCATCGTGAATGCCATCTGTTTAGAATATGTGGTTCCCTGTACCAAACCAGTTGCATGCAAAGAATACTGCAGTGTGATTTTCACACATTATTTATTTTGTAGGGCAAAGTTAAAAATCATGATTAGCATCTTCTTACATTTTGCCCTTAGGTGCATATTATATAAAATCTCATTTGGGGATACCTAAACCCAAACTCAAACCTGAAACATGTTTAGTTGGGCTTAGAATGAAGGAGAAAATATTCTCCTGACTCAATAATGAACTTCATTTCTCTTTTGGGACTTGACTTCTGACACAGAGAGAAGGCCAAAATAAAACCCAGACTGAGTGAGGGCCCCGACTTAAACCTGCTTTTAATTAAGCCTTGTAAAGGAGCTTTTCTGCTAAAACTCTCAGGTTGAAGAGTTCATGCAAAAAAACCTCCCTGTGGCTTATGAACAGCCAAAGTGGGGACATTCAAACACACATTTTTGAATAGTTTTAACCAGAAAAAAATCCAAGTGAGAAAGTGCACGTTATTTATTCAATGCAGTTTTTAGCGGGTCACTCCTTTTCCAGTTATCTTACTTTTTCATTATTCTCTGTGTTTCAGTTTAAAACTTAATGCCGCTACAAGATGTTTTGATATTAACAAACATGAAAACTAAATTGCTTTGTTTTCCTTTTTTCCTAATTGCACATAAATCTGACCCAGTTCATCTGGACACAGTTACAGGGCGTTAGACATGTAATACACATTTCAAATCAGAATCCTTGCACCAAGGCAAAGGTCAAAGTAATTTTCTTGTTTGTTTGTTTTTAAAGGGATTAAATAAATGTAGTTTTACCACAAGGAAAATGACAGCCCCCATTGCTCAATTATGGCTTTGAAGTTCGCATTTAAATGGGAGAAGAAAATTCTGTCTGGACCAGTGACAGGGATAATTTCAGAAGTAAAGTTTGCGTGTTTTCTGTGCAAAGTGCTGTTCTTTGTGCAAGACTTCTGCTAGATCACTTACACTATCAACCCCAGACAAGTGCTTATACCACATTAAAATAAAACCGTGGCTTCAGTGACAGGCTGTAAACAAAAGGGGTGGGATACAGTTAATGGCAGCAGTGTAGCGCTAAAGAAAAATAAATAATTTCCTTTAACTTGCAACTGGCAAATGCCCAAATCCTGAAACATCATCAATCATCCTTGATGACTAGATGAGATCATAAACTGAATGAGGAAAAATAAACTTGAATTTAACTTAAATTGTGATTGGCGCAGTAAAAATTAACTTTAACCCAAAAAGATGTTTTTTTCTTCCAAAACATTTCTAATTACCAGCCTTCTCAACTTTTCCCCACCCATTGCAGAACTTCCAAGTGCTTTTTACTGTTGGTAATGTCATCCTTCCATGTCTGTTTCAGCATATGCTTTCAGTTTTTATGTTGAGAAGCAAGCTGCTTTTGCGTTTCTTCCAAAAAAACATTTTAAGTGTAGTCTTCATGTAAATACTGAACATCATGTTATTCAAAACCTCATAATTCACCAGTCTACCAGCTGAATAATGTAGCAGGCATAGAAGATTGAGAAGCAAAGAATGTTATACAGACCAGAAGAGCTATTCTGACAAAAATCTGTTGGGGAAATACTTCCTGAGAAAAAATACATGAAGTTTCTTTTTCAGTTCTTCACACATCTACAGCTTATTTTGAACAAAATACACACTCTAGGGAACAGTTATGTACTGTCAGGAAAATTGACTTGATATTTTAATTTTTACAGCTGTTTGTGTTTTGCACCAGGACTTTTTACAAAGTTTCTATATCATATTCCTTGAGAGAGATGTTTGTTCTCCTGAGTGAATGGCTTTACATATAACAGTTTAGTTCTGGAAAGTTGGAGAGCTGGTAGAAATAGTACTAAAATTCCACCAATCGTATGAAGTCCTGACATTGTGACGTCAGTTTTGGAGTGGGCAAACTATATAATTGTTTAAAAGATAAAGCAGCATGTCACAAATATTGCAGTCAGGCAGTGATCATTACCGATTATTTGAAAAACATCAGACATGGTTGGGAGAATCAATTTGACACTGATTTTGATAAGCAGTAAGCAAGGAGATTTTGTAGTTTTAGACCATTGGTTTAAAGGCAATGTTACATCCTAGCTATTCATGGCAAATACCAAGTAAGTTGAAAATATCAGTCTGGTTCTTAGGGGTCTAATTGATGCCAAATTGGCAGAGATTGAGGAGTAAGGGAGTTCAGGCTACCCTCTAACCTCCTGAGCTTTTGCATACTTACTTTATCAGTTGTGTAGATAAGGGCTTTTGCTTCACCATGCTGTCAATCTGGTCCTTGCTCTAAGATGAAAACACTGAAATTAATTATGTAGCTTGAGCCTGGGTTCAGCCATCCCCTGTGATATCAGATGTGTAAAGTAAACCTCAGCTGGTAATTAGTGTATTACTGATGAGTGTTGGGAACAAACTATGTGAGTGACCTTTTCAATAGATACTCTGAGAGGGGTTTTTTCCTCCCTTAATAAAAAAAAAAAAAAGGCATAAATGCTGACTTCGAATTGCTCTGATTATGTTGTGTTAAAATGGTGGATTGGTCATGCTGTTTATTTATTTATTTACATACTAAGATTTGAGGGGAAAACTGTTCTAGACTGAGCTGAATTTCTGCCAGCATATGATGATGCCACATTATTTTGTGTGGAGAGAACTTTGTAAGTTGAGAACTTGTGATTTTGGAGGAATGTCTTTCGAAGACTTGCTGCTCATTGCAGCTCAGAGGGATGCAGCCAAAATAGCATTTTAACTTTTTTTCCCCCAGTTATACATGTCGATTTTTCTGTCTGTGTTGACAGGAGACTCAGTTTGTGGATAGATGTTTATCCTTTTATATGTGATCATGTTCATGTAATCATTCTTGACAGAAGGTGGGGGCATAAGTACAGAGGATTTTGAGATAGCCAGTGTAGCTTTTGTGGGCGTGGAGGTTTTGACGTTAGTCTGTGCGAGTTGTCCCAGTGGCCAGTGAAGGAGTGTTTGGATGTGAGAACTGTGGGCTTTGTGGGAGTGCCCCGCTGTTGTCAGGAGAGGGAAACACAGCTACCATGCACTAGGGCCACACGGCCCTTCTAAGGCCACAGTGTCTTTCGAAAGGGCCAGTAGTAGTTGTTAATTGTAACACATTGTTCTGGAGTATTTTGTTTCAATTTTGCTTTACTCAAGTTACAATGTTTTTCAAGTGGTTCTACATAGAAATTTAAAACCTTGTCTTCAAAATTCATCATATGTTTAGATGAGATAGATGGCTAATGAAACATGTGACCTACTTCAAGGCTGAGAACTGGTGGAGTGGTACTTTAGGACCAATTCTCAGTTACTTTGCAGTTGGCTCAGTGTTTGCTAGCCTGGGCAGAAAAGAAGAGCTAGGTGGTTGTGCTGTTTCCGAGGAGAGCTGCTTACTGCTCAAAGCTATGTCAGCTCTTGCAAATCCCATTGGTACCTCAATCTCAGGATGCAGACTGAGTTTGGACATCCCAGTAGTCCCAAAAAATATTCAAATCAAGAAATTTTCCCCAATGTTTTGCCATTGCCATCCACAAAGTTGCCTTCACTGTGTGGTTTCTACATTCATAGCTGCAGCATCGTAGCCTGTTCTAAATTTCATGGCCATGTCACGACATGTTCTGAATTTCATAGCATTCTTTGCAGAGAATGGCATGATATGCCAGCTTTTATATCTCACTCCTGCTCTTTTCCTAATGTTTGGATTATTATTGGTCGTTTGGTTGTTGATCAGTTACCTACTAGTTATTCTCCGGCTAAATGTTTTGATTTTACTGTGAATATGCCATTGTTCTGTGCTGTTTAAGATAAAGATTTGCCCTTCTTACCAGGATGTTAATAACTCCACACCAAAAGTAGGTAGCTCCATTTGGAAGAATAAGGGTGTGTTCTGGAAGATTAGGTGAGTAACAAGTATAACTTTCAGGCATCTTCCATGAATTCAGCCGTTCAGATTAAATGTGACATGTTGCTGCTCCTGTAGTTATCTAGAAATTTAGCAAGCTGTTTTTTTGGTAAAAACTGCAAGAATTAGGGGTAACTGAGAGATTTTAGAATTTTTGTTCTGATAATCATTTCTTCTTTCGGTAACAGCAAATACATATTTTCCGTGTCCTTTACTTTATCCATGTGTACCAAAAAGTTGCAAATTTTAAGTGATCGCTAAACTAGTTAAATAACCATTCTTCTTGTTCTTCACTGATCCTTTGGGAGTCTGGTACTGGGAAGAAAGATTCCAGGAGACAGTTCTCCTGCAGGAATGAGGAATTCTGATCGCTTGTTTCACAGTATTTGTCCACTCAGTGGACTGGTTTGGGTGTCAAGATCTGGCAAAGACAGTTCACTCGCAAGGGGAGTGGAAACCATTGAGAGCAGTGGATAAATTTAGGTAGCTTCATTTTAATTTTCCAATGCTTCTGCCGAGGATCATCTAAGCCCTCACAAAAGTTGTGCTAAATAAAAGAAAACTGTAGCACTTAACGTGTACATTTGCCTTTAGTGCCTAATGTAACATTTGTGCCAAATATTCACGTAATTTTTCACTTTGGTCATGAAGTATGTAGGAACTTCTGGTTTTTCTTCAAGGATCTTGGTTTGTCGGGGAAACATCTGGTTTATGTAAATGAGCAAGGAATTTAGTACACGAGAAGATGATTGCAAAATAGCATCTATGTGGTCTTTGCGTCAGTCATTCAGCTACATTTTGTAAAAATAAACAGTTGTTACTTCCATGATTGCCTTCCCTTTTTCAGTGTGCGGTGTTAATGAACGTGATTTGCTCCTGCGAATTTATAAAACTACAAAAAAAAAAAAAAAAAAAAAAAAAAGAAAAAAAAAGAGCGTGTGCGCAGAAATGACCGCAGACGAAACGACGTAGCAGGATTTTCGTGATGTTGGGTAATTGCTACAGAAGGCTGAGTTCAGTCGGGATCAGTTTTCCAGGCGGCCGCTCCCTGCTCTCGGCGCTCCAACAGCGCCACCTGCAGGGCCCGGCCGGGCGGGAGTCGCACCGAGCAGGGCGGCAGCGCCGGGAACCCGCGGGTTTGTTCCTGCCCCGCTCCTTTGCCCCCTTGGTACAACGCACTCCACCGGCTTGGTGTGCGGGGTGCGCGCTGGCCTCCTCCAAGTGTAGAGGGCTGCGTTCTTCCCTTTGCTCTTCTGCGTAAAGCAAGCCAGTAATTCACCTTAATAAATTCAAAGCGCCGTTAAGCACAGAGAAACAGTTCTTGTGTCAAAGTTTGATTGTTGTTATTTTTTTTTTAATCTGGCTTCGTCTCGGCTGTGTTTTATTAAAATTATTTTGGTGGCATTTCTGTTGCGTGTTTTCTGATGTGGAAAAACAAATCAAAACCCACTTATCACGTGAATCATTGTTAAAATCAGCAGTAGTCCTCTGTGTAAAATCTGCCGGTAAAAGCCGGGAGGATGGGGATTAAACCTGGAGCACATTAAATTAGTTCCAGTCTATCCCAAGTAGGCTCTGCATTGCTTGCTTAGGCAGGCAAAACGGAAACAGGCACTTTATAACGAGGCTGGTTTAAAAACTAGGGGGTTCATTTGAAAAAGATTTATATCCCCCACTTATATAAACATTACAAACGTGGGCTGCAAGCAGGAGGCAAATCTTTATCGAAATCTCTTTAAGAGCTTTTTCATTGTGAATAAAATAAAAG
The DNA here is from genome assembly GCF_003945725.1 of Corapipo altera. NCBI lineage: Eukaryota > Metazoa > Chordata > Aves > Passeriformes > Pipridae > Corapipo > Corapipo altera. Next base: position 2,117,008 of record NW_020884876.1, on the reverse strand, counting down.
CGTGTACTCTTGTTTGAAGATTCGCCAATATCTGTACACTAATCTTTTCTCAATGCTCTGACTAATTAAAATACAACTCAGGGTAGAACAGCAAGACCACCAACCGGTAGTTTGCTGGGGTCTGACAAAAGAGGCAATAACTGAGGTGGTGGAGAGAAATTATTTGGTTTAAGAAGGAAAGATTGTCCTGAGACAGGTTTAGGTTTTCTGTAGTGGTTATTAAAAAAAAAAGTGAAATTTTAAAGAGAAACAACAATGTCTAGCTTTATCTCTGCTCACCCCCTTCCCTGGTGGATGCTGCCATTCTCAAACAGAAATTTTGTGAGGTTTATGATCTTTGCTAGGGCCTGCAGCACTGTCTGCTGGTAAGATCAAAATATTTGCTCCAGAAAAATTAAAAGTAGTCTGGGATATGAGGGTTCCAGATGTCAACTGAAGTGGCTACTCTCATTGTAATGTTTGTGGGTAATTTAATTGTGATGGTGTTATTTTGAAAGTTTATTTTTAGAAGGATTAAACATACATTAGTGCAGTATTTTTAGTATTAACACAATTTTATTTCTAACTGTTGCAATACCATTTTACTTCATTTAGTGTACGTTATAAAAGTTGTTCAAATCCTGCATTTAGCAGAAAGTGCTTTTCATATTTCATTTTTATGTTGATAAACAGTGTCTAAAAGAGCTTTGTAATACTAGTCTGCCTTCCAACATATGATCCAAGACTCAGACAAATGATTCAAAGTACCTTGTGCATTGTAATATATAAGCAGTCTCCTCTGGATTCTCTCATCAAACTAAGGTGTGGCACACCTACTTTTTTTGCTGTCATGGTGCCTCCATACAGAATATCACTTATGACCCTCATGTCTGATTATCATGTCCTGAGAGCATACTGACAGAAGGCTTGTTAGAAAAGTGGGAGTTTTATATGCTGTAGGGGATGAAGAATTTTCTACTAATTCCCAAAGAAGAAAACAGGATTTTCCTGCTCCTGTAGTGGTATGAGTATGCTGCAATGATAGAAGTTGGAAGCACTCTCTCCCTGAGGTGTGGGAAGCCAGATATGAAGAAAAGAAATTATATCAAAATGCTGCATTTCCTCTCTTGTAAGAGTTGTGCAAGAGAGACTGTGAGGTACATAGACCTACCCATACTGGCTTTTGAAAAAGAAGCCAGTTTATAGGGAGCTCCACCCTGTGACAGCTTGATGGCTATCACTAAATAGGTTATAGTGGGCTCAAAGTGAGCCTCTGTTGTATTGACATCAGCGTACCATGACTCACAGTGTAGGTGGGGGCCGTAAAGGGAATTCTTTGCTGCACTGAATGCTATTTCCCTTACCCAGAACTCAGCATCAGACTGTCAGAGCACTCAACTTAACACTTGGTAGTGTGAGAAGCTATCGCTGCTTACAGGTAGAGAAAAACAAGAAGTCTGCATTTGGCCATGGAGGTGAACATCGGTCTCCAGAGTATCAGTCTGGTGCCTGACCACTGGGCCATGCCTCCTTTCTCTGCTACCAAAAAGCACAATGGGGAACTAAAAAATATCTTGGAATCTCAGCACACACAACTGAATTTGTGTGGGTTTGTTTTGCTTGTTGGATAGGTTTGGGTTGTGGGGTTTTTTTATGTTGCACATACAACCACCTTTTTTCACCTTTTTATTGCAGTCTGAATTGTGTTTTATCTCAGCACAGCTTGATATCCTCCTAGAATAATTTTTTAAAAAAATATTTAATCTAAAAGTAGCTTAAGTCAAGTCTGGTCTTATCTTATCAAGGCTGGATAATTTTTTTTTTTAGTTAGAATGAAATGGAATATACATTCGTCCAGATCTTCGGAATGAAACTTGAACGTAAGAAATCCTTTCTGCATGAAGCAACTGGGAAATATATATGAAAGTAACTGAAAACTTCTGAAGTCCTTAAGTGTTTGGAATGACATGCATGATTTAAGTGTTTTTAGATATTGGGACCAGATGTCCTGTGCTCCAGTCATCTCCCTTTGCACAAATATAATATCATGAGGGATAGTTATGCTGACTCAGACTTTTGGCTGAGTGGGAGGGAAATCCCAGAGGAACAGAAAGCTACATTTGTTTTTCTAGTTGTAGCTCATTCTGGACAAATGGATGGGGAGGAGGTGTGGCAGGAGCAATCCCTGGCAGCCAGGATGCCCTCATGTGGCCCTTACAGCTGGCAGCAGGAAAGCAGTCAGATGCATTCTCTGTCCAGAGCAAGGAGCCAACAGCAAAACCACTGCTAATGCCACCCAGCATAGCCTGGCTCCATGGATGGACAATGGGAATGCTGAAAGGAACAAAAAGAGGGGAGGATTTGCTGTATGCCAACCACAGGAAGGGCATGTGGGCCAAGAGGCAAAGAGCATCATGACGGACAAGTAGGTATTGGGTATGCTGTCTAATAAATAGCATCCTAAAAGTTCATATACCCATGCAAGGTGTACCCAACCCAGGGCATGCAGTCTATTCACCCACTTCATATGAATACTAGCATTAAAGATTCGCACTGAGCAAACCCTCAGTCGGCGAGGCAGCACCAGAGGTGACTGAAAGAGGGTTCTGGGGTGAGACACCCAAGCAGCAGCCTGATGAGGACCTGGGGGCCCTTGGCAGCCAATCATGCAAGGAGGAGGCAGTGCCGAGAGCAATCAAGGGAGATTTAAACAGTTCCAGGGAGCATGAGTGACTCGGATTGTGGCTAACAGGAATGGACAAACAGGGACCTGGTATGGCAGTGAGGGCATGGCATCGGCAGTTTGCAGGGCAGTTGGGGCAGGCAGGGTGAGCAGGAAGGGCTCCTCTCTGACCATCCAAGAGTAGCCAATAGAGGCAGCAGACTCAGTAGCTGGTAAGGACCAGCAAAGAGATCCTTTCAGCCCCAATCTTACTAGTATATTAGTTTAAGCTTCCTGAGTTATGCTATTGACTTGCTGTAAAGCTCAATCCCCTGTAGCTGCAGGAGTGGGATTTCAGAAGTTTTTTGTCATTTTGCTGATGCCCATGTTTCGTGTGATGTTTTATATTAGATATATGCTGAGTAGTCATCGTTACTGCAGTTCTTGCACATTGATAGGGAAAAATGTAATTTTTTTTGAAGTGTCATTGTTCTGACATCCTCTGCTCTCTGAAAGATGGTAACCTAATTAGTTTTTAATGGTAGTGGAAAACTAGACAGGAAAATTAAGGTTTTAACCTGATACATTTCATAGGATGAAATGAGATAGAGTTGTGTAATTATTCTTCCCAACCTAAAAGGGGGAGGGAAAATGTTCTTCCTTGTGCAAATCATGCCACAGCAAGCATCCTCCAGCGGAGATGTCCTGTCAGTGAAAGATTGCTTCCACACACAAAAATGGACAAGGGGTTCCTAAGTTATAAACTTACTTATAAATGTGACATCTGCCTTTAATCACCGTGAAAGCCTGAATCCTGCCTGAAACATAGTGAATCTTGTACAAGAGCTAGAAATGTCAGTACTGTATTGTGATAACATTTACTGTACTTATTATCAGCTGTGGTGCTTTGCAGTGGACTGATAATCTGCCTTTGTGTTGCCATTCTGTCTCCTTCCTGTGGTTCCAGCTGGGACTGTGGGCAGAGCAGTGGGATCTTCTCCTGTACAAACCTCCTATGTCCATATATTTTTGCTTTGTGGTTTATGTCTTATATTATGTATTTCTCTATCAGCATACCGGGGTGTAAAATATTTCAAAGACAGTGCAAAACATTTCAGTATGCATTACCTTCATCCTTTCTGCTATTTCTGAAGTATTTTTCCCTCACAGTCCACAATTCCTTTAACTGTAATGAAGCACTGTGCCAAACAGTTTACGGTTTTGTTCACCAGATGCATTTTATACATAGTGTTCTATTGCGTGAGACCACTGAGTTGGTGCTTTCTGCTTGTTTTCTGTCCTTTCACCCTTGAAAGTCTTTGTGAAATATGCATGCCACTGAGAGCATCTCCACCAACTTGAGAACTGGAAAAATCATAGCTTCAACTTCCCTCATTTCTCGTGCCTTTCTTGACTAGATTCAAGAGCTATCTTGTACTCTGAAATTCTCTTCTGTCTGAAGAAACATGCACAAACTGTTTTTCTTCCTTTTGATAAGCAACTGTCTCCCACTCTGAAGAAATTTACCCTTTCAATTGTTTTGTAACTCCTTCCAACATTGTCTCTAGTTTTTCACAACCTCTTGAAATGTGAACACTGGGACTGGGCCTGATATACAGGAATTAATCCTGTTAGTGCCACATACTGTAATAAACCTACTCCCCAACTTCCGTCCCATGGATACTATATTTTGTAGTTATATTGGTCCTCTTGCCATGGCTTTGAGGTAAGTATGTCCATTGTGGATTGGATCAAAATGTAGCTGAGTTAGTTTGATTTTTCTAACCAAGTTAGTTCACTTTTTCTGCTCAAAAGCCTGCAAAAGATTAAGAGAAGAGGACAAGGTCATATGATACTCTCCCTGCTCCAACCATTTTGAGTTCTGCAACAGTTGTGGTTTCTCTGTATTTACTAATATTTGATGGAATTCTTTTCCCCTGTGAGTTTTCCATCATCTTTGTGAACCTAAGTAAGAATTTAGCAGCACAACAACCCTTGGCAAGAAGTTCCACATCTGGGCAAATTGCAGGAAGAACTACCTCTGTTTAATTTGCTTTTTAACTGGCTTTTACCAGCTTTGTTTATTGCCTGTTAGTTCTTGTGTTGGGACAGAGAGTGAGCAGTCATTCCCTACCTGCTTTTTCTAGTCAACTCTAATCCACTCTCTAGTGATTTTTTTAGGCCTTTTCTCACCACTGGGTCATCTGCGTTTCCAGCCTGAAGGATTATAAGTAGTGATCTAAGCAGTGATTAATTCCTTTTCTTTGTCCTGAGCATCTCTTGAATCTTTCTCAGTAACCATCTCCTGGAATAGAATCACTTCCTTCTGCAGATACCATCTGCACTATTGAATGACCGATTTGGTTGTACTACATTTTTCTTGATTTATATCCCTTTTATTTGTTTTTTCTCTCTGTGGTTTCTTATCCTTTCCTTTGTAGTGGCTGAACTCTTTCCCATTATTTTCCTCAAAGCTGATGTGAGTTTTAACTTCATAGGGTATTACATTATCCTTGTACCCCTTTTCTCTATTTTGGACATCTTCTAGCAGTTTTCTCAATATTCCAAGACTTATAGAAATAAACAGACAACCTAAAAAAACCCACCCACACAAAAATCCTGACATGCATACACCAAGTTCTTTCTCTGATACATGTTTTGTCTTGACCGTGCCTGTATTCCTTTTTCATTCTTCTGACACTGTTTTTGCTATGCTGATTCATGTTTTTACCGAGCATGCCTGTAGAAGACATCACAGCTAAAAGCTTTGACTATGTTGGAAGTATTCCCTTTTTAACCTGCTGATGAGTCTCTTATGTCAGACATGAAGTGATTTAAGTAAAATTGTCCTTATCCTTGCATGGCTTTGTCTAATAAAATCCAGACTTGCTAAATATCCTTTTTTCAGTATGCTCTTGTTGCTGAGCCCCCATGAACCCATTAAAATATCTTCACACAGCTGTACACTTAGATGGTCTCCAAAGAGAGAGAGGGAAAAATTCGCCATGTGATGTAATACTGTAATTGCCAGACAGCATAACTCACTGCAATGAGGTGATTTCTGTGCTGTGGAAGATCAGGTATCAGTGGACATTTGAATTTTCTCAAAATATATGTATAAGTCTTGCAGTTCTGACATAGTGACTGAATCTGCTTCTTGTAGCACAAGATACAAAACTAACTGAAGAAGTTCCAAGATGATTGAAAACAGGAAACTGTTATGCTCAGTAAAGACAGGAGAAAGGTGTTAAAAGGAAATCTTAACTATGTTGTTCAAACTGTAATTTTTTCTATGTCCTAAGGAAATTAGGTTAAAGAAAAATACTGGATTATACTATTTTGGCTGTGGATTATAGCTGGAATCCAATTGCTTATGTCATGATCGTGGGCTAGGGAGTTATTGGCTGAAAGAACTGTCTTGGGCTTTGCTTTTGTTTTGGTTTTAGAAATGATAGGGATTGAACAGCTTGTTTTAAATACTTTTGTTGTTATCACATATTAGCTGTTAAGTGTCAGTGCTGTGTTTCTGGAATTATGCAAGACACCTTAAAAAAATATCTCTGACCAGAAGAGCTTACAAATGTTGTGCTTTTAAAAAGCCTTATGTTGTCAGTAAATTTTTCTTGCCTTTGGCTTGTCACTGTGTTCTGCAGTAAGTGCTAACGTCCTGGTTAGATATTCAGCAGGTATATCAAAGGACTTTTGATGTCTGTCATGTTGACTGATAGACACCAATTAAGCTTCTGGCCATTGACAGTATATTGAAGAAGTCATCCAAAGAGCAGGTGATTATTTATATATTTTTCTTTTATCTCTTGGCAACCTTAAATTCTAGTTCACATAGACTTCAAGCCAGCACTGTTGCATAAGGAAGCAGTCCAATTCTTGACCTTCATGGCTAGTTTAAGTTTTTCTGTGGCCAAGCAGTAAACCCAAGCAGAGAACTAGTATGGTTAAAATGATTTGTTTTAGTGCACAGGCACAGAAACACTTCAGTAGGCACAGAAGGAAGAGGCTGCTGTGGTGAGTGAACGGAGAGAATGAAGGCCAACTGGGAGAGCATGCACATAGGATGAATGTGAATCTGTGCCTTTGACAGCATGAGCCAGGTTAAAAATAGCTTCTGAAAAGCTTACTCTTTTCCTTTTATTTGTTTTTTATTTGTTTATGGTAGAATTTTAAGACACTGTCTGTCTACAAGGGGTGCCTGGAAATTATCTCCACAGTTTTGAGAATATAGATCCTTGGACAATGTTCGGAGGGGTGATAAATGCAGAAAAGGATTCATGAGATAGAATTGGCTCTGTATTTCATTAAAAGACAGAAGAATCATTAAAAGTAATGACAGAGGAGACAGGTCCTAGATGCTTTTACTGTTTCCTGTGTCTCTCACTAGCAGTTTAGTTCTCCACTGTGTTCTTTATATGTGTGTTCTTAGTTTCTGTATCGTCTATCAAGCGAATAGGCAGACGCTGCCATTAAAGAGAGGAGGATGCAGTCTCTTGGACTTGGCAGAGGCAAGTCGTAAAACTGTTTTGGTCCCCAACAAAAGGTGATGTGATCTTTCTCCTGATCTTTAATGGCTTACACTTCTTTTTTTACTGGAAGCAACCATTTACTGCCAGCATCTTACACCTCCACTGTCAATCTGCTGTGAGTTCACTGGATGCTTTGTCTGCTTTCCCCTAAGGCTAAAGGTCGCTCCTTCCCCCTGCAAGGTTACACTTTGTCAGCCCAGCTAGAAACATAAGTTTGAGACTAAAACTTTACAGATGTGCAAACTCATTTCCTGCAAGATATTGGTTATGTAAAATAGCCTGTCTGAATAACTGGATGCTCTATACAGACAGATTGAGGTGTTTTCTAATGGTGAGAGTGTAGTACTTTGAAGACCTTCATTTTTTTGCTCTGTTTTGGGTTGCTTATTCTTCAATCATACCCTACAGATATGTAGAGAAGACAAAGTAGAGGTACCTTTTTATCAAAACCTGCCCAAGTCAAGAATTACAATGATTTCTAGAGCTTCATATGGAGAAACATAATTTGAGTGGTAAGATCATACTTAACTGATATTTTGTGTCAAACCACTGGTCACTTACAGGTCATTTAATGAAAACTAAATACATGAAATTATTTTTTTACTGGGACTAGGGAGTACAGACATCTTCTGACCCATAAGGAAATTATGTGCAATCAACCCCAAATCTCAGATGGCCAAACAGTATAAAACAACAAGTAACAGAACTGCAGCATTTGATTTATGGGCAGCTGAGCGCTGCAGGCAGCTAAGACTCCTCCTTAGTTTGGCAGCGCCTGTCGTTTTCACTGATATGACTATTGCTGCAGAGATCTATTGCCATCAAAATATCTGAGCCAGTTTCCCATACCTTTGAAGTCCTCCCTTAGTGCCGTTGTCGCTTTTAGCAGCTAGAATCTTCTTGCCTCCATCTGGGCAGTGGGAAAGTTAATATGCTGTGCGACAGAATCAGAAACCACAAGTCAAACCCAGGTAAAACATGAAAAATCAAATAGAGCGACTTTGGAAAGCTGCTTATTCCACAACTCTTTTCCCTCCTAAGTTTTCAGTAAAAGGAGCTGTTATTAAATAGAGTGGTCCAGGGGCTTGGGGCAGCAAATGAGCCAAGGCCTTGTGAGTTTCCACTGATCCTTTTGCTGGTTTTACCTGCAGCTGGGTTATGAGGTGGTTTTTTAGTTTTGTTTTTCAGCAATAAAATTCTTTGCTTGTATAAAGCTGTGTGGTTCCCATTCCAAAAAGTTCTGTTAACTCATGCGACCTCTGAAGGAATTAAACATGTTTTGCTTCCTAAATGGAAAGCCGCTAGAATATTTACATAGCAAAGTAGTCTCTAAAGATTTATCTCCTTCTTCCTCCTAGATTTTAAAAGAAAATAAATTCCACTTGCTTGAAGTTGACTTTTGCTTTAATATTTTTAATGATGTGTTGAGGACAGTGGGCTGGAAGCACAGGGATTAAAGTGCTCAGTTCTCTTTTCAGTTTTGTCAGGGACACGTGTTAATTCAAGTAAACTCTGACCCTCCTCTTCTCTTCCTCCCAAGCTTGCTCTGTTTTCTATTGTGTAAAATACGTTTAATGATACATATTACTTTAGATTCTTACAGGTTTATTTAATATTGAAAATAATGCCTTGCACAGAATTGCAAAACGTTTTTTCTTGGGTTTGTTACACTTCCTCTTAGGTGCTGTAGATCCTATAAATCACATTTTAAATGTCATTTTGTAGCACAATATCATGTTCAGTGTTTAAAACTGAAAAAATTATTTTGTACTTTCTTCATTATTCTCCCATCTGCCAAAACTCAGGTCTTTTGCAAAAATCAGCAAATTGACGTCAGTTTATTTACCCTTAGGGACACTAAATTATTACATGGCTTAAGTTCTAAAAATAAATAACTAAGAAGGGTGGAGGAAAGAGATGGAAAACAACAAAAAAAAATCTGTCACAAATTCTCCCTGGATTCTGAAGAATATGTGATGATAGCATTAAAATGTCCAAACAATTCAACCAAGCAGAAGGTGTTAGAGCTTGGGCCTTTTGGCTGGCTCTGCATTAAGCAGCATTAATGTTTTTATATAGCCTTTGGAAAGCTCAGAATTGACCTGTTTTTATTATTTTTATTGGCTCCCTTGGTGATAGACAAATGGGGCTAACTTGAGGCCAACATAACCAGCAGGAAATTTGGGTCATGGGTAGTTACATTTTTAAAACTTGTGTTTTAGGGCTGTTCAATCAGGGTAATTGATTGATTGTTAGGCGGTGCGGGGAGCCCCTAAATTATCAGAGGTGGCCAGATACTGACAATCTGCCAGTGGATTTTGTTTGAGGCAAATTTCCCAGCTCCCTGTGGAACCATGCTCTGCAGTGAAGCTGCAAGTCCCATTTTTTTCATGCACAGTCCAGTCCAGTTGGCCTGTTTGGACAAAATAGCCTCTGAAATTTGGCAGTTCCATTTGAAGCCCTCTGTGGTGCCATTTCCCAAGAGATAAGGGAAAAACATTCCAGAGAAGTTCATACCCCAGAAAGACCCTACGTGCATTCTGAAGTTAATGGTTTATTACAGCTCTTTAATTATTTGTCCTCTTTCATTTTTACTTTGAAGATAAGAGGTGGCAATTGTTACTTGAAGTTGTTGAGTTTTAGCCTGCCCCATAGTAAATCACCCTGAAAGTTTAGGCACAGGTTTTTTTATCATGTATGTTTGAAAGTTTGCCAGAGTTGCTGTACATGTGTGCTTGCAGAATCTACTATCCTCAAGCAGGAGCTGTTGACTCTACTGTTCTATGCAACCATGTGCATCCTCAGTGCTCCATTCATGTGGATAATCTGTGTATGCAAAATATAGCTTTTTCAAAAATTCATCTTTGTTGGTGTAGCAGCGTGCTATGAGGTATGTAGAGGTGGACTGAAGTAGAGTTTGGGTGTTGGGAGGGAAGGAGAGGAATAGATGATGTGCTCAGTAGACGGTAGATGATGTTTAATAATATGTTTCATAGGCCCTGCCTCTCCATAAAAGTGAATTCAGATTAATGTAAATTGAAGTTTGTCATCTCTTCCAGAATAACTTCACAGATAGATTATTCTTCAGTTCTTTTATTTTTAGGACTGATTAGGCTTTTGTTAATTGAGGATTGCATTCTCATGATAACTGCATACCTCTGAATTCTTTGAAGTATTGTCTTTTTCCATTTTAGGATCTGGATGATCTAGTGTTTATTGTACATAAATACAGATGAGAATTTATTTGATGTCACTTTTCAAGAAGAGAGCAGGTAATACTGAACTGAGGCAGGGTTGAGTTGAAATTTGGGAACCGACAACCTTGTCTTGAGGATAGCTCAGCTGCCAGACCAGTACCAAACACTGTAGATTTGCTTCCCAGGTGGGGCAGTGTTTGGACTTGCTGTGCATGTGATTTAAAACTCCCTGCCCAAACACAGAGGGTACCAGCCCCTACTGAATTTCTAAATGTTCCTTTTTGGCTCTCACATGCTTTTCACCCCTGTAGCTTTGTAATTTACTGCTTCAAGTCCGCAATTGCACTTACTGTTAGGTTTAGCATGTGGGTAGTTAGAAAATTCTTCACTAAGGTTTGAATTCAAATGGAAACAGCATCTGACCACACTGAAGTCCCATGAAAAATAAGTCCATGGCAAAACTTGTATGTCAAGAGCAGGGTGGGGCGCAAAAGTCTACAGAAGTGTTGTTTCTTATAGCACAGCCTGGAAAAAAGTTTCTTGAGAGCTTGAGTAATTCATGCTTTCTTAATGATCAAGATCTATGGTGGATCAGTGTAGGTATAAAAACTACAGTTTATGAGATGCTTGTTAGTGTTTCTGAGATTGTCAAAGAACAACTAAAACAAAATGCAACCAGAACCAGGAACCTCTGAAGTCTTGTATGGAGCAGTTTCTGTGTTCCTAAAGTTTTTGCATGATTTTACTATTGTATAAACCTATGTCTCTTTCTAGTTTGTTTGATTTGTCTTTTATTTACCTATTGTTATTCCATTTAAAGAGTATATTGCTGGCTGTGGTCCCTATTTACCATGACTAGTCTGTGTGAAATTACTTAAGAATAAATGTTAAGAATAAATGTTTGCAGACTTGACTCTTTGGATTACAAGAGATTTGATCTTTCACTGCGCACTATGAGTTGACCCACAGGTTTTCATGTGGTGATCATTTTGGTGATCACGGGACAAGGGGCAGGGTACTGGTGTTGCAGGAGACCTATTGCTTGGATCAAAGCAATCAGTACCACTGGGAGACAAAGGCTGTTCTCCTACACCTCCCTCCCCACACAGGAGCAGTGTGTTGCTCCTGTTTGCCTTGCAGTGGCTCCACTTCTTCTCTGATCCCACTGCTGAGCTCCAAACTAAGCTACAGCAGAAAACTAGCATGTGAAGATTTCATACACAGGTGCTTGCGGGCAGCGAGGGTGGCAGTTTGATGGTACAGTTAGTCGCTATGTTGCTCTGACTGGCAGAGACATACACAGTGGATCTAAACCTCAGCCTCGGTGTTACATGACGTCTATGTCAGCATGGCACTCGAGGGCATTCATGTCTGAAGTCTCCTTTTTACAACTCCAGTAAAGTTGTATGGATACCTCTCCCACAGTGATGAGAAGAAGCAAGAGCAATTTCAATTACTGGGAAATCCCAGCATACTCTCAGTTTTCCCTTCCTTTTGTCTGCCAGCCTTCCTCTCCTTATATACACTTTATGATCATCTTCCAGCCTCACAGCCACGCTTCTCCACACTTCTGCACGGCTTTTGCCTTACTCGCCTTGCAGCATGGAAGTGCTGTGGCAGTGAGTATGACCTGCCTAGCAAAGAAGGCCTTTTTGGTGTAGAAACCCACTGTTACACGGCTTGAGAAGCTGGTGAGTGGGCTGTGAAGGAGGCTGAGGGAGAAGAGGGTCAGGGCCCATGCCAGGCTGATGATTACTGCTCTGTCCTTGATCTGTTGTAGAGCTCTTGTAGGAGACCACACTGGTCACTTAAACCACATGCTTCACAAGTGGTTCCCTCTGTTACTAATTTTCTGAGTTTCTGACTTGAAAATGTAGGGTCAGGTTTGCAGATACGCTGAGAGCTTGCAATAGCAACTAAAGGCAATGGAAGCCCTTGCTCCAGTACAAAATCAGGCCCAAGGATAAAGCCCGAAATTTAGAGGAAGTGTTTGACCTTGTGCTTTCTACCCATACCACAAGAATGGATGCTCCCATCCTCTTATCATACTGGTACTTTGAGAAGATCTAATCATCAGGCTTTTCAAGTGCTAAGGTGCTGCTATCATGAGTTCTGAAGAGAAAACTATAGAAAACTAATAATGTTTTATTAAATGAGCTCTGCTATTATGAGAAATAATAGCTTGTGGGTGCAGGCAGGAGTATGTCTGACACTAACTGACAAGCACTACGGAGTCAATCTGACATGATCTTCCTTTTGTTTTTCAGACTATTGGCGAATCAGAAATGCCCAGTGTTTTGAACCAGTTGTTGCCAATGATCAAGTCTTACAATGAGAGAACGAAAGATGATTATACCTGTGAGGACTTCCTTGTCTTGCTGGTATACATATATTCTGTGGTTGGAGAAATTGAAAGTGGAAAAGAGCTGGATGCAGCTGAAGAAGAGGTGAAAAAGGCCCTAGTCAAGGCAATTTGTGATGAGCCAGAGCCATCTCCTTTGTTGCAGAAAATTACAGGTAAGATTCTGCTTGTGTGGTGAGAAATTGGATGGCTGGGAATGTGGGAACTGGGAAAAGTGTATAAAAATGGCTTGACTGGTCTGTGGTGCTGAGAGTACATGAGTAAGCAAAAGGATTTCCTGTAGCTTTGTTCCATCTCCCGTGTTCATATATGCCAAATGCTGACAGGCTGTCCTTGAAGAGTGCTGAGTCTGATGAAAGCTCTACAAGTTGTTCTTTTTGTTAAAGATTGGCTAAGTTTGTGTGTTTTTGTAAGGTAATCTTTTCCACAATTTCTTTCACTGATTGGTGTAAAGTTGACCCTGGGAAGTCAAAATTAGTCCTGGAAGCATGTTCAGTGAACCACAGTTGCTTTGTGAATACAAGGAGCTGGCCTGTCTGACATAAAAGAAGAAATGTGTCTAAAACCAACACTGAGCTTTTTGCTGAAACAACATGAACATTAGCCTTTAAAAATAGCATGCTAAGCCTTTTTTTAGGTGAGCACTCACAGAACAGGAAAGCCATAAACTCTTGCTGCTGGTGTCAAATTTTAGAAAAAAAATATTAAAAACTTTATTTGAAATAAATGAATTATGGCTCAGGGGTGGTCTACCATGACAGAAGGGACATCACTTCCTGTTATCAGTTTTTCTCAGTATTTGATAATACTGAGGAGGTCATTGACCAGGTCATCTTTGAGGTGGTGAGCATATGAACAGAAATCAAGATGTTTAGAGGAGCTTACAATTGAAAGCCTTTGCAAAGGATGGGCCTAAGTGTGGAGTCTCCAGGGAAGTGTAATAATACTGCTGTTGGTTATTCTGGTACTGTTCTGCTCCTAGTTTGAAATACAGGTGTGGTCTTACCAGTCTGCTGTTGCTTTGAGTGTAAAACACTGTAATGGTTGAAAGACTTACTGCAGGAATGGACATATTCAGTCATATTTGCAATGTGTTGTTATTTTAATACTCCTGGACATGATGCCCACAGTGTTCCAGGCTTCTTGTAGGCTTTTGCTCTCCTTTTTTTTTCAATATGTACTGTACATCTTGTACACTATATGGTGTTTCCTCAGAACTTCAGTGGTGTCTTCTGCTGGATGCAGTGTAGTCATTTCTAAATCTCCATTTTCGTATTTTCCATTTTCTCCTGTGATCAGAGATGTTTTAAATCACAGTTTTATCACAGTTTCTCTTCATTGGGCCTAATGTAAGTATGCAAAGATTTTAAGTCTCTAAAACTTCAGTCAAGTACCAAAGAGAAGCTCTGGAGAGACCCTGTACAGGTAATTTTAGACCAAGGACATCATTGTTATGTGAGGAAATTAATTGCATAACACAAAGCCGGAGTCCTTGCATCCTTCTGTCTGTACCTGTGCACAACTATGTTTGTGCTATCTGCACAAGTGTATGATAGTATGCTTCCATACTTTTTTGATTCATCAACATTCTTCATTTTTACATCTTATTTAGTTCTTTTTGAGTTATTAATAGAAGAGGGCAAGGCAAAATTAAAACCTACTGTCAAGACTAAAAATAAGGATTCTCTTGGGAGCAAAGTATAAAATGAAATTTCTAGGAATGCTCCATAGGTAGTTTTCAAGGCTTTATTCATCCAGCAGTTTGCTTTCTTAGCATTGGTGGAATTTGCTGAATTTGCCAGTTGCTATATTTGCAGTACAGTTGAATTGGGAAGACTAATAAAACTTGACCAGCCTTAGACCTACTCCTCCTTGTTCTCTGTTTTGTCAGGCCTGTTTTACAGCCTGCTGGCCTTTGAACCTTAGGTACTTTGCTCACTACTTGAGAGGCAAAGCAAGTCAGAACCATAGGAGCATCCACAGGCTTTCCTTCAGAGGTACATCAGGACTCTGTAGCAGGGCTGAAAATCAGGGAATAGATAGCGGTGCTGATTTCTCCTTTTTGTACAATCACATACACAATGTTGAGGCATCTCCTGCTACCAGCAGAACTTCTATGAGCTGCAGACTGACTATTCCTTTTAGCAGATACTGGTTGGCATATTTTCACAGAGGCAACCCAGCTCTGCAAGTTAGCAACAGCCATGCATCTGGACAGATCATGGTTCAGACCTTCAGCATTCTACCCTCATTTTACTGTAAGAAACAGAAACAAGAGAAAGCCTTTTTTGCTCTTGCCACAAAAGTTAATTAGACTAAAAAAAAATTGCAATAATTCTTGGAATCTCTCACTCATGATCAGAAAAAATAAAATGTTCACAGTCTTTTATTTTCACCTGTCCATCAAGCTAAGGACTGGGCCAGTTACTGGGTGAGTTCAAGACGCTGACTGCTGGCTCACTCCTCGCCTCCAGATTGAATTTTCAAACCCTCTGGCAATCCATGATTGGACAGCTGGGGTTATAGCAACAGACAGAAAAATTCACTGTTCCTTGTAAAAAAGCTAGAGAGAAGTTATAATACATAGGCTGCAAACCCAAGCGCTCCAAAGCTGAGAAATGTCAGTAACTCTGTTTCCCATGTAACTGTCATTTGACTCCTGTGTGCGTTGTAGCACAGTCTTCAATTTCATGATTATATACTGTATTTTCTATGAGCCATGGCTGCATTTGGTGTATGGACTGAACACCACAGAGGACTAGAACCATATAGTTTCGATTATTCTTACACACGATGAAGAAGTACTTAAGAGGTAAATGAGACTGTATGATATTCAGCAAGTAACTTTCTCTGGGTCTCAGTTTGAAGTTGATGAAGTGGACTGGTGCTCTCAGCTTTATGTGATTCGTTTTGGAACTTGAAGCAGAAAACCATGGAATTACATTTTCAGGTGCTAGTGATTATGTGTCTTTGAACAAAGGGGACTTTGTGTTCTGCTTCCTGATACACCTGATACCTGATGTTTTGGGTTTTGTTTCATCACAGCATTACACTAAGGCTGTTTGGTTGGTTTAAGTTGAAATTCAAAGCCATATCTCAGCTGTGGCTCTGAACTGCTTCCTCAGCCTTTTGCTTTCCACTTTTCTGCAAGGCATGGAAGTTGTGCAGTCTTGAGAAATACACATTTTTGTTGGTTTTATCTGTTGTTCCCATACAGTCACTTGAGAAATAAAATGCAAAACCCTTGTAAAATTTTAGAAAACTTGACTTTCGAGGTCAAATTATCAGTCAAAGAAAAGGTTTATATGAGGTATCTTCTATTCCTATTTTACTTGTTAAATGTAAACTAATTAATGGTTGTCCACACTTATAGGCAATCTCCAGTCATATAACTACCTCACAGAACTAGTGCAAATGTCCCCTAAAAGAGGCAGCTCATAGGTGTACAGGGTATATTTGTGCTGTTTGGTGTTACCTAGTGAGACTGGACTAGTATTTGCAGTACGGTAAAGAAAGCAGTTCTCAGAGACAGACAGGGTCTGTCTGTCCCATTGGGCACACTAGGTTTCCCTAAGGTAGCCTAGATGATTACAGCTCTCTGCAGAATACTTTTGAGATGCAGCACTTGAATAACCTTATATTGTGTAAGAAGCATAAGCCCTTCCAATTTCCTGGCTGTTGAGTGTTAGGATTTTCAACCTTATTGTTGCTTGAACATGTGTTTTCCAAAATATTTATACAATAACATTCTGCATTTATGTAACACCCTGTTTCATTGAAGCACTAAAAAATATCCTGGAACTGTTAATTAAAATGAAAATGCAATGCATTAATCACCCAATGAGTTTTAAGAAATATTATACAATTTTTTTGCATGCATAATAATATAAAAGTACATTAGCATTGTTGTGTTTGATGGAACTGTTAAATAGTAAGTGTAGTGGTAGACTGTCTTAATGCCTTGGGTAATAAAACTGCATGTAACAGTTCCAAGATTTCTCCCTGGTGTGATTTACCTTGGACATATGTTCTTCATCACTGATTTCAGCAGAATGTTACAAATTGGAGGGGAAACAGAATAGACCAAATCATAATGGAAAATGATGCTTTTCCCGTAATGTTGGGTTTGGGAGCTTTTGGGGTGGGGCTTTTTGGCAGCTGTTTAAAAAAAAAAAAAAACTGTAAAAGAGTGTATTTTATAATCTTATTTGTTCATCTAGTTCTTAAATATCAGTGTAGAGTTGTGTGCAACGCATGCAAAAGCAATGCTAATAGAGCCACAAAGCAATTAAAAAATTTATTTTTTCAGCTGTGCTGTTCTCTTCTTTTTCATCTGCACATCTCTGTGGGAGCTTTGTAGAGCAGATCTGCCTTTCATGGTGTGCTCTGGAGGCCAGCAGCCCAGCCAAAGGCATAGGCAGCCAGCTGTGCTGCCCAAATGCAGTACCTCTCACCTGGCAGGGCTGTAGGTATCAGCTGCATCCTCTTGAGCACAGGTGTGGCAGAAACCCGTGCCAGGAACTACTGTTTATCAACTTCTAAAACCTGAAAGTTTTAATCACAAAACGGATTTCTGGACCTTTTCCACCTTTTTCTAAATTCTATGTGTTGTATAATGCAGGGGGAGAAGCAAACTGAGAAATCTTTGTTTAAGGACCAAAGTGGAAATGCAGAGTTCTTTTAATGTCTAGAGTCTTGCATTGGGGTAGAGAGGGGGCTGGGGCTGGGGAGGGGAAGTACAAGCTGTCTGAAATCTGTCTTGTAGCATTTTTAGACCTATGTATAAATTTAGGGACTGGGAATCATAAGATCAGATTCTTCATCTTTTATTTGTCTGGAGATACGTCTGATTTTTGGGGGTCTGGGGGAAGGAGTTGGAAAGCTATTTCTTCTTTTTTCTCATAGGTTCGGGTTGAATTTGGAAGAACAGGGTAGAGGTGATGGACCAGTAGAAGGTTCCCTGCCTATGGCAGAGAGGGGTTGGAACTAGATGTTCCCTTCCAAGCCACACTATTCTGGGATTCTGGGATTCTGTGAAGTTAAGGCATTGCCATACTGAATTAGATAGATGGTGTCTCAGCTGCTTGTCCTCTGCACGTGATTCTTGGGGGGAGATGTTGCATGTTAATGAAGTTACATACTAATGAATGTTTATAATTTCATTACCTTGATGCTACTTTGGCCCAAGTATCATTAATCCTAAAATCAGTCCTGGTTTTGCAATAAACATTTACATTCCAAGACAGTAACAGCCAGTTCCCTTAGAGGAGACATACTCACTTTTATTTGGTTGTGATTTTCTCTTCACTGATGGTTGGGAGCAACAATTTCCCAAACCTGGCTATGTTAAGGGTAGGTAAGTATGAAATTAAGTCCTTGCCTGAGGTTATAATGTAGCCCCTTTAGATTGAGTGTGCCACCTGCCTTGTGTAGGAGAGGGCTTTCCCATCTTTGCAGTGGAGGTCTAGCTCAGGTATCTGTAGTGATTTTCCCCGCACACACACATTCATACAGTTCAGAAAAATATACCATTGTTTAAACGTAAAATACAAGAGTAAATTCTGAGTGATTTTAAATTTTCCATGCTTTTATTACAAGTGCTTTCTTTAAAGTTTCCACTAGTTCAGTGGAAGGCTAGCCCTATCCCTCCCATGAATAATAGCTTATTTCCAAGTAATCCATGGGTTTCACAGTAGAACTGATGGGAAAAAAAAGTCATGACTTGAAAACTTTATTAATGGCAACACGTAGACAGAGAAGAGTTAATCTGGTGTTCCTGTGTAGTGTAGATATTTATGCTGAGAACTATAAAATAAAAAAAGCTGCAACCAAGTTGTTTCTTGCTATCATTGAGGGAAGTATAGAAAAATCGAAATTAAATATTGTCTTTTCTAAGTTTACAAAGATTTAGAGAAGTTTTAATTAGCTGTGCTGTCTTCAAGCCTTCTCAAGAGCTTCTGTTTTGCCCGTTCACGCTTCAGGAACTCAGCTTTTACATTATCTGCACAAAAAATAAGAGCCATGTGTTAGCACTGCTGGGTCCTGCTGTGGCATTCCTGCATGTCTGGGTACTAGATTCAGGTTTAAGGATTGCTCCATGATTCCAAGCATCTGTGGAAATCTGTCTGCCAGTAGGTTTAGTTAAATAGGCATCAGCTCCCCAACAAAACAAAGGTTTCTGATTGTTGTGGTTTAACCCCAGCTGGCAGCTCAGCCTCACACACCCACTCGCTCGCTTCTCCCTGGTGGGATGGTGAGAGAATCAGAAGAGTAAAAGTGAGAAAACTCGTGGGTTGACATAAAGACAGTAGGAGACATAAAGAGGTAAAGCAAAAGCTGTGTGCACAAGCAAAGCAAAACAAAGAATTCATTCATCACTTCCATGAGCAGGCAGGTGTTCATCCATCCGCAGGAAAGCAGGGTCCATCATGCTTAATGGTGACTTGGGAAGACAAATGCCATCTTTCTGAACATCCCCCCCTTCCTCATTCTTCCCCCAGCTCTTTATGCTGAGCATGACTCCATATGGTCTGTAATATCCCTTGGGTCAGTTGGGGTCAGGTGTCCCAGATGTGTCCCCTCCCAAGTCCTTTTGCATCCCCAGCCTCCTGCTGGTGGGGTGGTATGGGGAGCAGAAAAGGCCTTGACTCTGCGTAAGCAGGAACAAAAACTAAACGTAAGCTTATCAGGAACTAAAACATCCCTCTGTTATCAGACCCATACCGGCTACTATGATGAAAATTAACTGTATCCCAGCCCAAACCAGCACATTGAGCTAAACATGTTAAGAGCTCAGAAGGGTTACAGAGGGTGGGAGAATACATTCTAAACATTTTGAATGTCCAAACAGGCTTCTCTCAGAAATACTGATTAGCTTCTACTAGTCCCTGATGCCAAAGGGTCATTTTCAGGCCTAATGTTAGTGGGACAGCTTTGCACTCCAGTGTAAATTGGGGAAAAAACCTCTTCCCACCAGGTTAGCCTGTTTATATGCATGATTGTAGGCTGTGTTGTTTGATTATTCTGCTCTGTCCTGTAGCCTGCAAGTCATAACTGCAGCTCCATGGTGAAGGCAAATGCCAGAAATGTCACAGAATGTGGTCTGTGTAGGGCTAAATCTGCTGTGATACAGGGAGGAGCAGTAAAAGCTGGTGTGGCTGTGGCGTGGCGGCTGCTTCCACCATGGGTAAATTTCAAAGAAGAAAAACTTTCTCATAGAATAGTCTCTAATCAAATGATTAAAAAGAAAGTCAACTCAGGTTATGACAATGTTTCTTTCTCTTTCTCCCATGCTCCCTTTCTCACCTCCTCCCCCAGTAGCGAGGAGGTGATCCTTGCCCTGCAGAGCCTTCCCAGGCTGGTGTGCAGATAAGATACAGTTGGAAAGAGTTTTCTCTTTTGCGTTGTACGACAATGTTAGAGCTAAATAGTTTCATCCTGCCACCATACAGGCATTACTACTGCAGCCAGAGAAAACCCAGATCATTTTCTTCCCAATTCTGAAGTGAAAGTTGGATGTTCAGGAGACTTTTCCTTTTGCCCCAGCTGATTTTATAGACACCTAAAATACTCCTCTCTAACTGGAACAGGGTGTGTGTAAGATGATCTCCTAGTATCTGTATCCTTTTCTCAATGTGTTTTGGACACAACCCAGTGGAAAGCATTTGTGGGCCAGCAGTCCCAGAGGATGGTGACGTTCACTCTGCCAGGAGCACTGGGAAGACAGGATCAAAGCTGCTGCTTGACTGTCTGAGAGGGGCTGCGTAGGGAGCTTCTGCAGTTTAATTAATCCTGAGATGCTGCCACTGCTGCAACGCATCAGTCCTTTGCTTCATGGTAACAGAGCCATTGGGTGAAAAAAATCACTTCACGTGTCCTGAGATATTAATCTAATTTACACAACAGTCAGAAGGATTCAAGGGTTTTGTTGTAATCTCTGCAAAAACAAGGAGAAATTGGGTATGCACCGAAGCAATGACCTGCTCTGCTTTAGCCACTGACTCTGCAGGTGCAGAGTAAATGACCTAAGTTTTATCAGCTCCCCTTAGGATCTTTGAGCTCTCCAAGACTGAAGTACCTTTCTGCTGTGACCTTTCTAAAAGCTTTTTCCCATTTTTCTTCAAAATCTGTGGATGGCAAGTGGAAGATAGGTGAGCCAAATCAGCAGACACTGACTGCAGGCTTTGTGTCACTGCTTGGGTGGATTCCTGGGCTATTTCTCAGCTGGGAAACATGGAGGGTTTTCTAGTGAATTGTTTGGAAGACAAATTGCAGTAGTTTTCTGAATTACTTTATATCTAGATTTGCATGGGCATATTTTTTGTAGGTTTTAAAAATAGGAGGCATATCTTAAATATCAGTGTTAAAAAACTATGTTCCTAAAGGTGAGAAAAATCTAATTACTCTGTACACATGCAAGGATATTTTATTTAGATTTCGTGATGTATGTTAAAATGTGTGGTAGAGGACAATGCCAATGGAAGGCCAGCGCTTTGGGGATTTTTTTTAAACTTCCATATGTTGTCTGTTTATCTTGTCTTCAGCACCTGGTCTCAGTTGACTCCAAACTAGATAGTGATTTTCATTGAAGTGTTTATAACATGAAGTCTTTTTTTCTGTTTTTTAACATGAGACATATGCCTGCAGCTCTGCAGGCCACTGTCTCGCTGCCAAGTTAGCGGACAGCCAACTGCAACAGGAAACTGATATGGTGTGATTTTCATTAATGATTTATATTCCTTTTCAGCATGCAATTTCAATAGCATTTAGAAGATGCTTCTAACATCAAATACATCTTTGCTTTAAGAATAAAATGAAAACAGAGGCTTCTTTAGAATTAGGCACCTTTTTTAAAGGTACTTTTATGTGCATGTGGCGTGGTTAAATAATTTTTTTCTTCTTTTCATATGAGTGACTTCCTTGACAAACCTTCAAGTTTCAACATCATGTTGTAAAATTATGAGTAAATTCTTGCTGTTTTTCAGAGCACACCCAGCCTGGCAAACCACAAATGGTAGAATATTAAATAACTGTCAAAATTAAAAAAAAAAAAAAAAGAAGAAAAAAAAAGATTTTAGTCACCACCCTTATTGCAGAAAACTAGTGAGATTTTTTGAGAGTTGTCTTTCTTTGGTATACAGACACAAATATTAAGGTGTTTGCTGTAGATTGCAAAATTTTGCTTGGTTCGTTTGAGTGCTTGCTTGTAAGAGTTTCTAAGTATTCTATTGTAATTTTTGTCAAGTTGGTGTCTGTTTTAAATACCACACTGTGTAGTGGATCTGATGGCACAAGCATCACCTCTGCCAAGGTAAGCAGGAATTATTGCCACCTTTCTGTATTTCTAGTTATTTTATTCAGCTCAGTGGTGGTGGTAGTTCTCTAGTGCTTACTATGAGATTTTATCAGGTGTGAATTCTGTTCTTTGAATTTTGGATGGTCAACCTATGTCAGGCTAGCAATCTCCACATATTTTAATGATGATGCAATATGCTGAAATCCTGTATTTCAAGAAGCAATCAAGCCCAGAGATAAAATGGAGTTACACAGTCCTCTGGTATTGCAGAGTTAAACAAATGAAATCTCTCGAATAATTGACAATAACCCATCTTTTATCTTGCAACACTGTTACTCTGTTGGTCACCTTAACATCTCAATAGCAGAACCATATGTACTCAAGCTCTTACAGTGTAAACATAAGAGGCAGATCTCTCATGGTCTTGTATTTTAAATCAACAGGGAGAAGGTGCTCTCATGATCCCTTTCTCCCTATTTGTTCTTGTTTAGTTTTAAATTTTATAGTTGAGTAAATGTCACTGCTGATGGTTAAAGTTCAGGTCAAGTTACATTTTGCTGTGACCCTTCTGCTCTCTTGCAGACACTGTGACTGTGGTCTGTCAAGACAGGAAAGTTCACAAATCATAGCCTAAGGATTTTTCCCCCACCCCTTTTTTTCTTGGATATCATTTCGTCAGGCAGGAAAAGTAATGTTTGCAAAATTGGATTGCGGGTGCTTTGTTAATTGAGAGTTTTGTGAAAATAACAGAATGATGTTTGTGTCCTACACAATTTTAGAAAGTCAAATGCATTGCTGAGGCTAGTCTAGTACCAGATGTCGGATTTTCTTTTAATTTCCCACTTTATTCATGAAAATAAACATTATTGTGGAAATAGTTGCCTGATGAGAGGTGGCAGCAACCAGTCATAACCAATTAGACACATTTATCTAATGAAAAACAATACAAATATGTGTTTGACTTGCATGGATTTATGTTAAAGTGGGGAATGTGTGGATATAATATGCAAATGTTCCTGGTTGATTCAAATCTCCAAGCTTTTGTTTCTGTCTGTGCATATTTGTTTTACAGATTTGTGTACACCATGTGTATTGATGTAGCCTCCAAGACCTTAAAAAAATAAGAGAGAGAGAGAGAGAGAGGTAGAATTAGAGTTAGAAAACAGCCTTTGGGGAACGCTTATAGCCACAGAGAAGTGCTGCTGCCAGTTCACCAAGCTGTGCTACCTAGATGACATCTTCTTTCCCAGGCTGTTAGTGAATATCAGCATATCTATACCCAGAAGGCTCCCCAGAGATATACCACGATCCTAGAGGGAATTCTAACTTTATTCTCTTAAAATGTTGAGCAATTGGAGAATATATAGGCATGGCAGATGTTGTGTTAGCTTGAAGTTTATTAGAATGGAGGCTGCAAAAGAGAAAAACCTAATAAAAATTTGGAGAGAGCTGTGCCTCCAGTAGCCTTGCCTAACAGCAGATTGCGAGTCAGAGTAAGAGAAACTAATTCTTCTCTTTCTTCATCATCTTTTATCTTTATCGCTTTTCTGTCATCTTCTCCATACTCTGCCCACATTCCTGCAAATCCTGTGCAGTAAGTGGCTAAGAAATGGCAGAAGTAGTAGGGGATAATCAGTTGCCTCTGTTCCTTACTGTTGATCGTGCTGAGAAATGGTAATTCTGGCATTTGTTAAATTTTGATTCCTTGCCTTTCGAAACTCACTGTTGTTCCTTTGATGCTTTCAACATAATTTCTGAAGTAAACAAACAAAATACTTCAAAGCTGAAACAACATTTTAACTGTAGAGAATGATACTTATTTTACTGGCAAGTTCAAATAATTTGGCTGCACATCATACCTATCTGCTGCTTGCACTAGTGATCAGTGCAATAACAGGTTGTCTTCCAAATGGACCAAATTTTTACCAGCAGATAAACATGCCACCTAGGCTTTGTTGGTGTTTGACAGCAACAGAATATGGAGGTTTATGAATAATTGATTCAATTTGAGATTTTCTGCCTATATTTCTTTAGCTTCTTTTGTCTCTTCATGCCACAATGCTTTTCCTCTACCATCCCTCTCATATTGCTCCCTGTCCATCTGTTTTTACATCTGCCCCAATTTCCAGCCAGCTGCCCCAATTCTTCCCTCTGCCTCTCCATCACCAACATGTATCCAGTCTGCCTTTAGCTCCTTGCTACACCTGCTTTTTTGTTTACCTCCTCTAAAAGTCTGCCTTTGGTCTCCTCAGATTCCCACCTGCAGGATGTCTTGTACCTTTGCTTCATTTGTGTAGGCAAAGTACCTTCTTACCCTTTCTTATTCCTAATTTCAGGTCAAGCATTTATGGTGGGGAGACTTCCGTGACCAGTTTCTGTGTCCCCAGGTGCAAATGTTCTTACTGTCTCACTCGTAGATCTCCTCTGTTCCACGGAACAAGCTACTGTAGGATAGTTCCATCCACAACTGGTTATGAAGTGAATTTTTAAAAAGGAAAAAATAAAAATAAAATTTAACAAAGACATTATGCTTGTTTTTTATAACTCTCTAAACCCCCTGTTCCTACATTGCATCCTCAAAACACAGATTTCTATTGATGGATGGAAGTGGAGAACACTGGGTTTGTTCCCGTCTCCCTACTTCAATGCAAATTTAAAATGGGAACCTTGTCTGTCTGCCTGTCTTTTTGTGGCCTAGAAAGAGTTTTTTTGAGGGCATGACTCATCTTGTTTAATTGGGTGCCTTGAACCAGACTTAGGAAGTACCTATTCCTCTGTTTCCAAGGGAGAGGTGTGGGAACCATCCTTCACCAAGTTGATAATGTACCTATGGAGAAGGCATACCTTCCTGGCTTATGGTTTGTCTGCCAGGAGCCCCAGCGGGATGGTTGACAGTCCCCAGTTTGCTCCTGGGAGCTTTCATCAATGAAGGTCAGGTTGCAAAGTTTGGATGTTGCTTTATTTCTCTTTGTAATTATTAATTTGTGCCTTTTTCTTTCCTTTACATTCCGCAAAATGCTTCTTCTTCAGAAATAGTCTTGGAAGTTCATCTCCTTTCACCAATGCTGTTCTTGTCTAAAGGTCTGGATGTTTTTCTTTGAGTTCACAGTCCTTAAGTCACAGTCATCAGTTTATGATGGTTCTTTCTCAGTTCTTTTGTCTTAGACATAAAATACGCATTCACCTGGCCTGTGTTTCAAGAAAGAAGAATTTGTGTAAGTGGTAATATATACTTATTTACAGGTTTTATTAGACATTCTTTGTTACTTTTGCTTCCATGGAAGTGCATTGTGCTTTTGTAGTAAGTGGAGGTTTCTGCACTTTTCGGTGCACATGTCCCTTCCTTAACTCCCTCTGTGGCCCTGGGTTTGAGGTGCCATCTTGTGTGTTGCCTGTGCAAATAATGTCTTCCAGTCTCTTACTTGTAGTAGTGCATAGAGTCATTTGATTTGTTTTTCCTTGTAGCAGCTGTGATTGTTGGATTTAATATCTATTTGATTCTAGTATATTTGCTATTATCTCTTTCCTGGTTTTCTGGAGATAAACTGAGATGAGTCATAGAGCACTTATTCCCAGAGATAGCTTCAGCAATTGAAGAGGAACCATGAATACTTCAGGCAAAAGTACTAGATATTAGGCATAGATGGTATGAAGGTCACTGGTTTTTGTTATTTTTTCCCCCTCCGTAAGTAGATGAAGTTCTCCTCAAACAGACTGCAGAAATACCAATTAGTGTGCTTCATTCTGAAGTGTAATCAAATTTAAAATGTAAAAAATCCCTTTCGGCTACAGTATAATCAGACCCCTAATTATGAAAGGCATATGTTTGCCTCCATCTTTCTTCCCTCCACCCATGTAGATAATTGTTCTTCTTGAATGATTTCTTCGTTGGAAAAATCTTTGTGACGTTCTACTTCAGGTTTGCTCAAAGCGATGTTGTTATCTGGTGCATTAGGTTTGTGTTGTTGGATTCTTGCAATATAATATACAATATGGTTACACTGATTACTTGCTATTTTGTCTGTCATCTGTGTTTTGGAATATCTCAAAGCTTGTCAGTCTTCCGCTGGGGATTACATCATTTTGGGGGTCTCAACCACTCTGAAACAAAAGCATACTTCAGTGGTAAAATATGTATGCCCGGACAGCTGGCAGTCTTTCAAGGCTCCAAAACTGACGCAGAGTTAATCTCAGAGAAATGTATTTTCTTATGTTCATAGTAACTAAACAATTATTTCCATGCTTCCCTCCCATCCTTTTTTTTAACTTCCCTTCCTGAATGTAGGGATTTCTTTACAGATAGTAATTACTAGCAAAGAATACATTTATTTGCTTTTTTTCACAGCAATTGCAGAATGTATTCTGGGGTGATTTTGGTTTCTGTGTGGTCTTTTGACTGTTTTGACAATGGTCAATTCAAATTAATAATTGTTTCTTTAGTGATAAGCCTAGTCTTGTTTGAAATGTGCAAGTCTCTCAGTTATTAGCTTGCCATTTTAATCAGGGCAGACTTTTGAGGAGAAAGTTACCTGCACCTGCTAAACTACCTTGTCCTTTGTTGAATTCTAACAACCAATTGTATCAGACTGTACACCCCATCACATAAGCACCATTTGTAAAGTCTTCATCAGAGCTGAACTGAAGGACAGTTGGTTTGCAGCAGGGGGAATTTAATCTTGATATCCACTGTATAAAATAGCTTCAGTGATATTACAAGAAGATGCTAGAAAAAACAGCAATGCAAAATTAGACTAAGAATGTGCAAATTTGCCATGTGTGTACTTAGTCTAGATTTTCATTCTACTCCTACTACTTTGTTAGGTTTAAAAATTATATGATGCAATAACTTGTTCTGAGGAAAATCTGTCTCCCAGATTACCAGCTCCCAGTTTTTATTTGGGCAGCCTGATTCCAGGCTGTGGTGGGTCCTATTTTGGTACCAACTTCTGCAGGAGGGCTCACTTATAGGCAAACTCTGCTTTGGGAGCTGCTGCATTCAGAAGCACTGCCTGAATCTCTCTCTCTTAGACCCACTAGGTGAGGATGTAGCCAAAGTGAAAACATCTGCGGAATATTCTCAGCTTTAACAGGGTGTCGCTTTTATTTTCCCAAAGTGTTATTTAATGAAATATTTTTATCGTATCTCCCTAATATTAAAAATTTACCTTTTCATTTGAAAGAGGATTTAGGCATAGAGTGTGAATAACTGATATGAACTAAAAATAACAAGTAAAAAATGTAAAAGAGCTAATAGTACTAATTGATTTTAATTGCCATATAGCACCCATAAATAAGGTACTATTGTTGAGGGTATAGGTGTGTATCTATTTCTATATTTGATTCAGTAGAAAATCTGTGTGAATTTCGGCTTGATTTTTTGATAGATTTTTATTTAATTTGAAAATATTTCATCCTAAAAGAGATATGGAAGTAGGGAATTTATGCATTTGTTTCACATAAGATGCAGGCAACACTGGCATGACAGATAGGATTTTCTATATGTAGAAAAGCATTTAAATAAGTGGAAAGTGAATGTGAAAAAGTTCTGGGATTTCTTTTAAGACAGAACTTTCCAAAGACATCCCTTAAAAAGATTTTCTATCTCCTTTTAAATTATCGCAGATTAATGAACTCTATGTTCCTCTTAATTTTAATGGAATTTAATTTTAATTACTCTTTTTTTCTTGTGTGCAGCAGCTTTTTAAAATAAAGAGATTAGATGGCCTTCACATTCTTTTGAAGGCACACCACTGCCAAAAGAGCACTTTGTAAGCAATTAAGCAGAATTGTGCAAGCTCTTGTTGCTGTTGTTTAAATCTACAGCAAATCTGATTTCCCACCAGTTTGCATGCAAGTCATGCAGTCAAGTGTCTAAGTTATGCAGGTTGTGCAAATTGAAAGTTTATTGAAGAGCCTGTATAGTTTTCAATGGCAGCTGTCCACAGGATCCTTAACGCTGAGCCGAAAATTTATCTTTTGATTTGAATGGTTCTCACCCCTAAAAACATTAGAAGGTCTCAACAGCATTGCTATTTTTAGCTAGATAGAGCTTATGTCTTTGAGTTTACTTAGGCATCAGACCAAAGATCATTGAAGTCAATATGAATTCTTCCACTTACATCAGCATGCTCTGGGTCATGCCCTTAATAAACTGTTGTGTTTGCTCTCCAAACCAGAAGAGATTGCAGCATAAAAACTGGTGCTGTACAAACCAGCTGTAGCCTGAAGTTCTAATTGTATCTTCAGTCAAGCAAGTGGAAGATAAACAGCCCACGAGAAAAGTTTACTGCGTTAAAGTTACCTTTCAGCTCACCCAACCTGGGTAAAAATATCTTGGCATCACCACCTTGTACACACACCAGTGTGAGTGATGAGAGGCTGGGGCGGGCAACAAAACACCCTCCAAGATTTTAAAGTGTGAGTGTTCAATTATTAAGCAAATGCTGACTCATCTGTGAATTAAAAAATCATTTTGATCTTTGTTTTGAAAGTCTTTCTATCATGATAGAACAATTATATGTGTACTGCAGATGTTTTGAAACATGTGGTGAAGATGATAGTAACAATTAAGAAGCTCTGTATCAGGAACCCTGAAAATATGCTTGGAGTAGAAAGTCCAGTAGGCTAAAAATTAGGAATTCAGATATTGTACTGTATGGAAGTACAGTAAGGAGGAAAAAGGAAATATGTAATATTATGCAATATTACTCTGTTACTGTTCAGAGGAAAACATGGAAGAAAAAAAACCAAAGGGCTGTATTTAGCACTTTCACATAATTACATTATAGCTGAGTAATGCTGTGGGCTTAAAAAACAGTTTTATAAGTAAGAGAAAGGGATATTAAATATATTAAAAATATTCCAGACAACCAATGAATTCAGGATAAAAATGTGCTATAGAAAAAATAAAAGTACCTGATTTTGAAGCTTGATTTTAAGGCAAGCATCTTCAACCTTCTCTCTGAAAAGGCTTAGACAAGCAGAATACTTTCTGCATTAAGGAAAGCTAATTTCTCACGGGTCTGTCCAGGTCCTTCCTGAATGTCACAGAGGGGAAAAACATAGTTAAATAGAAAATTGCAGTCTGACCTGAGAGTTGACAAGAATACTAACATGAAAAGTCCTTAATTTGTGGGTCTGAAAGTGCAAACCCTTCTACTAGCTTTTATTTGGCAGATGTATTAACATTATTGGAAACTTTAATGATAGTACAACTTTTTTCCTGTGTGATTCTGAATTTTATCTTTGCAGCCAGAAAAACACAAGCTACTCAAATGTGATAATGGTATTCATCTTAAAATTTAATTTTATTTTGTTTAATTTCTAAAATAGCTTTTTTTTGAGCTATGAATAGGGAACTGAAAGAAATTTATATCATTATGCTAAATTGTTGTCTGCTTTCCAGTTTTGTTGCATGCTTAATTATTCCCTTGACAAACAGGATAGAAAGTATTTACACATCACATTCTATGATTAGTCAGCCTCTGTGTTTGTGTCTGGGTCAGTAAAAACAGAGCTACTGTTGAAGGTAGAAATAATCATGCTGGCTTATGCCTGTAGTCAATGCTTCTACCTCGGTTGGGTACATTTTTTCCAAACTGTATCAAATACCATTTATAAGGTGTTGCAGTGACTGAGGAAAGGGCTGCTAAGGGACTGTTTAGGCACAGCCTTTCACTTACACTTTATACAAATAGGTAGCAGAGGTACCGTGGTATTATTAGTGGTTAATTGTTCGTGTTAGGTGCCTAAGGTTAGTTTTTGATCCTGGCAGATTCTCAAAAGGTTTTTGTTAACTACTGGCCCAGGAATGAGGACTGTTTAGATTGGTGATCTTCACCGCTGAGAATCAAGTCCGTGTGATTTTTTTTAGTTTGCTTTGTGGTCTTGTTGATAGAGCAGTTTCTTTGAACACAATTCACCAGGTACTTTGAAAAGATTACCATTGAAGGCATTTCAGTACAATTTTCAGTCACTGTGGGCAAAGTGCTCCCTTGCAGTCCCATCTCTGCTAGAAATTGCTTCTCTGATATATTGCAGATGCACCCAGAGGAGATCTTGGCTCAGGTTTCTGGACACTTATCATAAAGCTACGAGGCCCTTGGGAGGGCACCATGCCTCACCATGGGTATCTGAAGTTCAGTCTTATCTAAGAGAAGAAGCTGAGCTGTGGGGTCCACGTTTCCCCTCATGTGCCTAGGTTGGGTGGAGAGCAGGGCAAGTGCTAATGACCAAAGTGGAGAGATGTACACTGTGAATACTGGCTTTGTTTCTAAACCCTTTTTATCAAAGAGGAAGGTACTTATTAGCACAGAAGTGAGAAGGCAGTGTTGCTGGTCTGCAAGTCATTGTTATCTAGATTTTTGCATGGGAGTAGATGGAGAGAAGAATATGTTCCTCCAAACAGCCTTATCCACTAGCTTGTTTTATAATTTCCTTCACACAATCAATTTGCATTCTTTATGAGCAGTGTCGCTTCTGTTTTTTCTCTACCAAGGGGAAATGGAAGTAAATGGCTCATTTTCTTGTATGATTTTGACATCTTCTACACTTCATAATAACCAATAGATTTTTTTCCTAAAGATAGTTTTGAACACAAGTGTTTGCATGATTTAGAGTAGGCGAGACAGATTTTTTTTCACTGATACCTGAAATTGTACACGAAGCTTTATAGCGTATGTTCTTACTTATGAGTTCAAGTTGTGTTTTGTTCAGATAAGGTTGCTCAGTTTAACCCAGGCAAATGCTACATCATGGGCAAGTACCATCATATGTAAAGGTCAGCGTAGAAAAAGCAAGAGGTCACCATGAAATAACCATGAAGATTTATTCATTATTATAAATATTAACATATAAGGTTAAATGCTTGCTCAGTTTTCTTGAATACCTGCAAAAAGGTATTTCTATATGTAGGACAATGCAACAGAAAAAAGGTTCTTTCTGGACATTAGTCTAAGTACAAGTAATGAAAAACTAACTGTTCCTGATCACTGTAGATCAGCAGAGACTTATAGTAGTTTACAGCATTTTTTTACAGGTTGTTGTTGGTTTCAGCTTGGATTAATTCCCTGATCTGGCTCACAGTGCAGCTTGTCTATCAGCTTGTACCAGCATGGCCAAGAAAACAGGTTTGCAGTGCCAGAGGGTGCCAGGAGGGTTGATGGACTCCTACCATTATCCTGCCTGCTGGGCTGCCTGGACAACCATTTGTTTCATGAACTTTATTCGACATGCTTAGCCCTTTATCAGCCAAATTCATGAATTCCATAGCTTTCACCACAGCATTTGTTTCTAAGGATATTGGTTATATCTTTATACACTCTCCTTTATTCATTTTAATCTAATCTACCTCCCTTACATCATTCTCCTCTCTTCCTGGCAGGAAGTCATGCTGAGAGGAGCTCCTTTGGTCCCCTGAGGGTCTCGGGGAGATATCTTGTGCTGTTGAAGGTTGAAGGTCCAGTTTTACACTTTGTGGAACATGGTCTAGACACAAATTACATTTTGCCTTTCAACAACAAGGGCTGTTCAGCCTGAACAAGAGGAGGCTTTGGAGAGATCCAGTAGCAGTCTGCTAATACTTAAAGAGGACCTATAAGAAAGCTGCTGAGGGACTTCTTACAAGGGTGTGTAGTGATAGGACAAGGGAGAATGGGTTTAAACTGAAAGATTAGGTATTAGGAAGAAATACCCAGAGAACCTTGTGGATACCCCATCCTGGAAGTGCTCAAGGCCAGGTTGGACGGGACTCTGAGTAGCCTGGTCCAATGGAAGGGCAGTGGGGTTGGAACTAGATGATCTTTAAGGTCTCTTCCAGCCCAAACCATTCTATGATTCTATAAAGCACTGCATTTTTAACACATATCTCCAACAAATAAAGCAAGAGGAGAACCAGTTAACAATGGTTCCTTAAGGCAGGTATTCCAGTTGTCTTGGAATTTTACAGTGCCTCAGTATGGCATGTTTATGCCCCCCCTCAGGAACATAACTTCTAGGATATGGGGTTGCTATAAAGCAATACCATAGTGCTGGCAATGTGCTTCCTTAAGTCCTAGCAATATTTTTTCATACTTTTTTTAAGTAACTATTTGTTATTCTGCTCCACAAGGGACTATTGCTTGAACACAATAGTTAGATTTACTTTGTTCCCCAGAAAGTTATGTCTTATCTAGGCACATTTATTTAAAAAACTACATAGCTTTTGCAATTTTTTTTGATAGATTTTTTTTCCCCATAAATTGTACCAATCTCTGCCCAGATGAAATGTGAAATTAAATTTTAAAACCACAAACAGTTTTTATTTTTAATCAGGTATACAAAGCTTTCTTAGATGTGCTGAAGGCTTTTAAAAACTGAGTTCAAATGCATTTTGATAAATTTAAATGCAAGTTTTTCCAGTTAATAATAGAACTGACAGATCATACTGTCCTAAAAGCTTCACTTGACTAGACCTCATCCATTGCTATCTAATTTTAGTCTGTAAATTGGAAATTGGTTCTCTGTATCTAACAACCAAAGATTTTCTCAGCTTCAAGCGAACTAGCCTTTGAATTGAGCTACGTGAATAAACTGACTTAAATAAAACGTTTTCCCTGCACCTGCAGAAAAAGCTGCAGCTGCCAAAAGATGAATACTTCAAAAAACTTGGATCCCTAGGATCTAGCCAGTGATTTCTGCCAGTTTAGTACTTTGATGTTCTTTGAAAATTCAGCACCAAATGCACAGTAATGGGGGTTATTATGTAAGTATAGCCCTTTAAAAAAAATAACATGATCTCAATTTGGAATCTTAATAAGCAAAAAAAATCCAACTAAAATGAAACTGTTGGTGGAGGCAGTTTTTAATACCTGCTCTTTATTCATCATCTTGTCTCTGAAATCAGCGTGAGCTTTCCATATGATTCTGTCAGTGCAGGTGATGGAGGTCAGCTGCCAGCAGGTGTTCATTTAAAAAGAAGAAAAAGATAAACCAAGGAGGGAAGCATCATTTCCCTAAGTTACTAGGGATGGAGGGTGTTCATCCAAGGTTTCTGGAAGAATTTCAGGAAGCAGCTGAGTTACAGTCATGTGTAACTTACTGAAAACAGTTACTTCAGCAAAGGAGCAGATGTGGCTGACAGCATTCACTTAGGAAGGTGGGTATAGTTATGAACCTTACTTTACTACTGGCACAAAAAGCGAAGTACTGAAGAGAGAAGTGTAAAAGCAGGAGGAGTAGATAGCTGTTGAGCCTTGTAAGCACAGGCAGGAAACCTGGGATGCAGGGAATGGCAGTGCCCAGGGCCAGGAGGCAGCAATGACCCATGTGAAAAGATTGAGATAGATGCAGTTAGAAAACAGATTACAGAAATTCACTATGAACAAATGCAGGGTGGCAAACACTGGAAAGAGTATGTAATGCTCTCTTTGTCCTGTACTGAGTGAAAACGACATCTGGTTAGGTTTTCTGCAAGTAAAGGATTAGCTGTATGTTTTAAGCTCGACAGCAGTTGTCAGATAAATGAATTTAACATTAGCATCATTTTGAGGAGTTTGTTTTGCATAAATTGAGATTGACATTTACAAATAAAATCATCCTTCTCTTTGTTATGTTGAGCTTATGTCATAAATTATTTGAAAAGGTCAAGAAATGAAGCAACGGGAAATGAATAACTGGAAGATCATATAAGGAACCAGGATTGTCTGGGAAAGTTTGAACAAGACAGGAGAAAAACAAAAAAAAATCTAAACCATGAGTTTTCATATGAAGAATTTTGTTCAGAGTTCTTATTTACCTGTAATGTGGGGATGCTGAAATTAAAATGGCAGGCAGTTTAAATGCTGTCAGTGGAGGTGTTTCAGATAAAGCTGTTCACTTTCTAATGTGAACCCAGGAGGCACACTCAGTGTGTGCTGCACATACACACTTCCATGCACCTCCATGAAGGTTTGTGCCCTGGAAAGTCCTCCCATGGCTGGAAGAGATGATTGTGCAAAGGCAGGATCTAGTGCTAAATTCCTTTCTCATGCTCTTGCCTGAGCAGAGTTTGCAGGATCATATCACAAACAGTCACATTGCAGGGAACACATGCTAGTATTTGGGGCAGTCAGGTGTCACAGTTTTAAAGTTAGCACCATTTCATGAGAAAAAAGCCCTCAACTACCAGAATGATATTAAAAAAAAATGGATGAAATATATTCTATTAGCAGTGATGATGTGGTAGAAATAGAAATAAAAGTGACATATTTCACAGTTAGACACTTCAAAGGATACTCCTCTGCCAGTAATCCTCTGATCTGCTTCATGTCACAGGTCACTTAAACAGTATTTACAAAACTCCTGGCTGGAGCATTCACTCAGGATTTAAGGTGTCACAATTTTTTTTGACATAAAAAGTTCAGGGGCACCAATATTTCTCGGAAAATTTTACATCAGAGTTAGTTTTTATGTAGTCTCGTTTTTATGAATACATCTCCTCAAGACCAATGTGAAACAAACCTGGAGAGGGAGAAAAGTTTTCTCCTGACAGCCATGTGATGAGGTTATGCAGTGTCTGGTAGCTAGCTGGATGCTACTTTGAATGTGCTCAAAAAGATGAGGACCAAAGTAGGAGTCAAAAGGCTTGACCTAATTATTGATTGTGTCAATGATGTGTCAAACCAAGAAACTGGTGTGAACTCTGGGTTTCAGTTACTACTGAATGTGAATATTCATTTTCTTTTTCAAGGTGCTTTGTCTTGAAGAGTAAAATGCAACGATTGGTAATTGATGGATAATTTTGAGTGTGAGCTGAATTTGGATGTAAGGTCTCTTGACACCAAACTCATTTTAGGAGGCTGGTGTTTAACATGTAATGCTTGGGCAGTGATGGATTCTGCTCTCTCAGGCAGGCATTGTCCTTAATTCTAGGTGGCCTTTCCAAGTCATGACAGTTTGGGAATTTTGTACTGATCAGACAGTTGCTAGTTGCTTCAATTACAGGAGTCCTATGTTCTACTCTTTCCACAGACTAAACTTACTTTTACTCTATCTTATTACTCCAAGCAAATAATGTCTGAGTGAAGCTGACTACTGCAAGTCCCTGTGCAGTTTCTTGCAGTAGGAAAGCTGCTTGGTGAAGCCCCAGTGTCAGGCATGTTGGTAGGTGTTTAAAGAGACTTTTATCATACTTTTTTTCCCTTTTTTTGTATTTGCAAGAAAAGAGTATATTCAAAATATTTCTACCACACCAAAGTGAAAGGACCGAGTTCCTGGGGTTGTAGCTGAAATAAAACTCTTGAATATTTTACTATTGCCAAAATAGGAATGCCTGGTTGGTTTGTCCATGAATGACTTGAAGGAAGAAGGATATTTTTTCAAACCTGTTTAATTAAGATGCCTCTTCAGTTCTCCCTGTCCTTCATTTCAATAGATTTTCAGAGGCTTTCAAACCAGAACTACACAGGGCTCTATTTCAAGTGTGTTGTAAAGACCTAATAATATAGCCTCTGTGGCTGGGGCACAGAATCTTCCTTATATAGCTTTTCTGAACAGGATACGCTTGTTCTGCAACAGATCTTGTGTTGTTTATTCCTGATAACCATTCTCAAGCCAGTATAAATGACACTTCCAGATAACTTTCTTCCTCCCTGATAACAATCTGGTAGTTTATACCACTTTCCAGAAGTGTACATTTCTGTTTAGTTTTTTAGGGTGCATTTAGTATGGCCAAAGTAGTAATTCTTTCAGTATCTGCCAGCTAGATCAGTTATGAGAAGAGTCTCTTCAAAGCAATGTCTGTTTAGAACTGACTTATTTATGTGCAGTTTCTGTTCCACAACAAAGCAGTCAAAGAAAGGGAGCATCAGTTCCTGGTGCCTGAGAAAGAGGCCTGAGAAAGGTCTCAGAAAACAGGTATGATTTAGAAAGTCATTTGTGAGAACACTGTGTTCTAAATAACTGTGTACTCATACACATTTCAGATCTTATTTTTAAGGCTCTGTTTTTTGAATGAAGTGCTGACGGATGTGGAGGCGACAGTGGGTCTTGCTGACAGAGAAGTGATTGGAATCCAGGGAGGTAACTAGCAAAGCTCTTCAATGATGGTGAACTCAGGATGGTTATAGAGTCCTATAAATTACTTCAGCATATTAGGGGGGCACTCATGTAGGTTGCTGGTGACCTGGAGTTGTCAGTACAGGGGAAGGTAGGCTGTCACGCAGAAAGGAACTGGACAATGTCAAAGAAATTGTGCAGAATTTCATGGGTCAAAATATATGTCAAGACTACTAATGAGATTATCTTGGATGAAAAGAGTGACTGTGGTACATTGCTGAGGGATCACAGACAGGTGATCCTGAACTACAGCTTGTTGTTGGTGCATGTCAGGGCAGCAAATTACAGCCAAGCAGATGTAGCATGAAAGTTGCAGAATTTGGGCTAGGAGATTTCCTCTGGTTCTGTTTGCTCACATGCATGAAAAGTTGACTTTAGCTGAAACAAGTTAAGAAGAGAGCTTGTTGAATGCCAAGGAAGGAGGGTTTGGATGCATTTTACAGGATGGAGAATGACTAATAAGAATACGGAGCGAAGCAAGAGTATCTTATTTGGAGGCACTAGCTGGTTTGAGTTGCATTACAAAGGCTAAGAAGGGTGGTGGTTGCTCTCTGTAAACATGCTTGGGAGGCAAGACCCAGGCAAACAGTGCTGTTCACGGCATCTACCAGAGGATAATACTCCTGTAAAAACAAATAGTGTAAATCTGATCATTAATAATGTAGGAAACCAGTAACAAGTTTATGACTGTGGAGTAGCACAATTGTATGTGTGTCCAAGGGCACAAAAATACCCCTCTTATATCCTATTCTCCAAACAGAACACTGTAAATATATAGGACAATACAGTGGAGTGGCCTACAAAAGCAAGAAACTAAGAACGAGGGTCTGATGATTGTCAAGAAATACTTTTCCAGTCCTTTTTGTTCATAAGTTATAGGGTATCAGAAAGCTAAACGCAAGGTATGTAGGAGTTTATTGGCTATAATATTTCTCTTGTCATCCCTTTCAAGCGTTTTAAAGTACTTTCTGATTTTTTTACTGTTCTGAAATTACTAGTAGAAAAATGAAAATATTTTTCCATACTTGTAGGGGAAAAAATAGGTTTTGTTGGGTCTTACAGCCCCTGAGAGGCAGGGCTGCCGCAGCTCCATGTCCCCAGGTTCAAGCAGTAGCAAGGCTGAAGATGTATTCCCAGCAGCTACATGCATCCATAGCATGTGTATATCTAAATTACTTCCTCTGAGTCCTCAGTTTAGGTTCCCCTCTTGCCATTGTGCCCCAGTGTTCCTCTGGGCTTGTGCAGGTGGGCCTTGGATGCACTGATATATCCAGTGATGGGTGTAGGGGTAGATGGGCAAGGTGTTGTTTGGGCTCCTCTTCCTACCATCATCTCTCTGTGCTCCTTCATTGGTGTGCAGATGAGGTTTTGTCCTGTAACTGACAGTAACAAACTCGGCTTTGAATATAGTTCAAAGAGCAAGCAGCTCTAGGAGAGAGAGGGGTCTCCATTAAGTGGCTGCACATCATGGATTCGTGCTTACAGAATGGCAGGACTGTACAGAATTAAAACCTCTAATTCAGCAGAGGAGAGCTGAACATGGATGATATGATTCAAAAAGGAGGAACTATTCAGAACGAGAACACGGGAAACATTGAACTTGACTAAATTCTCCCAGAAGACTGGGAAAAAAGAAGTAAAAAATAGGACTGCAACATGGAAATGTCTAAATGATGGCAAATATGTTTGTCAGATGACATTGGAAAAAAATATAATGTAGATATTCTCCTCTGGGTATGCCTTTATGATACATAGAGATACTATATTAATTTTGAGCTTTTAGGTAAATGTTATAGAATATTACTTAAAATACAGATATAGAGATAGATTTACCTTTTTTCAACAAATTATATCATCATCTTATCTCCTATTTTCACTTATCAAAGCTTTCTATTTAAATTG
Organism: Corapipo altera; assembly: GCF_003945725.1. NCBI lineage: Eukaryota > Metazoa > Chordata > Aves > Passeriformes > Pipridae > Corapipo > Corapipo altera. The sequence goes on along the minus strand of NW_020884876.1, from coordinate 2,079,000 downwards.
ATAGATACATATGGGTATTCCTGGGGGATTTTTCTGAGCATAACTAGCTCGTTCCTACATATCAGAGAAGTCTTCTACACGCATTTTTTGGCATGGAGTCAGCTCTGATACATCTCTGTTTACAGTAGAAGATTGCTGCCCAGGTACCTGCAATTAAATCTGAGCTGAGCTTTTCAATAGCAGTTGTTGATATGTTCACCAGCAGAGTCTAAACGAGTTTCAAAAAGGTGATGGAGAGCTTCCTACATCCCCTGACAGCTCCATGCCCTCTGTCAAAGGCACAGAGAGAGGACTCCTGGAGTCCTCTCATCCTTTCTGGGCTTAGAATCCATTTGAAGAATTCCTGCTTCCCAGCCTTGCTAGTATCAGTCATGCCCTGGAAAATGCAGTATGACACAAGTTCGTGCTTCAGTTGATCCTGTCTGTAAGTTCTCTGTTTGAATGTTTCTGCTCAAGAAAATATTTCTAAACAGCACAGCATCAGTAGCATAACTCCCATAAAAACTTATCTAGATCCGTGATAGATATGCTGAAGACGGGAGTGTCTATAGAGGATGACTTCATTTTCCATTGTTCAAGCAAAGCCCATCACTTTGAGCCCCTCCAGGGAATCTGTGTATGCATTCCTCAGTTTATCTTTCTGTCCAAGTGGAGTGCCTTAGTGAGGCATGTGTGACATTAATGTGTGACATTATGGTCATAGGAGAAGAACTGAGTAGAATCAGAATCACGGAATGATTTCTGTTGAAAGAGACTTTCAAAGGTCCTGTAGTGCATCTAGACATCTTTCAGTACCTCAAGTTGCTCAAAGCCCTGTTCAACCTGACCTTGAACAATTCCCGTGATGCGTAGTCCACAGCAGCAGTCTTTCCAGCTTTTCTGAACACCCACCCCTCTTTTCTGCAGGAAAAAGGCAGTTACTCAGCTCATTTGAAACACTCAGGTGATGGGAGGATTTCCCTTATGAAACTCTGCTCCATGGTCCTCCCCTCAACTAATTCTAATTTTATTAAAATAATGCATTTGAACAATTCAAAACTTATTATTTGATACCTACCAAAAATTACTGTCAAAGATTCTCTTTGAGAACTCATCTTGAGTGAAGATGAGAAGGGGCTCCTATTCTGTATAGCTCACGAAGTTCTTATATTTTACTGATCTTCATTACAAATGCAGTAAAAAGCTTTACTTTTTTGTGGTGGTCAGGGCAGAATCCACTTTAATATGGGCACATTCCGTAGCAGTACATATAGATTCTCCCATTTATGTCTTGCTTTCAAACAAAAAGGCAAGTTAAGTCTTTTTAGTCTTTACAACATAATTACATGCCAGGAATATATAGATTTCAACCAATGAGTGATAGTACTTCAACAATAGCTAGAAGCTGTTGTTACAACACACTCCAAGAGATGTTCAGAGTGGTTGTAAAGTGAGATGAACCAAATAAATTAGTCTGTAGAATAGCTGCAAAGTCCGCCAAGCATACTCTATCCACTTCCATCTTCATGGCTCTGGCTTCAGCAAGGATGATGTGGCTCAGCCTCCCTTTAAGAATGGATGCTTGGAGTGTGCCTGACTGCCAAGATCTGTGTCATTAGGACCTCCTTTCTTAATGACTTGAAAAATTGAAAACTCAACAAATACAACATGGATTAGACCATGAGAACAATTTGAGGCCATAAGAAGGGGTTTCATTGCTCTGTGGTGCCGCTCTCTTTTCCACCAAAGCAGTAGTTGTGCAGCAGTAACTGTGCAATGCATTTATGTTGTGCACGCAGAATAGGCCTGGCACATCCCAACACACTGGATTCTCCATGGATGGGCTGCACAGCAGATGTTGCTGTACAGACTGTTGCATAGCTGAGATTTCTTTTACTGAAATATGTGAGCCATGTGTGCACATGCCTGGATTACATGCCATGACTGTGCAACATCATCTGACCAGGTCTGTTTGAACCATCTATCCAGTGCGATGATCCTGTGCCACAAAAATTGGGCTTCTTACATGTTGGAGTAAGAGAAGGGAGTGAGTCCTTTCCATACTTCAAAGTGATGAGAGTTGGGAACCTCAAGACTGAAAGATTTAGGAAATATGAGTCTTTGACTTTTTTCCTTAAACTAATTTTGTCTGGGATCGTAGCTAGGCTTGGCTACACATCTGTCTCTAAACTTCCATAAGGAAGCATAGCCATTGTAAATATAAATGTCTTTAAAACTTCCATTTAATGGATAATTCCACAAATCTACAGTATTTTAAAATTGATTTTTCCCATATTTAACTTCTAAGTGTACTGAAGTAGAGACTTTGAAAAGTGGCATCTAAAACGTAGCTTGTTAGAATTGCGAGCAGCTGTGTATGGGAAGCACAAAATGCACATAATGTACTGTGACAGCAGGGGAGGTGGTTTGCAGAGAATTGATGCATTTTTTTCTTTCAAGGTCACTTTAGACACCACTGTGCAAGTCAGCCCTCAAAATTATAAGACAGAAGAAACTAATAAATATTTTTATGAATGCAGAAGTTAATAATAAGAGTGACTGCAATAACATTTATGTGAGCAAGAATTAAAGATCATAAAAGCATTTTTATATGAAAGACATGAAGTTTCTGAATAATCTGTAATAGAATTTAAGCCCATTTGAAGCTCAAAATAGGGTTCTTTTTGAACTGAAACAATGTGGTTAAAACTTTCATTCAAATGCAGGTATTTCTTTTTATTATTATTATTCTATAATCACAGAAAATATTCATCCATTTTCTTTCTGGTTTAAAAAAGACATATTTCAACTTTATGAAGTAGGTGTTCTGTGCAGAATGGGTGCTGATGAGAACCATTCACAGAACAGGAAGTTCAGAAGACAGGGGATGGCAGCCGAGAGCGGCTCCATCTGCTCTGGAAATGCATTACTGTACAGTGCAGGCCAAAACAACTGACAACACAAAGTCATTATTTATGGAAAGACTCTGAACTCTGGCCATTTGTCAAGTTGACTCAAGAAGTCTGCTGCTGGGCCTGATGAGCTAGCAAGTATCTAACATAGATTTGTGCTCTAATAAATGTCAGATACAGAGGCATTACTGAAACACATTGCTAAAATATCAGGAGAAAAGAGGAGTGTACATCAAATCGTGAAAAGCCCTAATTACTGACTTCACTAATAAAGACTGGAAAGCATCAGAACACTTTAATTTCAAAAGAAAAGTGTGAGTGAGACCAGTGTGATGTGCCAGCCCCACAGCCAATGGTAGAGCTCTCATTGACTATTACAGAGTGAGGGTCTCACCTGCCTTGTACAGCGTTTCAGTGTATTTCTCCATCCATTGACTTCATCCTATGGGAGCTAGGATGGTTCATGTGTTTGTTATATAGTTTCCACATCTTCCTATTTGGTAAAAGTTCCAGTCCCCAGACCAATGAAAATATTCCCCCTTCTCTTTATAATGTGCATCAGCGAGGACGAACAATATCTTTTAGACCAATAAAAAATGTTTGGGATGATACTGTGCTTTTTTGTGCTAACCTCTGTTGAAAGCTGGAAGTTAGAAAAAAATCAGCTGAAATAAGTGTGGCTAATCTCATAGCCAAGTCAGGTTGGGTACATTTTTTTTGTCCGTTGTTTGGAGGTTTCCGAAATCTTGTCATCATTCTCAAACTGATGATGTATAACGTGTTAGAAATGACTAGAAGGAAGACTTCTTTCTGTAACTGTATAGTATACTTGCTGTATACAGTCAACAACTAGAAATTCATATGCCTTCCTGCTCAATTGCTCCAGTACCTAACTTCAATAGCAATGAGTAACTTGAAGTTGTCTTCAAAAAGTGCCATGATTCTCCAGTTAGTTACAGGCATTTTCTTATTGCAAAAATATTCTCTAAACATAGGCACTTCTAAAAAAATAATAGACCCAAACCTCCTAGTAGGAAGCCTGTCTAAATTCATTGCTTGGCTGCGTGACACACAGCAAGGAAGGGAGCCACATGTTCCTGTCTGGAAAGTGATCAGTTACATTATTCTAAGCATTAAAATGTGTCCATATGCGTGCATGTGTACACACAGACATGCATACTTCAGATCATGCTGATAATGACATTTCCAGTCTCACAAGAAAAATAGATTGTGTACAAAATCCTTTCTTATCAGGCATAGAATTTCATTATGATCTATCCCTTCAACTTTAAAAATACTCTATTATGATGGCATGAGCAGTCTTAGAGTGGTTAACTGATTCTCTCGTTTAGTCTGTTACTGTATGAAGGAAGGTGTCCATTAACCTTCTGCTTCATTTATCATACTTTATCTAATGTAAATGCAAGTTATGTATACCTGTAGTTCTGTATAAAATAGTGTATCTGTTATAGTCCTGTACAATGGATATTCTAGAGAGCTGAGAGAGTCTCATGATGAACTGTAGTCATGCGACAGTCATTTGTCACATGCCTGTGACAGTCTCACCTGCATACTGACCATTAATCTTCAAGATTAATTCTTCAAGAACGTGTAACTTCACTGTCCCCAGGCAATTTTGAGTCTCCCTGCACAGAAAGGCAAAACTTCTCCCTGCATCCTATTGAAGGAAGCACTTCCTCCAAAAGTGCTCTCAGTGAGGTGTAAAATGAGCAAGTTTCTGTCTAGAACTGGTGGTGAAGCTGTGGATCACTTGCATCCTTGCAAGTGCTCAAGTCCGAGTTGGACTGGGCTCTGAGCAACCTGGGCCAAGTGGAAGGTGTCCCTGCCTATGGCAGGAGAGTTAGAACTAGATGATCTGTGGTGGTCTCTTCCAACCCAAACCATTCTAGTGTTCTGTGAAGCAGGACATTAATGAGGTTGGGGAGGGAGGGCAGACAACCCTATTTCTGCTCACTTGAGAAACGCATCCATCACAGGCTTTGGCAAAAATTGTGGGGTGGAAAGGAAGAATGCCATCTTTCAGAATTGGCATCTGAGGCTACTGCCATTAGTTAAGGCTGTAGATGATGAGGAAACAGCTTATATAATAGACATGCTCTGCAGCATGACCCAGCCTATTTAGGAGGAACAGGATCAAAGAGGCAGTAATAGTGTTTATTGACAGCACTGACCCTATATGGGGCTTTGTCTCTTAGTCGGTGGGGGGTGTAGAAGGACTCTCCTAGTACAGGGTGCACAGTGGACCAAAAAGCAAGATACAAGCACTCTGAGCCATGCTGGATCATGTCTTCCCTGCACTTTTCCTATAATAATCCTCCTTTTTGTCTTCTTAAAAACAGACCCTTTGGGGGCTCTGAACATAAGGTCTGATCTGATGGTAAGCCTTCTGCAAACAGCAAAACCATGCAGCAGTGGCTTTGTTCTGTTGTGCCGCATGTTACTGAACAGTTTTTATTGTGGTCATGAAATTGAGATGCATTTTTCTCACTCCATGAGGAATTTATTTTTATCAGTAACAAAAGGAATTATTTTTGTCAGTAAATCTATTTACTTTTCCTTCACTGAACTGTAATTTCCAGTGCAGAAGACAAGTCTTGGGTTTGGGAAGGGGAGAAGGATCAGACATTTTACAAATGAGCAGCCAGTTTCTAAGTTCCATACTACAAAGGTTATTGAGCATTTTTACTGCATTTGATACTCATTATGCTGTACATGATCTGTTCTTTCCATGAGGAATCCTGCAGATGTAAAGGCTCACACAATGATTGGTTTAATCAGAAGTACAGAAGGCATCCACAGCTTTTCTGGGCAACCTCTGCCAGTGCCTCACCATCCTTGCAGTAGAGAATTCTTCCTAATACCCAATCTAAACTTACTCTCCTTCAGTTTAAAGTCATTCCCCTTGTCCTATCTCTATGTACCCTTTTAGAAAGTCCCTTTCCAGCTTTCTTGTAGGCCTCCTTTAGGTACTGATTTACTAAGTGATTTTCTGAATGTTGTTGTTTTGCTAAGGGCTAGCACTGAAGAGAAGAAAGAGTATTATTAATCCCTCTCTTTTTGTTTTTGAGAGAGTGACAACTTTGCAGATTACTGAAGGTTTTCTTCTGCAATTGGAGTTCAGTCGTATTCTTTTAAATTGTCAGCTGAAGTCACTTGCTGCTGTGAGTTATTGGTAGTAATGGTTGCAGAATTGGGCTCTTAAGTTACAATATTGTCAAAGAAGCAGTTACATATAGTAATAAGATCATTAAAATGTTTTCACTGAGATTTACTTTGAAAAATAGTCATTTCACATGTCTTTGCTGCAAATGTTGATTTGTGTGTGTGTCCATACTCATTTCCAAGGTGCAAAATTAGCAAATGACTTGTGGAATGAATCAGTAAAACTATTGTGCTCTGTGCAGAAGTGAATAAACTAGCTATTTTAACCCCAGCCTTGGCTTCCCCTCTCCTGGGCTTCCTAGCGGATCCTTTTGAGATATATCTGTTCGCAAAATAAAGACACTTTTTATGCTTTTTAGTACTTGCTGACTATTTGCCAAGGATTTCTATGAAGTATCTGTGAATATAGCCTGAGACAACATGACACTGCTTCCCCTGTTTCCTGTGGTGAATGGCCAGCCCCAATGATAAACTGTAAAACTACTCAAGGTAGGAAGGGTGAGCTGCCAGAAACTATTTATCACTTCACTGGCTTTGTACCATGCACATCCGTCTGAAGCTAAATTGAGGTTATAAGAGGAGTTTTCTTTTTGCTTTGGCTTTGCCAGCAATAGTATCTTGCATAAAGATGAACATAGAAATTCAGTGTTTAGCCCTTAGATGTTCCCATGCCATGAAAAGAAGATGGTAGTGATAAAAAATTTAACTCAAACACCTTTTTACACTAGTTTCTGACAACTAGTGCTATAATGTTAATCTGTCATTAACTTTGATAAGGTGAATACCTCATTGGAATGGTAGGTTTCAGGATGATGCTTATGTACTAATATATAAGGTTAGGTTTCATCCTCCTTGGTTATTTTAGGAGTTTTGAAACACTAATGTCTCCTGTCCTTTCATTCTATTTGGTGTTGCTCTTATGGGTAAAAAAGTGACTTCTCTTTTCTCTGTACAACCTCTTTTTAGAGATGGTAGGTATTCTAAGCTAAAAGTAAAACTTGCATGATATTCTAAGCCAAATTATGGGTAATTCTTTGCAGTTCAACTCTTTATATATCCATAAATCCACATGAAGTTAATCTTCCTGCAGTAGAATGGGAGTTTAAATTTTTGTGATATTTCTCTCTTACTCAGTGTCAAGAACCGTGAATCCCATGATACATAACTATGTCATAAAATGGAAGCATCATCAAAAAAATTCAGCATGCATTTGGCAACCTAGCGCTTCTCATTTTGGCACATTCAAAGCAGATGTGCATCTTCATTATCAGTGCTGATTGTTTTTTGATGTTAATGGCTGTGCCAGGTGTTGCTTCACCTCTGAAAAAAATTGAATCCAAGAAACAACAGATTTGACTTGTAAAAGGATGGCACTTGGTATGCAGTCACTCTGATAGCAGGTGGCTGATGATACACTACATGCTCTTATACATCTTCCAATAAGTCGCTAATTGTAGTTGTTGCAAAATGTGGTTTTGCCAAGATTGATTCCCAGTGATTGTATCACTCCTTCATAGCTTCCCTTTCTACTGACTGAAGCTTGCTAAAGTTTAAGCTGTTATTTTTGAGCAGTTGGCTCGTGCTAACAGGAATATTGGCTGCCTGTCTCATCAGCTCAAGTGGGACAGGGTGCTGAAGTCGACCACCCTGCTGTCTGAAGACAAGGCGTCTGACAGCAGAGCACACTGCTTGGGAGCAATTATGTGCTGGGTGACCTCCCAGCCACTCCACACAAAGCATCTCCTTTCCCATGCTTTCTCCAGACCTTGGCAATGGCAGAGAGCTAAATGGATGAGAGGGTGTGGTGGGAGAGCAGAGTTGGGGGTGAAGGGAGGCAAAGAAGTCTTTATTTCTAGACCTTGATTGTGTATGTAAGAAGTCTTTATGAATATTTTGCATAAGACCCCAACTTTAAGTGAGGCATATTTAAAATTAATCAAAATACATCATTCAAACTTATTTGCATAACCAAAATTCCATCATGCAATCAAAATTCACTTACTTATTCTTTAAATTTATGACAACAGCAAACTTATTTATGTTCATGCTTTTCTGAGCATGTCAAAAATGCTTAATATATCACTTGGAAAATGTTAGTGCAGTAACTATGTTTTCTTTTTATACCAAAATACAAAAATGCATGATAAAAATGCCATGAAGAAAAGTCATTGATTGCTAGTCCATGCTGCAGAGACTGACCAACTGCATAACACCCTTAAGTAAGTAAATTGCTTTAAGCACAGATAGCTAAGCCGGATTCCTTTACATGGTTCCCAGCCCCCACCCAGGATTCATCATTTCATTTCAATTGATGTTGACCTTGCTGTAAACTGTGAACACACAGATAATGTGTCAAGTCCAACTCATAGTCTTGGTTTTGCTTTATGAAAGAAAAAAATTGGTTTTGCTCCATTATTTTAATGTTTGTACTTAAAGAACTTTAAAAAGGTCAATTACTTTCAATACTTTGATTTATTTGGGGGTTTCTTTAATAAAGAAATGATGGTATTAAAGCTGCTCAAGTAAAGGTGATATTTTCTTCTAAAAATCCAGTTCTCATGATTCACTGCCTGGTTTTACCATGCATTCCCCTTTCCTTTTGAATTTGCTCTTGCAGTGAAGGGTATCTAAATAAATACAGTAGCACAGAAGCAAATGGAAAACATCTGTTGTTCTAATTCAGGAATTTAGTGAGTCAGGTTTTATGAACATCTGAACTCAGCACTTTTACATATTTGTAGCTTAAAATTGTTCTTATAAAACATATACTTAAAGGGAATACTGTAAGAAGTGTGGAGAGTGTGCTTGCACTTTGGAAATGCCAAAACTGAACAGGAATGAGAGGAAGGTGGGATTTTTGTTTTGTCTTCTTTTTAATGGAAATGATTCAGAACCCCAAGAAAATAAGAAGAGCATACAGTACCACAGTGTGGCTTAGGCTGCTACCTGTGTCTGGTAGTGGCCAGTACAAGGACATGAAAGACCTGCTTTTCTTAGAGTGATAGGCAATTGTGTTCTCCAGCTATTGGTGGTTTAAAAGATTTACTGAGCTAGTGGATCTTGTAATGACAATAGCAGTGTACAGCAGAGGGATTTATAAATGTGATTTATACATTGCGAGACTAAGGGATATTTGAAATAGATGGAAGCACTTTTTTTTTTTTTGCAGGGAATAGGTAGGTACTGTGGATTAAAGAGATTACTGTAATGTAACAACTTGTTCTGATAATGAAGTAATTTTACCTGAAATAATGCCTTTCTCAAGTTGAAAATGGCTTCTTATGCTAGTATGCCCTATTTTCTGTATCAGTGATCATTGTGAACGCTGCATTTAGAGCCCCTTCTAAGCTTTATTCTGTGCAAGTCTGGTATTTGAGACATATAGGTATCACTGCATTGCCAGAGCTGGATGTCATTACTTTCTTGAATCACCTAATGTTCCCACATTTGTATCTCCCTTTTCTTAGAACTATTGCAAATGTTCATTAATTCAGTACCTGTTATGTCATCTTTACTTTGAAAGCCTGGAAGATCTTTACTCCCACTCATCTTCCTCAGCTGTAAATTGCTAAAAGTGTGATTATATGAATTCATTCATGTACCAAAATGCAGTTTGATGCCCCTGCAATGGCTCTGGCAATTTGCATTGCCTAAAAAGTCTTGCTTACAATAGTGTTGGCAGCTGTGCTCCAAGTAGCTAGGTATGTCTGTCCATGCAGTCTTTACTGTCTCCTTTGTGCCTTCTCAAATTTCCATGCTGGTCCCAGTTTAAGATTTTTAGATACTGAAAATGTTTGGTTTTCCTTCAGTATATTTACATTTCCAAAAATATTTCTATATTATTTTCACTTCATTATGTAGAAAGCTGGGGCACAAAGCCTAGCATTAGAAATGGTCTTATGCTACTCTATGCTCTATGTTTGCAGATGTAATTAAACTGAAAAGTGAGGGGTTACAGCTTTGCTCACCTACTAGAATGACAACAGCCATGAGAGTAGTTACTGATCTTGGAGCTTGACTTCTAGACAGTTTTTGTTAAATCTCGAAGTATACACTATTGATGCTGCATAAGTAGTAAGTAATGATGATGAGCCTTCAAGTTAAGAGCACAATTTCCATTTGTCTTTGGAGCTGTCATCATGGTATCTGAGGGGCTTGAGGCTGTTAACCTCTCAGGTGGATGGATATATCAATCTAGAACAACTGGCAAATTCTTAACAGGAATGAACTGGTGTAGTTCCATGTAAGTATGAGCATCTGTGTTGTTTTAATCCAGCTGAGAATTTGTCCCATAATTTTGGTAACCTCTGTGAGTCTATGTATGGTCACCATCCTTAGAGAATGCTGCCATCTACCATAAGCTAAAAACCACGTTCAACTCCTTCTTGTCTCAGTTTAAGGGCTCCATTTTTGTTGGGTTTTTTAAAAGAATAAATGAGATTGAGGGGTCTCATGAGGATCATCTCCTCCTCCTAATGAGAAAACCAAAACTGTATTCCCTACCATAAGAGATTCTCTAGCAGGAGGAGATGGCTACCTCTGACTTGAAATGAAAGGTTTCAGATATCCCACCTGTGTCAGACACACCTAATTAGTCCTGCTCTGTGATTTACTGGCAAAAAGGAAAGACTAGCTACTTCATAGGAATTTTCCATCCTTCAGGTCCATAATTTTGTGTTTATATACATATATATGCATGAATATAAGTGTCTGGGGTTTTTTTTAGTTTCCCTGACCAAAGCTTTTCATGCAACAAGAAAAATGTCTGTCTTTATCACAAAATTCCCAAAATGAAAAATGGAAATACACTGAATGCAATTTTGGGCTGTAGCACTTATGAAGTAGAGGCAAAGGCAAAACATGATGAGGAATGACTCCATTAAATTTAGGTACTTTTTACATCATCTTTTGTCTTCCTAGTAGATGCACTGCTCTGAGGATGGAAGAGTCTTAAGAGAAACAAGCTTGGTCATACCTAATTTAATGCAGCACCCAGAAGGTTCTACAGGGGGCACAAAGTTGTTTAGCATCTCTGTGTCAGCTTCTTCTCTAGCCACCATTTTCTATATGCCAACAACTGTGAAAAGGTTCTTTGAAGGGCTGTCTTATGGTAATCTGCCAGAGTTTTGAACCAGAAGGTCTTCCTTGAAAAGATAAGGGGTTGTCAGAATCCTTTTGCCACATCAGCCCTTTGTATTATGCCAGTGTGGGGAGGCAGATCTTATCCGCTGCTTCGTGCCTTTAGTATGCTGACCCTATTCATATAATCAGCAATACCCTTGCATTCATGATTTCCAGATGCAGGACTTTGATTCTTATCTTCCAACCTTGCATCTCAAAATTCTGTACAAAGATTGATCAATGCTTTCATCCCCGTTGTATAGGATGTGAAGACAGAGACTGTGACACATTCAGGATAACAAAGGGAAGGGCCACTAAAGCCAGGTTTGGAAACAGAATTTCCTGACTCCCTGTCTAATTTCTTGAGCAATGACTGTTTTCTTCCATCCCATTCTCTTAATATATGAAGAGTTTAACTGAGTCCTTTAAATGATTTTCCAAGCTCAAGTGGGTCCTTTTGGGCAGCCAAACTTGAAACAGGCAAGACAAGCATTCTTGCTGTACCCCATGCTTATCAACATGTAAGGTTGGACCAAAAATGTTCTGTAAAAGTTATTCTGTGTTGCAAGAAATCCCCTAGCTAGATTACAGCATCAACAAATTTTTACCAGATTTTTACTGCCAAGTTCACTAGGAGCACATCTGGAACTATTAGACGTTGTCACGTCTGGCATATCATGTTCCTTTTCCATTTAGGGCAGGTTGGTCATCATTGGGAGAAATCCTAGCTGCAATCTGATGTCCTTTCCCGTAGGTAACATAAAGGAATCACCTGAATTCCTTGTTATCCTCTATTTGATGCAGCTAAAGTCTATAAACTGAATTAAGAAGGCATAGAATCAGCATTTGCATACTGATACATTTGTTAAGAATTTATTGGGCAAAGTATTTATATGTACATATGCATGCAGAGGGAGAGAGAATCATGCCCCCAAGTCCCAGATATTTTGCATTACAGAAGATGGAGTCTGACAGGATCCTGAAACATCCTGCAGTGCATCTGCCAGCCCTGAGCAGAACCAGTTCTACCTAAACCCTCTTTACTAGACATTTTTCTGCACAGTTCTTAAAAGCTACCATGAACTACGCTAAAACTTCCAAACTTCCCTAGAGAATCAAGTACTTAACTCCCCTTACTTCAAAAGTTTCTTCTACCATCTGGTACCTTGAATCTTCCTGGAACTGCATCCTCAGTGGCCATAGAAAAGTCTGTTAGGTAAAGCCTGACTAAGAAAAGTATTTGAAAAATGCTTCCCTGTTCCTTCCTGTCTTCTCTACCCCAGACTAAACAAACCAAGGGCTCTTTTTCTTGGTTTTGCTAGCTCTGCAATGATTTCAGGCACTTTGCTCTGGGCTCTCTCCAAACTTTCCATGTGTTTTCTCAAGTGCAGTGGTCACAATGAGGAGCAATAGTGCAACGGAGTCATCCCTGCAGAGCAGAGGACTGATTTATTTCATGTTTCTGCCATACGATTCTTCTGTCTGTAATTCCCGGTATGTGGGACTTGCTTCTTCCGCGATGGTGCAGCACTGTAAGTCTGGGTTGTTCCTGTGCTCCTCTTTCTGAAAACAGGCACTATACTTACCTCCTTCTGGCCTTTTGAAACTTCAGCCGTTGCCTGTGCCTCCTCAAAGAAAGCCTGTAATGGGTCTGAGATTAGTTCACTGACTTCTCTAAATTCTCTCAGGTGCAATTTATCTGGCCCAGCTGACATGAAAATGTCTTAGCTTATCTAGTCTGGTTTTCCTCTAGTCTATCCATGATCATTCTAACCATCTGATTATGTTATCTTTCCTAGCAAAGGCTGCGGCAAAGAGGCATCAAAGTCATTAACCTTCTCAGTAATAACTGTGGATAGATTTACCTTTCATTCAGTAATGGTATCTTAAATTTTTGTTGTCATTTCCCTTCAATTTCTTCCTTCCTTTACTATTTTCCCTTTCCCTCCTTCACGTGTTTTCTTGCCATACCTCTCAGGGGACATCAAAAGCGCATTTATTCATTCTGATTTTGACCCTTTCTGTCTGCATTTCACCTGTAGTGGTCTGAGCTGAGGTGCACTTCCCATGACTTCTTATTTCTGAAGTCAGGAAAGTCCTCATGATTTAGCCAGGAGGATTTCCTTCTGTTCCTCTAGGTTTTTGGCCTTGTATGGGAAATTTATGCTTATGTCTTGTTTTGTGTCTTTTAGGAAACAGTAACTTTCCAGAGGTCTTTTGCCTTGTAGTAGTTTTGATTTGGTTGTAGTCTTTTATACAAAGTTGCTTAGTTTTTTCAACTTGTTTTCTTAAATACAGTTCCTTTTTGTGTTCCTGTTCTTCCTCTTCACTTCCTGAAGCAGGTGAACTCAGTCGTTTCAAGATTTTTGCTCATGTAATTGCCCTCTACAGTCTCAGTAAATTTCCTGATGTTCATAAAAATTAAATCTCAAAAAAAGTGCCTCTAATGACTTTTTCTATTACCTGTATAAAAAACAAATGATCAGCTGTACATTTCAGGACTTTACTGTTTGTAGTACAGGAGCTAAAGCTGATGTAGCTAATTAAACCTGAAAAATAATTTTTGTGTCTTACGTGATCTGTGAAAAATACTACAAAATCTCCAAGGACAAGTTTGTATTGTATTTTTAGTGCAACCTCAAATGCACATGTGATTATGAGATAGCTTAGCATACCCGAGCTGCTGGTGGTGAAGCTTGCCTGTGTCTGCAAACCATGTCACAAGTTTCTGGGACAAGAGAGGGAAGTACAGAGCTTTAGATTGCACAAATCCCTTTCACAAATTCAGCTACTTAACCTGCCTGGTGGATGAGACACTCTCAGCAACACTCAAGTCTGCCTGGCCAAGTCCTTTGCATGATAGCCTGCGATGTCTTGCTGTGATACCATGTGGTGACATTGGGCAGACAAGATGCCTGTGCATCATCCTACAATGGTCTGACAATAACTGCAGCGAATCAGTCTGAGCTGCAAAAGAATTACAGATGTTTGCCAGGAATGAAGACTTGTGGATCTGGGAGCATTAGCAGATCTGTGCTTTACAGGAGAGTGTACTCATAACCACAGGTGATCAACAACTTGCTAGTGGCACAGAGCGAGAGGCAGTAATTCTGTAAAGAAGTCTATTGCAATAGGGTATAGTTTTGTTTTGCGCTACAAAATTATGCTACATTGCCTTGTTTGCATGGAAGATAGGTAATAGTGTTATTTTTAGCAATGCTGATAAGTGGTGAGTTGTGACTGGTTGTTCCTGGAGTGCTCTCCCTTTCACTTTTTTAATTGCCCGTTCTGTGAATTTTTAATGCCTTGCATATGACTGCACTATATGTAAGGTTAGCATGGTGAACTTCTATGTGAACATGAAGGCCAACTTACACATTGGTATAGGCTTGAGACTAGCACTGGGATGTGTCAGGAGAGGAAGGTTTGGTCTGTATTGCCCTTGGTTACAATGTTGTAACATCTTACATACAAGTTCAAGGTGTCTCAGATTGCTTTCTAGAAAACAGTGAAAACATGGCCACAACATCACCAGGAACCTGGAGGTAGCCTGAGATTGACCTTCCCTGAGTGACCACAAGGCTGAGCTCAGAGGGGTCCTGGAGACAGCAGCAGGGATGCAGAGAGTGCAGGTAGGGAGCATGATATGTATGAGCCTGTTCCCCACAAGAGCTCCTACTCATCTTTGCCTCAATGCCAGGTTGCTCAACAGCATTCCTGGAGGTCCATTATTCTTTCAATTTTGAAAGATTGAAGATCTACAAATCTGTCACTCTACTTTTGTGATATGGGTCTTGTCGTGTGTGTGCTTTTGCACCTTGTGCTCCTGAAATTGCTGACTCATTGGAGGTGTACACTCTGTGGATGGTTTGGTGGTAAGTATTGGATACAGGGAGCTTTATTGTTCACATACAATAATGAAAATACTCCTTCATCCATAAAGAAAAAAATTTTACCATTTTTATTTAAACTTTGTCCCTGCATAATGAACAACTTCTGAACTAAAAGAAAATAAAATAACCATTCTCCACTGTGTCTTTGCCATGTATGCTCTGGGATACTTACCTCCTGGGACAACCCCTTCTTTTCTTTACCATGAAGTAAAAGTCAACAGGGAAATTTTTCAAATTGCTCTGGCATACATCTTCCAAAGATGAAAAAGAACTGTAGGTTTATTTCTTCTTTGCATCATCCAGACACAGCAGCACATTTTCTGACTACAAAAAGGGTATATTCTAATATTACACAATTTTAGAAAGAATAGTACTTCTGCTAGTTGTATCTGTAGAAGTTTTGAACATCTGAGCACCAGAAGAAACTGCAGCTGAGAGTCAATGTTGCATGATAATGCTGGAAATACTCTTCTAAGTTCAGTGAAAGTGTTTGTTCTTATTCTGAAAAATCTGAAATTAATTAGCAAAAGCTTACAATATGAGGGGGACATATTAGCATGCATATCTAAAGCTATGATAATGTGCGAATTGGAAAAAAGGAAAGTTTAATCACTATATCCTAACCTGAAACTACTTTAATCATGGTTACCATGTGTTGTTTCTTTTTGGCAGCCTTTTTTTCTTCTTTTTCTGTGCTTTGAAAAGAAGTTGGGGGAAAGAAGCATATATGTGACAAGCAGCACATGCAAACTGTAAGGTGGAAGTGGTAAATGAGTAAGACCACGTTTGGAAGAGACAGATGGTGCTTTTTCTTGATCATATGGCAGCACTGGCAGTAGAAATGTTTTGGACTTAGAGAAGTGAAGAGGGCAGACATGTTTCCTAAATGCAGGATAATTTATTTGTAGAACATGCAGAAATGCAGGGAACAAAAACATTTAATTGCCCTTGGAGAAGTGCATGAACATGATACATTTATATGTGGTTTACTTTGAACTCCTAGCCACTTACATGGGATCTTTGATTATGTGTTCTTGCTTTGGCTGATGACACCTCCCACCATTTCTTGTCCCCATTGCCAGTTTCTGCTTTTCTGGTATCTGTTGCAGCTCTTGCTGCAAAGCACCTTCTTCAGACCCCATATTAACCAAAATTGTTGTATCTCTGCCCATGATTATTTCTATTCTGGTTGTTTGTAGGTTAACCTTCAGTCAGCTGGGCATATATTCTTGATTACCAGATACAGCCATGGGCCTGTTATGGCAAAAGCCTGGTTATTGGGCTAGTTTATCATAATGCCAGAAGGCATTAAGGCATCCTCCATATGTTTTCATAATTACTTAAGCAGCATCTCAGGTCTGTTACTGCTGAAAATATGTAATTGAAAGAAATTTCTGAAAAATAATGCAGCAAGAGAATAATTGAACCCTTTAATTATCATTTGTTTGATTGTGTTGTGTGGTTTCTAGGAAACTTTCTATTTCTTATTGTAGCTTGAACAATAAATCTTCAATGCTTTCAACTACTAACATCTGAGTATATAGAACAAAATGTTCAAAGCAATATATGGAAGATGTATGCTGTGCAAAAACCTTTCTAGAATGTGGGAAAAAAATACTTAATAAAAAAAAGACAAGACAGTTTGCAAGCAAAACTGGTATGAAAATAGAACGTACTTATGAAAATCCACTTGTCACCTTTTTTGTCCTGCAAAGATGATAAAATTAATGGCATTTCACACACTCGTGGAAGCAAACAAAGTAGAATTTTCAGTTGACAGGGTGAGAAGAATTTTGCTAAAGCTACAGTAGGAAGTGCAGAATCTACAAGCCTGATGGGGTCAGGAGTTTAAACTAAATCTGTTTGAAAATGGTGTAGTCCTGCTCACAGATATCTGAAATCTTAAAAGAAGATTGAATAGTCAATGCTTTTTTACTTTCACAGCATTAAAAAAATGTTTCTTTAAATTTACTGGGTTTGTTGACTGAGGGAAAATATGTTTGTTTGTACTAAATATGAATTACTGGGAGTTTTGAGAGAATTATGAAGATTAAATACTTCTGAAAACTTCCACACATTATGAACATCGCAAAAGAATGGATGCTGATTAAATGCTCCTCTACAGATTGTGATTGCATTCATAGAGAAGCCATTTAAAGATTAATTTTTACACCTTTTGCATCATTCTTCCTGGGCACCACTCTGATACACCCCCGCGGGACCGACTCAGCCATGGAGAGGCACATCAAAACAGTATGAATGATGTTGAAGGGCATCATGAGTGGCTAGAAGGAACTTCTTAGGCCCCACAAGTTCTTTACATGAGTTGGTACTGTGATACAAAGTCTTGCATCTTTGAGATATCATCTGATGTCAAAGTTTGTGAAGACAGCTCCACACCTGGCTATTAGTGCTGTTTACACGTACGTTTTATATATATATTTGTAATTACGCTCAACTTTACTTTCAGATGGGCATGAGAGCTGTTGATATGGTCAGATGTCTTCTGAATTCCTCGTTTAAGTCTAGGCTTGTCCTTAATTAAGAGTTAACTTCAGCTGAGCTTCATTAATTTCAAATAGTAAGAACCCAGCCACCTGTGGATTCTCTCTGTCCCTGTCCCTAACTCACCCCAGAACTGTCTCATAACTCAGCCCACTCTCAAAGCAATTCAGCGTGTTGGCTCATCCTTACTCCTCAACAGTAAAAAACGCATTTCCCTCTTTCTTAGATTTCCTGCAGCTGACAGACCTTCCATTTGTTTTGCAGCCCCAGCTTGAAATGATTTTATATTCAGCAGTGAATTGGCAGCACTATTGGCTGGACGAAGTCACTGTGATCTTCCTTCCAGTGCTGTGCTGGATGAATGGTGAAAAGTTAATCCATTTACCTGAACTGGAAATGCTTAGTTTCATTGACCTGCTCCATATTACTTGTTAAACAATAAATTAGAGGTGGCCTTTATTCAACAAGAAGTGTGTAATTTTGATTATAGTGTGAAATTGCAATAGCTGACCAAGCAGGGACAGATAGCAGTGGCGGGGGGAATCAAAAGGCTTATCCAGATTCATCACTGAGGCTGTGAAAAGTATAATTTTGATGAGACCAGTAGGAAGAGAGGATTGTGTGGGAAAGATGAACTCTCCTCTCTTTATTCCAGGAGTGGGGAGTATTTCAAACAAGCATTTCACTTTATCAAAGTGAAAATGCTCAGCTGAGAGCACAGTACCCTGCTACTTGACTCAGGTACTTGAGCTTCTTTGCACTGAAGACTTTGCAGGATATGCTAAGTTGAAATCGTGGAAATTTTAGTTGACTAAGTAATACAGATTCAGACTCTTATTTTGTAGAGGATTAACCTAAAAGATACCTTGAAATGGGTCCTTGGAGTTCTGAAGTTTATTTTCGTTTCTGCACAGCTGGTGCACATGTGTTTCTTTAAAACCGCATGTTTAAAGTCTTATGAAACACTAAAAAATACACTGTACATATTAAGGACTTGCTTAGCAAGTCTTAGTATCTTCTTTCCTTCAAAAATTAAAAATACTATTTTACTGAATTTGTCATAATAGGTTAGCCCATATTATTGTGGTTTTTTTTACTGAAAAGCAGTTGTCTCAAAAAAATTTGATAGGTACTAGACTACAATTTGTATCCCTTAAAGGTTTAAAACAATGAGCTTATGTGTTGTGGTGTTTGTTTTATTTTGTTTTCTGGAAGGCCTGGAAGCAGTAATCAGAATCCTGAATCCGCTGAAGGTGATGGCAAATTCTTGGGAACCAAATTCCTTAGTCCAAAATGTCTTTTTTTGTTCCATGGCTGTATGATATACTGCTAGTCACCAGCCTCAACTGACTGCAGCAAGTTGGAATAGCATTCACAGCAAAAACTTTGATAGTCACTAGACTACAGAGGCAGACTTACAGTAGGTCATGAAGATGGAAATCCTAAAAGGAAAGGTAAAAAACAATGAACTGAAGATGTAAACAGTTATTGGCAAAGACTACTGGCACAAACTTAGGCAGTGCAGATATAACTACCTGGGTATTTCCCAACAGTGGAACCTTTAACATAAATACCTTCAACTAAGTTTTGACTGACTCTCTTGTACAGTGTATTTGGTCCATGCAGCTACTACTATGTGAATAAAGACTTTTTTGTGTGTGTGCATTTCAAAATGCTTAAGGTGAGACTTGCCCTACTTCTGAAGCTATTAGCTATTTCTCATGATAGATTAACAGTCAGTTTTGATATCTCAGAGGTAAGACCTCTGAGACATGCGGAGGTGTTTTAAAAATAATTTATTCCTTTAAATGCAGAACTGTGTGGGTTGGTAATGCTAAGTTAAGAACTCCATGGTCTGCATTTCAGTTGCTTGTAGTTAAAGGTAAGGCAAATCTTGCAGTAAGGCTGGTTTTGGAGAAATTAGGCATGATTTGGAATAACTCATATCAAGAGTTGTCTTTCAGTAATTAAGCAGCTTGATTGCTGTTGCTCTGATATGTTGCACACCAGCTTACCCATCAGTGCTTGAAAGGCTCCCCATAGCATCTTTGGCTTTTGCTTCACTGCTCATTAAGGCACTATGTCTAGGGAAGTTTAGGCAGTCACAGACTCCTAAAGCCCTAAGATATGTGAGAAGGGGACTCTCTCTTCTCTCTCTGTAAATGCTACCCTTGCACAGCTATTGCAATCAACTTGCAGCTGACATGCCAGGGACCAGATTTGCTCATTGATCTGAGCTGTCTTACTCTGCTCCGTAGGTCCCCTGATGGTTTACTAACTGTAAATTTTTCTTATTTGTGGGTGCACACCATCTGCTTTGATACAGCAGTGAATATGTACATAAAAATGTATGTATGTCTATTACTGCATATCTTCAATACCATATATGACATTTGTAATAATGTATAAAACTAGGAATGTTTAAAGAGTGTTAAAAAATGAAAGACTTAAGGATAAAAGAATTGCAGGGATTATGCAGCTATCCTAATAAACTACAGTAAATCTTGCATTTATAAATACCCACCCTTGAAAGTAATCTAAACATTTAACCAGAAGCAGTCTTAACTCCCTTTGGTAATAGTATGAAGTGGGAATGGGGGGAAAAAGTCCTTAAAAACAGGTTTAAATTCATCTGGGATTGCAAATGCTTTAAGTGTAATCAGAAGTGTACCATAGAATAAGAGTAGGTCTGTTTGTATGCTTAACTGTGCAACTGTTACCTGGCATGTCTGCATTTCTCTTAAATGTAACTGTGTGGTACAGCCTATATATAATTAACCTAAAGTATAACTTTGATTAGATTCTTCTTCCGATCTGTTCTCTTTTGCCAAATTTGTAAAATGTCTATTAAAAAATGATATAGATCTCAAATGGGAAATGTGGAGCTTTAGTACAAAGTTAGGGCTGGAAGGAAAGTAATCCCAATGTCCTTTTGCAACTTGTAAATAAAATACTATGGCCATGTGGCCAAATTTGCAGAAAGATTTGGGCATTCAGAACTGTTTCTGCCATTTCTTTGCATTCCCAGGCAACCATTTATGAACCAACTATTGTAATGAAATAGACAAAAAGCATATAGGATACACTAACAGCTTTCACAGGGGTTTTTTTTGTTACTTTTTAATTTCATAGATTTTTTTAATGTTTGAAGAATATATGTAGGAAATATGCAGCAACAGAGTAGAATTTGGTCAGTATAGCTAGGGCACAAGGCTTTCAGAGGGGAGGAGAGTATTTTCAGATTTAGCCTGCAGGTTTATTTTACAAAAGAGATTGAATTTCCAGAAAATCCCTTCCATGAAAACTCTGCAAAAACTATTCAGTACAATCAAATAAATTGGGAGGGGGGGGGAAGAGGAAAATAAAAACCAAAACAAAAATCCAAACTATTTTACTGGTTGTGTTTGACATCCCCTGTGTAAACTGATCTGGTTCTGATCATGGTTGTGAAATGTGAGGTCTGATTGCAACAATTCTTGACCCAGACACAAACAAACACTGCTTCTCACTTTAATTTAATATTCGTCTATGGTTGAAGCACCACCTCCACTAGGGAATGTAACTGCTGTCTTGTTACAAACATACAAAGTAAAACAGCATGACTGCAGAGCCTCCAAAGGTATAGACCATGCTGTGTCTTTGACTGCCTTCCTCCTTATCACCTTAAATCTACAATAGACAAAGCCAGTAGTTGGTTACTTACTGTCATTTACAGCCTCACCAAACTGAAAGTATGTATGCGATCTTAAAATAACCTCGAGATTTTTGCAAATTATAGTCTCATTAAGTGAATTCTTTAAGATGTTTGGACAGGAGCATGCATAAAATTTCCTTCGTGAAAAAGGGAAAGCAGCATCTAAAGAGCAAAAACTATTGTGCATCCATGTCAATTGAACACCATAAATTGCTGGTGGAATATGATAGTTGGGACCTCCTCAAGCTCCCATCTGTCTTATGCGAGGGGTAGTTCTCCTTCTCTGAGAGCCAAGTTTGTCCCTAAGGAGAATCCAAGCAGTCATCACATGTTTTAGCTGCTCCAGACTTGGCCCTGATGCAATGATTAAAGCCAGAAATTGTTGATAACATTTTCCTTCTTTGCCTGTTTCTCATCTTGAGTTTTATATTTGATTCCCCAATATTCCCGTGTCCCGAAGTGTGATTCTCAACCTTGTTGCATGTACAGACATTAGCTCTTGAAAATCTGAGCTTATTTTTCCCGAGTTTGTATTGGGTTTTATACCCAGAAAGTTGAGAATCTATCAGCTGCCTAAAGCTGGACAAATGTAATTTTGGCTCCTTTTTGGTGTCCTGAATCATTTTTCTTTTCTAATTTCTCATTTTTTTCTGATCACTGGTGCAGCAGACCCAGACACTTAAAGCTGTTTGCAGCCTCCCTGCCTGGGCAGCCTTTCTTGTGCCATGCAAGCTTTGTCTGCCACACAGAAGCTCAATAAAGTCTCCTGTGATTATGTTAGTCTCTCTCCTCTTGCACCACCTGAATTCAAACTTGAACTAGAGAGTTGTCCCATTGTCATCCTCCATGGGAGGAGAAGTCTGTTTGTGACCCCAGAGTGGCAGGATTCAGGCTCTACAGCCAGCCCAAAGGCACAACCAGGACAGCAGTGTCCCTCACTTCCCACCATGGGTAGGCTGGGCTTTTCCTCCTGAGAAATGCCACTATTCCTCCTCTCCCTCCATCACTTAACTAGGCCAGAGCTGTATTTGTAACTAACCCACTGCCAGCATATTTTCTCTGGTAGTTTTGTTTCTCATATTAGGCGGTTCTTGCTCAGCCTCAGCTCTCTCAGCTTTCTTTCTCTGATGCTTTCTTTTGCAGTCTTTAAAAATTTATATGCATTTAAGCCGGTGGTTGCCCTGGAGAGCTTACACTGCCTGAATTACAGTTGAATTGTAGCCATTTGTGGAGTTTGGCTTTGCTGATCTTCACTTTAGCAGTTGTGTAATGAACAACATAACCCAGGTCTTCCTCTTGCTGTGCCATTGGTCAATATATGGCCATTTCAGAAGGCAATCTTGCTATTTGGTTTGAAGTTTGTCAAAAGTAAGAGGGGCAAATGTAACAAACTTTGTGAGTGATTTGAGGAAATTGCCACTGGGATTCCCTTGTCTGGCGGGCCCTGAAAACAGCAGGTTTCTATCTGCAGTTGTTTATTCCATGCTATAGGCCCTTACTAAATAGCAATCTGTTCCCAGGCTGTTGCATCCAAGTGCCTTACAGAATTGAGATAGCATAAACAAGGAGCAAAACACATTTCAGGTGCTAGTGTTTCAGCGATCAGGGTTAGTTTGTAGTCTTGAGATTTCCATGTTTGGAATACGTAGGGTGGAAATGAAGGGTTTGAATTCCATCCTGCTGATTGGGGGTTACTGGCAGCTTTCTCAATTATTGGGACTGAGACCTTGCCGTGAAGTGATTACCTTCAAAAAGTTCATCAAAATAGAATTGCTTATCTTTGGTCTCACTGAAATCTAAGTTATAATTATTGAAAATTATTGCAAACTTACCATGTCATGACAGAGGCGTGCAACACCTCAGGGTAAGATTGCTGTTTTCTGAGTGGTGTTAGGGGATATTTACTACCTCTAAACTTTAAAATTATCTTTTTTTTGTTTCTTTTATGGTGAAGCATTTTCAGTCTACTCTTCTTTTTTTTTTCTCCACAGAAGACCATTCATAGTCCAGAGCCTTGGTACTGGGGGAATAGCTCCTTTAACATTAATACCAAAACAACAAAATGATATGAATGCTTTTAATAGCCAACAAAACTTCTTTTAAACCCAAAAATCCAAACTCACATGAAGATCATTGTTTTTCTATGGCACTGTCCTGTAAGCCTCTCGTACCCTGAGCTCCTGGCATTCAGTTGTTTAGGCAGGATTGTCCTATTCTGTAATTAGTTCCAGCTGCTGTCTTGGCACCACTGCTCAGGAGATGTTGCTCAGTTCTTAAATCTCTCTCGAGCCAAGAGCCCTTGCAGGACAGCAAGAGTATCCATTGCTTCTGTTGGCAATGAAGTCTTTCTTTTAGCAATACAAGATTGTGGTGATTTACATAAAGTGAAAGAAACTGCAGTTTTGAAGGAAACAAACTGTATTATATGAGGTTTCTTCTACAGAAGGAGCAAAATATTGTGCAATGAGCATTCTTTTATTGTTTTTTCCCTAAGAAATGAGAAACAAATTATGCAGCTTTTTTTTCAGCTGTGCTGAACACAAGTTGAAATGGAAGCTGAATCTTGCATTCTTGAGAGCTTCAGAGCACAGCTGTCTTCCTCAGAACAGGTCACTGTAGATGCTCCCTCACAGTTTTGTGCTAAGAACATCATATTTGCGCACACACCTCAGTTTGCGATGTGTTCCTAATGTAAAAGCAGGCAATTAAAACAGTATCCTTATCACAACATTCATGCAGTGATGCATTGCTTTGGAAAGAAATTCCTATGCTATTCCACAACACATGTGAAAACGATAAAAACGTGATTTTGAAAGGGAAATAGGTTTTGGTTGTTTTTTTTGTTTGTTTGTTTGTTTGTTTGTTTTTTTAATTTGCTCTCTCCTTGCACTGATATTTTAAAGTTAAATGCTGAACCTGGTTAGGGAAGACACTTTTATTTTTAAAATATCATAGGGTTTATATTAAGGTAATTTCTAAGTTAAATACAGTAAACTCTGCATCTTCTAGTGGGATATTCTTAAATCTAGAATTAAGTATAATGAAATAGTAGGTTTATTTTTTTAAATGGAAGATTTTCTTTTCCGTGTCAGCCAATACTGTGTGTATCAAAGGAACACCACCTCAGCATTTCTGAATGCTGTTGTTCCATTACGTGTATAATTTCTTCATCAACAAAGAGGCATTTTGCTTTTTTTGAGCCTGGAATTCAGACTCATTGGTCACAGAGGAGAACGGGACTTCATATGGAGAGAGGTGGTTTATTCACACATCATGAGAATCCAGCAGAAAATGGAAGCAGTGCCTTACAAAGTTTGTCACACTTAACTGCTGGTCCTGCTGCAAGTTTTTTTAATGTCTGTTGCCCTGTGGATTTGGGGAAGCCTGAGGTCAGCACAGATCCCACTTGTTGGTTT
The DNA here is from genome assembly GCF_003945725.1 of Corapipo altera. Classification (NCBI taxonomy): domain Eukaryota; kingdom Metazoa; phylum Chordata; class Aves; order Passeriformes; family Pipridae; genus Corapipo; species Corapipo altera. Next base: position 2,054,297 of record NW_020884876.1, on the reverse strand, counting down.
AAGGTGTGGGCACCATCAGAGGAGTCAGCTGCTCAAAGCAAACAGGCAACCTGGGAACAGCTACTGTTGTCTCCTCATATTAGATGTGCTGGTGGTGCTCATGTTACAGTAGGGAAGGCTCTTGTTGAGTCCTGTCACAGTGAGTTTGGATCAAATGGAGGCTGACCATTCCTGCCTGGCCTAAAAAGCATACGCCAACCTCCCTCATCGGAGGTGTGGGAAGAGTCTCTCTCCCACTTACTCAGAGATAGTGTCAGCTGGGGGAGGCTTCAGAGATTGATCTGTTTAGCCTTTGCACAGAACATCACATTCAAGCAGTAATTAGCAATGGAGTGGAACTAACACAGGCAAGGCAGGAACAATGCTGTGGTCCGGCTACTAAAAAAAATGCTACTACCCTTTTAAATTAAATCAGTGTCTGGGGAAAGTTGCTGACTTGTGTCTTCCTCCCCTGTCTTAGCTGCTTTATCCGTTCTACCTCCATTGAAATATTTCTAGGCTGAGTTTCAGGAAAGGCTGCAAATAAGAGCATTTTTCTCTGATGCAGACGCAACTGATTGTGGATATACAATGATAATTATATTTCTGTAGTGGAAGTGAAACATTCTGCTCCATTATCAACTTTGTTATCAGTGATTATGATTTTTATGGGATAGTATTTCTGTACTACTAGCAGCACTGTATATGCAATTGAAAACTAGATGCAGTAAATGATGGTGAAACACCAGCAGTCCAAAGATTAATTTGATTGTACAAGTACGATCCCAGAGCTACATATGAACATATGCTCTACATACTTACTAATGAGTAAGGTTAGACTGGCATGAGCTGTGCTGTATTTCCTGAGTATTCTTCAAGAGTTTATGTATGATCTTCGATACAGATAATGCACAGATCTGGTTTTCAGGAAGTGCCTATTTAAGCATAAAGAAAATGGTAGGATGCAAATTGTTAGCTTGACGGTTTTTCAGCTAATGGAGGAGTTGAGTGGGATCTGAGAGGGTGCCAGTAATTTGTGGTTGGCATCAGCTTTGGGTCTGTGTGCATTTGGGAAAGGCACAAAGAAGGAAACTCATGAACCCAAAGCATTTGCGAGTTGTAGTCAGCTGAGCTGTTGCAAGGGAGTTCTCAAGGGAACCTGGTTTGTACGTTTTTGTTTCAGTCCCACTGGCTATAGATTGAGAAAAGGTTCTTTCACAGCACCCACCTTTGCAAAATCATGCTTATTGGATCATCTCTGTCTTTTGCCAAAGGATCTAGGCAGCAAATGCAGAGTGAAATGAAGCTCCTCAGTTATATTTCTTCTACTGATTTAGGGTATTTTCCTCTGATTGGTTGCTTGCTCTTTGTGTAATTTCAGACTTTTCTTCATCATACCTGATTTACTGTGTTATTACATTATTATAGCTTGGCATACTTAAATCTGGTTTAGTGTTCACACAGTTAGTCCGTGTGTCTTATTGTGGGCTTAAAATTTGGTGGGTTTATTTAACACCCATGATATGGCAGAATCCAGGTGTCTTGGCAGTTAATTTTGATGAGCTAACACGAAACTCATCAAAGTGAAGATAAATGATACTCTTTCTGCCTAGGAATTGTAGGTTCATGAATTAAAGCTACACAGATTTTTACAAGCTGTGGCGTTGCTCCAGTGTTGAATCCAGATGTGAAGTGCATGCCCAAGAGGTAAAATTAAACTTGTTTGCTGAGCCAGTTTTCCTTCTTGGAAGTGTCCTCAAATGATTGAACTGCAAATGCTTCAGGGGAATATTGGCTTTCAGATACCTGTGCTCCAGAAACTTCCTAATGTAACCAGAAATACTAATGAAAAAAATGTAATCAGATGTACTTCAGAATATCTGAGGAATATTTTTTAATAAATCTAGACTTCTCTTTCATGAGAGAAAAGGATCAGCTGGTGGTTATCACTGAGGCTGGCTTCCTGTGTTGCAAGGGAACACTTGCCCCATTGTTCTCTTTTACATTGAGTAGATCCTGGATTACTGTGGGATTTAGTGAAACCTAAGGCTGACATTTTCAACCAAGCTTTTCTTCATTTTTAACATTTTGAGATGCTTGACACCAGTGTGGCATGCTTATAAGAGGGAGAACATAGGTGTTGCAAATGTTGGCAAACACCATTTTGAAAAACCCTTGAAAGGGTGTGAATATACTTATTATAAAGTCCACCTCCGTATCTTGTCTGAGCAGAGAGCACTGGCATGGCTTGGGCATGGGTGTGAGAAATGTGGAAGGGTCCACTCTGTGTCTGACAGCCCAAGGCAGGTGGTATGTGTGAACCGTGGCTTTCTGCTGGGGCAGGGGGGCAGCTAATTTAATGTGGGAGAAGAGGCAGCAGCTAGAAAGTAAGCAGTTCCCTCTACTACCTCTGTTATTGCCAGTTCAACTTAATTCAATTCTGATAATGTCGACAGATCTCTCTGTACAACTGTACAACATCTTTCAGCCGTATGGAGCTAGTCTGGCAGCTCCCACAACCCAAATAGGCATCTGGCACTATCTGTCATCTTGTTCATGAGGCTCAGACAGTGTTTTATCCAGAATCATGTAGGAGCTCGTATATACATTACCCAAAAGTAGATCTTGTAAGTCTACAGTGACCTTGCTTGTGCCATGGCTTTGTCCTGACCTTCTCATCATGGAGAATTTTGGCTCATGCCAGGCTCTTTCCCACAGTTTGAAGTATAAAGACATCACAGAGAGCAGATCACTTCTTTGGTGCAGTCACTCCTGCTTTTCTGTGTTCATATTAAGAGGTGAATAAAATATGGCTGTAGAAAAACACTGCTGAGATTGTCCACTCCCTTGATCAACTGTGTCAGCAAATAGATCATTTGTCAAGGGAAGAGAAGGGTCTCAATTCTGCTCTCGTAGCTGACAAGTTCAAATCCAGACAAAAAGATTGAGAAATCTTCTGTGCATATGATTTAAAGTACAATTTTCCTGTTGGGAGGAATGTTCAAGATTTAAGTATGACTTGCCTGTTGGGAGGATGTTAAGATACTTTAGACTGAGGCAAGTCTTCAGGGGGTTTTTTGTGCTTTAAAAGTTTTATATTCTTCCAAAATACCCTTTTTCTGATGCACTCACTGCATACCAAGGTATTTCTAAAAGACATATTTAGTCTATGTCACCCTATTCTCTTCATATGTGATCCAAAAATGTTCATACTTCTAAATTTGTGAAATCATATTAATTTCCATGACAACCGACTAATGTTGCAAACAAAGAATTAATTGTTTTGTTGTGGCATGAAGCAGAAGGGGGATTTAGATCACACTAGGGAAGAGTAAAGTGCCTATACAAATGCAAACATACTGTAATTGCAATAGCAATATAACAAAGCAACAGCTAAATATGCTTTTCTTTAACTAAATCTTCAAATTCATCCAGCTTGTTTTAGTGTTATAAGTTGCTTTCTGGAGGAAGATGTACAAGAATATCAGTTAATTCCTTGTGCAAGGCTGAAGAGCTTATCTCACTCACGGGTCAAGCATCCAAACTGCAACTGGCCAAACATCTGCAGGCAAACAAAGGCAGCTGTCTTTCATGACGCTGGAGAAATCCACACATCTTGTGCTGGATCTTCAGAAAAAGTCGGCAGGAACGAGGGAAAAACCTGGCAATTCCCTCTAGAAATACCGGCACGCTCCTAATTTGTTAACATACAGTGCCTTCTTGTGGGCAAAGGAGCTTACTGCCGGATGGAAGCCTTGCACAGCAGCTCCTTCCCCTCCCTTCCCTTTTTTAACTCAAGACAACTCGGGGAAGAAACTCAAGGAATGTAAAACATGTGGGTTTAGATACAGAAATTGCAAACGCATGTGGAGCCATCCAGTTTGTCGTACATCACAATTTTCCATTAATGAAAGCTCTCTTTTGAAGTCTTTAGAAATGGGATGAACGTGGGGTTTGACTTTCACAGCGCTAAGAAACATTTTTCTTTTTTGATTTTATTTTTTCAAGAAAAAGTTACAATCTCACACAAAAATAGATGTAGCAATAACTTGTCAGGCATTTTCTTGTCATCTTCTCTCTTTGCATGAAGGTTTTTCTCTTTTCTTTCAAATTCAGACAAACGTGTACATGCACACGGGTGCCATATGCTCAGGCACACATGTACAGGGCTATGTGGATGGGACAGTAAGTCATCTTTTGTCATTTCTGATTACCCTTTTCTGCTTAGGGAATTACCCAGCTGTGCAGGGTACCTCATACTCCTCTGGTCATTGATACCTCTAGCAAGCTGAGGCTGCAGCTCCTATCCTTCCCCACAACTCTCTACCTCAACGATTCTCTAGGCAAGTGTATTTACAAGACTCTCTTCTCCCCACAGCCAAGTGCATGTAAACTTGGGGGTTTCAGTTACTGCAATAATGCTGCTAAACCCCGAGCAAAGTGCCAGATCTGATAAGCAGCAGGCTGGCCGTAGGTGCATGTTGTGGTGGATGCTGACCGAGGAGCAGGGGGAGGCTCATTGCTAAGTGTAAGGAGGGCGCCCCAAACAAGAGGCTGTATCACTGCTTTTCCTGTAATTGTCACATTCTTTTTGTAACATGTTTATAGTAAATATAATAGCTGGGTGAGATTTTGAATGCTTGTGAGACTAAACTGCAAATCTGTTTGTTGCTGAGATGAGGCTTACATTTGAGACCAGTTCCTGAATTTGCAGCTTTGTTCATGCAACTAGTATCAGTCCAAGTGTGGTGGAGTTGAGTCTAGTGAAGGCCCCTTCCTGTCATAAATAAGATTACTTTCATTTCACTTGTGGAGTGTGTTATTCCTCAGAGTAATGAATTTCCTCTGTGCCTTTGAGCACATAAACATGGTTTTCATTAGGTTTCTATTAAAAAAAAAAAAAAAAAGCAGAGTAAAATTAATAAGAAGACTATTAACTCCATAAATGCAGATGTGTTTTCACTCTATAACCATGATGGAAGTAAACAGATTCTTCACTGAAGACTACAGATTGCAGAAAATGAAACAATTCTGCAGACTTGAATTCTGCTATCAGAGAACAAAAGTACTGGAAAATCTGACTGTTAGAAACTAGTTTCTTGGGAGGAAAAATAGACTATCAGATTAAATGTAGACAGACAAATAGCTTCAGGCGTTCTACTTAATATGTAACATATGTGATAATAATAGTTTTAAGGCATAGATTCTGAATTAGCATTGCAGCTAAGGGTTTGAACATTGCTTTTTTTTCTGTCCTTTAACAGATATGTCCCTGCAGTTGCAGAAAAAGGAATAGAAAACTTGCAAATATTTTGCTGTTGGACCCTGTAACTCATAAAATTCTCATGTACCGTTTGTATTTGTGGCTTCAGATCTCTGTCAAGTGGTGAATCCCTACAGCACCCTTGCGGTTTTCTTTCTTTCAAAGCTGCCAGCATTTTAAACAGAAACCCAAAAATCACAATGCACGCAAAGCCAGGAATTTGCAGAAATGACAGATCCTTAAACTGCTGGTGTCATGTTCCACTCTCACAGTCAAAAGTATATCAGAAAATGATAGAAATTAGCAGTTAGAATACATGCTCTTTACACTCATCTAATATATTATTTTATTGAAGAAAACTGAGGTCATTTTCTCACTACTCAAATCCTATACAGTAGTTTTAACTTTTTCAAAATTAAGTTACTAGACTTCAATGAAAACTAGACTTTAGTAACAAAAATTACAGCTTGGTAACTAATTAAATTTCAAAACATTACCAGCCTCCTAAGTGTAATTTTATATTGTTCTATAGGTGTTTTAAGCCTTGTTTTCTCTGAAAATAAAAATTCTGAAATTTTGATGCATAGTTCCCACTTTCATTCTGCTTGGGCAAATTCAATGTGAACAACAAAAAGGCATCACATAATAAGTTTTATTCTTTATGCGAATCAAGACTTTTTGCTTGAACACAGAAATATAAGTGTTTCTTTCATATATCGTGTCACTGGTTTTAGAATAAGTTATCATGTTTTAAAATGTTATTCTCATTATTTATTGCCTGGTAATTCTGTAAGGAAAATTGCCAATTTTGCCTGAGAGTCATTTGTAGTCTGATGCTAAACCTTTTCATTATTGTTCCTTGCTATCATGCGAGTTTTGTTGTGCTGTTACTGTGCAGATGTTTGTTATTTAAAATGGTAAGGATGAAGTTGTTTAAAGAGCCAGTCTCAGTTAGAGGTGAACATTGCTTCAAAACCTCAACAAATATCAGCTCCTATTTCCCTTAGTTTTTGAGCAAGAATTTATTTTTTGATTTTTAAAATTTAGGAGGTGGGTATGGGGGTAAAGATAAAAAACTCTGCGCATTAAAAGTTGTGTATGGTTGTTTAATATTTGCTCAGTAGTGTGCTATTCCCTAATCAAGCCCTTGCAAGATGTAAATCATGGCCGCTATGTCACTGTTTTGATTGGAAGCAAGAGCTGTACAACGACAAATCTATAGGGACAGCAAACTTCTGCAGCTGTGGAAAGCTGGAACTATTTGCTATTATTATGGAAGGAATCAGAATTTTATTTTTTTAATGTGAATTTTTAGTGAAATTCATAAGGTGCACAGGGATGTAGTGTGAAGATTTTACAGCACTGTAGCAAGAGTGCTCTGGTAGTAGAAAGTAAGTTGTTCTAAGTGTCAAAGCAGCAAATGTGAAATTATAGCCCATTTCTCACCTCTTCCCTTGTCCATCTTAGGAAAATTGTATGTGAGTAATCATAAAATATTTCCAAGTGTAAAATACCAGACAAGCATTTGCAGCTTCAGTAGAATATCTTCCGGTTGAATGAAAGAAGGTATTTTCCTTCTAAAAAGATGCTGGTAATTTTTACCATAATTTTTTTTTCATGGAGGTGTTTTGAATGTTTTTCGTCTTTAACTTCTGAACTACAGACAGTATAAATGAAGCCTGAGCACAGAAGTATTAACTTCTGCAGAAGTGCAATGTGAATACTTGAGTTAATTTACATACTGTTTATCACAGAGAGTTTAGAGCTAGGTTATAACTTTCCATAGAAATATTCTCTCTCAAGAAAAGAATATTCTCTCTAACATACTCTGCTTCCCCAGTATTAAACTGAATGACTGCAGAGGACATTAATTTTTGACATATGCAAATCCCTCATCCATATGCACAGGCTTCTTGTGGGATTGATTGTAATATTATTCCCAGATGCCCTAATCATATGTTAGGCCTTGATTAATTAAAGTAATAACATAGTCACACTGGGATTTTCCCTAACAGTAAATCTGGCACACTGGTATATTCAGTTTGAAAGAGAGAAGAGTGGAGGAATGTGAGAGATAGCGTGCTTATTGACATGTGGCTTACACCAGCGGTAATGAATCAAAATTAAATACGGATGTGGAAAAAATAGTTCCTGTTGGACCAAAAGATGGCCCGATCATATTTTGACATCTGAAATCAGCCTTTGCATTTACTGTAACAACATCCTATAGGGTAGCATGTCTCAAATCCTTGGTGATGTAGAACTGGTTATAATGTAACATGAAATGGATATAACACATAATATCTTATATGTAACCTAACATGGGTTGTTTGGAGAACAAACAAAAAAGCCAGAATCTTTTCACCTTTGAAGAGAAATGGATAAACATTGAAAATAAGTTTTATTGCTGTTATCTCTTTAGTAAGTGAATAGTTACTCAGCATAAATAGCAGTCCTGGATTTCTGCAGGACTGATGCTTCTTGCTGTTGCTGTTTTGAAACAGCCTCCAATCTGCCTGGCTTTGTTCAGGGTTGTTCATAGCTCAGCTTTCACAATTAATAAATGAGCCAATTAATAAATTATCCAGATACAGATCTATTTTAAAACTGCTGTGGAAAGAGATGCTTTCTAGTAACAAAACCACCTCTTTATTGCTAAGCCTTGCTAAGAAGCAGTAAAAGGTGGTGGGTTGTTTGGTAAATGTGCCTCAAGGGATCACATGTTGAATGTGACTCTCATACTTTGTTCCCAGGTAGGTCCCGTTTTAAACTGCTCTGACTAGTTTGAAGTGGCCATGAATGAGCACAGATCATAGTTTTTCCTTCAACTCACATGAAAGAGATCAGGCAGAAACCAGGTGCGTGATATTTTAAAATGTGTGATAAAAGCATCAGTTTGGGTAGAGCACAGAGTGCCTCCATAAAAGTCTTTTTTCCCCCCAGATATGGAAATTCAGAGACAAGCCAATAGACCTTCACGAGGCCACCCAGTGTGTGAACAGCACCACTGGGATTAGAGCCCAGGAGATACTTTTGTGCAACCCTGTAGTTAATGCACTGTCTCATGTGACTCCCTTTGCATGGAAAACATGCAGGCACCTGGATTGCTCCAACTGCACTAAGAGGAGTTGAGGGATAAATCCACCCTTCCTGGCTGTTTGTGGTCACAAGCAAGCCCTATGCTACCGCCAAACCTGCAGTATTGGCGCACAACTGAATTGAACATGAAATATGGGGTCATCTCCACATAGTCCATTTCGGAACCTTTCCTGCCCTACCATGTATTTTAGTCCAGTGTAGAAACCCCATCTGACATGTTTTGCAGTGCCATGCGGTGGCTGCAGCTAGGCAGGATTTGCTGCTGCTCTTTGGGCATTCACAGTCTTCTCCGAACACATCAAACAAGTGAGCTTGCACACAGCCGTGTTTACCACTCCCCATTTTAGGGAGACCTAAAGATCCCCTAGATGGCTCTGTTTCAATGAATGTCAATCAGTAAGAGAAAGATTCTACAACCTTTCTGAGGAGTTACTTAAAAAACAGAGGGTTTTATAGAGTACCAAAGTGAATGTTGAATCAAAAAATATCCCAACTGCAGTTCCTGGATGTCCTTGTGCAGCCTTAACCACCTCTGTGTAGACAATTATTTTCTCTCACAGTCATTTTTAGAGCCTGGATTGCTTGGGGTTTTTTTTACGCCCTTCCCTTCCCATCCTGCATATCACAATGGAATCTTCCAACAGAGTCATGTTGGACATGTTGGTGGCTTTCCTAAAACGTTCCTACAATATGAAAGTTAAATCCCAAACTTTGTGTGCCAGATAGAATTATAACTTCTTGGTCCTTCGTCATTTTGAACTTGCTTTTCCAACTAGCATGCTTTACCTCCTTCTTCATTGAAGTATGTTATGAAAGGTTATCAAAGGCTACCATTCTAGCAGTGTGGCATATATTTAGTAAGACCTACATGCATGAAATAAAGAAAAAGTATTTTGACATTGTTCATTCCTGATCTCATATAGTAGCCCAAATATTATGTCATGTGCAAAACTCACCAAAATACTAGTGGCCCAAATCAGCAGTCTCAGAAGTCACTCTAAGAATATCTAATCAGAGAACACTGATAAAATATGATGCATTACAATACCTAGCCTAGAGCCACTTTTTAATTCAGACAACCCAGTAATATTATGTGCCTATTTTATATTTAACTTATTTTTAATGCATTTTATATTGAATGTATTCATTTATTCAACTACTTTTTGGTGGAAGAGTAAAATATGATATCTCTTTCTGATACCACTTTTTCCTTTCTTGTAATGTCCAGCCTTTTGGGGAGCTGTATGTTGCTTAGTACAGCTTTAACATTGTCTCTACTGCATGCACATTTTGCAAAACCAAAAGGAAATTCTCATCTGTCCTATTTGGATGGGGAATATATTTCACCTGAAGTATACAGAAATCTGCTGTATGTCCAAATTGTAGTAAAGCTCTGCAGCTATGCAGCAGAATCAGTTTTCCTCTGTGTTTTTATAAATAATACTTACTTCAATGCTAAAGTTCTCCAGTTGCAAGGACATTATTTGCAGGATCCAGTTGGTACAGATTCCTGTTTTGTTCTTCTGACTCAGATGGATTGTCTGCTGTAGCCATTTCTTCCTTTACTAAGTGGAATCTGTAAGGAATAACCTTACACAATGTGGTATTTCCCTCTGTGGATAAAACCTAAATGTCTAGGTATGGCTTCTCTTTATGGAAGAGTATAGCAATCACAGTCTCTAATTAAAGGAGAACACAATTACTGTTTAGAAGTCTAAGAAGATACCCAGAGTCAACTGAAGCTATTTTGGACTTGTTAGACAGTACAGTTATCTAAATAAATAGGATTCCCCTTTCTTCTTATTCTCTGCCCTCTGTTGAAATGCCCTCTATCATCTGCCCCTTCAAAATCTAGCTAAGGTTACCCCTGTGGCTTGTATCATCTTTGTGTCCAAAGTAATTTTAAAAGTTACCATTTTTAGTGTGACCAGGATATTTTTTCTCCTGGTGTATTTGATCATAGGTACATTAGTTCTCAAATGTCAGAAATTATCTTTCTGAGGATTTTTTTGTGGTTTAGATTCTCTTTAAAGCAGTGTATTTCCTTTTCATTTTTTCCCATCTCATTCCCAAAGGAATTAGCAACAAACTCCCTTTGAGAAAAAAACATGGCTGAGGAAGAAAAGTGCTTTTGATGATTAAGGTCCTGTTCAAACAGTTCCTGCTTACACTATGGAATCCATAGATACTGGACATATAAAGGAGAGGGTTAGAAGATAACTAAGACCCCTCAGGCTTGGAATGTAATCAAAGAAGTATTGTTTGGGAATGACTTAAAGGGAAGTGGAGTGGCTAACATTTTGGCCCCGATCCAGCTACCACTGGAATTGATGGCAGAATTCTCACTGACTTCAGGAGCAGCAAGAGCAGACCTTTTGTCTGGTGAGGACAAGCATATGAAAACACAATGAGAAAGATGACAACCATGCAAATCCAGAAAGTCAACTGCCTACAGATTCCTTATTTAAAGAATATCTCTGCCTGGGTACATAGCATGACAAGAGAGGAGTGTCTCATGTCGAGTTCCTGGGTGGTGCCCAGCTCAGTCAGCAACACCTTTTGGTGGAGACAAGATCCCACTGTAGAAATAACAGCAATTCCAAGAGTACAGCTTTGTATCTTGCCAGCTAAAGTTGTAAGAGCAGCTGAAAATTAGCTAGTAAGATAAGCAGAGTTGTGCTGGGTAGGAGCAGAGAGCTTGCTATCCTGGCAATTTGTTTTCTGTAGAGAATTAAAGAACAGCATCACAGGTCATATAGAGCTCAGTACATCCTTTGGTGCACCATCCCAACTTCCCTAAGTCAGTAGTGGGTTTTCTGGGTACTATCTACGTTTCAGAACATTGTGGACCTATGTACAAACAGTTGAGGTCTGCACTCCAGGCATAGCATCTCCCATTTTATTTATGTTAACAGGTCTGCAAGTTAGTAGATGTACTTCAGTAGCTGTACTGTAGGGCCTCTCTTCTGAGGTCAGCACTTGAAAAAGTTGGTCTCTACTTCTTTCCTGCTGTCCATGTTGTGTGAGTGATCGGAGGCACATCTCTCAGGGCTAGTGGCTAGTTTCCTCAGTTTCCTCCTAGTTTGCAGCTCAGGTGTTGCAAAGCTGGCATTGGACTCTAGCTTCTGGTTGGACTTAGATCTCTTAGAAATGTGTGATTTCCCTAAAGAGCAATGACAACTGTGACTGGCATTCCTTGAAGTGGAAGAGTGCAGATGCCTTAAACTTGATTAGGAACCAGCACTGGGAGAAATGGCAAAATTCACATAGAGAAAAGTACACCTTTGGGAAAGGCTGAGAAGAAAATAAATATATAAGGTATCGAAACCAGGGAAAAAAGGATGAAGTAAAAGAGAGATTTGACAACTGTGCTGGGACCTACGAAAGGGGCCACAACTTTACTGGCGCTATCCCAAGCCATGAACAGGTCTGACAACCACAGAAGAAGCTTTCCCCATGTAAAGATTGGAGAGGTGTTTGGTAGAAAGGCTGCAGTGTAAGCTAGCTGCACTTTCCTTCGCCTTATTGTCATATGGTTCCCATTTAGTGGGTGGAATTGAATAGCTGCAGACTTGCCACTCTCAGAGGAAAGAGATCATCTTACTTACTGTAAAAGTCTTGGGGGCATTTTTTCTTGAATGTATGAGAGGGACACCTTGGCTGTGACTTGTGAAACCTTGCACAGTGCACAGCAGGAACTGCAAGGTGGTTTTGCTTCAGTGCAAGTGTGAATGAAGGGCATGTGTGGACACAAATAACATTCAGCTGCTGGAGCAATCTTCACTGGGCAGAAACAGTCCTGGTATTCTAACATCTACACCATAGCTTTGGCAAAAGAGTGTCTGAAGCAGGAAAAAATGAAAGAGGAATGTGGGAAGAAATCATTTTATTAAGGATTCTGAGCATGAAAATAAGATTTTTTTCTATCCACCTTTCTCAGGTCCAAACTGTTGGGAGAAATGAACCTGGTACCGACTCAGTGCTGGTACAGGCAGAGTCATTGTCCTTTATGATTCTTCCCTTATTCTTCCCTCTTCCACTTGCCCCATGTCCACATCTGTCAGTTTTTGGTCTTTTGCTTTAAATTCCAGCTGCTGAGTTTGAGCTACTACCTGGGATGAAAAATAAGTTGCTATCCCTTTGTGGCTGAGGGAGAGAGCCTGAAAATAAGAACCTGAGATGTACCAAGGCCAGTGAAAAGAGTTAAAAATTTAAATTGCTTGTGGATTTTTGAAGCCTTTTTCCCAGTTTCTGAATGTTAATTCAGAAATAACTGAATAACTCAAACGAATCAAATTGTGCAGTCAGTTTTCCTTGCCGGCATTAAGCCATGTAAAGCCCTATTGTTATTTATTTAATTGTTTAATAATTTAATGTTATTTATTTAATCACAGAGAGTTTGGAGGAATAAATAATTAAATGAAAGGTATTCAGCTGTTGTCAACAATTAGCTATTTCAGAGGTAAAATGGAAGGCTTAAAAAAAGTGATATCCTTTGTATATCAGGTGGAAGTCCCTTCTCCAAGCTTATTTCTCACTGTGCTAAATAATCCCATCATTTTTGTGTTCCTCAGACTAATCAGAATAGTCAGATTTAGTAAATTAATTTTTTTATATTCCATTTTTGACAGTTACTCTTTAACTGAGCATTTCCCCAAATCACACAACTATTTTTAAAATAAATTATTATCTCATAAACAAACTCCCTTCAAAAATTTTGTTCATCAAGTGTTAAAACTATTGAAAGAAAATTCTGATTGCATTCAGACTTGAGCAGTTTCTATTGACATTGGTCTGCTTTGTAGGTGTAATACTCTGTAACAGACAAGGGAGTTAATGGACCAGTGAATCAGTCACACTGGAGAGAAGAACCAGAGTGCCTTCTGCAGAATTAACTCTGACATACAAGTACTCAGCAATTAGAGTAAGGAAGGAGCCAACACTCAACTGTCCGTGGTTGCGACCCTCCAGATAATATGCTTGCATTTCATCCACAACCATCACCCAAGGCTTTTACATAAACTGAATGGTCACACGTCAATATGGAAAATTTACTTATAGGTTACTAACCAGTTACAAATTAAGAAATTTTTAAAAAACTACAAGCAAGGTACCAAAAATAGCCACAGACATTCAATATGAGTGTACCTCAATTTCTCCAGGCATGCTGAAGTGTGATATTACTGAATGTCTTTGCCTCTTCTCTCTCATTTTGACTGTAGAGCAAAGGGTTTACACTGAGCAGGAACTCAATTACAGTCCCAGGGGTGAATAAAACATGAGTGAGGAAGATAATATTAGGAAATTGCACCACTGCTCACAGATTTCTTTGGCTGTATTTTGACAGCTGAATTAACATGAGTTATCTGTGCTCAAGTGAACTTCTAGTATAGCACAGCTTACTCGAATCCTGCAAAATTATACTGGAGCAGCACAGATGAATTAGGGAGTCTTCAGTGTGCCTGTAGAGCAGCATGGAGAGATTAACTTGGTAAAACTAAAGATTTTACCTCTTTGTTATAGCTTTAGACAAATCACACAAGTTAAAAGTACCATTATTTTTCAACTAATGTTTTTTTCTTTATGGTTGGAAGTCTGGTGACGGATGAAATTTTAGTTTTCACTTTTGATTAGCACTTTACAAAAAAGTATATTTTTTAAAAACTTATTTCATCTCCCTTCTAAGGGATCTAAGCAGCTCTGGGACAAAAGGCTTCTGGGACTTAAGGTTTTGCCTCTGATTCATTATGCTGAAATACCGCTTTTGGAAGGACAACTCACATCCCACATTCTCTGTTTACTTATATCTCATTTTGCTCTGAAAAGAGAAAGGAAAATTGTATCTGTCAGACAAAATGAGTCTGGAAAATTAGCAGGACACTTGAGAATGATGTTAAAATTGCTTTCCTCAGCCAGCACCCACGAGCACCTGGGTGCAGTCGAGGTAGAAGCACCTCTTGCTTTAAAGCTTTATGGAGCCCCCAGGACCATGTGTTTGATACACAGTGATGAAAATGGAAGGCCATGAACTCAGTGGAAGTTCAGTTTGTTATTTTTGTTGTGTAGTTACTTTAACAGCCCCCTCAAAAAGTGATATCTTCATTCTGGTAAAGCCTTGAATTTTCCAAATGAAACTTTCAGGAGGGAATCTTTATCTGTGTGTTCTACATCACTGGCAAAGCTGCTTGTTTCTTATATCTAGAAAAAGGTCTTTTTTTCTGGGGAGAAGTCCCAGCTGCAGGCAGCCTAATTCGTTCTTGGCGCATCCTAGGATTTACGTTGGTGTGGGGGTCAGAAATGTAGTAACTCACAAATCTATCTCCTGAGCTGGGCTCAATTAGTCGGTCTTCCCCCCACACACTTTTCCAGTTACCTTTTGGGAAAGGTAAAGCCTTTCCTGAGCAGAGCAGAGGGTCTTGGAGAGTGTTGCATGGTATTATGCCCAGAGATGCCACTGGAAAGAACAGAGACTGGACAACATTGTCGCTGCTTTCTGAGGGGATGGAAACAGGGCTTGGCAGGAGAAACCACTCATCTCCTGTCCAAGGAAGGTCACATCCTTGCCCAGCACTCCAGGGGGCAGCTCCTCCAGGCTGCAGCATAGGCACAAGAGCTGCATCTTCTCAGAGGGCTGCTGTGAATTACTGTGAGGTCTGGGGCAGGTTATGTCATTGCTGCCTGCCTCAGTTTACCTGGGCTGTGTATGAACACTAGAAACACCCTCAGGTGGGAGCTAGATGCAGTGATTCAAGCTTCGCAGTTCTGAGATCTCTGAGCTACTCAAATGTTCCAGGTGCCATTATTCATGAGCTACAGCTGTGTGCTTTAAAAACACTTAAGACTTGGCCATATCAAAATGGATGTTGACCAGACACAGTAAAATATATATCTACCTAATCTCAAACCTGGATTTAAGCTTCCCAGCTACTTCTAGGTGTTAGAGCAAAGATAAGCAAGACAGCTGCTGAAAATATTTGTTCCCAGAAGCAGATGGACTATTTTTACTCCTTCCTTCTAAGCACACCCACTTTTCGAGGAGAAACGGGATAAAAAATATGCTATTTTGGCAGAATTATGAGGATCTGAAGGACTTTTGCATGTAATCTGCAACCTTCTACTAGAACTGTCTCTGGTGGCTCCAGCCATAATGAAACATCACATTTCATGCAACTAAAGGTTCATTACCTGGTAAAACTTTATTAAAGTCCAGACCCTAGTGTCATCAAAAGCATGATACACTGACTTGTACCAAGACCTGATATGGGAAATGTGGTTGTGGATTAGCTCAGGTGCATAGAGTCCTACTAAAGGCAGTAGGATTGTATATGCCTTCTCTACCTCTTTCTCTTTCATGGATTGAGGTCTTAATCTGTTTGGACTTCTTATGAAACAATGTGCTATTGTGGAAGCATTAGCAGAAATTCTTTTTAAGTAAGATATTTCACTGCTGTTACACTGATATGGGGGAAGTCCACAAAATGCCAACATTTCTCCTTTGCTGCCATTAATGGTACAGCCATTAAAATCATAGGCCACTGATATATATTGCTATTAAGAAATATCAGCTGTTATGACACTAGGTGAAACCTCTTTGTTCAGTAATAATTCAGTTTCTTACTTCCCTGAGCATCCTGTTCCAATGTTTGACCATCCTTTCAGTGAAGAAATTTTTCCTAACATCCAATCTAAACCTCCCTTGGCACAACTTGAGCCATTTCTTCTCATCCTGTCACTTGTTAACCTGGGAGAAGAGGCTGACCCCCACCTTGTTACAAACTCCTTTCTGGGAGTTGTAGAGTGATAAGGTTCTCCCTGAGCCTTCTTTTCTCCAGGCTATACAGCCCCAGCTCCCTCAGCCACTCCTCACAGGACATGTGCTCCAGACCCTTCACCAGCTCCGTTACCCTTCTCTGCACACGCTCCAGCACCTCAATGTCTTTTTTGTTCTGAGGAGCCCAAAACTGAACACAGCACTCAAGGTGTGCCCTCACCAGTGCTGAGTACAGGGGCACCATCACTTCCCAGTCCTGCTGTCCACACTATTCTTGATATAGGCCAGGATACCATTGGTCTTCTTGGCCACTCGGGCACACTGCTGGCTCATGTTCAGCTTCCTGTCAATCCAAACTCCCAGGTCCTTTCCAGCCACTCTTCCAGTCACTGTAGTGCTGCAGGGAGTTGTTGTGACTCAAGAGCAAGACCCGGCACTCAACCTTGTTAAACTTCATGCAAGTGGCCTCGGCCCATCGATCCAACCTGTCCAGATCCCTCTGCAGAGCCTTCCTGCCCTCCAGCAGATCAACGCTCTCACCCAACTTGGTGTCATCTGCAAACTTACTGAGGGTGCCCTCCATTCCCTCATCCAGATCTTTGGAGAATATATTAAACAGAACTGAACTATACATGCATAAAAAGTACTAGGCAACCAGAAATATTGTTTCAGGTTGTATGTTAACAGCTATTGAAAATATATGGACAAAGGGTTGCAAAATACCTTTTATTCACAGTTCTGACAACTGTTTCCACCTAATGAGATGCTTTAGAGAAGCAGTTGGAGATAAAAATACTGTATGCAAAACAGTTTTGCATATACAGTGATAAGAAAACAATAGCAAGCAAGTAGAAATTCAGTCAATATTATCTAGTGGAAATAATTGTAAAGGAAATTAAGAAGGACATTATGCAATAATATGGTTGGAGGGAGGGAATAATTACAGCAGAACTGCTGAATTTTGTTTCCTGGAGATTTGTACTAAAAATCTTCTCTCCCCTCCTTCCACTTTTGTAGTTCAACCCTAGTAATGTGATGGGAAGCATTTTCATGTTATTATCAAAGGTATTTTTATTGAGGTAGAACTCTAAATTCAGTGTAACACACCATAGGAAACAATAGCTGATACATCAAAAAGGCAAACACAACACACACAAAAGTAGCAAAGCTGAGTTCAAAATTCGTGGCTATTTTCATTTCCCATTTATTTAGTCACCTTGGCAGACACAACACCATTTTTTGGATTGTTTCTGGTTCATTCAGCACATCTCTGTCTTAAATCCTCTCCTGGAGTGCAAGTCACACTGCCTGCAAAAGCTCTGTGTAGGAGAACTAATCAACTGTGAGCTCCCTGTGGATGTGACCTCTGTCAACAAGCTGTTTATGATTTCTAGAATGGATTTAAATGGATACCAGTTCTTCCTCTGCTGTGGGAAGCTGTTGACATGGTTGCAGTTGATTAAAAAAAAATCCCTTTATCTTTCAGGAGAGTAAGTGAGTCATAGCTTTATTTAGAGACCCTTCAGATCAACACCTTGCTCTTTGTTCAAAAGCAAAGGACAGCAAAACCACCTCTGGGGCATGCTGGTGATGCCCACCCAGAGCAGATTTTCCAATAGATTTTATGCTGCTGAGACAGACAGACAACCAGAAGGATTCTCTCTTCCTTTTAACCTCAAGAGCAATAACAGAAATGTATACTGCTTTATTCACCAAGTAAGGCAGGGAATGGGTGAAGCAGAGAAAGGTGGGCAAGTTTCCTTGCTGCATATCTGAGCAGGCTCTTTCCCAAGACAGCAGAGGTCAGTGTGCTCATTAGGAAAGAAATGGGGAAACTGGGAAGCATATTTCAATCCTTGGCTGACAAAAGCAGTGTCTTTCTTCCTCCAGAAAGGAATTGCTAGTTTAGATTAGTTTTTCTGTAGTTAAAAAAGAACATCTTTTGGCCAGTAGTAAATACAAAATCTGCATTTGAGAAGAATCCTCTGAATTCTCACTGCCATTAACCTGAAGAAGTTATTAAAAAGAATTTAGGGTCAGAGACTCCACAAATTAATTTCTGTCACTTGGAGGACAGGAAGGTGTGCAACAACAAACCCTGTCTGGGCACGTTTCGGTCTTCTCCCTAGAATACCAAAAAGCTTTTTAGTGACAAGTGTAATTTGCCAGAACAGACCAAAAGGGTTTATTATTGTGTGTGTGTCTCACTAGAAAGCTGCGGTTTTGAGCATGATAAATTTTACACTGTTCCCTGAGATGTCAGGAAATATGTGTTGGTCCCCATGTGGCCCTCGTGCAGCATCTTTCAGATGACCCTGGTTAGAGCTGAGAGTGGTGTGACACAGGAGAGATGAAAGTCCGGGGAACAAATAGAAATTGCAACAAGCTTTGTATCCAGTCAAGCAGTTTCTTTCAGTCTGTAGTGCAGTCCATGCTATATTACCTACCGTGCATATTTTAAGCTTCTATCCTTTCTTATAATTGTAAAATCAAATCTAGCTCTGTTCTGACAACTGGCATCAAAACTTAACTTTTCCCTACCTTATAGGAAAATCAAAAATAAGCTGTTTCTTGCTTGGTTGTCCGGCTGCTAATTTTTTGTCCAAATCCAGCAGGTGGAACAGAAGAGGGCAGTACAGGAGTGTCTAAGCACCCAAACTGTCAGAGCAAAATAGGGTGGTGAGTAGGGATACAGATATCTAGGAAGCATGTTTTGTTTTTATTGGTAACAAGACAGAAGCTCTTATAACTCCATTTGCTTTCTTCAAAGTAATGTGTTTGTATCATAGACACACTGTAAATGAAATTCGGAATTGTTTAGTGGCTAAAACTAGAGGATGATATTATTTAGCATGTTGGGTTTATTATTGCTATAAGAGAGGATCATTTCTTGTGGGGACTGAAAAAAACAAGGCAGCAACTTTTGTTTCATCTAAGGATAATCTGGGATATTAGACACATGTATTCACATATCTTTCCCGAACTGCAATAAAATCAGTGTTTCATGGGGCATCCCTGCATCCAGCTGCTTGTGTTGGGATTTGTGGTGTGGCTGAGCAGGGGGAATGTGCTGAGGCACTGCTTAATCCAGAGGCACTCCAAACATGTACCATGAAGTGAGGAGAGACAGTTTTGCCCTCTGACACAGGAAAGCAATTGAGCTTTTTAGTGCAATTCTTTCACAGAACAGTGGTGCTGTAATGTCTCCACAATGATGTACAGCTCAACGAGCACATGAATGAGCATCCAGTGTTGCTGTGCATCCTGCCGTCCTAGTTTCCCCACCTCTCCTGGTTTCCCCACCTCTCCTGGAAGAGGGTTCACCCACTGAACTTTACCTTTCTCTGCATCCCCACCAAAACAATCTCTTACAGGGTGACTTGGATGATTGTAGGCAGAGGAAGAAGAAGGTGATCCCCCAGACAGGAGGAAATCCCTCCCTTCTCTCTACAAAGGAGTAGAAACACAGCTTGAAAAGCACAAGGCCACCTTGCCAGTAGGAGTGGGAACTTGGCAGTCTGGTCTTTTGACACAGGAGACATACGGACCAGTGTAAGGCAAATTGGTCCTCTGAGCTACAGACTTTTTTTAGTCTTCAGAGATTGACTTGAGTGTCACGATCTTCCTAATAAGTCTTCCCCTTATTTCTTTAACCGTGGAAGCCTTACATTAGCTAACACAGAAGGATGCAATTATTTTCTACTACTTGGTTTGAAGAACCTGTTAGAAAAGACTTGATCATCATTTATGATAACACAGATCTCTTAGGGGTCACTGTACCACCAGATGCTGTACAAGCAGTTTCAGTACAAGCAAGAGAGAAACTTTTGCTCCTTAAATCCCTCCTAACATGTGTGCCAAGCACTGATATAGAATACAGCATGGGGGTTCATCTTAGCGCTGCATGCCTCGACCCAGTTGTACAATGTCAGTTTTGAAGACCCAAACCACAGATACAGCACGGAGAAGAAGTGTGCTGAACCAGTATACACTAGCTGCTGCATTTGTTTTTCAGGGTTGGGTATGGTGAACTGATAATGGGTATTTGCCATTCGCATAGCTGAATGAAAATCTCACATGCAGAAAACCCCAGGACATATAGAGAGGAACTCAATCAAAAAGAAAAAAAAAAAGGATCTATTTAAAACTGACCTTCATGAAATTAGTGATTCCTTAAGCAGAAGTCTGCTCTGCATTGTATGTCCTTGTGGAAAAAGGGTGACCTAGACTCACTCACAGATTTTTTTCTTTCATTCTTTCTTTTTTCCTTTTCAGAGGCATCCTCTAAGAATCTCCTCCCTTTTTTATTCTAACAATTCTGAAATGTTTACTTCCACCTCATTATCTTTTATGGAACTTAGCAGCATGATCATTTGTTATCTTTAGAGCTTTTCAAACAGCAGAAGGTTTCATTGCAGTTTTGCATGTCTTTGCTGCCTATTAAGGTTACTTTTCTTTTATTAAATCACTCAGATCAGTATGTATATCATAGCATTTTCTCTTTGAGTGAAGTAACTTTCTGTTTTCCTTCTGCTTATTCTCCTATACACTGTCACAGCTGATGCTGTTGATTCAGCTTGATGGGCTGGAGACTTGTTCTCGTCTGATCCTGTGATATGAATTAGTCATTGGAGGGCATTTTTGGTTTAGTTTCAGTGGAAAGGAATTCAGTTTGTGCACTCCAAGGTTACTCTCTAATGCAAATCAAAGCACGGCAAATGGGAACTAGAAGATTCTCATAAAAACTCCTAATTCAAAAGAAAATTTAATGTAGATGCAACCATTGGAATTTCATGCCTATACCATAAAAGTACTTTAGAAAGTGAGTCAGAATTACTTTGCAGCTTCTCTACATGCATTTTTTAATGGAACACACACCTAGATTTAAGCATGGTCATACATGGGTAACTGAAGTGATACCACCACCAAATGTCTGTTCTAGGTCAATCGTGTGATTTTTTTTTTAATATAATCTAGATCTGTTAGATGTTCTTAGGCTTGGAGTTTTAGTAGCATAAGTTTTTTGGTATAGAACTTGTTTTGCATAAAGTATTTTAAAGATAATAGATGTGGTAAATATAGATATAGGTATATTAGAAATAAACATTGTCGGAGGGTGGGGTGTGTAGTAACGTGACAAAAGCCTTATCTTAATTTGATTTCTAAAATGTTTAGGCTCAAGCATTGGGAATCAACAATCAAATCCCAAACTCTCTTACCAGGTGGATTTATAAGCATTAAAAATGAGCATGCACAGGGCTGACCTCTTTTCAGCCGACATACTGATGCTAGATATGCTGCATCAGTAAACTTGACAGCAATTGGAAAAAAAAGCTCTTGAAATGATGCAACACAATTTGACAAATTTAAGTTCTTAACTTGAGAAAGCTCTTTAATTTGTTAAAAGCACAAATGAGTATATGCTGAAACACTACCAACTAGTAGATAATTGCCTGTGCTCAGTGTATTAACCAGCTTCTTCAAGTGATCTCTTCTAACTCTTTTCTACATTACTAAACACAGTTCATGGTTCTTTGTAATTTTTTTTTTCAGTTAGTTAGCCTCTCAGTTGCAAAACCTCTTTGTAAGTAGCAAATAGAAGTTGATGAGACTCATGCTATTACCCAAGGGAGGATGACTGAGTAGACAGCTACCTTTAAAAAGTCTGCTGCTCCTTTCTAAATTTTTCTGGTTTCCCTGAGGCCATGCCTTGAACATCAGAGGCCAGAAGGCAGTGTTAAGGCCAGGAGCGGTTGTATACAATGGCATAGCCCTTTTCAGTCTAATGAATGTGTGGAGGGATCTTTTTAAGTAGTCTATAGAATTGTGGGTTGTATTGCTGTTTCTTTGAAGTAGCTTTTTCACACTGACTTGTGCTAAAATTCATGCTTTCGTCCTTAGGGTAGGGAATCTCCTAGAAGTCTGTCAGAGCAATTGGCTTAACTCCTTTGATTTGAAAGATATTGCAGTATTGAATTACCAGAGGTTTTCTCTAAAGAAAGAGAAGGGGCCTTTGGGAAAGCCTGAGCTGCCTGTACCAAAGCAGTGACCAAACAGCCTTTACTTATACTTTGCCAAGAGCTGTCTGATCACACCACACAATTATCCCTTTCTTACTTGTAGCTGCTAACTGCCCTGAAAGGATGATTAAAATGTGTTCAGTGTTTTTTTAAGTCACTTAATAGCTGAGCAGTTGTTGCAGTTATTGGATGGTTAAGATGCAATCTGGAGGTGGAAATACAAAGGCTGTCACTGTTGAGAAGGGATTCCAACAGTGAAGAAAGTGTGAGCGTCACTGTTGATCTTCGGAGTTTGTTGGCAAATGAGACTTTAGGCTCTGTTTCAGGGTTGTTTAGAGTATCTTATGTATATAACTTTGAACTGAAATTATGCCTTAAAGCAGTGATATTACATACCTTAATACAGCATAGTGAACTTTAATACTAGTGTAATTCATTGGCCTGGTTACATCATAATAGACTGACCAAAGCAGAAATAGTGCACCCATCATCTTATAACAGATGGGCCTTAAAATGAAAGGAAGAAATCTTACCTTTAAAAAAAAAGGCCAAAGTTTTTTATGACAATGGCTCCTATATATTATCATTGGACTATCACTCCTGAATGATCCAGGGGGATGCAGGTGTACTCTTCAGAAGAATTTGACCCACCACCTATTTTAGTGTGTGTTTAGCTCTCTGATCTGATATGAAGTATATGATCCATTGGTTAAATACATCTCTCTACCTGTCTAGGTAGACCGGGCTGTAGCCATTGATACAAAGAGGTTTAATTAGCTATTCACAGTGTAGCACTGAGTTATCAGCTCTGTGCATTCAGGTTCTCCATCCGTAGTGCAGTCTGACCTCCTGGTAGTTCTCTTAAGAAAAACTAGTTAAACTTGGTGCTTAAAGATGGAAAGATTTAATTAATCTGGAGACCTGTCTTGCTGACATCTATCACAACATTTTTGATTGCTAGTTGAGAATATGCTGGGAGTAAAATACAATTCCAATATCTCTGACTTATCAACACAACTGTAATGAGATTTTCAGTGGGACTTAGTTTTGCTTCAGTGTTTCTCCTGGTGAAGCAAGGGATGAAATGCATTTTCACTGGAAGTAGAGTGCAACTCATTCAGAAGAATATTTTTAATAGTTCCTAGAGGTTTCGGCAGTGAAATTCCTGTTGTAACAACATGTGATGTTTGCAGATGGTCTTCCCAATTTGTGAAGTAAATGTGGTGGCTGTTGAAGCTACATGTGACAGCCAGGCAAACTAATTGCTGATTTTAACACAAAGCAGAGGAACCTAAGACAGCAGCAGCTCAACCTTCGTTTTGATTCCCAGCACCCCTGGAAGATTCAGGCCATTTTGTGTGCCAGTTCAGTCTTTTTTGTTTTGATCAATCTGGCTTTCGTGGCCTATATTGCAGGTATCCATAAAAACAACAAGGGTCTGTCAAGTCAGGTCACTTGAATCATGGTTCTTGTGTGAAAAGGCTCATGTTAAGACCAGTGATTGCCTGAAGAAAGGCACTTGTGCCATGCAGAGCTCTCCAGAGCTCTCCTCTACAAGTCAAGACCCTTGTCTCCCACCTCTTCATTAGCCAAATGAGCCTTTCTGAAACAGATTTTAAGCCCGTATTTGCAGAACACATTAGTGCAATGTTTTGAGGCTAATTAACTTGTGTTTAAACTGACTACTATTCCTGGAGTCTCTGTTTCTTAAAACTTCTGCTCAAGTTTACTGATAATCTCATTTTAACATAGCCCCTATGATGTCACTTTCAAACACTGCTTTTTCAGTAACTTTGTGTGGATTTTTTTCCTCGTAAAGATGTAACAACAACACTCTAATTTACAAGCTAGCAAAAAGATTGTCAGCTAAACGAAATTAGTATTCTCCAATAAGAAACTGAGTTCATAATTGCCCACAGCTGCTCATGTCCTCCAAGGTTTCATCTGGTAGTGTCCAATGTGTCCTCCCTAACTGTTTTCCCATTGAACTGAAAGTCTAGCTATAAGTCATTGAGTCCTCTCTAAAATCCAAGGAGCTGAAAAGCACACAGACCCATGAGGATTTGGGCTTTTCAGCCCGTTTGTATTGTTTTACAAACACATTGTTTTTGATTATGATCATTCCTGCCTTCTCCATCTTGAGGGCAGCAAAGCAGATACTCTCACTGGGGAAATTCTCGTGTTGAGTAGGATCTCCAAGCAGCAGAAAATGCCCAGTCACATCCTGATCTCCTCCACAGTGCTTACTAACAAGTAGACGTAGGTACTCTGCCTCTGATTCCTCTGCAATGCTTCATAATAAACCTCATCCATATTATGTCCCATGTTCCTGGTAATTTCTATGTTTTGTGCATCTGTAATCATCAGCTATTTTTTAAAATTTTTTTGTGTGTTTTTTTTTCCCCTTTATAGTATTTTAAGGCTCCCTAAAACAAACCTGATAAAATTCCTTCCTTGGAAATGACACACAGACTGTTGCTTCCTGACATCTGATTATACATTCTTGCAGCAGCTGCTCTTAAAATTTCATCAAGAACATCAAGAAATATTTGCCAGAAGAAAAGAGTGCTCTTCCTCACACTTGTCCCATTTTTCTGTTCTTACCTACTTTTTCTCACTTTTTTTTTTAATACAAACCATTTCTCTGATGAACAAGTCTTCTTTACTGACTCTCTTTCTGTAGTTCCTTCCATATGTTTATTGTCTTTTGCGAAAAGTATGGAGTAAATGATTCCTACTCAGGTCATGTCATTTTGTTTACATTCTTAGTAAATATGAAGTGCTTGATTGGAGCCCTTTAGGCATCTCAAATATGAATCTCTTTTTCCTGAGTCTTCTGTAAAAACAGGATGCTGAATTCTGAGGAGCTAACCTGGCAAGGAATAGGTTTAATAAAATAAATAGATATCAACATCACAAATTTATTGACAATCATAGTTGTTTTTTGTTAAATTATCTGTAGTTTAACAGCTTACTAAACATGTAAAACAAAAAATTAGTGTTTCTACAACTCATTTTCAATACCAACTTAATCTTTTGACAGAGCCCCATCATTGCCTGGGCACCCTTAGTAGCCTGCTCCATGCTGCAGCAGTGGAGCTGCTAACCCCATGGCACCACCGCAGCAGCTGAGCAGCCTTGGCCTGGGTAAAGCCTAGGAAATGGGGCAGGCTCGCAGTGTTTTGTGAAAATGACACATTTTTTGCTGTCTGATCACTTAGAGGCTGGGAAGTAACAGATCACAGCTTGCTGCCCTTTAGCAATGATGGATGGACTGCTCTGTTAGCACTATGTCCTGTGAAAGACTGGAGTATGTTTGGCAAGAGCATCCTCAGACATCTTAATGGTGAAAAACCAGCAAGGCTTAGCTGAGCATGTGTGAGCAATGATCTTTTATAGGTTTACAGCTCACCCAAACTGGAGCAGACTTTCAGAGGAGCAAGAAAATGCTTGTCCCTGGCTGTAGAATGAGGCAATTGCTAAATGCCACCTCCCTGTTCTTTCTCTGGAGTACAGGCAGCAAAAGGTATTTAAAATATACTTTTTAAGAGACACATCCCCTGCTTCATCCTTCTCTCCATTCATCTAAGCTTTCTAATAGCAAGGCAGGGAATTTACCTTGCCATGCTGCCTAGAAATACATGATGCAAGTCCTTCACTGCAAGAATAAATTGCAGATCCTACAGAATCCCATTTGCTAGCCCATGTACACCACAAAACCTCTTGCTTCTCCTGCCTTTTAGAAACATATCACATACAAGTATTTTCTAGCTTTCTGCTTTCCTTTCAGCCTTGGCTATTTTATTACTTTGTCTCTCTCATGACATTTCCACACTTCTTCAATGCAGAAGCAGTTTGGTTTATTAGGGAAGTTAAAGAGTTACACATATGTGTTCTCTGATGACTTTCCTATTCCTACCAGTCTTTTCTGATGGCTAGGCAACTTACTCAAAATTTATGTTTTGAGAGAAGGAAGGAGAATTGTAATAACTTTCTGAGGGGGAAAATATTTTCATTTCTATTAGAGACTGATTCCCAGCTTTGAGCACTTTGTCGTTAATGGGTTGTAAACCTCTCAGACAGCTGTCCCATAGCTATCCACTGAGCTATTTGTCAGGGTAGAAAAATGTGCCTGGTGAAGCTGGTCACCAGCAGCCTGCAGCTAGACTGAACCAGGCTTTCAAAAAGTCTGCCAAACATTGCTGCACTTTTAATAGTCAAAATCCTACATTAGCATTTACTGGAACATTTATAGAGAGTTTGAGCAATTGTATGGTTTTTCTCCTAGATGTCATATTAAATCTCTGAAATACAAAAAATTGTTTTAAATGATCGCCGGTGTATGTAGAAAGACAGAGCAAGGAAGTGCTTCCCTCACCACCAAACCAGACCCCCTGCTCCTTCCCAGGCAAACATATCATATAATCTCATTTATAAACTTATCAAAATCTGTCTTGAAACTGCTTTTATTTCCAGCTGCATCCAGCTACTCTCACACAAAAGCTTTTTCAAGACCTTGTTCCTTTGGTGGTTGGATACTTTGTTCTACTTTCTAGCTTAGATATCTTCAATTTACCTGTTGCTGAGCTGAACAAGCCCCATTTTTTCTGATAAAAATGATTTCTTATTTCTGTAGTCATGCTCACCTATCTTCTTTAAGTCTGTTGGAGTTTGAATTCAAGTGTCTCGAACACCAGTGACCAGAATTGTTCCTGTTACAGTTTTACCATTTTTAGGACAGAACTAGCATGTCTGTGTATCTATAGGAAGTATCTTATCTGATGAGTTTGCATGTCTCATACAGTGCTAGTAGCCCAGAGTCACTCCTAGAATCAACTAATACCACCTAGATTCTTCTCTTCCTGTTGTTTTTGATTGCAGAGTCCCAGCTGATGGAGAGATTTCCTATTACTGCCCACTAAGTTGATGGCCTTGGTGAGGTTTGTCTCATTTTGTATTGTGTGCTGGTCTCCTTTGTCTCATTTCTCTTGCTTCAGGACTTATATGTTGTATAATATTTCAGACTCCTACTACCTTTGACACTACCTCATAGTTTTGTTGTCAACACTCCTACTTTTTGTGCAGAAGTCATCAATAAACATAGTAAGGCCAGTCCTCAAGGATTGTTGCTAGGACTTTCTATCCTAGGCCATCATTGTCTCTCCTTTAGCCTGTTCCTTACATTTCTTTTATTAAGTCCCATCTCTTCACTCCAAGCTAATTCTCCAGGTGGCATTGTATCGAATGTTTCACTGAAATCAGAATAGTCATCTACCAGACTTCTGTCAGATGAACAGTCAGTTTTCTCACTCAGAAATATGTGTGGCAGGTCTGGTTATCACCTGAATTTGTCAGCTTTTATCTTCCTTCCTCGTTCATTTTTAACACTTGTTTTTTCTTTTCAAAATCTGCTTGAACTTTTATGCCTATTTGAAAGGCAAGTGACTAGACCATAGTTGCCTGTGTCATTTTTCCTCTTTCCTTACATTTATGTACTGTATTTGGTGTTCTGCAGTTACTTAGTTATTTAATCTTCAATTGAATACAAGTAGGGATGTGCAGAGAAATGACTTGCAAACAGCTCTGTGGGGGTTGCATATTTACAGCCATTGTGACTCATATCAAATTTGCTCAATTTACAACTGCAAATATGTTTCTCCGGCTTCTATCTCTGTGAAAACACTCTCAGATTTTTAAACCAACCTGTGTCCATTTTGACTGCACACATTGGAGCCATGGATTCTACTGCTTTTCTGTTCGGTTGGGATTTTGGTTAGAGACGTTCTCATTCTGCCTTCCTTTGTTTACAAGAGTTGTTAGAGGCAATCTTTGCAAAGACCTTGAATTTTGACTTTGGTGCAGCACTCTGGAGGAACTGTGAAAAAGACCATATAAAAAAACCCAAATAAATTAAGCAGGTATTATACATATTAAAGACTCCTCACAAATGGATTGGATTGCATTCCATTTACCATTCCCAGGATAAGATATATTCTAGCTGATATCTCTGTACTTTTTCCATTCTGTAGTGTTGGTGGAAGCAGAAAGTAGAACAGTTTATTTTTATCTGCAGAGTAAGCGTTTCTGACTTTAAATGCGCTGGGGGCTGATGGTAGCATCTATTCATAGTTGTTCTTTAGAGGAACAACACATGCCTTATTATGCTTGTCATAGTTCTTCTGGGCTACAGATTAATCCTTTTTCTTTTTTCTTATCTCAGATTTATATTGCTTTAGTTTATTCCATGTTAATGACTTAGGTCTTTGGTTGAAAGTGGGAATTATTTCACAGAATTTGGTGTTAGCAGGTGAAACTTTCTAGATTCTACCTATAGTCAATGCAGATAGATTGGCCTTTCCAGGAGATTTCCTGGGATGAGATAATGAGTGTGGACTAGATTTCTGTTTTTCAGATGGCTAATTGTTAGAGATTAATCACACTTTAGAATATTTTTAAATGGCCAATAATCAAAAAAAGTTATGTTCTGAGCAACAAAAGACCTAATTAAACTTGTGGGAGTGCCCAGAGTTACAATAAGCTGTGACTGGGAGATCAGGGTAGAAGCTTAAACATGATATTCCACCTAATGCAGAGGGATCATTGCTTGCTGAGTGCTCTGTGCAGGGACAGCTGGATGAGTCCCATCAGTTCAGAAACTGGAAGCAGTACAGCTGTGCCCAGAAAATGCAGCATTCCAGTCTTGCCATGGGCAAACCTGGTCAGTTTGGGTGAAGCATCATCCTTGTGAGATGGTGCTTTTCCTGGGAGCTGAAAATAGTGTGTTGCTGCACCGCAGTACAAATTGAGCTCGATCCTGGAGCTTGAGCTTGGTGCTGCCTTCTGCAGTCTTCTTATGGCACAAAGACTGCTCTTAAATAATTTCCAGGCTCTACTCTCAGCCATTATTGAGGCTGTTCTGCCCAAGTGAAGAGAGGAAAAACTGCACAAGAAAACAGTGTATTTTTCAGATGCTATATAGAATAGTGTAATTTCTAATCCTTTCATGAAAAAATAAAAACACAGTAAAAAAAAAAAAAGAGAGAAAGGTCCCAAATATGAGGAAAGTAAGACATTATTACATCACAGATAATGGAAGCTGTTATGATTTTACATCTGGGGATGGTAAAAACTTCTCGAATAAAATGACATGGAACATCACCATGACATTGGCCAAGACTGTAATGTTGCACAGAATCTGCAGTAAACAACTACTGGTTATCTGAGAAAAAAAACTCATAGTAATAAAGTGTATGGGGAAGCTTTCTCCTTTAGTATTTTTTATTACTTGGAAATGTAAACATTTTCTTACTCCCCAGTGATTCAGTTCCAAGGTGCCATTTGCTGCTGCTGAGCCCCATGGCTTGCTAGCACTGCCACACATCACTGTTGGGAGGGTGGAAGTGATGCACATTAAGGCTGCTCTGGTGGGAACACTGAGTAGGACTCAGTCACTCTACTGTGCATGTCCTCTGCAGCACCTTCTGTGTGTGTGGTGTCTTCTCATGGCAGGAGGAATAAGAAGGAATGAGTGAAGGGTGTCCACAAAACAGCGATGGCACAGGGAAAGGTTTTTAGAGTGGCCTATTATTCAGTAACATGCTTCCATGTAAACTCTGAAGCAGAATTAGTCAGTATTTTCCCCATCTGAAATGAAACATGGTTATAGTAGGAGCCAGAGGACTGTCCTCCTCTCCTCCTCAGGTTTCATTTCATGTGGTACATATCCATGGAAGCACATCTGTGTCTGCTGATCATTTGAGTACCTACTAGCTTAGATATATAAATGTTTATATTGCAGTTATACAGTTGCCATTGTACGAGCACCCTGCACCTGCCCAGTCCCAGGGTAGTGAACAGCACTGGATTGCCACAGATCAGCCTCATGGCAAAACTGCCAGCCCGTCAGATTTGACTGGCTGCTTGCACTTACTAATGTCTTTGTCTCCTAAACAACATCAATAAGAAAAAAAATCCAGTTGATCTTGAAATTGCATGTCTTCTTTAATTCTTAGGCGGGCAC
Source organism: Corapipo altera (assembly GCF_003945725.1). Taxonomy (NCBI): domain Eukaryota; kingdom Metazoa; phylum Chordata; class Aves; order Passeriformes; family Pipridae; genus Corapipo; species Corapipo altera. Next base: position 2,024,145 of record NW_020884876.1, on the reverse strand, counting down.
AATTTAAAGAAAAAAATCCCTATGCTTCTGCCATATGCTTGAAGCGTAAATCATGTTATCCTTGTTCTTTTGGTCACAATAAATAAACAGATGTTAAAACTTGACTGCAAGATTACTAGTGTTTTTCATTATTTCTCTTTCCTGAAAACATTAACAATTTATACTAAATGCAAATGAGTACAGATAGCAGGCACTTTCTGTCAGTTACTGTTTCTTCAAGGCCCTTTTAAAAGCTGTGTTTTCATCAATGCATACAACGTTTTTGATTTGTTTTAAAGACAAAAAAATCCTAATTTTTCAGTGCTTAAGAAACATTCTAGACCAATTCCACAAGCCATTCAATTGTTTCTTAATTAAAATAGCACAATTCTTTCTGAATTTAAACTAGAGAGTTTAACCCTAATTCAGCAAGGCGCTTAACCACTGCCCTAACTCCATCCTGTCACACCTTCTAAGTTGAATGTGTGTTCATGTTTTCTGCTAAACTGAGACCTCTGCCAGCATATTTTTTTATCTATTGCACATATTATGAATTATTATCTGTTTTATGAATATGAGTACATGCCACTTAATAATCTGGGATATTTCCTGCCTCTGTACATGAACTTGAGGCTTGCACTGCTGATCATTTTCTTCATTGACTGATACTTGACATCTGCACTACAGTGTGCTTTACAGTTAATAGAACAACAAAAAGAATAAAAATTTACATAAATTGTGTAATTTTATGTTATTCGTAGTCAGGGATCTGCCATGCCTTGGTAGTGGCCATGTACTCAGAGGAAGGGGCGTTGGTCCTTTGGCACATGGTGGTGTTCATCCTTTGGAAAAAATTAGCACCATGTTGGTCCATCTTCCTGTAGTTGAGTTCCTTCTCTTCTCTTTGGATCCTTTCCACAGTGTCACTTCTTTTATTTTGCTTTTCACCCAAAGTATGCTTTATGCTGCCTATGTCTTGTCTCCTCTATAACAGTAGTTTCAATTAAAAAAGTAACATAAAGTGGGATAATTCATGCTGTGCTTTCTTTCTAACTTGCTTTTTTTATTGCATTATTATTGTTCTTTCTGCCCATGCTTTTTACTGGCTTGCCTTTCCTTGTTCATCCACAGATTTTTAGGTGTTTGGCTTGGGCTGTGCTCTTAGGATCTCTGCAAAGTGCAGTGTGGTTTCAGTGGATTATAAGTAGATGAACACAGGACGACTTTTAAATCATTTTTGCTTTCATGAAGAAAAAAATCTCTGTGAAGGTACTTTTTATAGGATGCTATCCTCACTGAGATGTGAAATATTGCCAAAAAAAGAGGAGTCATCTTTTGAGTCAGCAATGATTTAAAATAAAATAGTTTCCCAACAGGTGATGAAAAATATAAACAACCACTTAAACTGAAGCTGAAGAGAGAAATTTACCAAGACCTCTCCTGTTTTATTTCCAACTCCAAATGCAATACCGATTTTGCTTAAATATTTCCATGAGACTCATGAAGAGCAAATGCCTCTGCAAAATATGGTCTTCCTAATCTTATCATAGACATAATGCTTATTCCAAATAACATAATCACATATGCTGTTGGCTAAAGTATCATGTACCTTTTAACCTAAATACAAAAAAGCATTCTAATATCAAACTCTGGTAGGTAACAGACAATACAGCTTGCTTTTGTGCAGGAATTGTATTGTTCATGATTCATAGCTTCAAAAATTGACTCAGGCATCCCAAGCCCACGTGTACAACATTGTGCTTTAATTGTACCAATGGTGGCAGTTTTTTGCTGTGTATTCTGCAGGGAAAGATCTGAAACAAAGTATCATCATATTAGGTCATTTATTCAGCAGATCAAGAGATACAAGAACTCACTAGGGACAGGGGTTTGCCTCCAGAGGGTCTGTTGTTTGCACGGCAAGCAATACAGTTGAGCTCGTAACAGAACAGATGCTGTGCATGGATTAAACCACACATTCTCCTTGCCATGATCTCCGTTGGTTGTGATGGAAGGTCTTGAGAGGGCTGTGCTTCAGTGTAACTTCTCATTTGCTTGCAGAATATGGACATCTGTTTCCTGTAGACACGCCTGGCCTAGGTAGCACGTGTGACCAGCCGGGGGACTCACACACAGCTTCTTTGCAGCATTCCTACAGCTTCAGCCCCTTGCTGGAGGTGTCCCTCAGTAAGGCCAGGGTACCAGGGAGATATAGCCCTTTCTTTGTGTGCATGGTACCACTGACAGTAGAAAAACAAAATTACTCCAGTGAGGGACAAGTAAATGGTGTGAATGCAGAAATTTTCAGTGTTCCTGTTTCTAGTCCTTTTGCTCCCGTCATGTGTGGCTTGCAATGTGGCAGGTTGCCATTAAAGTAGATTTTCCCATTTCAGTGTGGAGAATTGTGGCTGTTGCCATCAATATTATGTTGTAAAAGGTTTTTCTTTATGTTATGCGATGAAGCCCTTTACCATAAATATTTCTGTTTATTCTCTGAAAATTGTTATACTTCAATTATCCTCACTTGCAGGATAAAAGAACAGCTGTTTTGCCCTTATCCTGTTTTATCCTCATATTCCACCTTGGTGTCCAGTGTTAATGTCCATTTTCAGGAGAAATAGCATGAGGAACAAAAAAAAAAAAGTATAATATGGTTCTTTTTTGGTACAACCCCTGGTCTCCAGGTCTCCAGCAGGGCACCACAAGCCATGTTTCTCTGCTTTTCAGCATCATAAATATTTTCACACCATAGGCAGCTTTGTGCTACATTTGGAGAGGCACAGCATGTCATGGGTCTTGTGCTACTGATGGAACGATTAGAGGTCTTGTGCTATCTGCCAGGTAGGAAATTGTTCTTTCTAATGCACTGGCAGGTGCTTGATCCTATAGACGAAGGGGAGCCCTTCCTTTGTCCTCCTAATGCCTGTAGTCCCTGGGAGATGTACCACTTGACTTCCTCTTCTAGTCAGCTTTTTTCAGCAGGCCACAATAAGTTGTCCTTGTTGCCATCAGCAAACCTGCTCCAAACCGAGCCTGGAGTTAGGATTTTATTTAGGTAGTAGCAGTATCTCATGTAGCTGGCTAAGTCAGAAGTCCTGTGGGTGCGTGTCAGCTCAGTCCAAAGGGACTGAGACTTGGAAGAGATGACCAAGTAGGTGAAAGCAAGTATTACTATTTCCAGTGGGGACATGGGCATAAGTGTGAGTGAGTCAGCGATTAAATGCGTGCAGGAGAGTACCATCACTCAGAGGCTGCACTGAGCTCAGTAGGACTCCATGCAAAAGTGGTGTTGTCCCCCTAAAATGCTTGATGCCAGTGTGAAGGCCTCAGCTTCCTAATTTCAGGGCTGAGCTTGTGCTTGAGCGGCAGGATGGTGATTTACAAGATCACCCATCTACCACTTCATGGCCACAAACTTACCAAATCTTGTTGGAAGTTTAGGCACGAAATGGGAATATTCATCTTTGGTGTGACTGACATATACTGTGGATATAGGTATCATTGACAGTGTTAGCAAGTTGTGTTTTGAAAAAGGCAGGCCTGTAGGATACTAAACTGGAATTTGAACTAAAAATCACCAGAGGAATTACCATGATGACCACTTATGCTGGATGTTACTTTTGATTACAATCACTTTACATATTTTATTTAAAAATGAATTGTCTACCTGTAGAAACCGTAGAGTAGTAGGATTTCTCTTTCCTGGCAAGCTGGAATGCTAATATAAGATTGAGGGTATTGTGGATGAATTTCAGTAGGACTTCATGCCAGAATGCTTTCTGAAATCAGGATTTCAGGAGTCAGTGTGGTGAGCTTGAACAACATATTTTTCTTTTAAAATTGCAGTTAGGCTACAAACTGTAATGTCATAGATAAACATCAGAGAATTTATTGTTACACATTTTGTGTTCTGTCATAATTACACTAAGCGTGGCATTTAGTCTTTCTTTAGTTTCTCTTACTGTTGGGTAATGTGGTGCTGGCTGAATAGTGCATAAAGTATGTCAAGGCTGGTATGTCAGTTCTCAGATTTTAATTCTTAAATTTCAAATATTACATTTGTGTTTATCTGACAGGTCCGTTTCTCACTACCATGAACTTTGTAACCTCGTTACAGTGGATTTCTGCCTACTCTTAGCATGAAAACTGTCATAACAGTGTGGATTAATACAGGACTGGCCTATAGGTTTTAGCTTTTTCATCCAGTCTTTCCTTGGAAAACAACCTTCTAGCGCTTTGGCTTTTATGGTTTAGTTTGAATTTTAGAAGATAAACTATGTCATCTTTTTAAGGGAATTATTCTGAGCATGATTGCAAATTTAAAGCAAAAGGTACTTAGGGGTTGTACTGTAATTGTTAATTTGAATAAGAGAGGGGAAATTAAAATTGTAATTATTCTAATCTATCATTTTTTTCTGTCATTAAATATAACCCATTGAATGCAGCCTAAGTGCCTATTATCTTTTTTGGTTTTCAGATGGTTTTTCACTTGTGCTATAGCATGCTGGGTGAAGAGGTTTTTTTGAAAAGATAATTAATTACACATAGCATTAGAATGTCATTATTTTTGTCTTCCTTTTTAAAATATTGTTTTGTTTCAGTGGCTCATAAATAGATTACAACTATTAGTTTTAATTGTCATCTTATGCTTCTATAAATTTACATTATTGTATAAAGCTGCCTTCACTAGTTTAAGGATACTGTGAGTGCTGGTTTGGCTCAGAACTTAAATTGGGAAAGAAAATATTTTTAAGACATATTCTCCATTACTGACATTCTTAGAACTATGAGTTGAAACAGTTCCATGCATTTTTAAAAATACTCAGTCGGACTATTGTTTTCAGAAGAAAGCATTTTCCAGTCATGTCTGCAAGCCTGAGTTGGCAGTTTGAGGGATATACAAACAAATTGGACTGTGAATGCAAAAAACATCGGTCGTATTCATTTACATTGTCCAAGGTAAAACAAAGATGGAAAATTCAAACAAAAATACTGAAAGGCTTATTTTACTTTGTTGTTTTAAAAATGTGATTCATTGTAATCAACATAAAGAAGAAAGGTTTTACAAAAATCAAGACATTTACAGAACTTGCCATGTTTTCCGGATGTTCCCGTCCAAGTCCAAGTGGGTAAAGCATCTGGACTCCTATGGACTTCTTCTGGTTAAGGAGGCTGTGCCATACTGGTACCAGTAGTACTTACTGGTTCACCTGCTGCTACCTGGACATGAACCTCATCCCTTGTCCCCACACATTGTTTATCCTTCACATACCTGGTACCTCTTAGAGTACCTTGTGGAGTAGGTGTGAGGCAGCAGATCCAAGGGTGAAGCTTTATAGCATCACTGAAAGGTGTTGGCTGTTGCACAAGAAGCAAGAAAGTCCTTGATGGGAAAAAAACTGTCCTTGCCACAGTGCATCCACCATTCTGAAGACAAAAGGAGGGTATCTGAGAATAATTTGCAAAAGGCTGAGGACATTTGATCGTATAGGTCCTGGGGTGGTATGTTCGTAAAACTCTGTATTTAGTAAAGTCTGGAGTTTTACTGAGTTCTTGCAAGAACGTTATTGGGAGGCCTTATTAGACTTACAGAGCATTTACCATGGCTTTATTAACATCTATGAGTTTTTAATTAAGATATGGACGACTTGAGGGAGCAACTGAATGGTTCCCTAATGAATTTGTTAAAATAATTTCCCTCAGAAAGCACATCTGAGCCTAACTTATATTCCTGCAATTAATTTATGCAATTTATTCTAGTAAGTGCCTTAGTTTTCCCCTGTAATTGTTCACTGAATTGACAGGTTTAATTTCGTGTAACATGAGAACCTGCAGTACTAAGCTTGCAGTGCTTCATAAAAGTTGGTATTACATGTTGTGCTGTTGGATTTTGGCAAGAAGAAGGCAATAAAATATTCCTGTAAAATAGAAACATCCAAAGGACAGATATTAAGGCCAAAATTAAAAAAAAAAATTACTCTCCAAAAGTAGCTCTTAAAGCCGTATTTAATCACACAGTTAAGTGGCCAGATTTTTACATGTGCAGCTTTAGAGCTTGTGATCCAGCAAAGTACTTAGCCATGTGGACTGTGCATCCCCTGCACACCAAAGAGCGGTTTTCAGAAGAGGGTTCAAAGATTTGATGGCAAGAACGTTTCCAAGCACATCACTGGCTCTTGCTGTCCCTTCCCAGTGAGCTCCAGAGCTCACAGGATGTGTCCCTGTATAATAAACATCAGATATGTGCTGAAATGTCCTTGGAGTCCTACATGTGTGATGTCTCAGAATTATCAAAGTCCTTCACAAAGTGTTAATAATTATCATACTGCTTTAGAGAAAGAATGAGTTTGTTTATAATGCTTGGACCATGTACCAAGACACTAAGGACAGGTCCGTAGTTTTCATTTGTTACATTTGGATGGAGGAGGGGAATAATCAGTCACGTGCCACTCTGTAATTATAGATCTCGTGAGTTCACAATGTCTGTGTCCTCTTCTTAAAGCATCTTCCTTCCAGTTTCAGAAATCAGTAGAAAAATCGGTCCTGTTTGGTTTCTGGGTCACTGTATACTGTAGAGCAGAGCATGTCCATTCATTCTTCTTTTTCCAAGCTTCTTGTGAGAATGGGTTAGTTGTGGTACTAATGGTTGTGCAAATGTGTAGCTTAAGAGGAGATGTACTTTCTCTGATGAAGAAGTTCAAAAGTAGGTCAAAAATAAGGGCCAGTATCTCATCCTGGTAGGCACTGAATATAGCTCCTGACAGTCTCGTTTTCCTCAAATTCAGCGCAAGTGGATGGGAGCAGAACAAAAGCAGTATCAGTGGGGTTGGGCACCACTTATCTCAGAACTAGGTTGTGTTCTTCTTGGGATGTCATCAAGATCTCAGATACATGCTTTAAAATTTTTACTCCTGTACAGATTAGTGGTGATTTTTTTTTCCCATACCTGGGCTTCTTCAAGTCTGACAGGAAATCCCTAAATTTCACTTAAACACCTTTTCCCATATATAATAGGGCCTGGGATTCAAAGGAATTCATTGAAGCATGCTCTCCAAATGGCATTTAACTTCCCAAGAAAAAACAGTAACAGGAAGAGTTGTTTTAATTACCACATGAGCTGTGCAGCAGCTAATGTATTCCACCTCTTCACTGTTGTAAAAGGAGCAGATTTCTTGGTAGCATGAAGCGAGCAGAGAAGAGGGATTGTGTTCTGCTCTCCATATGCCACACAGCCCCATTCATGGGCAAGGTGTGAACGGGAGGTGATTTGTAGCAGCCTGCCACTTGTTCAGAACAAGCTTCTGTTGTTCTCCAGACTGAAAAGAAACTCAGCTCCCCTCTACAGCCCTACTGCAGTGCAACAGGTAGACAGCACCCTTCAAAGATTTTAATTTCAACAATAAGGGATTGGAAAGAAAATTTATATTTTAATTTACATTTTAAAAAGGAATTACTGGATGTCCCGCTGGAAAAAGAGATCCCTAATTTCCCTGGATGTGATATTTCTTGATTGAAAGTCCCAAGAAATCCCCATTTTTGAGAAACCTTTGAAATTACACCTCTTTTCCCTCTGTCTGGTCAGCCTTAAACTGGTGCCAGACTGGATCTTCAACTCCAGTGCCCCCCTGGGGTCCCAAACTGGGTCCACCACCGCACTCTGATGCGGGGACTGGAAGCAGACATCGGACCACTCCCTGCTCTAGTGCTCCTCAAGATACACTCTGTGTTGCCAGAAGGCAGAGTTGAACACAGCCCAGCGCACTAAGGCTTACACACCTGTTGTGTTGGTTAATGAAATGATATGGCCTGAGAAACACATGGTGAGGGTGAGTGATTTCATGACCTCCTCTAGCCCATGAATATGTCAGCACAAGCTGTGAAGAAAAGCCCAAGCTCCAGACAGCATTTCCCTGGCAATGAGGTTCAAGTAATGAGTAATGTTACAGAGGCTGTACTTCACCCAGAAATTGCTCAAGAGAAGAATGACCCAGTAACAAAAAGCTGGGCCAGGCAAAGTGAGGAGCATTGCTAGGGCTTCCAGCTACAAAGGCAGACCATGTCTGCTGGAAACTGCACTGCAGTTCCGGAAGTGAGAAGTGACAAGTGGATTTGAAACGAATTTTGGTCAGAGTATCAGGGCATGCAGATCTTTCACATACATTGAACAAAAGTATTCCTCTAAGTTATTTTGCACTCATTAAAAAAATTTACTAATTTCAAGTCCAAAAATATATGAGTGTCTGCCTTAGAATTATAACGTGGAAGTCATTGAGGTCCAGTTCATGCTCACTTCATTGCTTTGTGGGCTATAATGGCATAAATCCTCAGCAGCTTGGTTTGATGTAGCCCTGCAGCAATCATTTTATCTGTTCTATTGCACCATCTGGGGATCCAGCTTGGAGCTTCTCAACAAAAAATGTTCAGACAAATGAAACCTCAGTGTCTAATCACCATCTTGTAGGAATAGTTTCAAACCTCTATAAGTGTGTGTGTGTGTGCGTATATGTTATATATATTTTAAATATATATATATTCTGCTGCGCAGATCGAACAGATGTGAAAGAGTAATTCAGATTAGCTGTTAAAAATTCTCTGTAGACTTTGAACGTACTACCTTTTTTATTTTTTCTTTAGCATATAAGGATTCTTTCTACAGTTGTAGAGGAAATTTTTTTCGGGGTCCTCCTATACAAAAATTCAAGCGCTTTCTTGCTGTGCACAGCACAATGCAAGCCAGCAGGCACTGGACCTGCAGGGAGACCCTGTTCTCTCAGCAGGATTCTGCGTAGACATAGATTTTTGCTGGTGCAGGATCAGTTGCGAAACTGGAGGATGGACACACAAGCCACTACAGCAGCATCCCTGGAGAAGACAATAACAATAAGCAGGAGTTAGTGTGTTGGTGTGCACATGTGGCAAGAAGGGTTATTTTTTGATGGATCTGCTGCCACAGGGACAAAGAGTCAAGTGGGAAGGAGGCAAGCAGAGATGTCAAAAGGAGTAGTGCTGTGTTGACAAGGCAATAAAAATAGCAGGTGACCCACTTATCTCTCACTTAGCTAATTCTTATCAGCAGATCAGCTGAGAAAGCATGTTTTCAATGCTTTTGTGCAATATAGGTCCCATGGTGAGGGGGATAGAGTCAAGACTAATAATTTCTCTTCGCCAAGGCACTGCCTGGCCACCTGGAGGGACCTTTTACATCATCCTGTAATTGGAGTTTGGCCTCAGTGGGTGATAAGCATTATACCTTAGCAGAAGCGCTTTGATAAAATATATTAAAAGTAGTAACTGTGCCACTTTGAGGGATAAAGGCTTTTTTGTGGTAATACAGCTCTTTCCCAATGCGTGGCTGTCATTTCTGCTGTATTTAGCACAAACTCTTCCCATTTTTCTTGTTGCAAAGGTAGGAAATGTCTTCGGAGTCAGCAGAATGCCAGCGAGAGCCCAGGTATGATGCCTGAGGAGCCTTTCCCCTCTTCATGACTGTTTTGCCCAAGGAGATCTGCAAACCATCTGGCTCCTTTCCACGTAGTGGGGGACTCTTCTTTGGGGCCTGCTAGCATAGGCCCTTTTGTTTGATGTGGAGAGCAAAACATACCCTATGCTGACGAAAATGCTGTGTGATTGAGGTTACGAATGTTAAAGAGGTGCTGTTCACTTTGCGTGCTGTCTAGGATTTTTGTTTTCTTGCTTAGCTTGTGCCACACTGAGGACATGCTATCTAACAAGCCCCTGAGTTTCTGGAATATAACATGATGAAAGTAATTAAAAATTTCCTCCCAATTATCCTTTTCTTACTGCTTATTATCAAAACATGTGAAAGTTTTTCACTCACTGAGCTGCGTGTTGGTTTATTTCTTTAGGCTGTGACTCCTTACTGAACCTGACATCTCAGAAAGCCACAGATGCAGTGGACAGTATCTTTCAGTCCCTCAGGGATATTACAAGAGTTCGAATGCACATGAAACAGTTTAATTCCATACGTAATCCAGGCAGCAACACCCACCAGGCAAGTGGATCTTTCTTTTCCCTGTGTATTTTATTTCTCTAACATGCTGTCAAAATTACAGCACTAATTTTGTTGACGTGCTAATACTATATGCATTCTGCCCACGTAAAAGGGATTTAAGTATAGATTTTATAATTGACCTAATCATCAAGAATTTCCTTTGTCCAAACTTAAGCATATCCATGTCAATGTCAACAATTAATTATCTGAGAAAGAAATTTGAGCTCTGCTCTGCAGCACTGTGATACAACAAAAAATGCTTGTGAAATGCAGGGCTGGATGTAGGTAGTTCTTGATTAAGACCTATCATGATGTAGCAAAACAGGATTTCCACATCCATACAGCAACAATATTACCATGTATTTTCTCTTCCATCCCTATGAGTGTGAGAGGGAGACCCATTTGAAATAGGTGACAAATGCAGCTTCTGTTTCTAAAATAGGAACACATGAACTGTGATATTACTTTAGGTCATCAGGACTAATAGACAATTTTTTTCTTTGTCTCCCCCAAAGTGTTTTACTTATTTCAGTTAAAAATAGAGTTTTATAACAGAAAGCAGGGATTTAGAGAGAGACCATAAAACTTGATTCTAGCCTTGAGCCAGAAAAAAATCCTTCCAAACTCATAACAGTGCTGTGGGCCATCAAAGGGATGTATTTCAAATTAACTGTTGCTTTGTAAGAACAGTAATCATGACTGTTGCGAAATGTTGCTGGAAATCTAAGGTGGAGAAAACCTGTTCCTGAAGTCTCCTAACAGTTAGGACCAATCTGGTGTCCAAAATGGGGAAAATTGTTGAACATTTAATACCGTTCAGTGTGGAGGCAGTGAGATGATAAGAAAGGTTTCCTGAAGGTGTAGTTAGCATCAGTATGTCCTTTGCATATAATCCAGGTTGTCTGCTTAGGGATAAGTGCTGTAACACAGCAAGGGATATATTAACACCTTGCAGCCCCTTAATTTGGCCATGAGATCAATTTAATTGCTTGAATAGGACGAACCTTCTGCTGAGGGAAGTCCAGGAGGTTTATAATAGTAGAAATAAGCAGGCAGTACGTGATTGTCCATCATACACACAGCTCTCTACCAATGGGCCTCTCTGCTGACTGGCAGGTGTTAAATGCGTGGGTTGTGTGCGATCAGTTTAGCTCCTCTGAAGAAGTAGTGCCCATCCTATGACCATACACATTCCCAGCTCTACCTAGTGCTATGGGAATGGGTTTAGCTTATACACACTTTTTTGCTTCATCTGTTAGAAGCTGGGAAGGCTCCATTTCTTCTTAAGACTCACAAAAAGGTAAATAAGTGGGAATTGGCTTGTGTCTTAGAAGGACTTTTTATAGTACTGAAGTTTGTATGTCTTACATAAAATGACAGATGTTTTCATCAGGTTATCAAGGCAATTCATGTAGTGACCATGCAAGAGAGTATTTTTTTTGCCTGTTATTGAAACTACTTGCATTTTGATCTATTTCTCCCTTCCTCCTTCCCTTCCTCTATCCCTATATCCATTCCTCCTTCCATCCCTGACTCTCCTTTTCTCATTCTTTTTCTTTCTCTCTCTCTTTCTCTCCCTTCTTTTTATAACCTTGTCTGAGATGTAGCCATTGAGGTTTCTAACAGCTATTTTAAACACAGTTTGAGCCCCCAAAGAAACTCCTTAAAATTTAATAGATTAATTTCAATAGATTAATTTCAAATCATAAAAGATTTTAATAACATTTGAAACTATCACAGTTAAAAAAAGTAAGTGATCCTACTGTCTACATTTTAGTATCTGTGTAGCCTAACCAGATTGTTTTGAAGGGCACTAAATTTTGCTGCTGAAAATTCAGACATGCAAAATCATAGCACATTTTTAACGTCTTTCGAGTACATAGTTTTGTCTGAATCAGATGATGTTTTTCCTTTAATTTTGTGCAGTAAGCCTCTCTGTTAAACTGTAATTTGATCTCTGCTCCATTTCATTCCTAATGTTTTTCTGTTCCTCATCTATGAAGATATTAAACAGATTTTTATACATAGGATTTCATGACTGCATGTGTATTTTCAAACAGTTCTTTATTGCGTGACTAGATTTGACAGAAATCTTAACATGTTCTAAAAGATCCTGCAGCTGATGTCTGCTGTAATTTGCTTTGTTGGCTCAACTAAAAATTATGCACATGTTGTGAGAAGAACTAAATTAGTAGTATAAATCTTTGTTGACAGGCTTGTATTCAAAAACTGTAAGTTTTGTTTCTCCTGTAAAGTGTTGGATGAAAAACATTTCTTTAATGACTCCAGAAAATTTTTGTTTCAAGCCAAGTGGCTTGCTTTTTATTTTCCATCCATTTTAACTTTCATTTTGCAAGATGTCTCTTGTAGATATCATCTTTGCAAAATTAATGATGTTACACTTGATTCCCTTAAGAAATCTAGGAGATGATGTATACCTGGGCTAGTCCCAAAGGAAAACAAATGTGCTAATTTGAAAGCTGCTAATTTTCTAAGACAGTTGCACTTACTGAAATGGTTGTGGTTCTGTTGCAGTTTGGGCAAAGTTTGCAAAGCAGCAAAACAAAGCTCCATCTGTAAACCAAGTGAGCTTGCATTAAGAGTATCTTTCCAAAAGTCTCTAAAAGTTTTATCTTAAAAACTTTTTCAGGATGGCAGAGTGGTTTAAACCTTGGTACAGAAATGTGGAAATTACTAGGCTACTAATTTATATTCAGCCTGGGTTTGTGGACCCTGAACAGGATGCAAGGTTGATCCTTTGGGAGCAGATCTTCCAGCATGCTGACCATTTGTACTGTTGCATTTTCCACTTTTCCTGATCCCTAACTTCTCTGAAGCTCTGACAATGCTTGGTAATGTTGGGGTTTTCTCAAAGTTTTCCACAGATGGAAGTATTATGTGGAATGCCATGGCCATAAAAGCTAAAGGACTTACAGGGACTCCTTAGCTCTGCTCTTCCATGAGGGGCAAACAGGCAAGTTGGCCTCTTCCCAGCCCTGCTGAAATCCAGACTTTAGTGGAGACGTGACACCTGTGGGAAGGCAGGAGTGATCAGTAAGCCATCCCTCCTGAAAATCTCTGTTTAAGTGTTAATAAAATCATTACAGAGGGAATGAGATCTGGATACATAATGGGCAACAAAGTGTAATCCCTATTGTTGTCTGTTTCTGTACTACCTCCAAAAAGATTCCAGAGAAACTGTAAGTCCCCTTTTCTTCCTTGCCTCCCTTTACTGATTTAATACACATGGGACAGAGTAAATGTGTGGCTGTCTTCCAGTCTTTTCAGTCTTTTTATGTTGTGCTGGTGCACACCATTTGCAGTCAAGGTCACAAACTCTCTGAGTGGTTTCCTTTATAGGATGATGATTTTTACAACCTTTAATGGAAATAAAATATTGAGCAGTTGCACCAAGTCTAAACAGCTTTATTCACAACACCTTGTTCTTTTTGTGCAGGCTTCTTACAAACCACTGCTGAAACAGGTCATGGAAGAGATCTGTAATCCTGATCGACTTGATCCTGTTGATATTGAGCATATGTCATCAGGCCTCACTGATCTCCTTAAAACTGGATTCAGCATGTTCATGAAGGTAAACCAGCCTTCCTAAGCTGATCTGTAAGATTTTCTTGAGGTCAGAGCATCCTACATCAGTAGCTGATTTTATGTATTTGAGTTGATACTGTTCAGCAGAACTTAAGGGGAAATTAGGAAAGTTAAATCCTTGCAGGGAGACTGGGTGCTCAAGGCACCACTTTGCAGTTACAGTGCAGATAGCTACTGCCTGCTGAACAAAACAAGAGGCATGTCAGTTCATTTAACCTACTTGGATTTCCAAAAGTCATTCCACGAGGCACTCATCAAAGGATTTTAAGGACACCAAGCAACCTTGAGGTAGAAGAGAAGTAAGTATGATCAGTCTGGTCTAACAGTGGATGCAAGAGGAGCTTCATAATTCAATGCCTCTCTATACCTTGATGTAGTTCAACTTGCAATAAGGAGGAAGGAAGCCTAGTTAGAATTTGCTTTCTGGATGCTCTTAGGATGTTTTAAGACAGTCATTCTACAGGAATTTACTCTGTTTTACAAATTAGCCTATGCTAAGTGTTCGCTAAATATTTACAGGATGAAGTGTGGAGTTGCTATCATGCTGTACATTCCGCATATCCTAACTTCTCCATTGAAAACAAACCCAAATTTACATCAAACCACATCAGTACTATGGTTATGAGTACAGTATGTTTCTGTACCATGCCCAGTGTTCTTCTTCCAGTATTACCACCACCACCTCTCAGCACGGAAGAGGCATCAGCAAACTATGTTAGGCAGTGGATACAAGTTGCAGCAAGGGAAATTCCAGTTGAATATAAGGAAAAAAACATTCACTGTAAGAGTGGTTAAATCCAGAGAGGCTGTGAATTCTCCATCTCTGAGATACTGAAAGGTTGGCCAAACAAAACCCTGAGCAATCTGATACAATTTTGAAGTTGGCCATGCTTTAGGCAGGGAGATGATCTAGATAAGCTATGAAGATTCCTTCCAACTTGAATTGTTCTGTGATTCTATTGTAATAGAAAAGAAAAAACGTTTTTTCTCTTTTGTGCAGATGCCTGCTAGACCTGCATTTAAAAACATGACAAAAATAGTTTTGACCATTGTGTTACTAGTATTCTAGAACCCATTATCAGAATAAGAAAGTTATTTTTCTGTTATTTCACAGAAAGTTAGTCATGGGCACAAATCAAATCTGCCTGAAATCCAGTGCATGTTTTCAGGAATCTCCTTCCATGGTTGAAATGGATTTCCAAAATGTATTCAGTTAGGTTCCTAAATCTAAATTCTCAGCTCTTCATAGCTTATGATAAAGTCCCAAGACAAAAGAGACTAGCTATAGAAATATTTCTTTCCATTCATGTATCAGAACTGAAAAAATTTATGCCAACACCCCCAGAAATAGAAGAATTAAAACCACGTTTCACTGTCAAACAAAGTAAAGAAGCTGGTGCACATAAGGCAGGAATATAACTTATCCTTAAAAAACAAAAAAAAACAACAGGACTCCAGAAGGCCTAAATATTTAGATGCAGACATTGACACCTTTGGCTAGTTTGAGGACTACTCTATCCTTATTAATAGTATGCGTGTGTATGTGTGAGACATAAATGTATTATGGCAATATGTACCTGTAAGTACCTGCATCTCTACTGGTAAGACAAATATCCTGCTAAGGGGTATATTGAAGAGACAAGCAAGTGAACTTTGTGTAAGATTAATATTTCATAGGCATCATCACATACCTCATAAATATATGTCCATGCTTGCTCCTTTGGTTTGTAGCCTGATTTGTTGGCATGTGCTCAATTATTGCATGACTGAGTTTCTGACCAGCCTGTATTTCTGACACAATCACACCATCAGCACAGTAATTATTTTGTGAGCTTCCTTGTATTTTTGTTTCTTCCTCAATGCCTGAGTATAAATGCCAACTCGCATAAAAATACTTTGGTAAGTGATTGCCTCAGGTATGTTAATTCAGGACAAACTTTTAAAAATATTTCTCATCCAGAAGTTGTTTCTCTGGCAGGTGTGTTTGTTTTGAAGCTATGGGAAGGTGAAGGGGAAGGGCCTCCCTGCCTCAAGGACTCCTGTTTTGACTGCTGCTCTATACCACACATGTTTTATGATGATCTGAGCTTGCTATCATTGATACCAAGTGCCCTGTACAACAGCCTAGTTTCTGGTGATTGCCATGTTTTTCTTTTTCCAGTTATTCAGCTAAATTCAATTGGTTGGTCACAAATACCAGAATCATTCCTGCTGCTATCCTTATTGGCAGTCATCCTCCATAGGACAGTAAAGATAGTTTCTGCTGACTTTCCTCAGAGCAAAAAGTTGTTTTTTGTGAGCTGTCATGAGCCATGAGAACAAACCTGTCCTCCAACCACTTACTACTTCAGTTTTAGAGTTTTATTGACCACTGCCACCCTATTTTCCCACCACTTCCTCTCTCTTTTCCACACAGACGCACACACCAGCAAAGAGCCCTCTATCTACCAGCATCCTGAGGACATGCAGTATGAGGGGCTTGGAGCTGGAGAGAAGGCCCTGATGTCTCAACTGGGACACTCTGCTGACTCAGGGCATCCCCCCACCCTCTTCCTTTGGGCTCTTTCGCTTCAACGTGAAGGTTTTGAGGGTTTTTTGGTTAGTCTTTCTAATTGCCCAAGATAGCTCTCTGAATTATGTTTAATGCATGGCATTTTGAACTGAAAGTGAATTTCACTTGGGGATTTATGCAAAATTCAGATTTCACAGTAAATTCAGAGGTCTTGGAAATGTCCCAAATCAACCGAACTTCAGAAGGATCCCAGAAGATACATGTTACTTTTGTTGCAGCCCATTTCAGTTCTTCTTCTGTATCACTGAAACGAGTTGTATTGAGCTACATGCAGCCAGTTCGTTCGAGCAAGAGCCTTGGGTGGTTGTATTATCAAAGAAAAAAAAAATTGGCAGAAACTTGCATTCTTAACATAGCCAAATATTTTGTACCCAAAGTATTGTCCTCCTTCAAAACACTTATGCATAGCATAACAAAATTACAGATCCCAAGACCCTTTGCATTTCAATTTTAATTTAATTTAGAGTTTGCATGCCTAATAGTATTTTTAATACACATTTCTGGAATTTGTGGTTTGAACTTTAGTCTTCTGAAAAATAATAAGTTTTATATAGGCACCATGTGTTTGGATCTAGGTTTATTTTGACTGAAGGAAATGATTTGTCAAGACGTTTTCTCTTTAACATTGCCCTGAAAGCTTGTGTCTTCTGATTAATGTTCTTACACTGGATGTTTTTTCAGTGTGCCCAATCTTCTGCATGCATGTTTATTATGAGTTGGTTGTCACTAGGAAAGGCATTAAGAATCACAGAATCACAGAATGTTCTTAGTTAAAAGGGACCCACAAAGACCATCAAGTCCAAGTCCTGACCCTGCAGAGGACCATTCCCAAGAGTCACACCATGTGTCTGAGAGTATCGTCCAAACACTTCTTGCACTCTGTCAGGCTTGGTGCTATGACCACTTCCCTGGGGAGCCTGTTCCAGTGCCCAACCACCCTCTGGTCTTTTTTTAATATCTAAACTTAACAGTGACACAACTTCATGCCATAAAGAAGTATTTGAGTTCTTTAAATGACCCTTCATTCAAAGTAATTCAGAAGATGCGTGATATAGAGTGGAGCTGTTTTCTCTGGTGACAGGGTTCAGAAGAGCAAGAGCCATGAAAAGGAAAAAAATAGTTTACTTTATTACCTGACAGAGTGCTGTAGCAGAGTGCTTTGTCAACTTTTATCCTCATCATCTTTGTGAGCAGTTATTTCTTTAACTTTGCTTCAGTGCCTTCAGCGATTATGGCTTGAAATACTTTAGTATTTTATCAAGTAATAGTTCTATTTGCTCTGATTTGTAAGTAAATATTTAGGTCTTACACTCCACATGGTATTTGTAGTAAAAATTAACTTTTTTTCATTTGAAGTTGACAATATGTTGAGTGCAGATAGTAAGAAGTGAGAAAACTGATGTGGGAAAGGGCATAAAGAAAGTCTTTGTAAGCTCTGGTGTATCTATTTAATCGATCTGTTGGTGTAAATGCAAAACTGCTCAGTATTGCACTAGTTGCAGGACATCCTGCAATTGTAGTATATATGCTATCTGTGCCATCAGCTCAATGAAGATGGCTGACAAAGTGGGCGCAAATGAGAGAATAAACACCAATCACACAAATACTCAGCTCACTAATACCTCTATCTAAGGCTTTTTGTACTGGTTTCAAATTCCCAGGAATTCAAGAGCTCCTTGCCTGGGGAGCAGCCTTGAACAGGGAGTCCTATGTAATCAAAGTCAGCTAGCCTGGAGAGAGAGTATGCCATCTCTCTGTACTGCCTTCAAAGGGAAGAGTCTTTGCTGAAGGTTGCCAGGCAGAATGCCTGACAGACCTGCAGGATGAAAAACTGCCCAAAGACTAAATATAGGAAAGCCAAAATAAGGAAAAGAAGGAGAGCTGTACCCTCAGAAGCTAGAGCCAGAAGGATCAAAGCTATCTGCTGTGGTGGTGAAAGGAAAGGAACCGCACTGCACCCAAACACAGGCTGATGACCACTATTATTCTGTCCAATGAACGCTGTTAAAAACCTGTGCTCGTGGAGGGACAGGATATGGAGATCTAAAAAGAAATTAAACTGTTCTGTTACTTTTTAGAGCCAAACATTTTGGTGATGTGACAAGAGCAATTGCGTGGGCTCTGTTAACATCACTCCCAGAGTGGAGCAAGGCATTGTCAGGGCAACATGTTTTCTCAAGAAAGAGTTTGCTAGGAAACAGCAAAGTTGTCAAATTTGTAGAAGTGATTAAGAAGAAAATGATGTAAAGCATCACCTTCACATTTAAAATCAAAATGCAGCTTTATAAAGTCTTAACTGAAGTGGAACGTTTGTGCCATTTTAAAGATAAATGGGAAAAAATGAAAAAAGTATTTTCCTTGAGGTAAAGTTTCTCTATATTAGTTACGAGGCAGTCATACGAGTATTGAAAATGCTGAAATGAAACAAGCTAGAAACTGATTTTATACTGTAAAGGACATGATTTATTTTTATTGGATCAACTGTAAAAGATTATTTGTCGCACTGGTGAAAACACATTGCATAAATTTTTTTTCCCTTGCTGACCTCAGCTGAGGATTCTAGCATGTTTAGGCTGGACTCCTTTCTTCTACTGGATAGTAATTTATCCTTCATTCCTTAAAGCCTCATGCATACATGTATCCAAAATATACACGTACCACCCAAGTACTCTCCTCCCACTCTGGGAAAGGGAGGTAAATAAAGTAGAAAGAAAGGAGAGAGAAGCCCTCAGACTTCATAAGAAACTCTGCTAGGTTTCAGTGGAATCCGTGGAGACTTTATTTCCCTGGAGACAGTTAATTAGCTTTAACTGGACATCATCCCCACTGGTTTCCCTCTCAGCTGCTGCAGAAACCAGCATTCTATGAATATTTCTTTCTGAGCTTCCTCTTTGGTCTTCCTCTAGCAGCTCAGGCAGCCAGTCACTGACAATGTATAGATTTGGACCTGGATGGAGCAACTACAAATAATGCTTTCCTTAATTTTACAGGTGAATCGCCCTCACCCCGGTGATCATCCTCTTCTGATCATCTTTATGGTTGGTGGAGTGTCAGTCTCTGAGGTCAAAATGGTGAAGGATTTGGTAGCAACACACAAACCTGGTACCCAGGTAAAAATAACTCTAAACATACAGTTCTTATCTAAATGAAACATAAGAAAATTCATCGAATCATGTTCCTTATAGCGCTGGTACCAAACCTTCAGAAAACCACTGCTGCATGGACAGAAATGATGTTAGGGTTTTGCTGTGAAACATCTGGAGATAACAAGCATTCAGACAGCAGTGATCTGGTTTTTTACATGCTACAGGCAGCAACAAAAGTACAGACTCAGGTTGGAAAGTTCAGAACAGACTGACATTAATTTGAAGAAACTTTCATAATGTCTCAAAAGATTAGTTTCTTTTTGTTCTTCATAAACAGAAACACTTGCTGTTCTGAAAGGCTACAGGTTCCCTGGCATAGTGCAGGGATACTCTGAAGGAGCCTGGGTACCACCTGACTTATCTGTGGTAATCCTGCAGGCAAGCCACTTAGCATTGCTGAGGAGCAAACTAAATTAACCTAGACACAGCTGTACTGTTTCTGTCTCTGGCCAGGTATCTGTGATAGATACCTGACCACTAGACCTTAAGTAGCCTGAAGCAGGTGATGCAGAGAAAGCCCCCAAGACTCTGCATCCTTTGAATGTGCTGTTGGACTCCTTGAAGGAGGATGGCTCTCACAGTGAAGCTTCAATAGCATCCATGTGGCTGGTCTTTGCTTTGTCCACTCTCAGGCAGCAGAACTTGACTACGGTAGCTATCATCTGAATGGAGAAGGGAGGGAGAAGAGGAGTAGGATGGATGAACTCTGGTGGCACCATTAATTCTGGAGGACCGCTCAGGTGTCTGTTGAGTACTGCAGATAAAAAGAGTGATATAAAAACTCCAAAGTGCTGTGTAACCAGATTCTTCATAAACGTAACTCTAGTTTCCAGGGTAGCTTGTGAACATCTTATTTTCAATTCCTATGGAATGTGGTTTTGATTAAGAGAAATCAGTAGCAAAATGGAGCTAACCAAAGGCAGAGCAGCCCCTCAGTTTAACATGCGTTTTCCTTGTTTTAGTTATCTTTGCAAACCAGTCTCAAGCAGTATTTTGTAAGATGGAGTACCATTTTTAGCGATGTTTTTTTGATCTGATAACACATTTCTCCCCTATTAGCCTATTGGTAATCTCCTCAAAAAAAATGAATTGAATTCTTTTCCCTCTTGGAGGGAAATTGAGTTTTGACACACTGATGGGCAAGTTAATCCACGCACAAAATGTATTAAGACACCCTGGAAGATAAACAGAGGGTTAACATCTGAGTTGGTTGAGAACTATGCAGGGGATTTTCAACTGGCTTTCTGAAGGAACTTAAGGCTTGACAGTGGTGACATTGGATCTGGTGTTGCTTTGCTTTGGCTTAACCCTGGCAGCAGGTCACCCTCTGAGGCAGATTCCTAAAGCATTTTAAGCTTTTACTGCATCTTGCCCTTTGTGCAAATGTGCTGTGTTAGAGGTGAAAGGACTTTGGGGGAGAGGTGGGAGGAGGAAGAGAAAGAAGAAAAGAAGCAGTTGTGCAAGTCTCTCACATAAAAAAAAAGTTTGTAAGTTTGTTGGTTTTACCTGGATTTCTGCACTATAGCTGTGAATGTGCACCACCTGTTTAGGATTATTCTCTTTTCAAGAAGCCTGGCATTTATCTAACTTGAGCCAGGGTTTAACAGAGCTTTTTTTGTGTTGTTCGGGCAATCAGGTTCAGGAATCAGAGGAGCACTGGCCTTCCAAAGTCCCTTCCAATCAAACAAAGCACTAACATTTGTACTCATATTGGCTCTTGGAAAAATGGGGAAATGTGTGAGTGCAAAAATTGAGGAAAGTAACTGAATGAAAACTGACAGGGTGCACTGATTACTTCAGCAGTTGTTTGGAATTGAGGCAAATGACATTTAAACGTGGAAAAGGACACATGTTTCCATCCACAGAACTGCTTTGCATCTGAATATGAATGACTATTTTATTTCTCATGGAGAAGCACAAAGGAATACAGTGTTTCCTACGCATTGTTTGGTTTTGGATGGTGGTAAATAGCTCCCCATACCTCGTGA
Organism: Corapipo altera; assembly: GCF_003945725.1. NCBI lineage: Eukaryota > Metazoa > Chordata > Aves > Passeriformes > Pipridae > Corapipo > Corapipo altera. The sequence goes on along the minus strand of NW_020884876.1, from coordinate 2,002,842 downwards.
GAAGTACCTTACTTTCAAAGGAAGAAATTACTTCTCTTTCTCTGCTTTAATCAGGAGAATAATGAAGAGCATGAGAGGAAGTTTCACTCTCCCTTCTCCCGACATGCACAACCATCTATGTGATTGTGGCTGATGCAGGCAGACGGATAAACCCCTCCAGATGCAGCAGCAGATGTTAGCTGCATCCTTCCCTGCCCTGTGCTGGGGAGAAACTGTCCGTTGGAGCTCAATGGGTCAGGATAGGAGCTCCTGGCTCTTCCACCTTGGCTACCACCAGGAGGGGTAGCCCTTCAGGTGAAGGATGAAAGACAGACATGCTATACAGAACAAGGAAGTCTGCAAAGGACTGTCCTGAAGAGACCTGCCTGGAGAAGAGGTGGACATTAGTTATCTTAGGAATTCCCCTCTTCTCTTTAAAAATGAAAGAACAAACATTCACTATTTATCCCTCTCGATGAGCCCTCAGAGATACTGGGGGGAAAGGAGGAAAGTCCTGCTGTATTTGGCAGCACCCTTTCTGGGATGTTAAAGTTGCAGATCTCTTTTTTCTCTCTGGGCTTGCTTTTAGTTGCACCAATCCCCTCAGGGTTCAGTGGTAGGACTCCAAGAAGAAATTGCTTTTATCTGTCAATAGCTATTGGTGATGTTTGGCTTGTACACTCAAAAAACTTTGGTAACGTGTCACTTCATGCTTTTCAGAGTTAAGCTGCATGATAACAAGATGAGCACATACTGTCCTATAGTCTGATTCTCATGTAATTTAAGTAAGACAGCGTCAGTCTTTGGCATCTGCAAGTTACAGAGAGTTTTTTAGGCTTAGGAAGGAAGAGATAATCAGTGTCAGTTTGCTGCAGATTGTGTGGGAGGACAAGGGAAGAGGAGAAGTGAGGGGAAGACTATCACCAGTACAGAAGGGATCCTTTCAGTATCTGAAGTGAAAAGATGAAAGAAATAACAATAAAAAAAAGTTGAAATGCAGCATTACCACACACTTAAGCCATGTGATGGACAGTACAAGTGCTTTGAAAACTACTGCAGTATGCGGACACACAGACATACTCCATTGTTGATGTTTGTGCTTCCTGTCCTTGGATTTGCACTGAAGAAGCAAATTCATTTTCAAGTAGGCTAGTATGATTAAATCTGCCCCCACATCCCTGCCTGCAGTCCTGACCCTATGGACTCTAAGAGCAGTGTCCTATGACTTCGACCCTGGGTTAGCTCCACACAGCAAGAGCGTACCCACTCGCTCCTTAGTGATAGCTTTGCCCTGCAGAGAAGCCTTCACACTAGGCAACTATATACTAGTTTTCACTTAAGGAAAACAGATACCTGCATCTAGCAGGTTGCGTATCATGTTTGTACTGAGCGATGGCTTCTTTCATCAGACCCCTCTGGTATTAAAAACCGTAAGAAACAAAAGCAACAGTATCTGACAATGCTCGGGGTTGGCCTGATATGCAGAACATTATGTGCCTGGTCCGGTTTCTGAGCAGAGACTGTGGCTCCCTGCAGCAGGCCAGCAGCATTTCTGTGGTGCTCATCTTACCTTCAGCTGAGAAAGAACACCTGTTCTTTCACTCAGATCTGTGCTAAAGGAGAGGAAACCAGTGTTTCCTCAGCTGGTGCCTCACAGCAAACGCAATGGCAGTCACAACAAATCACCAGGTTAAGATGTGGGTAGAAGTGTGTCAAAGCACACATTCATTAAGAATACAGTGCTACCAGTCATTATGCTCCTTAAAGTGATTTAACTACAGTTATTAGAGAACAGACAGTTTCACTGGACAAGTCATATTGCCCTGTCAGTAAACACCAGAAACATACAACCTGTCTAGAGCTGGGTGAAGCAAACCGTTCATATCCATGGCTCATTAGCACTGTCTCAGTTCCCTTCAGTCTGACTTGTTTCTTGTTCCCCTTCTTTCAGGTAATCGTGCTCTCCTCTACACTCCTGACACCACATAGTGCTGTTGAGTTGTTGTTTGCCCCAGACCACCTCCAACCTGACACTGATATCTGACAGGGGAGGATCTGTGGAGAAGATGAGTGAGTGCCTCACCTGGAAACATCAAATCCCTGGTCTGTTGTTCTTCTCAGTAGCCCTTCAAAAACTGACGTGTCACCTGCTGCAGTTAAAGCTCCAGGTGAAGCAGCTGGGTATCTGGCTGAAAGGGAACATGTGCAGCTAATGGGCAGCTCTTCAAAATGGTCCGGTTGTCCAGCAGCAAGTCCCCCCTCCTTAACAATAGCACTGTGCAGTTTGAATCACTCCCAACCCCATTCGATGTAGTGAGGGTGATTGTAATAATTCCCTAGAAAAGGAGCAGCTGAGGACCAGGTGATGCTGAATTTTCCCTCCCCAACAAGCAGTACTTTTTTCTCTGAAAATTCCTAATGGGTTTGCTGGGGTTGTGTTTGGTGGGAAATGCTGCTGAGGGAGTGAAAGGCTAGCAAAATCCACCCTTTGTCATGCTACCTTGCAAAATATGTGTGCCTTATACAATGTGAACAGCCTCTGCTCTTACTTCGTCCCTCACTGCAGAGAGATCATGGAGCACAGCCCTGATTTAGCTGGCACAGCAGCTCCCAGTCCAGTGATGCTCTACTGGCAGGACTGGTAGAGGCAGGGAAGCGGAGAATCAGACTCAAGGCCTGGGTTATGTGGCTGCTTCTCTCTCAGCTTTCTGTTTCCTGCTCTAGTTTCTCCACCCACAGCCCCAGAAGAAAAGACTGTTTCTGACAGCACACATATCTAGATTTACACAGGAGGGCATATGGGCTGTGTTGGTTGGATGATAACCCTGGAAGAATCCTCTCCTCACATGGATTTGAAAAAAAGAGAAAAAAAAGGCACGGTCACATTTTCGAGAGGCCACAGCACAGATACATTCTTGAACTAGATTTATGAACAGCATGATTAGAGAACTGCTTTTATTTTATGATCACAGAAGAGCTGCAGTCAAATTCAGTTATGTAATTTTTTTATAAAACTTTGCTACAATCTGTTATAAAAAAGCAGCAGCCATTAGGAATTGTAGTTGCATATAGCACCGAGATTTCCAAATTGCAGCATAAAATGGTGGAGCTCTAAAGCTGCATCCTCTTTCTGCATTAAGGAATGCTATGACTACAGCTTACAATGAGATGAGAATGTGAAATTATAAGTGGCATTCACTCTATCATAGCATTCTTTACTATGCCAAAGAGTAGCTTAAATGGGAAGTTTTCTACATTTTGTTCACTAGCTAGCATTAGTTCTCCTAAATGTTTATAATGGTCTTCAGAAAAGGGTGCATTTTGGTTTAAATTCATTTTCGAATGGCTGGAAGGAAACAATGGACCAATTATAAAGCATGGACAATGTCGCCTCTATGGAAGAGAAATTTATAGGAATGACTATAGAATGGAACTTTGTGCTATAAAAAATGAGAACTGTTGTGTGATTGCAATATTAAAATTGCAAGGAATAGTTTGAATAGAGCAACTGGAAAGCAAACAGCCAGTCTCTTGGTTTCTTTTCTCTCATTCTGTACTGTTTAATCTTAGAATATGGTTGTTTTGCAAATTCTGTAATCAATAAAGCAATGCTCTTACAGTGCCAAACCTGATCCATCTTCTCCTTTTCTCCTAGTATGCAGAGCTACACCTGCCAGAACTGCATATTCATGCAACCCCTTTTACTTTCGCATTATTTTATTGCCCCTAGGAATCTAGACCTTCTATCTTAGGAGGTCTCCTAGAACGTTTTCGGTACTCTGTTCATAGAACAGCTCTGTAGCAGAAAGGCTCATCTATGTCCAGTGGCCATTGCTGGCCAGTGAGCTCAGGTACTCACACCTCTGAGATGCTGCTGCTTTCCTGAGATGATGGAGGCTGCCAGGTGTGGTCTCCACTCCCTCACCTCTCTTTCATCAGATGTTCTCAGGTCTCTGACTTGGCTATCTAAAGATGTACTGTATTGAGAAGACGAGGGGTGAGTCTAAGCAGACACTGGTGATCTTCCATTCCCTGTGGGTAAAGTAGCACCTCTGACTGAAGGAGAAACTAGTTTTCCAGGCCCACACACACACACTTTGGAGGAATCTTCTCAGCCAGTGGGGCCACAGCTGTGGCAATTGATACTGGAACTCAGCCACCATCTCATACTCAAGTACTTCTAGACCAAAACTGCACTGGAGTCTTTCCAGTGGCCCTAGTGTAATAGTAAGCTCTGATTTGTAGGAAATAGCTGTAGCAGCTACACATAGCCTGTGCTCAGGGAATAGATCTGAGATGAGAGATCTTCCCCCAGTTTCATGTGGGTAGGAACAGCACAGAAGAGATTTGCTTGGGCAAGTGCAGGACCACAGCAAGGAATATTTAGGTCCTCTGCATGTGACACCAAGCAATACTCAAAAGGCAGGAAGAGAAGCCACCCTTGGCAAATAGGTTTACTACTATATTAATAAGCTAAGTGGAATTTCATGTAAGTTCAGATTGGTAGGGCAAGCTCAGTTTTGTTTACATGTCCTGTCCTAAGTCACTTTGGCTCATAGCCCATCGTCCAAAAGATTGTCATCAGCAGGACCCTGTCAGAGTTTCCCTGCACCAGTTATTACAGCTGTGTGCTAACCAGGTGAGCCTGTACAGCTGTCAGCCTCAGCCCAGCAGAAACAGCCTCCTCAGGAAGGCTCTCAGTAAAGCTACTTTAAACATGAGGTAGTTGAAGACTTGCAATTTGATTAAGTTCTTCATTGTGATACAGCTCAACACATTTTTTTTTTTAAGGAGAAAGGGGCAGTCACTTAGAATTTGTATTCTTCCCAATTTTGACCTACCTCACACCATTCCTTTCCAGTTGAGAAATATTGAAGTATTTTTGACAAGGGGAAATGAAGAATCCCATTTTCATTTGAAAGGTCTCTGCCTTATTCAGTTCCTCTCCTAAAAGAATTTCTTAAAAAGGAAGTTGTAAAGCAGTTGTGAGAGCTACCCCCCCTGTAGTTTAAGCTAATAAAGGAACAGTAAAGGCAGAAAAGGCCACCTTACTGTTTCTGCAATGTATGTTAACGACCTTGAGAAAACTATTGCTTTATCTCAACATTTCTCTGATTGTCACCCATTGTTTCCTCCCCACAAACAACACAGGAGGAAATATGCAATTCAAAAATTTAATGTTGAACAAGGCAGTAAGAATGAAGAGTCCACTCCCTAGGAGGAGTAACTGTACACAAAATAAATAAGTTACAGTTTAAGCAAAAGCACAACTGGCTTTTTAAAGTGCATGTGTATAAGGCCCTTAGGCTGTGAACTCCATTGACTCATATTTAAAAAAAAATTCTTTATATAAATCCACCATGTGTTTTTAGAATGAAGAAGGTCTGGCTCTGCTCAGAACAAGCCCCCAGCTTCATTGCCTGGAGCCAGCCATGCTTCACACCTTTACTGCCTACTGCACACAGGAGAGACAGAGATGTCTTAGAATGGCATCTGTAATAGACTATCACTCCAACTCCACACTCATTCCTTGGAAGCTCCCTGTTGGACCGTTTAGTCTGGAGAGTACTTTTTCCAGACCATAAAAAAGTCTGTAATTAAATACACTCTGCAGACAATAGTTTTGCATACAAAGAATCTGGTCAAGTTGTCTGCAATAACATGGCTAGTAAAAAAATAAAGGACCATTGTTTACAGTCTTGATGCTCAGTCCTGTGCACTTACTTTACACTTATTTTTTACAGAACAATTTCATATTTGCTTATTTGTTTTGAAATACAGGGGAAAAAAACAGTTCTACCGCGCAATAAAATTAAACACATACATCATGCTGTGTCCTTAATTCATGTAAGAACAACACTTAAGTGGTTACTTCTGAACAGTGACCTGAGGTTCAGGATATTTCTCTGCTCGAGTACAAGTTGAGTTACAGCTAAAAGGTTGTTTCTGCACAAATGAAAACCAAATCTGTCCAACTGGGGTAAAGACAAACAGTTTCATTTACTGAAAAGTTCATTTTCCAAATGAAAATACCTGTTCTGCAAGTCACATCCTAGAACTATTTTTCAAGAGTTTGTGTTTTGGGTTTTTTTTTTCCTTTTCCAATCTGACATCGTTCCTTTTTTAAGCAACTGCTCAGAGACTTCTACAGCCATGTAAAAGGCTACTCAAACTATACTCCTTCTATCACATGCCTTGGACTCTAGATGTGCCAGTGTTAAATACCCAAGGTTTCAATCTCCGGCAAAATGTCAGGTAGACCAAGGGCACCGCTGTCAAACAGAAGTGACAGTCCTCACTTTGGCAGACAAAGCTTGCTTAAACCTTCTCTTTAGATCCTGCATGTTGGGTGATTTTGGCCGTGGAATAAGAGAGGTTCTCCTCCTCTCAGGGGTGCTGGTTATTTGCTGTTTACTGACTTCTTTACAGAGGAGATGGAAGGCATTGAAGACATTGTTATAGTTTTCACTGACAGATACTTCATAGAAAGTACAGCCCAGCATATTGGCCAGTTGAAGTCCCTGCTGAGGCTCCACCTCTTTGATATGCAAGAGATCAGCTTTGTTTGCAATGATGACAATGGGGACCGTGTTCCCTGGATGCAGCTGTCGAACATGATGGTAAAGGTGACTGAGTAGCTCAAAGCTCTTGTAGTCTGTGATGGAGAAGACAATCACTAGGGCATCTGCCCAGCGAATGCATCTGTTCAGCTGCTCATTACAATCTAGACTGTGTTCGTGGATCTGAAAAATGAATGGTCTCAAGTTAGATTGCTGCAGTCATAAAAGATTAAAGGAACCTGTCTTCAGTAGTCTGTAAGGCCAAATAGCATTTTACAGGTTCAGAGAGATATTTGCATTTCACATTGTAAGGATGAACTTAATCTGAGCATAGCGAATAAATGCAGATGTTGATTCAGCTGCAAAAAGCTGGAATTTAACACTGGAGTTTGCTATACTCAAATGGAAAATTGACCTGAGTAGTTCTGCATGCCGAGAAAGACTTTGTAGTTCCACAGAATGGGAAATTAACTGGCTAGACAGTAAGTCTGGGGAAGCAAAGATATGAGCTGGAAGCATTTAGACCTGGAGTGTTGCCCAGTTCAAAAAGGCAACAATCCAGCATTACTCAGGTCTATATATTCAAAACTTTAACTTGTGACACACTAATGAGCACAGCCACCATGTAGCAGACTTTGCTTTCTGTCATACACATTTATGAAGCTTGTTGGGCAGTGGTCATAGCATTTTTTTTCCACATGTACCTTATTTGCACAAAATTGTTTCTGGGTTTGTGCCTAATGTTCCCAATATACAGGAACAGACACTTCAGTAATTCAGCCTCCAATGAACAAATGATTCATCAAAACAGTGAGTTGTTTCCTTTTACTATCAGCACTCTGCAGGCACCCAACACAGCTGGCTTGACTGGTTAAAACACTAGTTACCACCTCTCCCACACAGAACACCAAACTCTGAAATGGACAGCAAAATACGTCTAGAAAGACCATAACAAGATGCTGCACAGAAGGACACGAGCACACAAACACTTTGAGCTGCTCTGGTAAACTGCATGGTTGCATCTAGCTCACCTGAACTCCTGGAGTATCTTGCACTTGGATGGCCAACATCTCTCCATCTATCTGGATGTGCCTGCTGTAGAGATTACCTGACAAGAACACCAACAGGTTCACAAATACAGCTACCACTCTGCAGACAAATGTTGCTTCTGCTGCCCATTAGTTGTGCAGAGAAACTTGTATTGCCACTTATGAGGCACAAAACCAGCCTTAAAAGCTTTCTGTGTGTTAACAATGTTTCTAGAAGCCTGGGATTAAATCTTGTATTGATTTGTTTTGAAGCTTGGTATTTAATAGTGTGCAACTTGGAACTTAATCACTTCTTAAGGACTATTTTAGCTTGGATGATAAAGGTTAGAGTGCAAAATAACCAGCTTTTATTATACAGAACAGCAGTTTGCTTGTCATTTTGTATTTACACACTTTAGTAAAGCTCTCTGCTGGTTGGCCTGTAAGATATGCTGTGTTGGTTTGTTTGTTTGTTTTTCATTTGTTAGGCTTTTTCAAGTAATTTCCTTAACAGAATGCTGCACATTTTACATTGGTATTAGTTTAGACTCCCCACTGTACTCACTGAAGTACATAACATCACCTCTCCATTTTCTTCTTTAAGCTGGCCTTGCCTAGCCCGTGTAGATCCTGGCACTCAGTTTGCAAAGAACAGCACAACAGTAGGTTTACAGAATGTTTTCTTGCTTCAGTTAAAAGACTCCTTCAAAAAGGGGCACTTTCACTACATAAAGCGAATTCTGTCAGAGACTAGGGCTGCAGGACAACCCTTCTCTAGGGCTGCTGCGGTCACAAACCGCGTGTGGCTATGCCTGGCGTGCCCCTTTCGGAAGGTGGCGAGAGCAGACCAGGGAGGGGAACAGCTCCCAGCGAGGACACCCCGCGGCGGCTCGAACCGAAGGCGGCACCTGCCGGGTGCCCCCCCCAGCCCCGGGGGACAGTTCGCTCTTCCTTTCCCCCCTGTGACGCGGCTCTGCGCCGGGCTTTGGGCACTCACTCCCAGGGCGCGCACCCCGCGCCGTCCAGCCCGGGCACCTCCGGCGGAGGCACTGACCGGCGGCGAAGCGGCCGGGCCCCGCTCCCCCCTCTCCTCCCCTCGTGGTAACCCCCTCCCCCCATCCCCATCCCGGCGGGAACAAAGCCGCGCCGCCGCTCGCCTACCTGCGTTCCGCTCGTAGTCGCCAATGAACCGCCGGGTGAGGAACCGCACCACGAGCGCTGCGGGCAGGCACAGACAGCTCCGTTACAGCCGCGCTCCGCCGGCCCCGCCGCCCCCCGCACCCGCCTTGCCCGCTCCGCTGCCCCCCTCCTCACCTGTCTTGCCCACGCCGCTGCCCCCCACCACCGCGATCTTGACGAGGCGGGGCCGGGCGGTGGCGGGGCCGTCGCCGCCGGGCGCGCACTCGGCGATGGTGCACATGCTCTGCGTCAGGCGCATCCCCGCTCCGCAACCCGCGACTCGCACCCGCCGCCGCCGCTCCCCCGGACCTTTTCTCGCCCCCGCGTCCCGCCCCGGCCCGCGGCGGCCACTCAGCGCGACCGAACCCCCTCGAGCCCCGCCCCGAGTCCCGCCCCGCCGGGCAGCGGGGAGGGGGGAGCGGCTGTGGGGAACGGGGGCTGAGGCCCCCGGGCCTCTCGACGAGTGGTGGAGTCTGTCGGAAGCGAACGGTTTGTGTCTGTGTGTGACCTCCCAACTTTTGTGGAGTCAAACACCTGCAGCACCGAGAGTTTCCGAAAATCACACCGCTGGGATCGTCTCCCAAAATCCTTCCAGGCTGACTGAAACGCGCGCGGAGTGTGTAAAAACTCAGTCACCTGCCTGGTTCCCAGACTGGCGGGGTACCTCGGTCCTGTGGATGTCGGTCTGTGTGTACCTGCCATACCACACCTCCCTCCATCCGCCTCCGGATGCCTTGCCTTCTTGGCTTGCCTTGCCTTCCCTTGCCTTCCCTTGCGTTTTGAAATAAACACACAGAGTAGGAGCCGACTGAAACCAGAGCGACTGCAACTGTGAAGGAAAGAGTTGAAACCAAGGGATGAGGCTGAGGAAGGTCTGTGTCCTTTGAGCTTGGTAGTAAGACACAGAACAGAGTGGGGGGGGGAGGAATCGAGGAAATCATGGATGTGGCAATGGTTAAAGAAACAGAAAATAATGGCAAGGGAGGAGAATTATAAATGAGAGGCGGGTGGGAAATGGAGGACTGTACCAGCCGAGGCACAGGGAGCAGTCCATGTAAAGCATTTGAAACAGTTTCTGGCATAAGCAGGAGCCTGAGCAGCAAAATGGAGGAATAAAACCTGCGCACATGTCAAGCAAAGCTTGCTAGGAGAAAGGTAGCAGAGGAGGATAAAATCACTCTCCTGCGTTCAGAAAAGAGACCTCATAGTAAAGGCCACTAGATAACACTGAATGCCGATTACAAAAATAAAAATAAATAAATAAATAAACAAATAAATTTTAAAAATCAATAGACCCAAAGTGTTTGGCTTAAAACCACAGCAGGGAAAAATGTTAAAAGAGAGTCAGGGGTAGAACTGGGTAACATTGGCCAAAGATGGGCACTATCTCATCAAACACACGTTTGTGCAGAGCTTTCTATAAGCTCCAAAGCTATGTTCTATGTTTGCACATGGAAAAAAAGATAATGGTAATATAATGAAAAGAAATTGTGCTCCTTCAGTAGCTCCTGCATTCCAAGATATGAAGGTGAGAGCAGACTCTGAACCACACCTGGGGCTGAGCTGTGCTGGGTACAACAGAGGAGCAGCTCTCTTTGCCAGCTACCAGACCAACACCAGAGGTGATGGTGGTCTAGCTTTGTGAGTAGTGAGAATATTGTAAGACTAACTACACCCTGAGCTCATAGGGGGAAAAAATGTTTCCTAGATGCAGTTTAAAATAAATAGATGGGTAAAACATAGATTTATAAAAAACTGTTAGAAATCAAAAGGGAGAAGAGTAAGAGATATAATGAGAAAAAAAAATCAGCAAGCCTGAAGAACTCAAGGACTTGAATACAAAGGAAATACTGGATTTCTTTATGCCAGAGCAGCAGAAATGACCTGGACATTGTATCTTGAGCAAAGGGAAAAGGTTTCACAGAAGATTTCCTGGCACGTTGGTAACTAGAGTCACTGAAAATAGAAAACTTAAAGGTAGAAGTGAGGAGGATCACTCCTGTAAGAAAGTTTTGTCTTCAGGATGCAGAAATGCAGAAGATAAGTAATGTCAGCTAGAAATAGTTCAACCACAGAAAAATAAACAGGGCTGTCATGCAGTGAGAAGGGCATACAAATTGAAGGAAGTCTGACAGTATTGAGAAAACTAATGAGCATTTTGCTTTCAATTTTAATAAAGATGATTATATGAAAGATGGATGCAGAAGGAAGATCAGTAATGGGAAGAAAGTCATGGGTAATTACTGCAGGGGGGGAAAAAAATTATCTCATCCAGAGTGCAGACAGGCCAAGTGTATGAAGATGAGGGTGCTAGGAGCAGGAAGTTTTACTGTAATGCTCAAGTCAGTCTGGAAGACTTGCATTAAAGAAAGGAAGGGAAATAATTTACAATAATCTGGACAAATTTTGAAGGAAAGAATAGTTAAAGGTGTGGGGATAAATGGGATAAAAATTAAGTATGTGATTAAATGAGATGTTTCTTCAGCAGGAAGTTCAACAGGAAGAAGTTCTATCTTTTCCTGGTAGAATTTTGTTTCCCTTATTCTTCAAGAAAGGCAATGTGGTAGATGTAATTTATTTGGGGTCAAAAATACCTGATGCTGTCCAGACAGCAGTTGAAACAGAAACAGCTGTTGAAGCAGAAAAGTGCTTGGATCAGGAGACAATGACAGAGCGGTGTTTTATATGGGAAGTGTCAGACTGAAGGAAAATGCTCTGTGTGATTCATCAATGCTCCTGTCGTCCTTCATATTTTCCTTACAGTGGTGTCATCAAGAACACAAACATGCTAATGAAATGTGCTATTGACAGAACCAGGAGGCGTCACCAGCTCAAACAAGGGTGGGAATAGTATACTGGTGAAACTGCATGCCTCTTAGAACAGTTTTAATGAAAATACAATTAAACTCGACAATACCAATGACATGCAGAAATTAATCACAAAAACTTCTTCCACTGGCTGTAAGATCAGCACTTGGATAAGAGAGACTAGTTAACCATGAGATGAGTAAGAGTTATGTAAAAAGGGAAATGTAAACCCAGCAATGTCAAATAAGTAATTTCAGAAAAAACCTGAAGTACAGTATGTGATTCTGTTGTCCAGCCAAGAGTAAATCAATGTTTTTGTCATGGTTTAACCACAGTCAGCAACCAAGTACCACACAACTGCTTGCTTACTCCCCGCTGCCTGCCTTCGTGGGATGGAGAATCAGAGAAAGTAAAACTCGTGGGTTGAGATAAGAACAGTTCAATAATTAAAATAAAATAAAATATACAAAAGTGATGCTTGGAAAATGGGGGAGCCAGAAAAGTTAAAATTAAGGGCCAATGTCAGCTTGAGAATAAGTGGGTATAAGCTCAGTTGGAGTAGCAAAACACCAGAACAGACCACTAAAAAGAGTGACCACTAACAAGTCTAATTTCTCTAGATTTGAGCTGGAGGATTTTATGGAAGGATGACCCCTTGTAGAGGCCTACAGAGAATATTCTAACACCATTCCATAAATAAATATTTAGACCTAACATATAGCAATGCATACAACAAAGTGTCTCCAACACATAAAGGAGTGTGGTAGAAAAGGGGAAATGGAAAAGAGTGATGAAAATAAGACCATGCCTTAATAAACTGGTTTTATAAAGGAGATGATTAATTAGGGACTGGATGAAAGTGCTGAAATAACTGGAGAATGGAATCTTCTTCCTCTGTCTCAAAACACCAAAAGCAAAACAAACAGGGAGACTGAAAGGTGGAACTTCTGGAAAAACTGAGATACGAAATACATTCTTGTGAAACATATGTTTGAGTGACTGAGTCAATTGTTGTAGGAAGGCACTGGGACAAAAATTAGAATTATCGCTGTACCAAGAAGGAGTGCACATTTATAAATTACAAGGAGATGCATTTTTCAGTACTTTGTGCTAGCAAAGAATTCATAAGCAGCAGTAAATTATCTTTTCAAATTTTGCACAAATTTATTAAGTATTATGGACCAGAAAGAGCTCCAATGTGGTGTGGACAGGCTTTCTCATCCATCCATCTTTTTAATAAAAAATGTTATGTCATCCTGTTTCTGACTGCTGTCAGAAACAAGGCCTTAGCCCGGATAGTCATGGGTTGGAGCTGGTGTGAATACACACTTCCACACTTCAGGGACACATTCCTGAAGTATATTTTATGCCACTGTACAGAGGGTATATTTATATGCAGTTTACACCTGCGATAAAGACACTTTCATCAACAGCCAGGGAATAAACCTTACTTTGTTATTTAGTGCTTTGGTAACTCTAATGCATGTCTTTAGAGAAACAAATGCTGTGGACACGGTGTTCAGAAAAACAGACAAGGTCTGCTCATTCCTGATAAGTATTTGCTTTCCAAAGCACTGTGAGTTCTGTCTTTGGTTTTATAAGAGTAAATACAAGAAAGCTCCCTTTTTGTGGCACAGCACATGTATCCCACAGTCCCAACATATAACGCCTAGTGGACCAACCCCTGTGAAAAGCCCGGAAAGACTGGAGCTTACCCCTGCTCTCACACAGCCTTGCATCGCCTTCCGAGAGCAAAATAAATAAGGGAGGGAGCAAGATATTAAAAGAAACTACATAAACAGGAAAACAACTTCTCTCTGTACTGTGAGAGATCTCCTGACCAGCAAAGGCCAAGCTTAGGCCAAGCTTACCAAGCAAGATAGGATCTTCATTCCAAGGCAGAGAAAGGGGGGAGAAAAGGAACAACATGCTCCGTGCACTCTCACCTACCCACAGATCCTATGTGGTTTCTATAGCAGCACAATAGCAGACATTTTTCTCTCTCCACAAGAAAGCCTGAGTAATGTTCTGCAATTATATTAGTCTACATTTTAATCAGATTTTATCTTCTTTTAAGCTTGCATTTTTTTCTTATTTCCTCCTTATGTAATGCTCCCAAACTCTAATCCAAGAAGTGAAATGCTCAAGGTTTTCTTTTTCATTCAGGGCTGCCCATCTGCTGGCAGTATTTTTTTGTGCTGGTTTGTCCCCCCACAGTACAAGCAGTTGTTCTGCACGCAGAGTGCTGGTTTGATCCAAAAAGTGTTTGTTTGGTGGGAAGCCCCAATTATAGAATCTCTGGAATTAATAGAAGCTCTAATACTTAAGTCAAAAATGTATGGGAGACAGCATAGCAGAATTTTTGTTTTCCATTTTAAGAACGCCTCAGAATCTATATTAAGCCCTCTAAAAACTGTGGCATTAAAATGCCATTACCAGCCTCTTTAAATCTCACCTGATGTTATAACAAGTCAGTTCATCAGGGGGCTAACACCTGGGTTGTATTAGGAAAGGTCAACGACAAGTCGTGCTGTGCCAGGCAAAGTGTAAGATGATGCTTACACTGGCAGAGGAGCACTAGGACTGGTACAACTTCTCTCAGTTGCTAAGCAAATGAAGAGCTTGTTGCATATGCATTCTGCAAGTCTAACCTCTGCAGATCCTTTAACTTCATGGAATCATCACCCAGAAGTTGCATCCCTGAAACTATAGAGAGGAAAAGCAGCATTGTGGTTACCACCTCTCCAAATTTCAGCCAGCACATCTAGGCATGCAGTGACTGGCCCTGCAGCTGTGCTGGTGAGAGGCCCTGGTTGCATGCCATGCTCAGGGGTTCAGCCAGGATGACACAAGCCCTCATTAAACATGGTTTGAGCTGACCTCGTGCGTAAGTGGAAAGATACAGAAATCTTCAAATTTCTAATATAACTTCACAAGAAGGATGTAAATTCAAGTCATACCTACATACTACAACAGAAAGTTATGATGAGTGAATGTGTAGGTTGCAAAGTCAAATGCAGAAATTATAGGAAATGCCAGAAATAAGATTGCCTGGGCAACCTTAACTCATCCTCCCACAGGCATATGCATTTTATTAGAGCCTTAATTGTATAATGTCCCACAATTACACTGTCTCCTGTCATACTGTCTGTCTTCTGTTTGCCCATGGGAACAGGGCACCTAAATATACTGGAAGATCTGGATGTTATTCAGCATTTCTTTTAAATCCTCCATTAATCAGCCCATGGTGCAACACAGAAGGTATTCCCTTCGTATAGAAATTACTAACCCCTTTATAGGCTTGTCATGGTGTATAGCAAAGATATATGAGAAAAGGTCAGACTCCAAGTCAACTAGGCTACCGAAGTCTGGCATGTACGTGTCACTCCAACTCCTTTCAGTTTCTACCCCATCTTGTACCACCTCAGTGCTTTATACACCCAAATATAATGTAACGAATATAATGTAACTGCATTGAAGCAAGGACTGCAGCCCTGAAGTTTCTGAGAGAGCAGCTGAACCACAGAAAGAGTCCTTCCTTTTCTTTACCTGAGTGGACATCAAATCCCTCAGGACACTGGAAAAACTTTGATAGAAAGACTGAGAGAACCACACCTCAGATCACATGCTAGACCAGTTCTCTGAGCTTGCTTCTGTAAATGTCACAGACCTGTGGTCAAGGGCTTCTATGACAACCTGAATCATAGAATCATAGAATCATAGAATAGATTGGGTTGGAAAAGACCTCCAAGATCATCAAGTCCAACCCCTGATAAAACTCCAATTACTATATCATGGCACTAAGGGCCATGTCCAATCTCTTTTTAAAAACTTCCAGGGATGGTGAATCCACCACCTCTCTGGGTAGGCTGTTCCAATGCCTGATAACCCTCTCTGTATAGGAAGGAAGCGTGAGAGCAGGGCATGTTAAGCCAGGTATCTAGCAGGCAAAAGTGGTGGGAGCTCTCCAGAAGTACCAGGCACAGTCTTCCCATCCATTCTCCAGCTGCAACTAGTGCAGCAAGGGGCTGTGAGGGTGATCAGGAAGGGGTGGGGAAATGCCAATTTTACAAGAAACCAGGAGGAAAGATAGTCTTGTTTAGCCTAGCAAATGGTGCCTATGAGGGGCATGATAATTATCTGCTGCCAACTCACATGAGAGGGATCATGGAGGAGAGGAGAGCTCCTTAGAGAAGGGAGCAGCTCATCAGAGGCTTTTCCTTATGAGTGGGTTTTGCAGACTTTAAATGTCTAAAGGAACTAGGCACTCCATTCCTCATACCTTTCAGTAGGAAATGGTTCCACATGCCATTTTACAAATGCAATTGTTGTTAACAATTTGTAACAGTTTAAAAAAAGTCTGCAGCTATAGAGATCTCCATAAGGAATGAGGTGATCCAAACCATTTTTTTTAATATCCAAACTAGATAAACAATAAAAAGGTAACAAGGAAAATTGGGAAGTAAATTATTCCCACTTGGGAAACACTACTAGCAAGCTATATAGCTATATAGATATGTAGGCTACAAGAAGCTAAGTAATGTGTTCTGCTTCACTGAGTTTCTATATCATAAATTTCTATTTTCTGTTTTGTTTGAAGCTCAAGACCATTGGTGACTTTGTGAGGGACGTGTTTTAAGACATTAAAATGAGCAAGCATTGCTGTCTATGAGGTAGTCTTAACAGTCTTAAAAACATTTTATTCATTAAAGTTTTAGAATCGTCATTAGCATTCACACAATTACTATGCAGGCAGATGACTACAGATAGGCAGCCAAAAATTGTCAGAGGAATTGCATTCATTTTTACTAGCAAAAAAATGACACTCTGCAGCTACTGCAACACCCAACATTTTAATAGCAATCCATTTTTCAACAATACCCTGTTCAGCTGGCTAAACATGCACAAGGATTAAACACAGGAAGCTTAAGAGCAGGCTCTGTCAGCTATGTTTGTTTTCTATAAATTCCTTTGTGATGATGATGAACTGCACCATAACAGAGAAGAATGGTTTAGTATTATTGTATAGATGACTCATATAACATCTACAGTTTGACAAGAGCACAGGTTTTTGGTTTGGATTTTTTTTTCTAAATAAAGGAACTAGTCAGTCCAAAAATAGAAGCAACACTTAGAAGAATGCAGCTCCTAGAGGAATTACAAATTCCAACTACCGAAAACACAGAGGTTGGTATGCTGGGGCATCTCTGCTGAGGATATTGTGTGAAAGCCATTAATTCTTCATCTGGAATGTAAATCTATGCCATCCAAATGGGATTTAAGCATTTCAAGGTAGAACTTCAGTTCCCGGCTGGAACTTGATTTAACCGGTTGGGCAATTTTCATGGTCATTTTTATATTTGCTTTCTTGCTCAGAGCCCAGAGTTATTTGCCCTGTGTTACCTGCAGCGCTGTGGTGTGGTATGGCTGGAATGGGTCCCTAGGCGAGGAAGGAAATGGAGCCCCTGTCCCGCCAGCTTTTCTCCTCTGTTTGTCCCAGCACAGCCTCCCCCACCCGCAGGCTGCAGGGTAATTGCATGGCTGGTGAAGTCGGAGGGGACACTGCTGCTGCAGCACATTCAATTGCACATTTTAAGGTTTAATGCCATATTAATAATAGGAAGAAAGAAAAGCAACAATTACAGAGAGAAGGAAAGCATTTCCATGTGTTTTTTATACTATGACAGAGCACTTTTGCCTTCTCCCCAAAATATTTAGAAGCTCTGAAAAGAAATAATCTTGTTTGCTCATAATATCCTGGAGATGTGTTTCTGTGGCTGAACTACAACTTACCTTTAACTCAGTCTCACTGATTTCTCAAAAACAAACAAACAGATTAAAAAAAATCTCAACATTTGAATCCATTAGTCATACTTTCTTTAGAATGAATCACAGAAATCTCTACCAAATGATAAAGGAAAATCCTGACAGAGAACAGCTTATTTTCCAGCTTCTCACTAGAAACTATAGAAGTAAGAGCCTCAGACAGGCTATGCCTGGGTGCCTCATGCACTGAGACACTATAGACCTGGGTGAGTTTTATCCAGCTGTCTAGAAAGTATCTGTCATTCAAACCAGGTTGAACTACAGCCTGAGAGGAAGTTTCTTGTTCACACTGTCCAAAATAAAGCCCATCACTACTAATTCTTGTTGGACACAGCTGAAGATGTGAAAGAAAACCTGGGCTTAAACTAGTTCCTCTGAGAAAGGTCACTCTTCTGGGTGCATGCTGGGGCAGCAAGTTTTGTTGAGAGGAGGAAGTATGAGGACCACGGAGCAAGTCAGCTGGCTAAAGACAAGGGGACTTTCTATCTGGATCTGTTGGTTTGACATGGGTCCTGATTTCTGGTTTCCAGGGAGTCATACTGTTCCAGGATGACCACAGAAAGGATGCAAATAGAACACAGCAATTGCCCTTTGTCCAGACAGGACAGATGGCTTGGACTGGCAGCAGCCCTGCACATACCAGCAGGTCACTGGGCTCTTCCAAGGCTCTCAGCAGTAGACAAGCCACCATTAAGGAAGTAGGACTGGGCTTGGCTTTATTGTTAAAAAACATAAACATCTCTGCAATATAACCTAAACAACCAAGAGAGCCAATGGCTCGTCCTCATTTCAGTATTGCTCCTGCTTAGACCTAGCAACAGCTCTATGCTTTTTGCATCAAGGACATTTTCCTGTGCTTGGAGAAGGGTGCAGAGTGATGGCTTCAGGGCAATTTAACTACCAGTGGACTTTGTCTGACCTTAGGACTTCTCTGCCTTCACATATTAACTGGCAAAGGGAAGATCAGAGCTACAGTCTCCATAAGTATTAATGTGAAATACTACACTTCAAATGTAAGATGAAGGGGCTTTAAATGCAAAGTACTACCCTTTGTCCCTTTGAGTATGTAAGAAAATGCCTCATTACACATCACTGTATTACTGATGTGGAATGTATTTTCCTACGGGTTTAGTTCCACTGTTCAAATTAATAAAAGTTTACATTAATTTTCATGATATGGGAATAGAATTGCTAACTACAAAATGGATTCCCACAGTCTGAAGTTGGGGAAAAAAGTAAATTTAGAAAGTCTGGAAAAAATTATGGTTTTTCACAGTTGCATTTGTAAAACACTGGGTTTTTGTATTGAAAAAGAATTCTGACCAAGACTGACTTGTGACTCAAGATATTACTTCATATTGCTGAAAAGAATACTAAGAATCAGCATTAAGCTGGCTGTAAAGCAAGCTATATGCTTGCTAAGAACATATAGAAAAACACTGTGTAATAAGTCAGGCTTAAGAGCAATCGTAATTAGAATCAACTACTGGAAAATTAGACAATGTTGAAATTTAATACATATTGCGGGTTTACTGCATTCTAGACAAAGAATCACTGTATCTGCAAGTCTAACTACAACTAGTAATTCTCCCCAGTAGTTATTGTCAGAATTTTTCCTGAATTCCCATGGGTGTGAAAGGGAATAGGCTTTGCACAAAAATAATTAGGAGAACTAGCTAAATGAGGACTTATTCCAGCCATACAACTCAGCTGCAGATAACAGCTGACTCACTGCTTAGAATCCCACATCTCTCACATCTTAGCATGTGAAATAGCTGAAACATCACAAACTGATAATAGGATTTCTAACTGAGAAGTGGAAGTATTTTGCATTAATATTACATATAGCTATGAATAAAACATTAACACATAACTAGAATGTTTTTCACTTGTATTTGAGCAGTAATTGCAATCTCAGCTGTTTCAAAATATGTATTCTTTCAAAATAACAGAAGGCAGTGATATATAAAAGATTCATTCAGTTTTGGTCTCTGAATCAGCTATGAAAGAGCTGAAGTTTCAGTTTATGCTTCTGTCCTTTCAGCGAGCAGTACAACTACATTATTACTGATCCAGGAGAGATTGTAATGTTATTATTAAATCTGAAATAAAAACTCCTGAAAAAAAGTCAGTGCTCGGTAAAAATATTCTGGAGGAGGGAAAAATAACAACTGGCCGGGACTACAATAAAGCAGAATTTTCTCAAACTCTACTCACAGAGTATATTCTAAACCAACATTTATTGATGAATGTCCCACTTTCTTTGACCAGCAAATTGTTTGCAGAATTGGAAAACTTTGTTCAGAGTCATAATAAGAGATTATGCTTATGGAAAGAAATATTTTTTCAAGAATCTCTGGAAGCTGTATAGCAGCTCATCTATGCCAATTTAGCTTACAATTTTTCCTAACACTAGGACAGACTGTCCTCTAGCTAGCAAAGAAGTACTAAACGAGGATATTTTATTTATCATTTCTTTTCATTTTAAATAAAATTCAAAAGTAAATTATGTGGGTCTTGTTTGTCTTTCAGGCCTCTAGCTCTAGTAGCACTTGAAAAAGTGCCCAACATATTCTCAGGGAGAAAATATTCAAATACAATAGAAGAAGCATCCAGCAAGTAAAGAATGGAAAACGAGTTCTGCAAAGGAAGGGAATCATAGCCTGCACGGGCAATGGGGAGAGAGAAAGACACTGCAGACAGGCTGGATATGAAGCTTCATGGCAGTACTCTGGAAAGTGAGTGGTCTGGGAAAAATGCATTCACACTGTAATATTTTGCAGTCCATAATGCATAGGTTTCTTAAATGGAGCCATACAGACATACTTTTTTCAGGTAGTTGTTTCATTCTCGTTACATCCTTGGCATTCTGTCAGTCACCAAGAGTGACAGCAATGATATGCAGCAGCCCTTATGGACTGAGAGATGAGCCCTGCTGCCCATCACCCAGCTCTGCCAGCACCTGTGGACTCCTGCGATCCAAGGAGCAGAAGGAAACACAAACATGATTCATATGCATCAGAAAACAGATTAGCTGTTGCCATGAGCAGAAGAGGTAAGAAACCTTCCTCTTTTGCTCAGTTCAGCCCAGCTGCAGCACAAGACCAGATTCAAAGCTTGCTGACATCACCAGGGTTCTTGGAGCTCAGTGGCCTTGCC
This sequence comes from Corapipo altera, assembly GCF_003945725.1. NCBI lineage: Eukaryota > Metazoa > Chordata > Aves > Passeriformes > Pipridae > Corapipo > Corapipo altera. The sequence goes on along the minus strand of NW_020884876.1, from coordinate 1,982,303 downwards.
TTGAGGTCTCCAGAAAGTGAGTGCCCTACTAGATCTGAGGTGCCCAAAGTTAACTTGAGTGCCACCACTCAGCAGTAGGTACCAAGATGTAAAGGGACAGCCAACACTTTGAGCAGCAGTGATCATGGGTCTGCCTCAGGATGAAGCATGTCCTGATCCCCTTGCTCCATCACCCACCCAAGCCAAGCCCAACCAAACTCCTACGCCTTTTCTCACCACCAGCTTTCTGTACCATACAAAGTCATATGTCAAGCCCAGCCCTTGCGCTTGTTTGCTGTAGTAGTTTAAACCAAGTTTTCCCCCTGCAGTTGAAAGTGGTAACCCCCAGGGGGTGATAACTCTTGAAGTTTTGAAGTTTTATCCAATGAATGCTTCTGCAAAATATAAACATATCACAACCAAACTGAAGAGAAGAGTTGTAGTTTTGGGTTGAAGAAGAGGTAACCATGTTCTGACACCATGAGGAAAGGGGCTCTGAGCCCTTGGAGCCTCTGGGCCCCCCCAGCCCCAGGCTAGGGGAGCTGCAGGGACCTGGAACAGCATAAAGCTGGGCTGAGTGCCTGTAGTTATGCAGGGAGATGTTTTCTCCACCGTGGGCAGCGGAGACAGAGCAGCAACAGCAGTGGCAGAAGCAACACTGGCTGGAGAAGGTGGCAGAGAGCCAGGACAGATAAGAACTGAACTAAACAGCAAACAGCATGCACTGCAGAGAGGACTCCTGGAAGGAGACAGAGAGCCAAGAGAGAGCCAACAGCAGCAGATGAGAGCAGAACTAGCTCTACAGAGAGAGTTGGGGTAAGAACTGAACCAAAAGACCCCAGACTCCTTTGAGACCCCTCTTAAGTCAGGGTGGTGGACTCTTACTGATTAGAAGTCCTAGATGGAGTAAAGGAACTAAGAAGCTCAGTCGTCCTGAGAGCTCAGCCAGGACGCTGTGTGGAGGTTGACCTTGAGGCCCTCCCTTGCTGCAAGCTACAAAGAAGCTCTCAGCCATCTTGAAGCAGGGTGCAGAGGCTCTGCAAAAGGGAATCTGAATTCCCTGAAGATACCAGACTGTCACGAAGACCCCCTGGGCTCGTGATACGACCGTGGTGGAACAACCTTTGTCTGGGGTGACATAGCCCATGGAAGGCCCCTTGACGCAGGCCTTCGTGAGTGCTGGCAGAGATCCAGCTATGAGCTGCTGCAAGAAAAGAAGAGAGAGAGAGAGCCTGCTACCTTAGAGACATTGCTGCTCTGAAGAAGGGATCTGTCCTTCTTCCCTCCTGGACTTTTATTTGGAGGGGAGAAGAGATCTGATCCATTGTAAATACTATATGTCATGGTAGAGATAGTTGAGATCATGTGTATAATGTATTATAATATTTATTTGTATAGTCATTGTAATATATTCCCTTTCCCCCATTTTGAGTCTGTGTGATTGTCTGGAAAACACATCTTACGCCTGGTTGAGATGTAGGAGGGGGTTTAGACTAGGGAATTGGATTTTGGGGTATCTCAAACCATGCCCACTCCTACCCCATGCCTTGAGCTATCTTTTGGCATCCTGAGCCAAAAGCATGGCTCCCGCACTGGCAGCTTTCCTGCGGGCTTCTGTGCCAGGCCACCCTCATGCCTGAGGGCCTGCTGGGCAAGAAGCCAGAGCTTCCACCATACTCCACCAGTGCTGATAGAACGCACCAGACAGCAGCTGGTTGCCACCCCGCTGGTGGCAAGAGGAAGGCAGAGACAGCTCCAGTTTTGGGTTCACGTCTGCTCATGGTCTTACCAGTGGTATGGACACTGGCACACAGCAGTGGTGCTGTACTTGAGATGAATGGCCTGGGTGTCAGGTCAGGAAGCCCTGCCTCTCACAAGTTAGTCTGTTCACTCTCACAAGGGGTATTTTTGGGTGGGATTTTTGTCCCCTCAACATCTGTTCACATATTTTTGTCTGTCTAATTGCCATAAAAAAAGGGTCTGTCATCACATAAGAAACTGCCAGTGGTTTGTAGGTGAAACTTGTGGCTTCAAGCATGGCTTTGTCAGGGGATGTAGGAGGAAACATAAGCATGTTGGGTGTGCAGAGCTGTTGGAGCTCCCAAGGAGAGGCTGCCAGCACGGGCAAGGAGGATGGATACAGAATAAGTACAATTTACATTTCATCACATATTACTGGAGGACATGTACTTCATATCTAGAAAATGAAGGTGTTATTACAAGATGAAAATCCATATGCCAAAAGGCTTGGTTTTGGCCTTACTGCAAGGCTGTGCTCTTAGGAGCAGAGCTGTAGTGAAACAGTAAGGGACACGCTCTGATTCACCGTGTGATCCAGCAAGAGCTTCCAAACCATGGAGCAGTTGTTTTCCTTATAGTCTCCAAATGGCTTTTGTTTGTCTGCCAAATTCAGCTGACATGTCCTGCCTTGCAGCCTTTTGTGAAGAAAGAGCAGACCCAAATGTCACACGATGTAGTCATGTGTAAGGCAAGCTCCTCTGGGCTCAGACATACCTCAGCCCACAGAGAAGGCAAACTGAAGGTAAAGTTATACAGTACCTTTCAAGGAGACAAATGGAAGCAATATGTGCTGTATCAAGTACTAGCGGGCTATGATTTTGTGGTGCATTTGAGAGAGCCAGAGTAAGATTAGCGTGGCTCTGAAAGTAACCCCAAACAAGACCACTGATACAAGAATCATACGAGTTCTTGAATCAGCACCATTGCTCTAGGAGGTTTCTTAGACCTCCTGCTAATACCTTTCTTCATACTTAGTTCTTGAAATCCCCAGTATTGAATCAGCTTTAACAAGAGGAAACATGCTGCACACAAAAATAATATTAGGGGGGAAAAAGGTAAATGTAGGTGATTTCCTAATTGCAGAAAAATCAAGATAGCACTTTATTGTTTTCAAGAAAGCCCAGGATGGTTTAAGAAGCTTCTTTCTTATTTCCCTTCTCCTTTCTTCTCCCTTCCCATCCTCCAAGTCTGCTGATAGATATTGTGGGGTGTGTGAATTGTGGACAGAGAGTGTGCATTTCTAAAACATGCTCTGCTACTCACTTAGCTATAAAATATGTAGTTAGCCCTCTCCAATGGACCATAAATATTGAAATATTCACCTAGATGTTAGCCGCAATGCTGTATTACTTCCAGTTCTGAATTATATAAAAAACAAGCAGAATTGCCTGGTTCTCCATTTTCTCCATTTCTGGAAGGAGGCAATAATCTTTGACATCACCATCAAGTACTCAAAGGTGGGTGTATGAAAAACACTATCAAGGTGTGATGCATTCCTAGTAAAATAGTGGCTTGCAAAAAAAAAAAACATGCAGGTGCTTTTGAAATGCAGGAACAGCCAGGTTGTGTTGGCAAAGGATGAAAGCTGGGGGAGTTTTCAGGGAGTGAAGTCCCATGATTCCCTAGGAGAGATTAACTTCTATTAATGTTTCAAGGTGGCAGAGCCACCCACCAACTGCTAAATCAAGGCTGAAGCAAAAAGTCTGGAGACTTTGCCTGCCTTGTTGCCAGTGAGGATCATCCTCTCCTGGGGGATGGCCAAAGAAGCTTCAGGAGGACCTCGACAGGACTTTCTGTGGCCCAACAGAGCTTCACAGGGACTTTGCTATCAGCCAAAGATAGCAGGAAGGGTGATGCTTTTATACAAAGCCAGTCCATTTGTTAAGTCCAAAGGATCACATGATGATCTCAGTTGTACGAACACTGATGCTATGAAGTTTCTTAGACCCAGCTTTACTAAGACACTTAGGGATAGGGATGCTCAGAGACACTGGTCAATTCTTTGAGTGCAGATCATCAGCTCACTTCTTTCTCTTCAAAGGGCAGAATGATGGAGACTGCCTAGAACTGCCCATGATGGCCAAGAGGCTGAAGTGCTCATCTCAAAAGTAGAAAACCTATCTTCAGTGCTCTCCTCACCCTGAGGTGATTCAAAGCCATATCTTGCTCCCTTGAAGAGTCTCCTCCAGTTTCTGGACTAGATACTTCTATGGAGACAGGGCATTCTCTGTGTCTTCTCTCAAAGCAGAGTGATAGAACAAGCAAGAAAGTAAGTGTCTCTCTGTGTCATCTACTATCCTTCAGTTGAAGGAATGAGGCATTGACTTTAGTCTGCTTCCAGAAGAGCTTATAAATTTTCATCCAATCCTTTACAGCACTAAATATTCAGCGGAGAAAAAAAAAAAAAGGAAAAACTGTACTTGTTATTTCATGAAATACTGAAGTCTTCATTGGCATTTATTAACTGAATTGTAAGAGTTTAAGAGCTGTATACTTCCATTCCAGCTGTGGGAATAATTAACATGAGTAGACTTCCTCTTGAAATATGAAAGGTTTCTCAAGTAAAAGGTTTCTCCAGCAACAATGACTGTTGCTAGAATGCCATGGCCCATATGAGCAGAGGCAAACCAATGATTCACTCATAATTCTAGCTGGAAAGGTAGGGGCTGTTGTCCTGCTGATGAATGTAACCTCCTATCTCTCATTAGAGCACAGATTGGAGGCAAGCCCAAGTCAACCTTTATTATTATAATGAGTCATATGCACTGCAGCAACTGTCCATGGGAGCCCTCTTATGCTAGGTGAAAGAAGAGGTAGTCCAAACACATGACAGCTTCACAGACCAGTCCTGTTCTCTATTACAGTCACAGGTAAGCTCTGCAATCTTAACTGGGGCTCAAAAATTGCAGATTCAGCAGCAGGGCAGCCTAACCATAACCACCCTGGGGGAGGAGGGTGAATTGGTTAGGGTCATGAGCAAGCGCATGGATTTAGTGGTGTTCATTTTCTCTCCCTGTCCCAGCTCTGCTTTTGAGAACAGTGGGGGATGGAGACTGACAATGATCCAGACCTCTGAAATGCTCAGAGAGGAAATGGCGGTCAAGTTCAATGACCTCTTAATTGATAAGCAGGGAGCCAGTAGCCAGGATAATGGGGACAGGGAAATGTGCCTCCATGTGCCCTGCACCCCAGGCTTGCTGCTAATGCCGCCCTGTCTGCTAGAAATGTTTAATGCTGTTCTAGCCCATTTTTGTAGGCTGACACTTTGTTATTCAGTATCAGATTTCTTATTAAAAGGACAGATTCAGGTTTTACTCTTGAATCTAGTTTCTGGGGACCCAGGCACGTCACTAGACGTTAAACTCACAGGCACCAGAGCACTTGTATCCTAAAGTTTGCCTTGTACCTGAAATCTGAGAAATGCCATCTTACAAATAATTGAGTTAAATAAGACAAAAAATACACAAAATAAAAGATGTCTTTTCCAAAGACCAGTGCATATTCAACATACTAGAACCCTGCACAAAAGTTAAGTTTTATATCAGGTATTGAACTAAAATAAAAATATTTTTAAAAGCAATGTTCAGTGGAAAGGAAGATTATACTCAGTAAAACTAAAAGTAAGCTTTTGCAGGGGCAGACAACAGTAAGGTAGCTGATCGTTTAGAATGAACTTTTGTCCTCTGATATCTACAGCTTAGTATCTTCAGAATACAGAGGCAAAGAAAAGCATGGAATATTGAAAAGCAATGGAAATTAAAAAAATACTTGTTGAGTTGGACCGATGTTGCACATTTTGAAAATATTTTCAGAAACTTAATGCTTAAGCAAAAACGATAGAACAGGTTAAAAATCCCAACAACCCAACAATGTCTCAAAACCACAACACAGAAATTAATGTGTTAACTCTGGAAGCTGTTGAGGTTGAACTTGCAGGGCATGAAGTAGCCACAAAACCCTTTGAGATTACCATCTTTAGATTAGAGCCATTTTTGGTAGTAATTCCTCCTGTGTTTATAAGTTGGTTAATCACTACTAGACAGCTTGAATGCAAATGAGAACTAGGAGCTGGAGGAACTTGTAAGACAAATTCCTAGCTGACAGGTTTTAAAATGAGCAAGCAGGAAAAGGAGAGAATGAGATCAGACTGTCCATACCCACTACCCTACTGGCTTGTTGGTATGTGGAGAGGAACAAACACTGGTAGAGATAAGAAATACTTGTAACTCAGTATTAAAGTGTCTGTAGCTTCTTTACTAATTTTGATGTAATACTGATGTTTTAAAGCATATAAAAAAAGACCTTCCAGAGAAATGTGATCCCATGGCCTCAGAAATTACCCCCACATAAAAGAGAGAGGTAAAATAACATAGTAATACTCCAGTTCCAAAATGCTAGGAGGAAAATTACAGGCAATTTCAGTCCCGTTGCTATTTTCTTTACTGCTTTGAAAGAATGCAGTAGATTGCCTGCATTAAGCAGACAGGCTTAGAAAATGGTTCTCTTTTACAGGGTGTTATTGTCTCAAAGGCTTCAATGCCTTTGGAAATGTCCACACAACAAAATAAAGGATGCAATGTAGTGTGGTAATCCTCAACAAGCTTTTATCTTGCTACTACAGATAAGAGTAGCATCAAAAACGTTTGTGCTCCAGTCCATGTCTGTCCATCATGTTGTGTAGGCATGTTTTCTGTCTTACAGGCAGTAGATACAAATGATAATGATGCCTAATTAAGAAAGCTCTCCCTCACCCACTGAAATCTGAACAGGCTAGAGACCAAACTGACCGCATGCAACATCAAACACTATCACAGACATTCAGCAGGGGGATTATTTTGCATATCCATTTTAAATATAATACCAAGAGAACAGGACCTGTTAGAAAAGATCTGCAGGGATGGAATTTTTCAGAACACAAAGACCCATCTAGTTCCCTGACTAGTACTCATTACTGGATATTTGGCAGTTTGTGTCTCTATGGGTGTGGAGACAAGACCAGAAATAATCAGTATAACCATTTGTCTCAAATCCAGCCTAGTAAGTAGTGACCAGAAGGTCTGGTTAACATATCCTGCTTATTTTTAAGCAATCATCCTTAAGACTGTTATTTGCACTTAGGCAGGTGCTGTACAAATAGGGTAAAGAGATAGGGAAGCCTAGAGTAAGAGGAGAAATGAAGCTGATGACACTAATTTGGGTTCACAGGCACCTAGGCAGGCTTTGAACAAAAAAGTAAGGCACAGAGAAACACATCAGTAGCAGCAGAAGCAGCAGCTTTCTGTGTCCATGCTTTATCAGTCCAGTGGCTATCATTTACCTGGCGATTATACAAGATACAACACACGTTTATCACTATCAACATAACTCACTATAACAGTGAATCATTACATTCCTTGTCCTTTCCCACACCAGTAACAGAGTCATCTGCATGTTAATTCTGTTCAGGAACTGCATGTTTATATATGAGTAGTTAGAACTAGTTGGGAAAAAGTGGGTTTTATTGCACTGAAAAATAAACCGCTTCCATTAAAATTCTAACCTTCACACTTTCTTTCCATTTCTGAGATACAGCTTCTTGAAAGAAAAAAAATAAAACAAAACATGTTGAGGTAAATCTAATTGTTGTCTAATTGTTGAGGTAAAACTGATTTCTTTCCACTTTATTTAGCTGGAAACAACCTGATCAGAAAAATATCTGGATCTGCAGGTCAGGCTAGGTATGCATTGACTGGTGTAAGTAAAATTTCCCATCAAGTTGGGGAACATGAGTAAAGAGTCTCACCTTATTCCACTCGTTCCAGCTGTTTGCCATTGCAATGGCATGTTCAGCCTGCAGTCATCTCAGTACAGAAACAAACATACCAAGCTAGCCTGGATATTAGAAAGGTGCCATCTGAGAACACGGAGCAGGTTGGTTTATCCACAAGATAAAATGCATGTCTGAGACTGTGACAGATGCACCTTTAAGTTCTGTCACCTTTAAGTCAGTGACTTTACAGGGATGCAACACTTCTGTATTAATGGCTTTCTATTGATAACCTCACTGGTGTATGTTTTTCTAAAGCAGATAATGAAAAAACACACAACCTTTCCAATTGAGGAATAACCTCATCCTTTTCTGTTAAAATAGCAGTAAAAGCGACCCAACAAGGTCATGTAGTCCAACCTCATGACCCCCACGCCAGGCAGGAACAACTAAATTTAAACCATCTATCACAGGAACTGCTTACTATACTTTTCTTGTCTGCTCAAACATTCTTTTTAAACCAACCTTAACCTTTCTCTTTCAATTAAAAGAGGATGGATGATATTGTTCTTGCTCAATAGACTTCCTGCTGTTTCTCACTTTCTATGTGTTGTTTTTGCTGGATATTTTTCAAAGTCAAATGCCCTTCCTAGAAATCTTGGCACCTTGTTGTTGCAGCTTAAACTGCTGCTGGAGTTTGCTATTGACTAATGTGTGTAGACCAGGATTGATGTCGTTTTAGTAAGAGAAGCAAATGTTTGCAGGAAAAGAATGGGAATATATATTATTGTGGGCATTGAGATATGCATTATGGAGATGGTATGTTTTCTGTTTCTTATCTGATAATTTCCTTGATTTCCCAGGACTTATTCTCAGTTTATGTAAGTGATTTCAAGTGGGGCTGACCCATATCCATTTATAGTAAGCAATAAGCTGGCTCTCAGTTTTGACAGACAGTGTACTCAAGCAACCTTAAATGAGAATTCACAATATTTCTCTGTAGCTTTACCTGCACTGTACATTATGGTGTTTCCCAAGAAAATATAAACCTGTGGGAAAACACAGACTTGTTTGCAATTCTCACCTCTGAGAAAACAGCAAAAAATTGTTTTGTTTTTTTTTTCAAAAAACAGATTTTACTTGTAAGATACTATGGTTCAAAGGTATATTTTGGCCAAAATGCTATGCTCTGATGGAACAGAGCACACATCACAAGAAACCAGCTTCAATAAACAAATGTAGCATTAACATGATTATTATATAATTATATCTCTGCCATTCTGTGTTGCTGAGACTGTAGAGTTGTGGAACATCCTGGAATAGTAAGGGAATGAGTACAGAATAGCTATTTTCTCATATTTCAAGTGATGCAGAAAGAGGTAACAGTCTATCCATTTTCACTTTGCATTTTTTCTGTTTTCATGAGCAGGAAAAAAAAGGAAGTCTCCTGCCAGTTTTCTCCTCATATGTATTAAACTAATTATACTGATTTAACAAGGGTAACTTTGTTCTCAAAATTTCCAAGTTTCATTCCAACCCCTGCAGCTAATCATGACCACGGTTGCTGATAATGAGTAGTAAATTGTTACAGTCCTCAGAGCCTGATAGGTACATTCCAGTCTGCATCATGTAGCCTTGCTGCTCTATACATTATTGTTCACAGATGGTAGCTGTCAAACTCTGTCAACTTCATATACACATTTAGAGAGTTACATCCGCATTCCTGAAATTTATGACTGCACAGGCCTCACCTTCTAAGGCCTTTAATTCAATAACATGTCACGTTCCTTCAGTCTCACCCTGCTTTAAAATACTTTCACCCACTTACAGGCCTTCAATTTAGAAAAAAAAAAAAAACGGCACCAACCCTACTGAGTTATTACAATGTAAATATTTTAATAGAATGGGGCCAGGGGGAGAAGCCTATCTGGTTTTAAACAGCCCCATTATTACATTAAGATTGATGATCAGGAGCTAATGGAGCATTTGCTTTAAAAGTTTATTTAACTACAGGGAAAGTGGATATAGATATGTGTATCTATTGACTGCCACATCACCAAGTCTTTGGGTAACAGTACATAATATAAAGAGATATTTGCCATGGCTTCATTGTCAAGAGGGTATTATTTAGACTAACTTTGCCTAATATTTAACCCCCCAAGGAAAATAAAAATAGGTAGGAATAATTTCCATTTCATTTAAAAGCACTACTTTTTACATTAATAAATATTGCCTTTTGAAGATGGATGTCTGAGGATGCTGTCACTAACAACATGAATGTAAAAGGAGAAATTAATTCCTTTGCCCAGACTGAGGAAATGAAGTGCAAATAAACAAATAGGACAAGTAAAGTATAACAAATAAATTGAAAGACAGTTTTAGTTTTTTCTGCCTAGCAATGCAAATATATAACTAGTAACTCAGAGATCATACTTGCTGAATGTACTCCCCTCTTCTTCATGGGGCTCCTCTAGCCAAGTCCTGTTGGCTTAGGAAAGGAAATATATGAAAACAGCCTTCCCAAGCTTTTGCACTTTCAAATTGGCCTTGTCTCGAATTCCTCCAAGACCATCCTCCAGAAAGGACTCAAGTAGAAGAAGCTACAGTAGTGTAAATTGTAAACTGACAGCATCTCAGGGCTGAACTCAAATCAGCCAGAGTTCTGAGCTGGAGCTGCCCTTGCATTTCCCATCTCTGAGCTACTTAAAAAGACAACAAGTCTCTAAAACTGAAGGAAGCTGGATTTTATTAGGATGTGCACATGGCAAGTATCAGAAATTAAAATAATTGGTTCATAGCTCACCATGTCCCACTGTATCCTGAAGTAAAACCTTGGGGTTTTCTTTTGATTTCACCTTTTCCATAAATGAAGAATGCCTGAGCATCACCCTGCTGACACTCATGTGAGTGACTTGGCAGGAATGCCTGCCCTATGAACAGCACACATTTTCACCACTAAATCAACACTGGCTGCGTTAGAAATTAAGGTAGTCTCATGTTGTGAATAACTGAACCAAGTTTTCCTCCTACATGTCTTTCTGGCTAAAGTAAGCCAGTTTGTTCCATGAATAATGCAGTAGGATGTATCTGGTCTTGGAGAAACACTTCAATCATACCCCCACACCCTCAGTAAGAGAACTATGAGTAATCTGATAGGGGTTATTCTGAAATTCCATTGCAATACTGGTGTCTCCCTTCCCTCATTAACCTTTTTAAAAGAACCCCAAGACTCTCACCAGTCTCCCTGGTGGGAACTGGTGCCACCAGTTAAGGGCATGTAGCATACATGCCATATCACATTTATGGCCATGTCCTCAACTGCTAGTATCAGTATGAGCACATTGTTGCAGTGGTGATGTACATGCCAGATGAAAGATTTGTAAGGCTATAATTTATCCAGAGTTGGATGTTCTAAGACCACAGCAGTGGTGACCTTGAGATCATGTCACAGTGGGACTCCTTCATAGGTTCCCCCATGCAAGAGTGCATCCTACCAAGGTGAAGACACAGCCTGGGTCAGAGGTGGGCTCTTGCAAAGTCTTGGAAATAACATTCTGAAAACAGTATGCTCTGTTGTCCTCCGTCACCTTATGTGAAAGGGGTAATAATTAAATCGTTGCAAAACACATCAAATGATACTTCAGTAAAAACAAGAAACAAGCTAAAAATGTATGGGGATTTAACTCAAGTTGTGATTTTAATTCTCAAAGCAAGTGGGATAGATGAGGATACCTAGGACCTTAAGCAAAACAAACCCCCTGCCTCCTCCCCCTCCTTAATCCCCCCCCCAAAAAAAAAGGCAAAAAGGCATCCACGCCATTAGCAAAGATTAACAAGATGAGGAATGTTTTGATAATCTGCGACTTTTGAGATTGTAGTCTGATTCCCTCACTGCCATAACTGGGTCACTCTATCACAGAGGAGACTCAAGACTCCAAAACAACTCAGATATCATAGTAACAGTGACTGCAAAAGGGGCTGCATTATCACAGGACTTGAGTCAGAAAAACATCTTTACTCAGGAAAGCTCTTTAAGTCACTGTGTGATATGGTCTATTTGCAGTGACACTGCCCCAGTGCTCTGTTGTTTGTCTCTCTGGAGAGATGAAGCAGAAGAATATTTGAAAGCTTTTCATTAAGAGCTTATCTGCTTTTAAGATATTGGAATGGGAAAAAAGCAATATATAGGGTGTGATCTTATAAAGGCTCTTACGTATAGTTTTTTGCCATGGCAACACAATGTCTCAGTCTGTTCTGCATATTCTCTAGCACTGCTGGGCACAGAAGCAATATTCGTTACATGGCACACAACCTGCTAACAGGGTCACACCGTCCAAAAGCTGTAAAATCAGTCATCCTGGCCCATTCTGGCCCTAACTCTGTTCTGATTTCTTGATAGCTATTTAACTAGAAATATATGGGATATTTGAGAAAAATAACCTCAAGGAATAATCTAGTCTTCCTAGTAATATCTGTCTTGATCACCTAATTGCCTAAACGAAGGGAACCATAGATACCAATTACCCTTCTAGGTTCTGGTCTATCGCCTGTAACATGTGATGAAGATCCGTGGTATAACAGGGAGTGTAAAGAGCAGCAATCAGTACAGATAGTGATTCAGTCCCTCTGAACCCTACTGGCCAAATTATTGGTCTCTGCAATTCTGCAGTGACCTGTATTTGGGTAAGAAAAGTACTTCTTTCCTTCTATTAGTATGTTTTATTTGAGTAGCCTAGCAAAATGCAGACAACCTGAGCATCAGAAGTGTGTGCGGAATTCAGCAGAATGTGACATGGATCATAGCTGGTTATTTAAGTGTTAATATATGACAAATAATTTCAATCCATACTCAAAGTGCTAGAAAAAATATGTGACTTTGGAAAGAATTATTATAATTGTTTCCTACATTTAAAAAAGGGGGAAACTATTAATTTGGTCTTACGTATGAGAAGAATTGCAGGTTATAGAGGAAAAACAATCTAATAATGTTAAGATTGCTAGAGTTTAGGTTTGAAAACTTTTTCCATTGCAGAATCTGAACCAAATCCAAGTGTTTGAAAGCCACTGAAATTTGCTCTTTTCAAAATACAAACTTAATCCACTCTAACTCTATGCACTGCTTGTTACAAACAAAAAGTCAGCTTTTTCCTGTTTTTATATCAGTTACAGCTTAACTGGGGATACAGTGGAGCCACTGTACTGGCAACTTGCTGCTGATCTACACTACATTCCTTCAAGTGCCGATTGGAGCGGCCTTATCAGGAAACTTTGTGCAGGTGCAGCAGGGATTGTGCCGGTCTGGCAGCAGGCTAGAGAGCATTCTTCTGCTGAAGCATCAGGGTCTAATCACACAGCAGTCATTGGGGAACACATACAACAGAGGATTTCTGATCTAAAGTTCACAAATAATAGTTTAAAAAATTTTATAATGTCAACAGAAGCAATTTTGCAATACAGGACTTCACCTCACCAAGAGACTTAAATAGGAACATTCCTTTGTTGAGCAAACCTATGTGAAAAATACACAACTGAATCAGTAAACAATGAAACAATCTACAACTGGCTTGTAACTAGTGCACTAGCTACGTGTTTTGAAAATTATGTATGGGTCTGTACTACACTGCTTATTTTCAAAGTGTTCTGTACCTTGAGCAGCAGGGTTATAAATTTCCCTGTCTCACCAGGTGGAGAAGTGTGTAGCAGGAAGAAGATCTGTCAGGGACACGAAACTAACATTTTGGAGGGAAAAGAATTTAACCCAATCTGCCATTCACCTTCCCTTCTCTGCTGGAGACTTGCTGCAGAAGATGTTGATGGAGGTGAAGAATCATGTTAAAAGGCCAGGACTGGAGGAGACAACCGAGAGACAGCTCTGGAAAGGGAGATGCAGGTGCACAGGAGGATACTTCACAGCTAAGGAGAAGCTATACAAAGAACCTGTTTCATGTGAGGAGGTGCAGGAAACCTGTTTACTTTCAGGGACTAGCAATGGTTTAGATCTGAATAAGAGTAATTATAACAGCAGCAGTTGCCAAAACAGCTCCCTCTTCTAGGTAAGTGTCCTGGTTTCAGCTGAGATAGTGTTCATTTTCTTCTCAGTAGCTGGTACAGGGATGTGTTTTGAATTCAGGATGAGAATAATGTTGATAACACACTGATGTTTTGTTTCTAAGTACTGTTTACTCTAATTCAAGGAGTTTCCAGTTTTCCATGCTCTGTCAGTGAGCAGGTGCACACGAAGCTAGGAGGGAGCGTGGCCAGGACAGCTGACCCGAACGGGCCAAAGAGATATTCCACACCAAAGAATATCATACTCAGCATATAAACTGGAAAGTGAGAATATGTGTTGTTTAATGATGGGTCCTGCTACTGGGAAATATCCGAGATGGAAGACCCTTATGACAATTTGTGGAAACTGGTGAATGAGAAGGTGAGTCAGTTTGTAGAGGTGAAACCCATTCAGTTGGCTTCAGACATTGCTGAACATGAAAAATGGCCAACATTTTACCTCTATACTGATTCGTGGGTAGTGCCAAATGCCCTTCGAGGGTTGTTGCAGGAATGGAAACAGAATAATTGACAGTGCAGAGGTAAACCCATCTGGGCTACTACACTGTGGCAAGATATTTCTGCCAGGATGGAGAACCTGGTTGTGAACGTATGTCATGCAGATAGATGCTCAAGATTTGAGCCGCTGAAGAACATCAGAATAACCAACATGTGGAGCAGGTTGCTAAGACTGAATTGGCTCAGGTGGATTTGGACTGGCAACATAAGAGTAAATTGTTTCTAGCTCAGTGGGTCCATGTCAAATTGGGCCACAAAGAGATGCAACATATAGATGGGTTCATGATTAAGGGGTGCACTTAACCAAGGACATTATCACGCAAGTTATTCATGAATGTGAAATATGCACTGCAATTAAGCAAGACAAGTGGTTATGGTCTCACTGGTATTGAGGATGATGGTCGAAATATAAGTATGGGGACACCTGGCAAATCAATTACATCACCCTTCCACAAACCTGCCAAGGCAAGCGCCGTGTGCTTACAAAGGTGGAACCAACAGCGTGTGGCTGGAAACATATCCTGTGTACCATGCTACTGCTCAGAACATTGGGCCTTGAAAGGCAAGTCTTATGGAGACATGGTACCCCAGAGAGAATTGAGTCAGACAACAACTTTATAGACACTTGGGCCAAAGTGCGTGGCATTGAGTGGGTGTATCACGTCCCATATCACAAACCAGCCTCTGGGAAGACTGAACAACACAACAAACTGTTGAAAACTACACTGAGAGCAATGAGTGGTGGGACCTTCAAACACTGGAATACACATTTAGCAAAGGCCACCTGGTTAGTCAACACTAGGTGTAAAGTAAAATATACACAAGTATTTCCCCAAAAATGCCAAGGCTGTGGAAAGGATTCAAAAAAGTTTATTTCAGAGGCAAGGACACTAAAAATTTACAAAAACCTCATAGTGCTGCAAGGCAGCACCAGGCCTCAGGGGAAAGGCAAATTCCTGTGCTCTTCCAGGGCTTCTCTCTGTCCTCCCCTGCTCTCTCTGGCCTGAGGAGGCCCTGTATATGTCTGCAAAAATTATCTCTCGTGCATACCAGCAGAGAGAGGCTCACTCACTGCCCTCTCTGCGTCTTTCTCTGAAATCATAGAATCAACCGGGTTGGAAAAGACCTCCAAGATCAAGTCCAACCCTTGATCCAACACCACCGTGGTTACTAGACCATGGCACTAATTGCCACATCCAGTCTCATCTTAAAAACCTCTAGGGATGGTGAATTCACAACCTCCCCGGGCAGCCCATTCCAATGTCTGATTACTCTCTCTGTAAAAAATTTCTTCCTAATATCCAACCTAAACCTCTCCTGGCACAGCTTAAGACCATGCCCTCTTGTCCTACTGCTGGTTGCCTGGGAGAAGAAACTGCTGCCCCCTACCTGGCTACAACCTCCTTTCAGGTAGTTGTAGAGAGCAATCCTCCTCTTCTCCAGGCTAAACAACCCCAGCTCCCTCAGCCTCTCCTCATAGGATTTGTGCTCAAGTCCCTTCACCAGCCTCTTCTCTGGACCTGCTCCAGCATCTCAGTGTCTTTCCTGAACTGAGGGGCCCAGAACTGGACACAAAACTCCAGGCGCGGCCTCACCAGCGCTGAGTACAGGGGAAGAATCACTTCCCTAGACCTGTTAGCCACACTGTTCCTGATACAGGCCAGGATACCATTGGCTTCTTGGCCACCTGGGCACACTGCTGGTTCAGCTTCCTGTCAATCCAAACTCCCAGGTCCCTTTCTGCCTGGCCCCTCTCCAGCCACTCTGTTCCCAGCTGCATGGGGTTGTTGTGACCAAAGAGGAGGACCTGCCACTTGGTCTTCTTGAACCTCATGCCACTGGAATCAGCCCAACTCTCCAGCCTGTCCAGGTCCCTCTGCAGAGCCCCTCCTGCCTTCCAGCTGATCAACACTCCCCTCCAACTTAGTGTCATCTGCAAATTTGCTGATGATGGACTCAATCCCTTCATCTAAATCATTGATAAAGATCTTAAATAGAACTGGGCCCAACACTGATCCCTGGGGGACACCACCAGTGACCAACTGGATGCAGCCCTGTTCACCAGCACTCTCTGGGCCCTGCTCTCCAGACAGTTCCTAACCCAGCACAGAGTGCCCCTGTCCAAGCTGTGGGCTGCCAGCTTTTCCAGGAGAATGCTGTGGGAAACAGTGTCAAAGGCTTTGCTGATATCCAGATAGACTACATCCACAGCCTTCCCCTCATCCACCAGGCGGGTCACCTGGTCATAAAATGAGATCAGGTTGGTCAGACCTGGTTTGCCTTTCCTAAACCTGTGCTGGCTGGGTCTGTTCCCTTGTCCATCCTGTAGGTGCTGTGTGAATGCACTTAGGATGATCTGCTCCATAGCCTTGCCAGGCACTGAGGTCAGGCTGATGGGCCTATAGTTTCCTGGGTCCTCCTTCCAGCCCTTTTTGTGTATCAGCGTGACATTTGCCAACTTCCAGTCATCTGGGACCTCCCCAGTGAGCCAGGACTGTTGGTAGATGATGGAGAGCAGCTTGGCAAGCTCTTCCACCAGCTCCCTCATCACCCTAGGATGGATCCCGTCTGGTTCCATAGACTTGTGGGGATCCAAGTGGCTCAGCAGATTGTTGACTGTTTCCTCCTTGATTACAGGGGGGCTATTCGGCTTCCTGTCTCTTTCTACCAGCTCTGTAGGCCAGTTGTCATGAGGACAACCTGTCTTACTGTTGAAAACTGAGGCAAAGAAGGCATTAAGTACCTCAGCCTTTTCCTCATCTTTGGTGACTTTGTTCCTCCCCATGTCCAACAAACAATGGAGGTTTTCCTTGCCACTCCTTTTGCTATTGATGTATTTGTAGAAGCACTTCTTGTTATCCCTAACAGAAGTGGCTAGATTGAGTTCAAATTTTGCCTTTGTCTTTCTACATGATCTAACTGTATTCCTAAATGCAGAAAGGACAGGGGAAAAAACCATCTACCCTCTTGAGAGAGGCACTTTGCAGGCAGAAAAAGGCTTCCTAACCAAAACATGAGTTCTAGCTTCCCCTTACAAATTCTTCTGGAAGCGCATCTATCCCTACACTAGAGGATCTGCCAGTCAGGCTGGCCCTGCTGAAATAAAAGTTCTATGTATTATAGAAAGGAATAGAGTTCCTGCTCAGCAATGGGATAGGCATCAGTCAGTGAGTGGTGAGCAACTGTACTGTGCATCGGTTGTTTCTTATGAGTTTTAGTCCTTCCCCTCTCCACCTCTCTCTCTTCTTTTTGTATTATTATTATTGCAATATTTTTTTACAATGATCAAACTGTTCTTAAATCACAAAGGTTACTGGAGGTGAGGAGAGGTGAATGAGGGGCTGTGTGATACTTAGTTGCCATCAGGGGTTAAGCTATGACAGTAAGACAAATGAGCCCTGATAATAGATTTTTGAATTTGATTGCTCTAACAGCAAGAACTTCAGAACGTATATGTTTGGCCACTCTGATCTTGATGATGGTATTAATATGAAGATGATTCTATGTAAATTAATTGCTCATTAACAGTTGAATAAAGTATATTTACTGTGGGATATATTATGTATTTTCAATAAATATATAAAACAGATCACTTGGTTCATAAAAGGGCACATGAGTACAGGAAGATACTCCCCAGAGGTAGCATGTCCTCCCTAGAGAGGTGTTCCTACTTCCTCTAGGGAGCACAGGGTCAAGAGTTATCTACATATAAGCAAGCAAGGTGAACGTTGTATTGACCTTTGCTCTGTGGTAGAAGGGATTTAGTTACTCTGCACTGTCCTCCCAAAACAAACAAAACAAAACAAAACAAACAAAACAAACAAACAAATAAACAAATAAAAGAGTTTACCAGCATAAACTGGTATTCATAAAATTCAGCAGCAATTCCTCTGTTATGTCTAGTGCTGAGTTACAAAAGCAGTTGTCCTTTGTGACTATTGCTTCAGATGAAGGATCAGAATATTTCCCTCCTCTTCATCCCAGTCATCCTGTGACATCAGTCAAGAAGGCTCACACTGTACTAGTTCTGGGAACAAAAGGAACAGTTCTTTTATTCTAGTGCTGACAACTTGATACCATTCACAAGCACTGCCAATTTAAATTAAGAACATTGAAATGGTACAAGAAGTTTAGGCAGTTTAACTGAATTGGCAGGATTCTTAAAAAGGGCCTCTGGTACCCTGAATTTGTATGCAACTGTAGGAGCTGCTAAACCAGAACAATCGATCACCAGGAACACAAACATGGACAAACTGTGGTACACTCAGTTAAGAGTTCATTTAGACTTTTGTCCTCCATCTAGGTATTCTAACAGCAAATGCACCCAGGTGTTGTTTTTAAAATAGAATCATAATTTGAATATCACCAAGCCAACAAGAGAGTTACCAGAAAGGTCACAAACATCCTTAAAAATAGCACAAATGGGCCTATTTTCTAGTAACAAAAGGTCTTGACGGTGAGATTTTATGACACTTAACATGCAGTTATTTTTGTCTCTCTACGTTTCAGTATCAGCTGAAAATTATCTTAAATGTTACAGTATGGTGACAGTAAGTTCCCTGCCCTCATGCTGGAACAAGAAGGAGAGGTCAGTGGTGTTCTTTCCATTTTCTTGCTGAATCTTGTATATGTAGAAAAGAATAAGAGGGTAGGCTAGTACAGTGCTGAACACCAATGGTGAAATATTATACCCTGATGGTTTTGAAACCTCTTCGAAAATTATTCTGAGAACAAAACCTGTATGCTTTTTCCCAGCATGCTGAGAGATTAGATGAGTACAAAACAGTGCATGGGCTGCGTGTCTCAACAAGAAAAGAGTCACCAGGCTCTGGCATAAATCTGCAGTAATTCTAAAATGAGATTGATATGGTTATTACTAGCAACTATTTAGGAAATGTCTCACCTATCAGGTTTTTTGAGTTACAAAATAAAGGCAGAGAGGAGAAAGTCAGTAGTTTTTTCTCCACTCTAATCTTACCAACTCCACATTACCTCAGTGCTGATTATTAACCTTAGTTGTTTTAACAGTGGATTTGGACCCTACACAACCTCATGGAAACCTTCATGCAACCCTCTGGATAATTTTCTTCCCTTGTTCCCTTGCTGTGTGTGAGATTTTCAAAACTGAAAAAGTGAAACCTAGATTTCAAAAAGTAATTTCATAATAATTTAGAGTAATTTGGGGTTTCCCCACACACACACTTTGTTGATAATACAATGCAGTGGTTTTGTTTTTCAATAGTATGGTTCAGCATTTTGTCACTCGTTTTGTTTTGGTTTTCATTCTTTCAGGCCAACCCAGGATTTAAGTGTTGAAATTGAACAAGGCAAAGTCTCTGCGTTATACAAGATACCCTAGATTTAATACACCAACACTTCCTTCACAAGACAAAAAGCCTTTCTGTTACAATTCATTCAGTTTCAGAAGTCTGTATGCAACACTTCACTAGAATTTTATAATTTTTGGGACTTAAGAAAGCTTCTTTCATGTTGCCGTGGATAAGAGAAACCTGCTATAAGCTATCACTGTGGAAAAAGCATCTCTGTTGCCCTGTACAGAGAACCTAACAGTGAAGATGCCCTGAATAAATGAGTCACAAGTACTTCTTTAAACAAAATGACACTGTTGTCAGGTAGCCAAGGTGTCTGGCTGTGCTACAGAGGGTATGATGAGATAATGGATAACACAAGAAGGAATTAATTTTCTCGATACTGTAAAATCAGTTATTTATAGAAGTACAATAGGGAGACATATTTGCTCCTACTGCTTTACACACAATTCCAGCTACTTAAAGGTTGCAGAAGATCAAAATTATCATTGTGATAAAATAATTAATACTATACATCCTGCACTTCTGCTGAATGCCCAGCACTGTAGAGAACCAGGTCCTTTAGGATATATCCAGATTCCATGGCACAAACTTCCCCACAAAATTAGGTCTAAGCAGATTAATTTGTGTACCACAAGAAGTCAAAATGCAATTTTATGGTGTTCCTTATAGATTTATTTAACATGTTCCTCTCTGCTACCACAACAAGGACTGATTCTATATAAATTACAGTAGATTTTTTTTACACTGCAGAGATCACATCCCTTTTGGCCCACTTGTAGATTTGCATCTCCAGGGAGAGAATAAAAAATGAACTCCTGAGGGAACTGTACCTTTCTCTTGTTCTATAAGTGTCTGAGAGCATACTTTCACAGGTATGCAATTATAATGAGGCCCCATCCATTTCCATTACCTCCCATCCTCACTCCCTAACTCTCTCCTGAAGACATAATGCCCCACAGAAGCTGGGCCTGCTGAGACCCACATTCTTGACTGAGTCCTCTACTTTGTTTTGGGTTACTCTTAGGTAGCCATCCATATTGAATGCAGATCCCTTCCACATGCATGTTTACATAAGCAAACCTGCTCCAAACAGCTTGGAATCAAAAGCAGAAGGCAAATGGGGTAACCCCTCCTCCAAGCAGTAGAGGTTCAGTAGAGCTATAGCTGAACAAGGAGCCAAGAGTCTCTGATCTCAAATGGCTCTCTTTCTAGTTAGGTAAGCACAGAAATAACACAGCCAATACAATAGATTGCTTTTGAAAACTCAAAGATAATTTTGCTGAATTTGCACACTGCTTTTCTAGGAAGCAGAGGTGATTACCCTTGTTTTTTTCAGCTCTATCAGCAACAATTACCTAAATGAATAACTAATTTCTGAACAAGCTGCCTGCTAACAGTTTTGGGGGGGAAAATTATACAGAATTAAAAAGGTCACCTGAGCTTTTAGAGCAACATTACTGAGTTGTTATGTAATATACTTAATCATATAGTTTGTGTTTTAGACATTTTAGTAGATCATGATTGTGAAAAAAGTGTGTTTCAGACTCATAAAATTTCAATCTAAAGACACTGATAGCCAATGACTTGTACTGAATATCCCACCTCTTGCTACGTTATAGACCAGAAATGTGAGAAGATTGTGAAATGTTTCTGGTTTTGCTGTAAAAATTATCAAACAAGAAGAAAAATTAATTTTGCTCCAATGCAGACTAGACGTACTCAGTTTCACAAAATGTCTATATTTTGTTCTATGTTTTGTTCTGTTCTTGCCAAATTTATATCAGCTCTAGATAAGTTTTAAACATTAACTAATTCTCATTTTGACTGAGATTTTGTAAGTCATTATACATCAACACTTTGTTGGTGGAAAGACCACTAAGCTTATGTTATCACAATTTATTATCTCTTTAGCAGGGGTTTTGATTTTTTTTCCCCCTTTAGTTAGTGTTTTTAAGGGACTGATGAAATGCATTTCCCATACTAGAGACATTAATTTAATAGAGTTTATTGAACTACTCCTAATAGCATTTATTGAATTGATCCAAATCAGAGCAACCAAACTGAACTCTCAAAGTTTCTGAACAATGTATGAAACACAAACCACTTCATCTTCCCTTTCTGCTTTTGTTTTTTTGGAACCATTCACACAACCATATCTACACTGTCTTCAGTCCAAGCCAAAAAACTTAAATCAAAGTTGTAGAAGCTTTCCAGTTTCAAACTAAAATACAAATTACAACACTGTTGTATATGATGGCCATAAACTCTTTGTCACTCATCTCATGGTTCTTCCTCAAGCTATTATTTTCTAAGTAGATTTCTTTCATAATTTTAACTCTATGCTCTATCTAGCTTCTGATTACAATCCATTACATGTTGTTTAAATAGGATTTTCTTTTGCCCCAGTAACGCTACCACAATGACACTAAAGCATGCACACGAAAATCTGAGACTGTCCTTGTATTCTAGACTGAGTCTTCCATAGCGTTCTCTGTATGAAACTATTTTTTTCCTAAAAATCTTTATCTAAGTGATTGTTTTGATTTACAGGTTGGCCCTATAGTGTGTTACAGACTATGGGTATGAACTGTCAATAATAACTCTACCTTTAGAGCTGTATTCAATCAAGCAGTTAATTATTACACAGGACTAGCTCAGGTTCTTGCCTTGCAGGTAACAAAATTTCCTCAAATCAAGCTTCTGCCTTTTAAAATAGTTCATATTTGTGAGACTACTTATGTTTTCTAATGTATTTGATGATACATCGAACATGAACTAAGACTTCTAGAAAGACAGTCTACAACTATGTTTATGGATTCTATATTTCCTTCAGCGCCTACAGGTAATAAATTGTTTTTTCCCCTTGACTTCATGATATAAGTACAGAATCACATTACAAGGGTTTCTGTGCGGCCAATCCAAATTACCTAGCCGAAGAAAACACACCCTACCACCTGAAGAGATTAAGGAATACCAAAGATTTTTATTTTAGTACCAGCAGAGGGATTTTCAAACTATTCAGCGCTGGCCAAATTTTGCTCTATTGACATCAACAGTAAAACTCTTCAGAAAGACTGGAAAGAATCCAGTTCTGAATACTTCTGAAAAACCCTACCCTAAAAATCTTTATTTTTAATTATTGCAAAACATGCAATTTATAGACTCCACCATAAGAAATTCTGCCAGACTGTATCTGAAAGACAGCTGGAAATATAAGCAAAGAAATTATCCATATGATATTCTTACTTAGAGCTTTGAAATCTGACAACTGAAAATAAGTTACTTGGAAGGAAAAACAATTCCTCTCCACTCCTTTTTAATACAAGAAATGTTCAGTTCTGATTTATCTTTCCACAAGAAAATGGCAACAGCATTTTCCACTAGTGAATTTTATGTGAGACCCTCACAAGCAGTCCAACTTGTACTCAAATATCAAGGCAATAAAAACATATATAAACTATGTAAAAATCCAACTGAATAAAAACATAGATGTTTAAGTCACAGCCTGTAATTACTTTAAAGACCCTAATTACAAATTGCAAGGCATTTTTTTCTCTCTGTGCTCACACAAACATAGACAAAATATTGGGAAGATGCTAAATAACCTTCTTAAGGTAGATGCAGTAATAATACAATTACTCTGAAAAAAACCAAAAAGTGATAAAATGGAAATAATTCACAATTAAAGTGCAGAAGTCAGAATGAAAGGGCAGATCACTTACATGGAAGAATAAAGATTATAACTCATAAAGCAAAAAAAAGTTAAAACATGAGAAACTGTATGAGTCAAGCTAGAAACTTGTGACACCCTGCTGAAGAAGATCAGAGATGAGTTCAGGTTAACAGCATGAGGATTAGTGAGAAATGGTATAAATAACTTGACTTTATATAACTCTAGACCTAGGCACCCGGTAGCACAGCACAGACCAGGAATGGTGAGGTGAGCTACTGAAATAAGAAAAAGTCAAGAGTGAGGACAGTACCTCAAATAATTTTAGACATTAGGTTAACTTCAGAAAGATAACTAAGGCTCATAGAGAGGAGGGGAGGTCTGAGTCTCTGCTGAAGTAAACAAGCATGTTTTAATTGAATTTTGATGAAATTGACTGAAGACCTACTCCACATTTGTGTTAGTACTCTTACAGGTCCTAATGATCTCCAACTAAGTGTGCACACCTTATTTTTGGAAGTTTTAGAATTAGATTCGAGCAGCCTTTTCAAATTATAATTAATAGTCTTAAGCGAGAGAGAACTGGGAGAGCAGCTCTTCCATCATTCTACAGTTTACATGGAATGACATCTTCACTTACTTAATACAAAAATGCAACAATTTTCTAAAAAACCCCACAACATTAAACAGTGGTAGTACCCTATCTATATTTTCTTCCTCATAAAATCAAGACCTGTCCAAGGATTACACGGGATCTGTTACTAACTACGTAAGAAATGCTAGTTCTGCTTACGGTTCCTGAAGTGAACAGCAACACAGTAACCTACAGTGTTGTAAAGCAGTTTCAGATACATGGGATGTTTAAGAGGGTATGTAATACATTCACTATTTTTCTTTATCTTTTAATTTCATATCTAAACCCTATATTCAAATATGTAGAGAGAGGTCTCATCTGATAACCGAAACTGCATTCAGTTGTCATAATTCCAATCATGAAGGAAAACCATCAGTCCCTCTCTAATAGCATAAATACAAATACTCAGATTGTCAAGGCTTTATGATGAATTCTTGGAATGCTTTCTTTTTCCTAGCAATTTCCAAAGAAGTGAACAAGGAGTTCAAGAAAAGAATTTATAAAAGTTGTGGACTACATAGTATATAGTGATAAGCTAACTTAATTACAGAAGTATGACAATGGCAGTAATTTTTCATTCCTGCTCACTTCTAAAATATGGTAAAGTATTACAGAGATATGACAATGGCAGAAATTTTTCTCTTCCTGCTCACCACTAAAATATGCTGCCTGTAGGCATGCAAGAAAGAAAAACAGAAGTTTCTGTGATTTTTAAATATCAGCTTAATACTCTCTGTAATTGTAAGTATTAATCTGTTACAGAGATAGCTACAAGGCAGAACTAATATTTTTCCATATCTTTAACTTGTGTTTGCTTTGTTTAACTTGTCTAATTTTGTAATTCTTTCAAATCACACACACATATCCCATAGCATTTATGAAAGCAGTTGCGTCTCCATATTCTGTCTGTTTAAGAGGGTGGGTTTTTTGTTCAGAATTTCCGAGACACAGTAACAGCAAAACTTGAATAGTATAATAAATCTATTGAGTGTTCACAAATTAGTTGAAGGGAGGAAGCTCCACAAGAAGTGAAAATCATGGCTCCTGCAGAGGAAGCCTGAGGAGCCTGGAAAGAACATGGCAACCTGAGGAATCTGACATAGAGCTTAATAGGACCAACCTATAGAAGTACCTTGTGATGTTCTTTCTGCTTTGACTCACAGTAAATCGACACACTGAAAGTCTCATGTCAAGTTTGGTGACAGCAGGTGAAATACTGTGAATCAAAACAGATACAGCAATAA
Organism: Corapipo altera; assembly: GCF_003945725.1. Classification (NCBI taxonomy): domain Eukaryota; kingdom Metazoa; phylum Chordata; class Aves; order Passeriformes; family Pipridae; genus Corapipo; species Corapipo altera. The sequence continues at coordinate 1,957,330 of NW_020884876.1, read as the reverse complement.
AACATAAGTTGGGGAGAAAAACCAGAGGTACAGCATCCCAGTAGCAGTAAAAAAAGTCACCCTGTTACTTATTTGTGTAATTAGCTTCCTTTAGTTAACAGGTGGTAAAACAGTGCTGGAGAGGAGCCCCAGCAGTTGGAACCATCATCTTCCATCTCAGACCAAGAGGGCAGAGGGGACCTAGCTCAGATCAGTGAGACTTCTCAGCCTTAATATGACACAGGTGGGAATCAGACCACATTATTACATCTGCAACACTATAAAGAAAATATGACCTACAGTTAAGGTACCCAAACCTGGGTTGCTCTCCCTACAATGAGATAATATGAAAACACTGACCTGGTAGCAACTTTTTGCATAAGGCCAAGAATTATTTAAGCCCTGCCATCAATAATACATGAACAAGGAGTTATGAACAACTGAAAGGAATGTGGCTGATATGCCTTCTAATAATTGTACTCATTATGCAGTGTAAGAAGCAGCTTGAATCTGAGAGGGACTTAATGTCATCTTATAGTTATTGGGGATACTCTTTAATCATTTTCACATTACTATTATTATAAAAACACATAAAGGACTTAAAACATTTTTATTGCACACATATGAGTTCTATTATTATACCTTTTTTCTCTTTCCAGCTTTTCTTGATAGCAGGAGTATGACTAGGTGAAAATCCCAGATTTCTTGTACAGCAGCAAAAGAGGTTTTTTATTATTATCTTCTGTTTATTTTTGTCTTTTTTTTTTTTTGTGCCACACAACAGAGGACAGAGAGGGCATAAGCTACCTCCAAATTGAAACAGCAAGGTCTACAGCAGGTTTTTTGAGGAAACATGTGGATATGTGGAAAAAAAAATCATGGTATGTCACAGCACACCAGCAACTCTTAAAACCTCGTACCATACTGGACCTGAAATCAGTACTTTGAGTCTGGGTATGTGGAAGAGAATATATTATTTCTGGAAACACTGCATCCATCTGTGTGGTGTACTTGGCTTTATTTCGTCCTGGTTACTTTACCAGTAAAGTATGTTGTGCATATTTTATGTTTACACTTCAAAAGAAAAAAACCCTGAAGTGATGAGCCTAATAGGATCCATTACTAAAATCCTGAGAACATTAGTTATTTTCAGTACCTTGCAGAGATTTTCTTCCTGCAGAACTGCTACTGATTTTCTTTCACTTTCCAAATTGCATGAGTCTTCACTTAGCAGAAGAAAGTCTGAAAAGCACTCTGAATCATAGGCTACATACCACCTCTGCTTTGGTGTGCAATGTACCACTGAGAAGGAAATAAAACGACCTCACTTGCTACCACACTAAATAAACTAGAGATCTGCATGACCTATTGTCTCCAAATCCAGGCAGTGCTAAAAGCAGAAAGTCCTAGCATTTTTTTTGTCCCCTGGTCTTACACACACTGCTCTTCCTAGACCTCTGCCTATTTCCAGTTACACCTGCTCATGATTTTAATAAAGTATATTTAAGTTGAAATACATATACTAGAGTTGTCAGTTAAATAACTTTGTGTCTTACAGTAAACACATACAGTACAATCTGAAGATGGCAAGTCATTGTTGACAGCTTCTATACTTTCCTGATCTGAAAAAGTATGAGTATTTTCAGTACTGTAGTGTTCATTATTTATGCATTGAGTCAAAGCTGTAGAACTTAATTATGAGAGCATAGGAGGAAATCTCTGAGCCTTGCATCAAAATCCACTGAACAGAAAAGGTCATCTTTGCAGCAATGAATGTCAGTTCACCTTTACCGAGGTAAGTAAAAGTATTGATATGTGGAAAAATCCAATGAGAGTTGCATTTGAAACCGAAAGTAGAAAGTTTAAAAAAAATGTGGCTTGTTTAGAGCTGAGACATCACAACCATAAATATAGGATTTTTCCATCTCATAAACTGTAGTTTGGTAGGAAACATCTGCCTGCATTGATCTAAATCAAAATACTCAAGATCCACACACATTGTTTCTTAGGTACAAGTGCATTCAGCCTGTATTCTCACCCTATTTTGCTCTTTCCATGAACTCTAGAATCTCGGATATGGCTGTAACATTATGGGAAGGCATGAGTAAAAATAAAGAAGATGCAGGTAACTAACCATAAACTCAAAAGATTAGCTCAGACAACAAGTAGCCATTATTACTATCTCCATCCTTCCTACTGAAGATCAGTAAGTATGACTTATTAATGTAAGGACATAAAGAATCATAAAGTCATAAACTCTAATATGAATTAATATCTGCATCCAAACTTTGGATTATTAAAAGCATTACAATACAAACTCCAGAGACCACAAATCCGTGTTACTAAGTAGAAATCACACAGGTTCTGGTATTGTCAACCTCCTCAGAACTAAAACTCTTAGGGTATTCTAGACTTTCAAGGTGGTCTCCCAACAACTGTTCCCAATTAAAAAAAAAGGGAAGAATAAGCATTTTTATGTCTTGCCAGACCCTTGCACAGACTATAATACAATGTTGTTGCATGTAGCCCTGTGTAACGAAAACAGTATAGGGCTAAGCACGTTACTCCCTAAGTACATTTCATTTTTCAGGTTTTTTTTTATTTTCATTCCTTTGATCACTGAGTCTCATCAGCTGTAACTACTTACCAAAAGGAAGTGAAATAGGAGATATCATGCTTTTCAACTGTCTGCTAGAACATGGAATAAACCCATAGATATGTAAATATCCCCTCTTCTGTCTGACAGTCTTTGGTCTTGATTAATATTTAACATTCTTGCAGATTTAGTCAATGAAAAGCCAAAGCAGCATTCCTAAATTTGCTGTCAATAACCAGAATAAACAGAAATGTACAGATTAAATCTATATTATAGATCTCGTCCATCTTTATTTCCCTCAAACTCATATAATCCGTTGTACAAACCATACATACAAAACTTTATAAAATGGCAGGATCTGAGTTCATGCCATTTAGCCTGTAACAAGGCTAGATGACAAAAATCTGTGATGCTGTAAGACAACCAGGTAGCCCTTGAATATTCTCAGGTAAACCTGGCTTTTTTTCTTCTATTAGCCTTCACTTTTCCAATGAGAAACAAAAGGGAAAATTGCAATGTTATAACTCTATTTAGAGAATAGCATTGATACAAACCAGGTTTCTTAGTGAACTGGGCAGCCCCAAGCATACAGTCCCCCAAGGCAGCAGTCAGGGTGAATTTACAACAACGAAGTTATCAGTTTTAGACATACTTAAAATGCCTACACTAATACTAATCCCTTTGTTTTGCTTCACTATTTTAACATGATATATCATAAATTTAATTAGGTGAGTGATGCCTGATGTATTCATATTTCAAAAAGCCTATAGATGGAAAAGAAACAAGCCAAAGTTAATTGAGGTGAGATTTCTTATAACTACTCATGAGAAGTTTTAGAAAAAAGTACTCTCAAGTGATTTATTGTTCCAATCAGTGTTTCTTCAAAATGAGCCTTCAGCATAGAGTAATGGCCCCGAGTGATAACAAAGTCAAATGTAAAAAATCATAAGACCTATAAATACATGAAATAATTTGATACTTCTTTAATTGAAAATACAATCTCTGCTTGGATTTTGCATTAAGCCAGTTCAGTTTTTAATGAATAATGCCTAAAGATTGCATAGTTACCTGAAGAACAAGATAGGTGAAATATTAAGTGCTCACTACTGAGTCCCAAGTATACTTTATTTCAGTCTTGATCTCTCTCCAGATGTACTAAAACCGCTAAACTTAATCCATTTGTGCTGTGTGAAATCAAAATAGTTGATCATGTCTGAAATGGATTGTCTCTCTCTTCATCAGCCTTTCTGACGAGGTATGTCATAAGGAGAAAGCAGCAAAGACTGGACCTTACATGCAACATCATCACTTAGTGGCATGTGGGTATTTCATTAAAAGCTGCAGCAAATTAGGCCTTCACTGACACAGCAATTCTGTTGGAAAACTTGTACACCATGTTGCCAGTACACTGTGTAAGCCACTAATGTGAAAAAGCTTATCTTCTGTATCAGACAGACTAACACAAAACAAACCTTCAACTGTCAGTGATGGAAAGAAGTAGATCCTAAAACATTTTTATATTGAACTTCTTGAAATTTAAGATAAATTTCTTTCAAGAAAGGAGAAAAAAAAAAGAGGAAAAAAAGTAGCGAGCAATGAAACTGTTTAAAACTACCAGCTACTATCAGCCAAAAAGGGTGCAGTTTAGCTAAACAGATAAAATGTTGCTTAAAGACAGTCTCATGGGCAAAATGTAATGCACCATAACATGTATTTCACACTCCCAAACTAAGAACGTGTGCAGCTGTCTTTCACACTGCAAGTCATGCCAAATCAACCCAAAAAGTAATAACCCAGTTTAAATTTGTAGGATATTGAAGCAGCAGAAATGCTTAAGTAGTATAATGACAAAAGAACATTAAATCTCTCCAAATTGATCAGAAACAGGAAGTCCGCAAAGGAATTTGCAAGTCCAAGAAAAAAACAAATATGAAAGGAGCCTTTGAGAATTTGAAGGTGGCATCACAAAAGTCAAATTATTTGTTTCTGATACAGAGCTTTCCAAAAGCTTTTAATGACTAAGAATGAATGAACAAGGACCTGCTTGAAACATTTCAGAAAAAAAATTGTGAATAAGGACCAAGTCATTAGGATTTAATAGTACTTTTTATCACCAACTGCACAGCATGAAGTTGAAGAACAGTAATGTCTCAAAAAATCTTGACAAGTCCCTGAAGGAGTCAGCACCTAAGCACAGAACATGACTCAAAGAAGCATTATTTTCAGGCTTCAGATAGGTCCTTTGAGGGCATATTTTTTTAGGTTTAGTATCAAAAAAAAGCAGAACCCTGGCTGCAGATTCCAAAAGATTTCAATTCTGACAAGATCCTTGTGGACAGAGCAGAATATGGAATTTAATGCCACTTAATGCATGACAAATCTGGAAAGGATTTCCAACCCTAATTCTAAGATAGCTTCTGATTCCTTCAGAAAGTTCTGGAAGTGTAGACAGCTCACTGAAAACATCATGCCAAGCTATCATATGTAAACAAACTTACTGGTTAAGGAAAACAAGAATGAACATTTAAAAATTAGTCTAGCCTGAATACTATCAATTAACGCTGAATCTGAGAGAAGCAACATTTAGAAGTCCTGTACAGGGCAGATATAAAACCACAATCACATAAGGCAAGACCAAATAGACTAAAACCTAGTCCTTGAGCATGACTGCAGGGGACACAGGTCTGTATAACAACTCACAAGGCTTGCAGGAAAATGATTCATTGTTTCTCATAGCAGGATCTAGACAGTTGTCAGACAGGTTTAATATAATGAAGAGAAAATGCTCCTGTATACCCTTCAAATTCAGTTTTGTCTTTTAACAAAATGCAAGTTCAGAAAAAGAAGTAGACTTGGGTAAGCCTAGCAGGCCACTAACAGAGGAAATTACTACTCACTCTTCAGTGTATGTTTACATAAAGATAACAACTCACTGGGGGATAAATCTGACTCTGTGTGTGTGTATACATATACATGTTTGGTCCTAAATCCACACTAACTCACTTTCCTGTGTCGGCAGTGGGGAGCACCTGACAGCTACTTCTGACTGTATTTTGTATTCTTGCTTGTGCATTCTAAGGAAAATTAGCTAGTAATACAAAGCATTTAATCATTTTATGTAACGAGCTACCATTGACGAAAATGCTTTTAATGTTTACTTAGGCATAAGCAACTGAAAAGCACATACGAGCTTCCAATTGGTCAACAATATTAAACTTGCTCTTCAAGGACTTTCCCGCTGATTGTGCTTTACATGGAATACTGCAACATTTTCCTTTTTGCTCATTTAAAATATGCAAGTAATGGGAGGGATTCTTGCTAACTTGTTCTTTACAGCTTGAGATAATCCTTTTGTAGAGAACATGCAACACATCAAGCCTCACGAAATAACTCAGGTTGATCTTAGTGCTTTTGCGTTACAAAATAATTCAGAAAACCCAGACATTAAAAATAAAATATTGAAGGCCGCTTTCAGTGGATTTGCAAATTTAAGATTAATCTTATCAAGTTTGCACACAGCAAGAGAATATTTCTGTGTGGCAGCACAAAAGTGTTTACATCCATCCATGAAACAAAGCCTTCATACAGGAAGCACCTCAATAAGAAACCTTCGGAACACGCAAAATCCTGGTAGTATACCCACATTTTATTTCAATTGTTCCACAAAGACAGTAATAAATTACAGAAGTTTTTGTTAAGAAACCTGTTTTGACAAATGGTAAAGTTTCTGTTTAAATAGATCATTGAAGACATGTAGTTTTAGACATTGCTTATGTCAATTCCACTTCCAAGACGATACATCGAAGGTGATAAGTGGAGTCATCTCATATGAAGTCAGAAATCAGCCACTCGGAAAATCATAAGGTGAGGTTTAATATCAGTTCAAGTCCCTGGCATGTTCTAGTTTCCTCCCTGTAAAAGAAGTTCTATTTAATTTGCAGTTGGCATCATGCACACAGGAAAGGGGTGACTGCCCTAAGGTTGAGCTACATGAACCTTCTGCGTGACACTAACTTTTAAGTCAGAGTCATTTTTCAATACAAATTACTTCCTTTGTACAGGAAGGGATTTTCTTTTCACATACCATTAGTATGGATTCTGTTCCAGAGGACCAGCCTTATTAGAATAAATACATCCAATAACTATCCAAAGCTTTCCTCAGATTTTTTTGGTATTGAGATAGATATATAAAGTTTTAACAGTTACCACACAGGTTTTCCATTAGTTCAAACTATTTTGTTTTGTTTTCCAGTGAGGAATAAGTTAAAACTCCTTTAGATATAGAAGGCAATGCATTCACTAACATCTGATAATCCTTTTCACATTACATACCTGGAGACAAAAAAATTTACAAGAAACTCTTCATTCAAGACATTGATCGCATAGGTTCACAAAGAACCAGACTTGAGAAACCTGAAAAAGATTTACACAGAATTGATATTAAGACTCAGATAACATAACCAGAATACATTTCAAAAATCTTCCTACAAGCTATTAATAAAGTTGATTTAGTAGCTTCATGAAGTTTAGTAGTTTCATAAATGTGTTCCTCCCAAGCATGATCCAAAGAAGGGTTTCAACCTCACCTCTGGGTTTGCAGGAGAACTCTTATACCCCTCTGTGTTGGCCACTTAAGACACTGCCAGACTTAAGAGGGCAAAGCATAAAAGGGGAGTAGATTACACTATATTATATTGGTTTCTTAGTAACTAAGATGATCTGAATTTACCATTTACTCAAAAGAGATATTACAATTTGCTTGAAATTTGTGAATTATCAAAGAGCAAGATTTAAAATTATCTGCAATTGTCATTAAACTAGAGCACACTTACCTTCCAGTAGAAGGTATTATTTATTCCTAAGAAGCCCCAAGCATTGCTTCACATTTAGGTCTGATTATCCATGCGTAGAATATTTCTTGCGTGACGTTGCTAAGTCGGGCCTCTAAACAACACACAAAAAAATTAATAAGATTATAGTAAAATTATTAGTGTTTAATTAGACTTTCTCAAAGCCATATTATACGGAGTTGCTACTATGTTGGGTTAGACTTTTACAGTAATTTTCTACAAAGTTGCAGAGGTTGTTTACATGAAGCTTATCAAATCAAAAGTAATCAGTTTTTTAATCTGTCAAGTTGTTTTCATTAGCCTGTTTAAAATACATAAAATATATTTTTAATATCTTTTAAAATAATACTACTAATCAGACACAATGAAAAATTTATTAAGCCCAAATTCTTTTTTGTGCTGACGCTACCCTGAAGCTATAAATGTCCAGAGTAGACTGTCTTCACCAGAGAATTCATTGCTACCCTGTGTCTACTTACATATATATACACAGCTTGTAACAAGTTATACACAGAGCTCAACCAAGAGGTATCAAAAGACACTGTTACAGATATACTAAAAGACTGGAAAGAAAGCCCAAGCCTACAGCATTTAATACTCTAAACACTGCAGGGTCTAAGTGTAATATTCTTGACGCACCCTATAAAAATACAAAACCACTGCAGTGAATTCAGATTCAGGGTCTGTGCAGCTCAATATCTGCAATTCAAAGAACAGAAGGGTGCAAATGCACACAAACACTGTCTTGTCTCAGAGATACAGGGCAGTATCCCCATAAATAAGTTTGCCTTTAAAAAGCGTCGGGATTTAAAGCCTATTGAAGTCAGAAGCCTTTTGTAACCAACCCCAGCCTGTAGGGGAGCGGAGGAGGTCGGTGTGCCCCTCACCCATGAGTGTCCAAATGCGTGGCCACACATCTCCAGCGCTTCCCCGGGCCCAGATCCGCCTCGCTCGGCCTCCTGCCCGCCGGGGACATTGTAAGGACTCGCCGGTACCTCGGGACACACTGCGGAGGGAGAGAAGCGTCAGCCTGGGACAGTGAGGGGGCCGCGGAGAGGGCGAGAGGGGTCGCTTGTGCCTCACGACAGGATGCAGGGCGGAGAGGAGGGCTCCGCACTGGGTTTTTGTGAGGGAGAGCTGCTCTATCCCCCTGTGTTGACTCCCCGGAGCACTGTCAAGCTCCGAGAGGGCAAGATGTGAAGGGAAGGTGGTGCAGGTCCCGCACCCCCCTGCTCCCCCCCGCGCCCTCCCCCAGCCCGTCCTTGCAGAGCGAGCGGCCATTGCGGCCTTACCGCACCGGAGGCCTGCAGGTAAAGAGAAACCGCGGTTCCCCACGTGGCCTTAAATACCGCCCCGCGCTCTCGCGAGACCCCGCGCGGCGCACTCCTCCGCTGTCTATTGGCGGGGCTGACGCGCGTGACCCCGCGCGCCGCGGGGCGGTGCCGGTGAAGGCCGCAGCTCGGAGCCCCCGAGGGCAGAGCGTCCAGCGGGGGCGGGGGGAGGGGGCCGCCCGCTTCCGCCTCTGCCAGGAGCGCTCCGGTCGCTCAGTCGCGCTCCCCACGGCGCTCAGTCAGGCGAAGCCCTAATGGGTCATAACGGGGCTTTCGTCGGGACGTGATCGTCCACCCCTGCCCGGGCCGAGCTCTGCGTGCTCGGACGTCTCTAGCGCAGGAAAACAAAAGCGTGTTCGGTGAGAAGTAGCAGCTGTGTAGCGGTTTTGAGGCAATAAATACGGCTGATCTCTGTCTAAACTCCCGTCTAAGCCCTGCTTAGGAGGCTTAAGAGCTGTCTGTGAGGATGGCGAGGTAAAGCCTCGAGCCTCGCTAATGCCCCTGGCAGAGCACAAGCAGCTCGCTCCGGGGCTGCAGGTCACGGGTGACACGGTGGCACCAGGCCTGTCCTGCAAGGCAGCGCTCAGCGTGGGTGCAAAGGACTGCTGCTCTGCCCCAGCTAAAATGGGCTCCCTGGCTGGGGCTGTTGCTGAGAGGGCTTGGGGTGAGTATGAGCAGATGAGCATGAACTGGGAATTAGTAATTTGTAACACAGAGACTTCACATAGAATCATAGAATATACTGAATTGGAAAGGACCCATCAGGATCATCAAGTCCAACCCCTGATCTTGCGCAGGACACCCCAAGAATCACACTGTGTGCCTGAGAGAGTTGTCCAAACTGAATTGAAGTCCCTGCTTCACAAAAAAGTGTATGTATTGCTGAAAAAGGTGTATATATTGATGATAATTCATAGATTCCTGTCTTGGTGAGAAACCGAGATGTCTTGGCTCACACGGAGTTCCTATCAGCACAGCTCCTCTAAGTGTGTGGAAAGAAAGTAACAGTCGGCCCACTATCTTTAATCCGGACCCTGCATTTAAACTACCCTCAGCAGATCTAAACCAACATGATTCATTCTGAAACAAACAGTCACATAGTTGCAACGAAGGGATGGTTCTAGAAATTGTTTCTTACCATGTCTAGTTACTTTTGTCTAATTCTTGATACTCGAAACATTATTGCAGTTGTAGTCCCTGTGCCCTGCATTGTCAGGAAGTCAGGATTCAAGAGTTGTCTCAGGACTCTAGATAAGTCAGTCTCTGGAGATGAATTTGTGAGACACATAGTTCCAGGTTATTTCAGGTGGGGTTCTCTGCAATGACCATTTTGTACAGCCAGACACCTGAATCAGATCAGTACTTTTTTATAATGTAGCAAAAAACCCCAAATGGTATTCAACCTTTAAATTTTTACCACTTGCACCAGTGGGATTTATGTCAAGTGTAGTTTCTTCTTTTCCAGTACAGAATGTAAACTGACACCTCTGTTAGCACAGCAAACCAGTGATCAGTATCCATGCCAGGTGAGCATTTTAATCATTCGCGTAATCCTACACCTTTTTCTTGCCCTGCACAAGCTTTCTTCTGTCTTCCCCATACAAACTTTGCATTGTTTGCCTTCTCTCTGGTTCCGTGAAGCTTACTTTTTTGTCTGATAGTGGCACAACTTCAAGAGGAGGAATGCGGAGGCTATCTGACCTGTCTGTCCTTTTCTACTCTCTGTAGAGTAAATTACTGTCCTACCAAGAGGTAGATGTGGATTTGTCAATTAGTATAATGTTTTCACTAGCAAAAAAGATAAGCAAGATTCAGAGATCAATTTAATGCAAAGTTTTATTTTCTGTGCTTTATCTTTAGAATCCCAACAAGTCATGCTGTCACCAAAATATGAAGCTTTACAGTATTTTCAATTAAGAGCAATAATTTCTCAGATAATTTGAAAATATTGGTTAGAGGTTGCTTTGAAGATAACAGTCTTAAAGAAGAATAGTGATTCCAAAGTTGGGTTGCTTTTTTGGTTGTAGACTCCCCACATCTTCTGTGGATTTCCATGAATTTTTCATGGACTACAGCTCCCTCTTACCATTAGAATTTCAGGTGCAAATGGAGTAGTTTCCATGGACCTGTTACAAGCCATGCACTACAGACTCAATCCATGGACTGCAAGTTAGCATTTGGCATTGTACTAAAGCTCCCAGTCTGTTCTGCAGTGGGGGCCAAGCTTCATGGAAAATCCTCCCTCATGCTTGTGTCTACATATCTACCATCCTATTAAAGATATATTGCTATTTTTAGTAGAATATAATTTAAAATGAGATACAAAATATATATTAAAAAAATTGTAAAATTCTAAAGCTACATTGTCAGCACTGAAAGTATTTCTGATATTTGAATTATCTTTTAATTCTTATTATACATTTTCCAATCTTCCAGAAAACCTTAGTGTTGTTTTAACTGCCTTTTCAATTGAAATGGTCTTTTAATTGGCTGGAAATATATCCTAAGTTTGATTCTGTTCCAAACACTTGTTCAGCAAAACAACTGATGATTACCCATTTCTGGAACTGAGTTTATTACAAGAAAAACATCAATGAACCCTCTGTGGAATTTTTCAAGATTTTTGGAGATGAAATGCAATATCATCTTTGTAGTACAGAGTGAGCAGATATTCTAGTCCCAGATTTGTTACCATCTTTGCAGTGTAACTTTGGACAAGTCACTAAATTTTTGCTGCCTGTTTTTTTGCTTTGTAAAAGAAGCTAATATTAACATGCCATCAAATAATTTAACAAGTTTGAGTGAATGCTTGCAAAGTACTCTGAGAAAGTCAGATGGAAAATGTTATGAAAGTCCATGCCTCTGCTAGCCAAAGAGGATATTTACAGTAGATTCTTATTCTATGTAGCAAAATAAAAATGTTGAAGTATATAGCCAGATGAGACCAAGATGGATCTAAAATTAAATGCAGGAGGATTTTTTTTTACCTTTCAACAGAAATTATATAACCACTCTTAGGTTATAAATAGTCCTTTGTTTTACTTCTCTTTGTCTAACACTCAGAAGAAACACAGGGTTAGTTGTTTGTTATGAAGATACAGTGCAATGCTTTAGAGTGGAAACAATTGTGCACTGTTCTTTATTTATGCAGTTCCTCTAATGTTTGTAAGTACCATTTGTTGCATTGCTTAGCACTTTTTTTATCTTCAAAAAGCTACAGAAATAAAGTTTCTAGTTTTGGAAATTACAACAGCAGAAGAAAACAAAACCACACACCAGTCCATTTCAAGCCTGAATGTTTCTTTCTTCTTTCCTGGTTTGATATGTGACTGAAGAACAAAAAAGTCCTAAACTCTTGTCAAACTGACACATAAACACTCATATATTATTTCCTATTTTTATTATTAATCCTAAGAAATAACATATTAAATGTGTCCCCCTTTAAATTAAAGTATTTATATTAGCATTAAGGAAAACAATACTGAATTCTTCACAGAATGATGTGTGTTTACAAATATTTCCTTCAACAACCAGTAAGTGCTTAACTAGTAGCAGTTTCATTTCTTGTTAAAAAAAAACACTTTAACAAACAGAAATGACCTGAAAATTTACTCTGAAGTCAAGTAATTGGCATTAGTCAGAAAGCAGAATGATAAGAATACCACCTTTTCCTTACTTTTTTTTTTCTTACTTTGTATGATTTCTCTCGTGTTCATATTATGGAAATAATATCCTTGACCTTTAGATACATGTGACACAAATGGCTTTATTAGACACTGCATTTTGTTTCATTTAAATTTTTAATCACCTTTCAAACCCATTCATTTGCTCCATAACTTTCCACTGAGAGCAAGTGTGATTCTCTACAGTAAATTGGAATAAATTGGCTGCAAGCAAAGAATACATGATTAGGCTTCAGAAATAAAAGGAATCACAGTTTAAAACCCAGGTACATTGCAGTACTGTCCAATCTCTGCAGGCTATTTAGAAATGCCTGGAGACAGATCAAGCCTTGATTGCTTCAGAACTGAGGCCAAAGGTGACCAGTCCTGAAGTGACACTTCAGTTTAAGTCCCATTTCCCACAGCTATGCTGAGAAAACCTGTCATATTACATGTAATCCAACCCTTTGACTTTAAGCAAATTAAACACTTGGGATCAAACACATATGATGTAAAATTATTAATTTAACAGATTATACCAAAGATTGGGTTTTTTCTCAGCACTATGTTATTTGATGGCTCTTTCGTGTAGTGGTTTGTGGATTTATGTAGCAGTTTAGTGGTCCTGATGACTTCACTCTATTAAGTCTGAAAATCTTTCTCCATTCTGTATTTCATATGTCTGTAGTGATTTAATGTAACTAATCCAGCTTACTGAGGAAAGAAAGTTCTCTCTCCATGACAACTGACTGCATTTTGGGTTTCTTTGCTGAAGCTGTCAACAGGAGACCAACTAATGCCAAATTTGATACCATTTCTATAAAGTAGGCACCTGTCCACAAGGAGCTGGATTGGGGCCACTTACCTAAAGTTGTTCTAGGGCAGGAATTTATCTTTAGATGCTACTGCTGATGCCAGATTTTTATTAGTAATCTTCTAATTAGTAAGACCTTCTCTTGAAATAAAAATAAAATCACTGACTCCAGAAGGTTTCCTGTAAATAAAGCCTGTGGAGCAAGGCTCTTATAAGCGCAGTTATTATATTCATCATGTAGTAAAAAGTATAGCCAAGCATAAGCATGCCATACTTCAGGTGCTATTAAGAGCAGAGATGCCTGTAGAACCATTAGCAGTTCTCTCTCTTCATTTGAGTGATTACATCAGCATAGCAGAGGAACAATAAACAGGCCTTAAGCTTCTGCTGAAAACAGCAATAATTGCTAAGGAAAAGGGGAATTCTAAGATGAGGATTCCCCTAGCTGAACTCCATTCTTGCTTCTCTCAGAGATTTGCTGTGTGACCTCAAGTTAGCTATTTAACAACCTTGTGCCTATTATCCTGTGTGTAAACTTAATACACTCATACACTCTACCTTGGAGAAAAACATGGACCTCGACTTGCTTGTGTTTGAAGGGAAACTGAGATTATTGCATTAACGGTGCCACATGTTGCGAATTTGTGAGTGAGCACTAAGACATGTGGTGTGGACACGGTCCCAAAGCAGCATTTGTGAAGATAAATGTTATCTGCATGAATGGCAATACAAAGCAACAACTGTGGGCTGTAAATTACATTCCAGCCTACTGTTCTGGGGTTTGCAAGTGCTTGGGCTCCTGTGTAACTCTAATCAGGTGAAGAGAGCATGTCCCAAAGCACAGTGCTGTCGTCACTGCCACACATTCATGTCCTCCTGCCTGCACTCTGCCTTCCTGTCCTTCGCCCTACTACCTGCAGGTATTATTTTGTACGCATTCAGGCCCGAGTTTTGCAGCCTCGTGGCCATTCCAGGCCCGGCGACTGAGGCACCAGGAGCCCCTCGGAGCGCCCGTGCGGAGGGGCGGCAGGCGCAGCCCCCCCCGCGCCCCCTCGGCCCCGCAGCGCATTGGCTGCGGCGGCGGCCGCCCCGCCGGGGGTGCCCCGCACCGGGCACTGCCTCTGACCTTCCCTTCCCTTCCCTTCCTTCCCCGGCGCTGTCAGAGTGGATCAGCGGGCGCGGCGCTGCGATGGAGCGGCGAGCGGTAGCGGCAGCCGCCAGGAGGGGAGAAAGAGGAGGAGGAGGAGGAAGGGAGAGATTAGCGCCGTGCCGGCTGGCGCAGAGACGCGGCTGAGCGCTCCAGCGGGAGCCCGGGGCCCTGCGGACCGTGCGAGAGGCAGAGGCGGAAGGAGCGGAGATGCGGCCACTCTCCCAGCGTTGCTGAAGCTCCCGGTGACCCGCCGGGGGGAGGGAGGCCGGGAAGGTCCGTCCTTCTCACTGCTCTGCGGGCACAAAGGGTGCCTGTGCAGTCCCCTCCTCTTGGTTTTACCCAGCCCCGGAGCAGGAGCCGCCGCCGCCCCCTATCCCTTCCTGCGCTCTTCCCACCATGAGCGGGGCTGTTTTCACCTTATAAAGATGGCGGTGTGGGATCGCTGCAACCTTTAGACTAATGACTGTCAGAAACATCGCCTCCATCTGTAATATGGTGAGTGCTGGCGGGGGCCGGGCGGCACGGCAGCCCCGAAGGGGCCGACAGAGGGGGGATGCCCCAGGAACGCAGCCAAACGGAGGGACCCCGTCCCTTGCCCCCGTGGCGGGGGAGCCGGGCAGGCTGCGCCGGGACGTGCCTGGGGTGGAGTTGGCCGATGGAGAGTGACGATGTCCAGAGGACTTTTCCCGGCGCAAGCCCGGGCGTGGGCCGGGGAGGGACGGAGATGCAGAGCCGGTGCCGGTGCCCGGAGCGGGACGCGTTGCCCACGGAGCCGTGGCCCACCCTCTCTTCTCCTGCACTTCCTCCTGCCTTTCCTCCTGCCTTAATAATCCTGCGAAAGGACCCAAGTTGAGTTGGGAATCCACATTAAGTCAGTGACCCCGTTTAACCCTCTCAGGCAGGCACCCTGTGGTCTCATGGGGCCAAGAGCTCTCCAGGTTACACAAAAAACGAATAACACCCCTTTGGATCCAAATGCTCTGGATCTGTTTTAGGAAGTCTTAGCTTAAGAGCGGACAGGGTTTAACTTGCACTGCATGCCACTCAAAGAGGACTGCTGTTTGTTAAGTACTCTTCAATCACTTAGCTTTCTCTAAACCAGACTAGGCAATTAGGAAAGAATAAGGAAACATTAACATTTTTGTTTGTTATGTTCAGACTTTTGTACTTTCCATCCTTTGAAAGGACGCTTTCTGCACTGTTCTTGGGTTTCATTTTAATCCTAACAAACTTTGAGCATCTGGTTGGGTTTAGGTTTTTGAAAATTCTTGGTGGGAAGAGGGGGAGCTCAAACTTTGTTAAAGGTTTATTAATACAGTAAGACAGTAGCAAACTCACAAAAGAACTGGTTGTGTGCAAGCACCCCAATTCAAACAGAAGAGAAGCCTGTTTCTGTACATTTTTTTGTTTTAGTCTGTATTTTTCCCCCTTATTTCCAGGTTCTTCAAGAGCAGCTATACGCAGTTGCCAACTTCCCTCCATGTGGTGCCCCAGCATGCCTTGTGCTGGTGATGCCACACATACCATTCATCTGCCCTGGAGAATGGAGCCTACCTCTAGGGTAAGGCAACAGGCACAGCCCCAGAGGCCTGGCTCCTGTGGGGTCAGCAGCAGTGGTCTGGGGGAGGGAGTGCAGATTGCAAGCCTGCTCCCCCTCCCAAGTGCCCACACTTCCACTTGAGTGGGCTTGTTCTTTCATTTCTAACCGGATGCCTGGGACATCCCATGCATAGTTTTGACTTAAGCCTCAGTCCTCCCTTTGAAATGCCTACTCTGAAATGCAGACAGGAAGAGTTGGTTCTGGGGTTAAAAAAATTAATACAACATCCAGATTTGGGGTAAAATAATCTGAATTCTCATCTTTCTTCACCAACAGTAAGAAGTTTTTTGAACTTTTCATTGTTCTTAATGATTACCAGTCCAATGGGCGAGGACACTGAAAAGAGAGGTTTAGGAAACAGTACAGGACTGAGGAGAAAACCTGGGCACACTTACCTTCCTTCTGAGGCAGGCTTCAGTTTTTACTGCTGATTAATGGTCAATGTGATGCCCTGCAAACTGTATAAAAGAGCACCACATGAAGGGGAGCTGGAGACTCATAGGTGGTTGTAAGACATTAATATTGGCATAAAGTACTAGGAACTCCATGGTTTTTTCATGTGCTTCAGACAGATGCACTTGTATGCAGTATGCTTCTCTCAAAGACTGAACAGATTCATAGCAAAACTGATGAGGTTGTTCTAGTGGTGTACTGCTCAGCTGTCACTGCCAGTATATCTTGCAAAAGTAGCATCTGAGAAATGGAGAAACTGAAGGGAAGAATGAGAGCCTCAGGCAGAAAAGGCATACAAGAATTCATACTTCAAGGCAATTCTAGCTCGTGGTACTGTGACAGAAGGTGAAGTTGTTCTAATGATAATGATGTTTTTAGGCTACATATTCCTTTGGGTCTATGTACGTAGTTTTTAAAGATGTTATGTTGTGTTGGTCACATTTAGTCTATTCTGGATAACCCACAGGGATTGGAAGTTCTTTTAGGCAAAAAGCAGAACAGCTACAGAAATTTGGGGCTGTAAGAGAAATAGAAATTCGTGGAAGTATTGACAACACTGCATTATGGCTTGTCCAAAAATGTGTCTACTTGGGTCAGGTGGTGGACTTGAGCTTAGTGGTTTGTAGGAGGAGCTACAACCACCTTCCAGGAAGCTAGAGGTATAAAAGTAAACCTTTTGCCTGTATAAAACCTGAATATTTGCAGTGCTAGTTTGTTTTAGGGCATCTGTGGAAATCTACCATACAAAGATCTTAATTCCCAGACCTTGTTGCTGCACTATAATATAGTACTTGAAAAACTGAGCTATTACAGTTTGTGGACTAAGAAATGGCTGTATAATTCTTAGGTAATATAATATATATATAAAATTTATATATATATATAATATTATATATTTTTGTATATAATGCTGCTTGTTAGTATGTTTGTAAGTTTTTTAACCTCGTTGAACTTAATAATGAAAAAAAAAGTCAAGGTCTTTCCCATTCCCATTCCCATTCTCATTCCCATTCCACTTGAGAGTGTTCACAGAGATTTTTTTCTTAATTTTTGCAAAAAAAAAAAAAAGATGATGTCTGGTTGATTTTCTGATTGGGTGGGGGAAAGTATGGAAAGAGACACAGAGGGTCCTGAAATACTTGTCCCTCTCTGAATGCAACATAGATTATGTTTTCAATGGTAGTCCTTTATTGACAGAGCTTTTTGTGTGTTTGTCCAAGTGCTTTTGTGTCCTAAGGGAAAAAATAGCTGAATTTTGGCTGAATTAATTACTAATTTAGCTCAAGAGAACCTGTCTAGTCAACATTTTAAGATACACATTTGCTATTTAATTGACTGCCTGATGTTTGGTATCTTGGGTTGCAATTTTGATCTCCTGTAGATGGTAGAGATGGTTAGTCTTTTCAGGAAGGATCAAAACAGGCGTAGTGGAGCAAGGAAGCCAAGGACAGTATTTAACTTCCTTGCAAAAGAGCTTTAGTACTATGTATTCACTGGATAAGCTCTCATATGCTGAGACAGACACAGTAGGAACTAACCAGGAAGGAAAAAATATTTGGGGCAAATTTCCACTTAGCGCATTTACTTGTAGTAAATATTTAACTGCACAACTTTCTAGAATTAAACAAGATTCCTCTATTGGCTTTTACCAGTTTTATTCCCTGAATTTTAATAATAACAATAGTACTAGTTATTATGCACTGATTGGCCTAATGAGACCTAAGAGGTAAAACTTGTTCTGGGGGTGGAGGGGATGAAGGCAACTGTGCCTGAAGGAATCAGTGGAACTCTGTGTGGGCATGATGACCATGCTCATTGAAAAGGGAGGTCTGGTCCCCAAGATGTTCATTTTACCTGCCTTTCAGACACTGTAAAAGCTTCTTCACTCTGTCTGCGCACCATGTTCACCAGAGGGATGTATGCAATAGGCAATTGTCACCTTTTATGTAGGATAGGTACAATAGATGTGAAGAAGCATAAGATACACTGGAGAAACCCTATCTGAGGGAACACCAACATCCAGTGCCATGTAACGCTTGAAGACACCAAATAGGGTTGTGATTTAGCCCCTACAGTACTGTAATCCTCTTTGGTTATTGTTTCTGTAATGTAACCAGACAACTCCAGTATAAAATGCTGTTTCAAAGGTGGATAGGCATGCTGGCATTTTAAGGCTGTTTCTTACTGAAATACTCTGCAGTATGTTTCTCTGTTGATGAGCTTTAGGTACAGTCTTGAGTTCTGAGTTAAGCTCATGCTGCAGCTGTGCCCTAGGGATCTTATTGTTACGTGCAGTGAAGGACACCTAATAATTTCAGAATGTATTGACATATATTTTTACAGATCTGGCTAACAAGCTCTGTGAAGCATTCTCTCTTTTAGAATTCAGTTGAGAACAGGTATTAACCCCTTCTTTCATAATTTTGTAAGAGTATTTCAAATAATCCAATCTGCACTTCAGACTGTTCTGTCAATTTAATAAATGGGTTACTCTGAACACATTCGGATTGCTTTTGATTTAAGGTATCATCTGAGAAGCCCGGTAGTCCCTGCATTCTGGAAACAAATAAGAATAAATGTTGGATTTGTTTGTTTGTTTGTTTTTAATAGCACGATTTTAGAGACTCATTGTAGAGTTTGTTTAAATATAGAGCACTGGCAGAATGAAGACTCAAGCCTACAAACATGGATTTGGAAAATGCTTGACATAAAAAAATTTACAATTTTAATTGTAAAAATAGTAACATTCTGCTTCATATAATAAGAATGTTTATTAATTTGAACAATCTGCAGTGTGTATTTCTTCATGTTTTTTACATCTTCTCATAAACAGAGATAAAGGCAAAATAGTACATGCCAAGACAGTAAAACAGCTATCTGAAGGCATATTTAGATTGATAAAGGAAAACCAATTTGTTAAATCTGTAAAAAAATTAGTTACAAAGAGTTCAGGCAAAGTAATGTTAGAAGCATAGTCTCAAGACTGCACAATTTCAGTATGACATACATATAAAATACAGAAAAAATATGAAAAGGACAGAGAATATGAAGTCTAATTATTGTAATACCTTTCTGAAGTAATGAGAAACTTGAGAGTATGGCTGACAAACAGGTACTAGACTTTCAAGTAGAAAATATGCATTCCATCAAAAGTTAAACAGATGTCCACAAAAAATGTTTTTTCATTGGATAGAGTCGGATGTGCAAAATGAGAAACATGCAAATACATAATTTTCAATGGATAACCTGGAATAAAGGCTGAGCTCGTCTTCCATGAATACCTTTGTTATGATTAAAGTGGTTATTACACACTTACTAGCTGTTTATAAGATAAGCACAGAAGGGCAGTTCATTAATACAATGTGTGCTTTACAATGTGTTTCTTTTAGATGCATGTAGTCTTTGGCTTCATGTTGGTGAATGAAGAGTAAATCAGAGGTTATGCTAAACACCTGAATAAAGGAACCTCTTAATTACAGCCCAGTAAGTGTCAGGGTTGACAGCAAGCCTGTCAGCAGCCTGGCATTTATCTACGAAGCAGTGGACATAAACCAAATTACAGGATACCCCTGAAAGGAAGAGAACACAGCATGCAGAAGAATGTGGGCAACTTTCAGACAGGAAGAAGATGGAAGACAGAAATGGACTTCCTGTACTTTCTGCAAGTCAGGATGACTGGACAAAAGCTGTGTTTACTAGTTTGCAACCAATCCTGGTGTGTGTATACATGAAAGTACCAATAGAAGGTTGACATGTGGATGGCCTGATGGCCTGATCTATGTGTACCAATAGCAGGATGACATGTGTATAGCCTGATATATGTTTACATGGAAGGCACCAATAGAAAGTTGACATGTATGATATGTGAAAAGTATAAATGTTTGCAACCTGTTACAATAAAGTGTTTACAGCCTTCTTGTAATCCTGTCCCTGCTTTGGAAGAAGATTCTGTGTCGCTCTGCCCATCCCGAATTTAACAGCAACAAGTAAGGCTGAGTGAGCCTGAATTGTGGAAGAGATGGGATTAAAAGCAGACTCTGGACCCTGATTAACTGTTTGTGGTGGGCAAATGCCATGCAGGAGGTGAGGTTCTGATGGATATGAAGAGTCACTACCTGGAGTGTGATTCAGTTTGAGACAATCTGGAGGGGCAGAGACCTCATACAGAAGTCTCCTCCCTTGAATTCAATACCCCTGTTTTCTCCAATATACATGGAGAGACCAAATATGCCCAGATGTAAGTGAAAAAAATAACTCTTTACCAAGAAGAATGCTGATAACCATACTGATAAAAGTGGGTTAAACCGAACGGTGAGGAGAAACTTTCCAAGCTCTGCCCACCGGACCAAATCAAAATGGCATCCGGCCTCCCCCGCCCAGAGAAAACACACCTGGCCACAGGACAAAGACAAGATGGCTGCCCTTCCAAGTGATTTTCTTCCCCCACGCTCAGAAGATTTGGCAGGAAAGGTTGGAGAGCCAGTGCTGGCAGGAAATGGCAGATGCTTGTGTGGCCCTGGAGTGAGGCTGCGGTGCTGGTAAAGGCAGTTGAAGCAGGACTGCAGACCCCTGGGTGATTGGAAGGACCCACAAGACACCCACTAGATCCAGTAATGAGACTTGGTTGTTGCAATTTCAGTGTTCAGTGGTCAAAGCAGTGGCCACAGTCCAGATCAGTCGAAGTGGTGGTGTAAGCCCCAGGTGATGAGGGAAGCCCTGAAGCCCAGAGTTATATATGCTCAGAAACACGGAACATGGGAATGCCTCTGATACCTCCCCTGGGGCAGGGAGTTTTACACTGGATGATGTAACACTGGGAGTAACAGGATACTTTGTGAGTCTTCTGAGATGTTGCACCTGTCTCTAACATCAGTGCAGCTGAGTCCATAATGGCTCATGAACAAGAGAGGAAAACCTTCAGGCTAGGTGTGAATCTTCCAGGAAGTTACCACAGCTGAGTCATCCAGGTAAAGAAAAAGAAACACTACCCGACCTCACAGGATTTGCCTCTTTCCTTACACTACCGTCTTCAACATGCAGCTTATACCCTGAGGTGTTGGATGTGCATGCCTTCAGCCCCTGGCCTGGGTGGCTAACCTGCACATTGTTAGCAAAGCACACTGTGGATTGAGCCATGAGCACCAATAGTCCAATCTCTTGAGCAGGCACTGCAGGTGGTCACATGTTTGAGTCATTAATCACTAGCAGTTCAGTCTCTTTAGAGAAGGCAAACCACCAAAGAGCCAAAGAAGCTTATTTGGAGAGAAAAGACTTTTTGTGTAACCCAGGACAGTAAGTCACAGCCAATCAGAGAAGCAGTCAGGAAAGTTTCTTCTACTGATCTTCCTTTAGCCTCAGAAAATGTCTTTAGCTGGCTGTTTGGTAGATACACTTATACACAAGGACTCCCTGAAACAACATCTCAGCCTTGGCCATATTGATCACCATAACTAGTCTACTCTGGCCTCCAATCGGGAGGCCTGGAGACACACCATCTATAATGCAGCTGTGTCCTTTGAGAACACACACAGGATCACTCTTGAGGAGAAAAGGCAACGCAGAAAGAACCGTGTCTTGCAGAATACACCATCTAAGGAGTCTTTCTGCTGTGCCTTTTGCAATCGGATATGTCTGTCTCGTATTGGCCTCATAAGTCACCAACGTGCCTGTAACAAATGTGGATAGTGCCTTCCCAAATCTTCGTTCGCAAAGCCCAGCCATGATGACATTATGTACTCAACACCACAGCATATTAGTGCTTCTGGGGAAGAAATGAGCTTGTATCTCCACCATCAGGCCTGCATTGTAAGCGTGTTCTTGGATTTGCTCAGCCTTTACAGAGAAGGCTGTTGTGCTGAGAGTTTCAAACCAGCCATTACTGGATATTGTGTGTTGCAGTTATTTGATTTTTTGATTTCACAATTGATGACCTAGTAAGAGGTCATCTAAACTCTAAACTCTCCTAGGACAATAAAGTCTCCAACTGTCTATTGGAATTCCATTTGATAAACCTATGTTACTTCTGATGTACAACAGTCAAACTTGGAGATTCCAGTGATGGTGATTACATCATGTTTCCTAATGTCTTACCAGAATCTACATTATAGTAGTTTGAGCTTAGTACTTCTCATCCTGTCCACCATTGAGATTAAGAAGAGACTAGCTGCCTTCTGTAACAAACTGTAGACTAATCTAGTAAATCTAGTTCATAGCTGTATATGATCCGAAAACCTTTGTCAGGCCATGCCTCAGCCTCTTCTGTCTTACGCAACTAAACCCTATTCAACCCTTTTTTATAGGTCACTTTTTCCTAGAGTTGAGTTTTTCATTTTTACTGCCTTTTTTGGATTCTTTCCAGTTATTTTTATCTTCCTTTAAACCAAGCCTGGATTTAGATTCTGTCTGAAGTCTTACCAGTGACAAGTTAAACAGGAAAACTACTTTAGAAACTTTGTGAACTCCCTCTGTGACTCCCATCTAAGAATTTCATTATGTTGTCAATATTTGTTGTTGTGATTTTGGGGATTTTTTAAAAAAACACTGCATAGCTGTGGCTTATTCATCTTATACTACACACAGACTTTCTTTTTTTCAGCTGACTACTACCTCAGTCAGCTGTTTCCCGTTCTGTGCATGTATAGGTGATTCTTCTCTTCATGTGCAGAATCTTCCATTTGTCTCAGCTCTTTAGACAATTTCTCTAAAAGAAAAGCATTACCAAAAAATAATTTTGAATTCTAAACCTGTTCTGCAACATAACTGCAGCCCTCATAACTCATGTTATATGGAGATTTAATTAAGATATTTTTACTTCTGTCTCAGGGTTATCAAAAAGTATTCCAGCTGGTGCAGCTGTGATTGAGTCTAGAAGGTGCCTTGCTTTTGGAATGCTCTGAGGTACCACATATACAATCTAAGTGGCCCAGAAAAAATGTTATTGAAGAAATTATAGCCTGTAAGCAAACCTCAGTCTCTTTTCGACTGGTGAGGCCATCCTGAGGTTATGTGTTCTGAAGAAGGAAATTGGCCAAAACCAATGGTTTTGCTACTTGTTCCAGCAAAAGCCTGAGTGCTGCTAATCCAAAACCAATTAAGCTGGGAATGCAGACAGACTCATGAGAGAATATTGAGTTTGGTAAAAGTTGCATAATCCTGGAAACTTTAATGGTCAATGTTTTTAAAACTTACTTATGTTTTATAAGCTATGTAAGACTGAGTACCTTAAACACTTTGTTCAAGATTTTAAGTGGCTCAGGATTTCAAGGCTGTCAGGTTTTATATGTTTCTTGGTAACCACACAGCTAAGAGCTGAATTTATTTGTGGTATATGTGACACTTATATCTGTGTTTAGAGATAGTTTAGTGCATCCAGCAAAAAAACAAACAAACAAACAACAAAAACCAGCAGGTTAGACATCTCTTTTCAAGCTCTTATAATTTGCCTAATGATAATAAAACTCTTTGGAAGAAATGCACAAAAATTATTGATTTAGATATGTTTTCTTAAATCATTTTTCCTACAAAATAATGAATGCACAGTGCTTTTTCAGCTATGAAGTCCCATAAGTTTTCTCTCTTTCCTATACTCCCTTGTGGCAACAAAGACCCAAAATAACTTTGCTGGAGGAACAATAAAACTTTGCTTCCTAGAACAAAAAGAGAGATAATCTGGTTAAACTCAGTCATCTTGTAGGATGTACACTTTAAAAAATACAGAAAAATTTCAGGTTTGGAATATAATATCAATGAGTTCGTAAGAAGGCTGGTTCAGCTATTTCCATTACTCACATATCCCTCTGAAAGCTGAGGTTGTCCCTGAGGATAGCCAAAGTCCAGCACTGGGGACAAATCGTGTCTATTGAAAGCAGCTGCATATATGCTGCATACTGTGATATTGCTTGCTCTTCCCTTACTCTTCTTTCTTTATGTGGCTTCTGGGAGCTAATTTGGGATTTCATTTAGAGTTGCTTCCTCTCTTTTGAGTTATCCATCACTGCCATTTGTTGACCAGTGCCATTTGTTGTTTCAAATCTTCTTTTTCCCTTTCCTCCCATTATGCTGTGCCTTCCAAAATCCTGAAACTCAGGCTGCCTAGCCCTGAAGCCATTTCTATTTTTACTTTAATTTCTCCTCTACCAGCCTTAACATCACCATTAGTTTGTCTAAAGTCTCTCCCTTCAGGAAACAGCTCTATTTCTAGCATGTTGCTCTCACTTTCCCTGAATACTAAGAAAAAAAAATCTACTTCATAGCTGTATATGAACCAAAACCCTTTGTCATGGACCAACCATCTTTCTTCATTGGTCTCTTTATATATTTGTTTTTCCGTTTTCATGATTCAACTTTTTATATGTTTTTGTCCTTATATTTTTTAGATTTTCTTGTGAACAAGATATTTCCTCTTATTTCTTCTTTTGTCTTTTATTCTTTGAAGTTTATTCTTACTGTGTTTCTGTTTATGTAGTGATACCCATTTAATAGGTGGCTTATAAAAAGTCCTAATTTCTTTACTGCATTCATTTACTTTAAATTAAACATGTGTATATTTCTAGAAAGTTAGTGCAATTTTTTATAGCTTTGTCACAGTACAATGTCTAGCCTGATTTGCTGTCTTCTGATGACAGTATCTTTCATATTAGCTCTATTCTATTTCTCACTTCATAGAATAATTGTATTTAGGTTACTTTGCTACATGTGATTTAATGATCTAATCTGATGTCTTTTTCTCTACTGAACTGTTATTTTGTTTACCTGCTAGGTAAAGGAATGGCAGGGTTGGCTTTTTTGTTTGTTTGGTTTGGTTTTTTTTTTACTTAATCTGTTTCATGTGATACAGCATGCAAATTAAACTCTTAGTAACATTATCAGAAATTTCAACTGAAAAGAAAACTGGCAGTCTTATTCTTTAGAAGGCCTAGAGCAAAACAACAAGAGGAAAAAATATGAGTCATATGGTGAGAATATCTTTGGAGCAGTGCTATGGTAGAAATCTTGGCTTTGCCTGAATTGACCCATGCTTGACTATGTCTCTAGCTGTATGTCTTTGCCATTTTATAAGGGCTGAATACTTATTGTCTAATTAAGTGGTAAAACTTTGAGAAATCAAGGTTCACCAGCACCACAGAATACATAGTAGGAGTTTCCACATCGACCTAGTTCTCATTCTCAAAAGATCTCGCTACCACAGTCACTTCATTGCATTTCCTTCATTAGTGTATTTTTTTAAGAAGGAGTCAGTCTCCTTTATTATGAATTTATTTAATATACTCCAAATACCACTTCATTGACTTATGCAACCTCTCCTCATTTCAGGCTCTGTGGCCACACTGCTACTCTTGCTGATTTTTATGGAACTACAGTAGATTCAGCTGTGGTAGGATATTTCTCCTAGCTGAAGCACAAAACCATTTATAAAACCATAGAGAGTGAATTGCATTAAAATGTCTGAGCAGGTTTTCACTGTAGAAGTGACCAAAATGACTAGCTGGGAGTGGAAACAAGCACAAGTATGCTTAAAACCATGTTAAGTAGTCATGGTTGATTTTTGCTGTTGATTAACCTCAGTAGACTAATATGTTTTCTATTTTTGATATGGTAGGTTTAAACTGAATTCTGAATTATCTTTAAACCATCTGTAATAATGTATTTCTTCCACTTTAAACCTGGTTTGGGTATACAGTTTCTGGTATACTTTGGCTGGAAAATTTCCTTCTTCTGCCATCATATCAACTGCTTATTGAGGATGCTTCATATGCAAAACATGTAATATATATGGAATGGAACACGGTTTGAGTTTACTAAGTAGTATGCCTAAATTTTTTTCTCCTTTTAAGAAATATATCCTTCTTTGAAGTATTAGTTCTCTATGCTTCTTACCGGTTTTCATAGACTTCTTTTTTTATTAATTTAATAGCATCTTTTTGGAGAACTTAAAATAAACCAGACTGAAATTGCCCTTGATATAAAAAGACACAAATCCTAATTAAGTCCAAGGAAGTTAAGTCATCCAAAGGTTGAATTTAGCCTCTCTGTTTTATTGGGTCACTGGCACGTAGTGCTTTGGTTTATATTTGCAACAGCCAAGTCCGGGTTTTGGAGAGATAAAGCTGCATGATGAGCTGTTCCTAAGCATATGTTGTTTCAACAGT
Source organism: Corapipo altera (assembly GCF_003945725.1). Lineage (NCBI taxonomy): Eukaryota > Metazoa > Chordata > Aves > Passeriformes > Pipridae > Corapipo > Corapipo altera. The sequence continues at coordinate 1,930,747 of NW_020884876.1, read as the reverse complement.
GTGTATTTCAGAAATTTCCATGCAATATAGAATTTTTATATGAAGATCGGTTAGCGCACATCATGAATTTTTTTGGTTTTCAGCGATAATTTTTTTGAAAAATCCTGATTCTTACTCTTTCTCACAATATTTATGAGGAATTTTGGATGCTAGAAAGGATTTGTCAGACCATCTGGCATCCTCTGAAGTAAGATACCTGGCCTTGGAGGAGAAGCAAATGAGTAATGTAAGAGCAACTAATTAGGAGAGCACTTGCATTCTACTTGTCTAACAACATATACTAACCTGTAGTTTATGAAAGAATTGGAGGTTACCTTTTAGAAATAGCATTTTCCATGAACTGTAGAGGAAGAATTTATTTCAGTGTGGAGAATACTTCCTACGAAACTGGAAAAACACCCATTTCATTCTTACGTAAGGGAAGTTGATTGTAATGCTAAAAGTGTAATCAAAGAAAACCTTTGCTTTGATCTGAATGCTGTACAATGAAGATGTACATATGAAGATGGTTTTCTTCAAAAGTTGCATTAATCTTCTGTAGTCATGTTGGTTCTTTTTATCAGACATGGTTTTGAGGGTAACAGTGGCTGTTTGCTTCACTGCTAATAACAGATAGGCAAATGTTTATCAGTTTCCTCCCTTTCAGGATGTCGGATGCTTTGCTGAATCTGCCCATCTTTAACAATGCTGACTTTCCTAGCAATAAAACTATTCTTCATATGGGATTTACGTAATTATCACATTGTCATCTCTATTGAAAGGTAGCCAATAATTGCTTTGTATCGATCATTCCTTTTTTCCAAGTTTCTCACTGAGGCTTAGCAGAGTCTGGTGAGAAAAGACAGTGTACCCCTTATGAAGCTTGCATGAAGCCTTGTACTTGTAAAGCACTTCAGTCTCAAAGGGATTGTCTGGGAAATAACATGCGCTTGATCTGAGCCATGAGCTCTCTGTATGTGGAAGAAAGGGGGAGAATGGAAAAGGATCTGAGAAAGGGATGTGAAATACAAAATCTTTGGAGCTTTTCTGGAACCTGCCAACTTAGAGGAGATGTTTTGCTTTAAAGCCTTGTAAATTCTCAAAGTGCACCTGTGCTGAGTTTCACACTGCTGATTCTGTTGACTAAAATAATCTTCTCTTAATGAGCTGCCATGAAATAATAGTCTAGTATAGCAAGCAGTGGTGATGGTAGGTGCAGTAACAAAACACAAATCAGGCCTTGGGGAGAAGATGGGTAAGGGTCATCAAATTTTTGAATCTGATTACCAGTTACTTTGAAGATTTTAGCTGATGAAGTCTGAGCAAATGCCTACCATAACGTCAGCAAGGTTTTTCACACAATCCCTCACGATGTCTTCATAGGCAAATTCAGGATGAACTGGATGAGTGGACAGTGAGGTGGATTAAGAACTGGCTGATCAGCAGATCACAGAGAATTATTATCAGTGACACAGGGTCTAGTTACAGGCCTGTCACTAGTGGTGTCCCCCAAGGTTCAATACTGGGCCCAGTATTGTTTGACTTCTCCATCAATGACTTGGAGGAAGGGGCAGATGCCTTCTCAGCAAATTTTCTGATGACAAAAAGCTGGAAGAAGTGGCCAATACCCCAAAGGGCTGTGCAGCCCTTCAGAAGGACCTTGACAGGTAGGAGAAATGGGCAGAGAACTGTCTGAAATTCAGCAAAGGCAAATGCAGGGTCCTGCACCTGAGGAAGAATAACCCCATGCACCAGTACAGGCTGGGGGCTGACCTGCTGGAAAGCAGCTCTGTGGAGAAGGACCAGGGGGTCCTGGTGGACAACAACCTGTCCATGAGCCAGCAGTGGCCCTGGTGGCCAAGATAGCCAATGGTATCCTGGGATGCACGAGGAAGAGCATTACCAGCAGGTCGAGAGAGGTCCTGCCCTTCTACTCAGCCCTAGTGAGGCCACATCTAGAGTGCTGTGTCCAGTTCTGGGTTCCTCAGGACAAGAGAGACATGAAGCTCCTGGAGCAGGTCCAGCAGAGGGCAACAAAGATGATAAGAGGGCTGCAACATCTCTCTTATGAGGAAAGGCTGAGGAAGCTGGACCTGTTCAGTCTGGAGAAGAGACCACGGAGAAAAGAACTCACCAATGTCTATAAATATCTGAAGGGAGGATCTCAAAAGGATGGAGCCAGGCTTACAGAGGGAGTAGGAGTAATGACACATTTGGCAGCAACCTACTTTGCTTACTTAATACTTTCAACTTGTTTAAAAATGATCATTTTAATATAGCAAAACTACAGGTAGCATACAAAATTAATGTTTGTACTTCACAGAGCAGCAGTTACCTAAACAACTTTGCTATTGAAGATAAGCTGAACATAACTTGCCACACGGAGGCAGTGACTAGGAGATGTAACAGTACTTGAGTTTATGTGCCCTTTGATGTTAGATAGGAAAAAATGAGAGGTATATTACTTGCTTTTAACATTTGTGATGTTGTTACTGTAACTGTGTACCAATATGAAGTCCAAATATTGTTACAGGCTGCTGATGAATTAAAAGGGATTCAGAGGAGTTTCACTAATGCTTAGAAAACGTGCCTTACACCTAGGAACTGGTTAGCCAAGATAACTTTTAGGCTTGTGCTTAAGATCAACAGGTATCTTTATAAGGCAAGTGAATAATGGGATCTAGATATCCACGTACACAGTAAAATTAAGAAGGAATTGGGTATGGGAAGAACAGCTGTTGTTGTGACCTGTTCACTTCTAATCAGCCATTACTAGAGGGTCCATGCCAGGCCAGCTCTGCTACCTAGATTTGCAAATATTTTTATTGCCTCATGAGGCTGTTGTACTTGCCTATTAGTAAGACAGAGTTAGCTTGGCTAATCATAGCTAAAAGAAAAAATGATTTTCTGTCTTGATACTGTCCATAATTTTATTTTAGAATCTTACTATTCTAAATAATTTCCTTTTCTTTTTTTTTTCTTTTTTTTTTTAATTTTTATTTGTATAGGGCACCAATGCCTCTGCTCTGGAAAAAGACATTGGCCCAGAGCAGTTTCCAATCAATGAACACTACTTCGGACTGGTTAATGTAAGTACCATTTTCAGTAGGTAAACCATATACAGAACTATGGCTCTGATGTTACTTGAACTTTGCTTTTGTTTTGTTTTGTTTTGTTTTTCTCTCTCCCTGACTCTTATCAATCTTATTCTAAGGTAGGATTGTCTTTTTTTTGAAAAAAAAAAAAAAAAAAAAAAGCTACCCAGGTTCAATTTTAGGCAAATTAGGTTGCAGAACTGTATCAGATGTTTGAAGACAGATTCATACACCCCCAGAGAGAACAGTTTACTGTTCTGTGAATGTTTCCAGAGATTAGAACTTACACTTCAATAAAGTTAAACGTCTATTTTAGCTGTGAAATGGCAGGGAGGAAGTGATGGAAGTATGTACAAGCTTAGGTACAGCGTTCTGCATTAGGGACTCTTAGGAGGAGTTTTTTTATTTGAACAAGGAGAGAATGAGTGAGAAGGGTGTTTAATCACTTGTTTATTCCCACATAAATAATATAGATATAGTAATTCTTTCCATTGAAACATTAGTCATTCTACTACTGAGTGGTAAGATAGAGCCTAGGAAGAGTATGTTATTATATTAAAACAAACTTAACAAGATCCACTACAATAAATATATCTCTTGCAGGTGGAAACCTTTACTTTGTATCCTAGTTAATTTAGAACACCATAGTTTTTTCTGTGAAGTGTCAGGGATGGGTGTGGAAATGTATTTCTGCAGCATGGAAAAATGCATGGAAAAATGGCTGGTTTGTGACAGGGACACAGAAGTTAAATGAAGCAAATAATTTTATTGTGACACACAGGGATTAAGCTTGTTTTTAATTTTACTTGACAGTTTGGGAACACCTGCTACTGTAACTCCGTGCTGCAGGCATTGTATTTTTGCCGGCCATTTCGGGAAAATGTATTATCATACAAGGCCCAACAGAAAAAGAAAGAAAATCTCTTGACTTGTCTGGCAGATCTTTTCCACAGTATTGCTACTCAGAAGAAAAAAGTTGGAGTTATTCCACCCAAAAAGTTCATATCAAGGTTACGAAAAGAGAACGGTAAGTGTAAAACTGGAATCCTCTAAGACATTTAGGCATTGATCAGAAAAGTATAAATAAATATTGGGCAATGGGATCATCGTAATCAGATGTGCAAGTTAGATTTGTAAATTGCTTTTAGTACTTTGTGGGGTTTCGATATTAATATTTTAGTATCTGTGTACACTATATTATGCTTGAAATAACCATACCAGGTTTCATGTGTTCCCAGAGGTGTATGAATTAATAATGTTTTCACAGCATGGTGGGACAGACTGTACTGTACAGTGAGCTGGGATTGGGAACAGGGTGACACTCTGCTCTAATTTTTAAATTCTTCTTTTTGTGGCAGATAGAAACATTGAGGGCAGTTGGCAGTATAGAAACTATGTGGCCTAGGACTGCTACAAACACCACTACTCCAGAACACTCTGGAGGATAAGTAACTGGATGTGTGGGGGTTGTTCCATCAGCTGCACACCAACTGCTGCTCTTGTTCTTAGGAGTGGTGGACACAGTCTTACTCTGTGAAGCATCAGACACCTTTTGAGCATTAGGCTGGCAACAGCATATGCCTAATCTTGTAGTAGTTCTTTCTATGGGATATGAGGAGCATCTTAAGACAGAGAAGCCTGCCACACAGCTCCATTTTGGCCTAGATTCATATCAATGTGGGTGGTATGCTTAGAAACAGAGGAGCTTTGAATGAAGACACAAAGTACGAGTCAAACACCTGGAAGAAATTGCTTCCTGGTGACAGCATATAAATGGACAGACTGTTCATTTCAAGGCAGATTTTTGAAATTGCGACAAAGTTAACTCTCAGCTGTCTAGTGATAAATGCCTCCGCACTGTTCGGGATCACTTTTAGAGACTAGATATTATGTTTTAGCTTTTTTAAATTAGGGCCAGACTCAGTGTGTATTAACCTGTTTATGTGTCCAGGCTAGACACTACAAAGCTGAAGGTCCTGTACAATATTTTCTGAGGAAATCCATGTGAGCTTTTTCAGGAGCAGGGGAATAAAAATACACATTTCTGGGAACACAGACTCTTTTTTTCTTCAACTTGGTGGCCAAGTTAAGCCTTCACTGGAGAAGTCTGTACTAAATCACCAGTGGGATATTTCCTTCTTCTCCTGTGAGCATTTATTGAAGAGGACAAGTCTCTGCTCATCAGACTTGTGTGTAAAAAATGAGCTTCGTTAAATGGTGTTATTATTATTACTACTTGAGGTGCGTTAACCTTGACTGACTGCCAGGTGCCCACCAAGCCTCTCTCTCACTCACCACTAAGCAGGACAGAGGGAGAAAATAATATGAAAAAAACCTGTGAATTGAGATAAAGGCATTTTAATTAAAAAAAAAAAAGAAAAGAAAAAAGCGAAGCAAAAATTGCATGTGGAAGGAAAGCAAAACCAAAGGAGATTTATTCTGTACCTCCCATCAGCAGACGATTCCCAGCCCCTCCATGGGAAGCAGGGCCTTGACGTGCATAGGAGTTTCTTTGGAAGACATATTTCTTAAGAATGAATGGCCACCCCTGCCCCCACCATCTTTCCCATATTTCTCTTATAGTTTATTGCTCTCATGGCATAGAATATCACTTTGACCAGTTTGGATCAACTGCCTCAGCTATGTCCCCTTCCCAACATCTTTCCTACACTCAGCCTACCAGACTTTGGGGAGGAGGAGAGTTGGAGAGACAGCCTTGATGCTGTGTGAGCCCTGCTGAGCATCAGATAAAACACTGGTCCATTATCAACACCTTTATAGCCACACGTACGGAGCACAGCACCCCATGGGCTAAGGTATGGGAAAGGCAACTCCATCTCTGCCAGACACAGTACACTGGTATGTGTCAGCATTCAGTGTCTTTGGTTTTCCCTGCTAGGTGTCTTACTGTCAAAACTCTGTGATGTTCCTAAGTGTCTGAGGGACTTGGAATATGTGGATGGGAGTCAGTGCTGCCTAAAGTTAGGCATGTAGTGTAAGGAATTAATTTAGGGTGAGTCACCCTCTTGCTTTCTTCATTGACTGTAATGGGAGCCTACACAACCAGCTCCAACGAGTGTAACCTTCTAGAGAGCTACAGTTAGGTGAGCTGAAGCTTTCCCCCAAGTACCTTCACTGAAGCCAGGATGATTAGCTGCAAAACTGCTCCTCTTTGGCATGATTCTACATACTTTGCTGAACAAGGGCCAGTACACGAATTTGAAAAAAAAAATTTTCCTTCTTGAAGAAAAAGATATATTATGCTGTACAAATCTTGACTCTCTTCTTCACAGATCTCTTTGACAACTACATGCAGCAGGATGCACATGAGTTTTTAAACTACCTGCTCAACACCATTGCAGACATTTTGCAGGAGGAGAAGAAGCAGGAAAAGCAAAATGGGAAACTGAAAAATGGCAACATGAATGAAGCTGAAGAAAACAATAAACAAGAACTCACCTGGGTGCATGAGATTTTTCAGGGAACACTGACTAACGAAACTAGATGTTTGAACTGTGAAACCGTAAGCATTGGGATAGATTTGTTGTTGTTGTTGTTGTTGTTCATTAATAGATAGATACATTTTATATACATATAAATATATGAATCTTTTCAGACATCTGAGAGTTATGGATATTCCTGTAGAATTTACTTCTTGAAGTGAGTATATTCTTTTCTTAAAATTTATTTTTCTAAGCATTACTTGGCTAACATATGTCAGGTTTTGCTGTCTTAATACATATCTACAGTTAAAATTCTTGCTAGTGAACCAACACCCTTCCTTATTACTGTAACTTTGAGGGAAGATACTCACATCATATTCAATGAATAAGTGAAACGTCAAGAAGAATTTGTGTGAATTCAATCTTAAAATGCAACTAGTATACAGATAATTCATTATTAACAAATTATATGTTTTCTTTTATCTCCCTAATATTTTCTAGATGTTGATGTCAGTTTGGAATCTCTTATGTTTGAAGTATAACTAAAAATTAGTTTTAGTTAGGGGACCTGATTGCAAGTCTGTTATTGATTTCTGTGGTTTTCAATCACATGCTCCTACTGAAAGAGAAGAGAAATATTTTTTAAAAATTATCCCTCTTGTGTTGCTATATGAAAGAGTAACACAGACAGGAAAAAAAATCTGGTCTGGGGAGAACAGCAACAATGACCTTCCGAAAAGGTTGGAATTAACCTCACCTAGCCTGTGCCTGATAAAGCAAAGTTGATAGGTATCAAGGATGAACCAGTTTTCTCAACACCTTCTGTAGATGGTGGAGATTATAAAGGAGCTCCTTCAGGAAACTGTCTCCATCTATCTCTAGGCTGCTTCATGAAACAGGAAGTTTTTAGCAGCATCAGACTTTTGCTGCATACAGGTCGTCCCGGCTCCATGGCGTTACCAAGCTGTTGTTGGTACCAAATGTTGGTACAGCAATGCTGTGAACTGGGCCAGCAAACTGTTCTGGCCTAAGAACACTGTGGTTTTACTCAATTCAGTACTACTTCTGTGGGCTTCCTATAAAGAAAACACAGCTTTAGATTAGCTGTGTTAAGGTGGGAGAAGGTGCTCAGAGAAGGAATCTTCAGACAGCAAGCTGAGATTAAGTATCTTTAGACAGCTGAAGTTAGGTGAGATAAACTCTACCCAGGTCCTACCAGATGTGTAAAAGAACGTATCCTGATATTTCTAATCATAAAGGGTAGCTCTGTATTCCAAAAAAATTTGACTTTTCCAGGGGCTTGGGTCAGAGGGGGGGAGTGGGGAGAAGAGATACAGTGATAGTCAATGTGAAAAAAGGTGCTGAAAGAGTTTTGGAACAAGCTTGTTCAAGTAAAAACATGAGAGATACATTGAAAATTAATTATTTAGTCTATTTCAATTTTATAAATCCAGATAATAAAAGCCAATTAAAGTAAATGAAAGAGTAGAATTCTTTTCTAACTAATAAGCTTCTTTAAATGGTTGTGGCCTAATTGTAAATCAATATCTAGTGTTTACTCAGACAAACTGTAGTGAAGTGGGGATGTGTCCTTAGGTAACAGCAAAACTGCACAATTCCCTACTTGTGATTCAAAGTGACCAAGGTTTATGCAAAATATAATGCTAGGTATTGCTGCTGCAGGAAAGCTTGTCTGTAGCTTTCTCTGAATGCAGAAGTACTGTATACTACTTAGGATACTTTTCCAGTTTGTTTTTCTTGGATTATTGAAATCTTTTGGAAATAGTAAAACAGATTAAAAGATGTTTGTTTGCTAAAATATTCATAAGTAGTCCATGAAGGATCCTTCAGATTCCAGCAGTTCTTATTGTTGCTTACAAAGAGTGCAGTTTGAATCTTGTTTTCCAGCTACCTTTAATTTTAGTCTGTATTATTCAAGCTCTAAGTCGCTCATCTTTCCTTTCAGTAAATATTTGATATGCTGAAATCAATAACAAAATTCCTAGCTTCTTTGACCTATTCAGGTGAAACACTATACTTACCAAAGACTTTTTCAAGTATTTAACCTCTTTCATGATACGCAGTGTGTCTGACAGAACTCTAGTTCCAGTTGCAGAGATACAATATTCTCTGAATCTTTGTTGCTTTATCTTTCAAATTTTAGCTGTATATTTATACTGCAGTTGGTTGCTGCCAATTTTGTGGCTTCCTATCCCCTGTGGGTCAAGTCATGTCTCAAGGATGATTTGCTGTTCATTTCAATTGGGTGTGCGTTCTACCTCTATACATGTTTGATAATAACAAAATTCATCCTGCTAAAGGTGTTCCTCTGGATTCAGGTCTGATATGGGCTGAATTCACCAAGCCTATAGGACCTCTGATATAACACAAATATGAGCTGAAAGTAGTACATCCATAGAATTGCAAAAACTTTGACATCCATAGAATTGCAAAAATCTGAGCATGAGGGACTTCTACCAGAATGATGAATTCAACCCCTCACGGAAGTTCTTGATTTGAACTTCACTGTCGCACCATGTGATTTAGTTATTCTAAGGAAATGCAGCCACAGGAGACAAAATATGGAGTGTTAATGCAACATTTTATAAACAAAATTGATTGTTGTGAATATGAGTGAATTCATGTGCAGTAAGTAACTCTGCAGCCTTTTGACTCAGTTAAGTATTACAAGGATTATCCATTTGCATGATGTTTTTTGTTAATGTTACTTCACCTTCAAGATTAAACACTCTTAGTAAAAAATAATTTTCAAAGCAAAAATCAATATCTGTCATTCTGAAAATACCTGGGCCTATTTTTTTTAAATAAAAATTCATTATACTTTTTCTTCTCTTGTTCTGTCTAAAAAAAAAGATTGGCAATATCAAAATGATTTCACAAATTATTATCACTTGATCGTTTTTACCTTTGGTCTTTAATATTTTTAGTCAAAAGTATTGTCCAGAAAAAATGTTCAGTGGGGAAATGCAGCTGTGTCAACCAGAAATATAAACCCAGCCTTTTGAATGCTCACTGGAGAGAAAAAATAACACAGTTAAATATGACATTTTTTGACAGATGCATATTTGGAAAATATCTTCACTACATCCTTTATAGTGGAAAAAATTATGTAGGAATAAACTGTGATTATATAGTGTAATATAATATACAAAGGGTCAACAAAATTCCATTAAAATAAGAAAGTAGACTGTGTTACATAACAAGGGAACATATGTAATGTACCAATCACAGCTAATACAGGGGATGATGATCAAGCATCATTTAGTGAACAATAGGCTGTCATCACTGGTCCATGGTTGGTGGGATTAGATAAGTGGAACAGATAGAAGCTAAATTATATGAAAACAGCATTGGTGGAATTACTAATAAATACAGTCACAAGGAACTGGAAAAAAAATAAAAGCATTGAAATTAATAATTTTTGTGTAATTTTCTTTTCGTAGAAATTGCTCTATCTTTTAGCATTTTCCAAAGATAAAAACAGCATTTAGATTTATGGCATCTCTGTTTTACATGTATATTTTTTTGCAACAGGTTAGTAGCAAAGATGAAGATTTTCTTGACCTTTCTGTTGATGTGGAGCAGAACACATCGATTACACACTGTCTAAGGTAAATGAATGGATCTTTTTGGCAAATAGTTCTGTCTAGCTGCTAAAATTTCCAAGTGTAATTGGTAGAGAAAATTAGAATAACATTTGGGTTCAAACTTTTCTTAAACAGAAGAAAAAGACTTTAAACTGGATGTTTCCTCTAATGACAAAATATACATTAATATACTTTGTTTTACTCACTTTCAGTATGTGTGTTTGAAAGAGAAAAAAATCATCTCTTGGGAAAAATAGATGATTTCCTTGTCTAGAAGAATTGCTGCAGAATAATATTGTCTAGAAAGAGTTTTAAGTGTGCTTATCTTTAAGGTTCTACTCAAGTGCTTTGTTGATTAGAATTTATATGTATATTAAAAGGTAAAAGCGTGCTTTGCAGAATGAGTGTTAGAGTATATAGAGGGCAAAATATTTCAAAACTCTAGTTTTCTATTATAAATTTATTATTCTGTGTCTCATCCTAAAATTATGTGGAGAAATACTTTATTCTAAAATTTCAGTTCTGCTCCTAGTACAGTCTACTAAAAAGTACTTTAGAGATCAAAATAATTTTCAGACATGCATGGATGATTATTCTGAGGGATTTAAAATATTCAGGATTTTGGCATTGATAGAATAAACCATCACCTATATTTAAGACGATATGTTGCTCCTCTAAGGTAATGATTATCAATTGATCAACCTCTTTCAAACTCCAAAGTAGCAAACAAGGTTGAAATTGCATTTATCAGTTATTCTGGAATGTCTAGGAAGGATTGCTGGGCATCTCATCCCAAGCTGAGAGTTACAGAAAAAGAAATCACGTGAGGTATTAACCATTTCCACAGAGAGCAGTGATTTCTCTGTGGATATTGCAACTGTAGTAAGTAACTTCTGTTACATTTTAAAATGCTAAGTCCAGTAAGTTTTTACATTCTCAGTTTCTGTTCTGTCTCGTTTGGTCTCTGTAGCCCTCAAGACAACAGCCCTCAAGTAATCCAAACTGCACTAACTAGCCACATTGTAAAAAGTGAGAAAACTGAAGAGTGGCTTTGGAAAGCAGTGCATTATTTTCTGTTTTCCTCCTGTAGACTCTTTGTCTGTTCATAGTCACCAACAGTAGAATTAGTATTGTACTACAGAATTTTGATTGAACACTTTGGTTCCTCATTGTAGTCCCTGCTTTGAACTTGTCAGCATTACTTACCTTTCCCTATGGTGTTCCAAGTCAATTTGAAATTACACTAATGCAAGGAGGCTGAAGTGTGCATCTTCTGAAGTCCTTTCTATCCTGAGTTGTTATTTGGTTCTATGTTATACAGTTACTGGAGACTGAGCTCTGACTTTTTCTTACAGTTGAGTCTGGTGGACTTGTTAGAAACTGCTGCTGTACATAAGTTATCATCTATCCTTCAGCTTTCTCCAGTTTTTTATTTTATTTCTTGGTTGTTAAGCTTCTTGGAAATGTTTTGTTTGGAAAGACCATTTTATGTAAAGGCAGAGTACTTCAGTAAAGTACCAATAGCATTTCTACTACTGAACAGACAGTGGCTGTAGCTTAAGATGAGGAAGAACTGTGTCTGCACTACTGCAACCCACAGGTGAAGGGTGGAGTTCAAAGTGACCCCAAGAGGTTAGCCCCTATCTCCACATCAGACAGGATGCTTAGCCAACCTGTTCTAGAAGATCATTTTGGCAGTAGTAACGTGATTGCCTACCCGAGTCCTTCCTGACCTTACTACTAAGAAGTTTTTTCTGCTGTGTAAAATGAATCTTCCCTGTTTCAGTTCAATCCTATTTTCACTTGTTCTCTGTACTCTGGAAATAAACTAGGGCTTACCCCCTTTCCTCTTAGCAGTAGCCTTTTACATGCAGGAAGAATGCAATTACTTTCTTTTTAATTTAAACTATCTAAGGTAGTTTAACTTTTCCTTCTCAGGCTATCTTCTCTAGATCTCTGCTCACGTTCATTACTCTTTGGCATTCTCTTTAGCTGAACCTCTTTCTTGAGCTCTATCTTTCTTGAAGTGCAGCTGCCTAAAACTAGGCATAGTATTCCAGCAGAAATCTGCACAATCCTGAGAAGAATGGATGCCCTAAAAGTTTATTTATGCATCCCACTATAGTATCTGCCTTTGCTCCAACAACATGGCATGCATTTTGAAGTTTACCCATTGTTCCCTTTGGAAATAAAGCAAAGCAAAATCTTAGTTTTTCTTTTCTTCTGGTGGGAGATACAAGCTGCTATTTACAGATTGAACAGGAGGAGAGTCATCACCTATGATCTATTCTGATTGTGTTTTACACTAGCAGCATTTCTACCTCTGCTTAGAAAACATATATTCAGTTAGAATATGGATTTCCTCTCATTGTTGTCTGGTACTATGCATTACTAAACAAAATATAAGTGCTTTTGTCATTCCTTTCAATAGGAACATCCAAGTTATTACACTTTTTGGAAACTTTACTGCTTCCTGTTTCTTTTTAATAACTGCTTTGCTGTGTCTTAACAGCTTTAAGTGCTACTGCACTGAAAAGATAAAATATAGAAAAACTGTGCAAGGTAACAGTTAAGTAGAATGAATTTCTTTACCACTACAGAATGTTCTTTTATCTCTGTAGTTTTTCAAAATGTGAAAGGTCCTTGCTCAAGATGTCTGAAGAATACAAGCCTCTGGTATAGTCTAAATCCACAGCATAGACAGCTGGACCTAAAGCAACAGAAGTCCAATTACAGATATAGCACACATCCATTATTTTTATTTTCACTAGGAGTTGCAAAGTTTACCAGTCAATTTGATCCTGACTTTTAACTGTGCATTTATATTACACCAAGTATTCTCTCATCTCTTTAAACAGAAAATTCATATTATTTATGCATATAAACATTAGAAAGCATGTTTCACACTGTGGCATAGAGGCCACAGAGGAAGGCTACAATGAGGCTTCTATGTACTGTGGAAGCATGAGGTCAATCCTAACCCTAACCCCATGGTCAATGAATAAGTTAGTATACCTTGAGCAGGTGTATTTAGAAATTTCCTTCTCTTGTTAAAATAATATATAAATACAATGCAGATTGGACTGTTAACGGAATAGGAGAGAGTCAGACATACCTTGAAACTGTGCAGGTCTAGAGAAGAGCTTGGCAAACCTGTGGCTCTTGCACATGCACTTTGCATGAACTCCCGTCAATGACCTGTTGCTTTTAACTGTCCAACGTCTGTTAGAAGTGCCATGCTGAAAATTCACAGCTAATGAAAGACCTACTGAAGTTGCAGTTGCAGAGGGCAACAAAAGCATCTAATTCTCACCTACATACCTCCCTTCCTCCAAGGAAAGAGTTACTGCTTATAAATATGCCACCAGTTCTGTTTCTAGTATAAAAAAATAAATGAATACGTGCTTTATAAGTGAGTTATTAGTACCTTTAAATTCCATGACTGTGCCTCACCTGCTTTGGTAGAATAGGGTCATAGGTGAAATTAGAAGACAAGGAAACAAAAGAACAAAATGAATGCGGTACATATAGGGGAATGTCCCTTGGCTTATCAAATATTTGTATGTTTTTCCAGCTTTCACAGACATAATTGCCATAGCAGTCAATTTACCATTTAAAATGTTAGCTCATAGAATCATCAAGGTTAGAAAAGACCTTCAAGGTCATCTAGTCCAACTGTTGATCTAGTATAATTGCCCCAAACCATATCCCCAAGTGCCACATCCAGACACATCTTGAACATTTCCAGAGGTGGAGACTCCACCACCTCCCTAAGCAACTTACTTCCATGCCTAACCACTCATTAAATGAAACAATTTTTTTCTAATGATACTAATAATAGATGTTGTAATACTACTAATAAATACTACTACTACTAAAAATAATAGATAATAGCATCAGAACAAATAGTACATTTTAGAAGGAATTCAGAAACTCTTTGAGTTAATTAATTTTCATGGGAGGCTTATATCTATCAAAATACTATCAAATTTCTACCATGCCCTCATGTTTCTTTATGTTAGAAAAACATTATTTCCATTGTTTCACTTTGAGGTTGGAAGAAAACAAATAAATTCCACAAGTTTGGTGGCTTGGGGTTTTTTTTTAAATTGCAACTTTAGGCTTTGGAAATAAACATCAGACTCTTACCCTAACAGCAGACCTGAAACTTTCACAAGCACATTCTACTGAATCTTGCAGCTTTATGTTCCCTACACGAATAACCCACCTCTTTCTAAAGTTTCAGCTCTTTACTTATGATTCCCTGAAAGGTTACCATGTTTTTCAGAGGAATTGACTGAATTCAGTTAATTTTGTCTTTAAACTCAAATGTGAAATTACATACTCGAGATCAGGGTCTACCACTGAAGGAAATATTTTCCAGTGATAATATTTTATTTTTCTTTTAGATAAAAAATTAACTTATGATCAAAAATTAAACTTATGATCAAAACTTATCTTTTTTAGCTTAACTTGTCTTTCAAGAGATGTATTTTGTCCTAAACTTCAGCACTTTCTGACCAAAGTGCTAAGACCATATAAAGAAAAAAAACTTCTAAAAGTATTCTCAGTTATTAAAAATATTATACAGTCATATTAAGTGCCTCTTTGTCATGCTCTGTCAACCTTAAACAACTTAAAACTTGAAAATGGAAAGTCCCCACCTTTTTGAATTTACATAAATAACTTCTAATATCTATCCCTGGCAAACTATATAGTCTTCAGCTCTTCCACCTACTCCTGTAGTGAGGATGCCAGGAAGAAATAATCCTCCAGAATCCTCCCTTTGCCTTTGTAGGATGATTCTGGTTCTGCCCACTGTAAAAGCAGACTGAACTTGTGGACAGTGTGGCTTCAACCTCCACGCATGTGAACTGCAATGGCAGAATGGAGTTTATTGGGGTCTGAATGGGTCTGAAATTGCCTGGAGTTCAGAAGTCTGTTAGGTACAATGTAGTTGCAATCAATAGGACAGTTCTGTACTTCTACTAATATATCTATTTAAGGCCCAAAGTCACAAGAAAACCCATGTGCTTAGAATGGAAGATAGGTGTTTATGTCTGCATTTACAGTTCTCAAAACACCTGCAATGTAACACCTTAGCTGCAACATAATACCAGAGGTGACAGAAAAATTACTTTTTTTTTTCAGTTAAGTGTTTTTAGCTACCTAAAATTCTGCTCCAAAGAAAAACAGCACTGTGACTTCCAATAAATCTTTTCCATGAACTGAGAGATACTATCAAACCAGCAGTCCTCTGCCTTTGTTGCTTCAAAAGCTCAATCCAAAAACGTCTCCAAGTGTATTTGCTTGATCAGGATTTATAAAATTTTCTATACTAGCTGCTACTTTCCTTTTTAGAGAATGATAAGGTATAATATAAAAATTTCTGAGGTATAATATAAAAATTTCAAGAGGCTAAAGGATGCAGGAAACTGAGTTAAATTTTTATATTCTGTGTATGAGGATTCAAACCTCTATAGGTTTGAATCCTCATACACAGAAGATATAAATGGAAGAACACCATGAAATGTGAACTATTTGGGGATGATGGAAGTGCACTTGAAGCTTCTCCATTCTGCAAATAATTTAAAAAGGAACTGGATGAGTTGAGTTACTACACCCAAGTCTAGGTAGCCCCTTTATGTGTGAGACCAGATATAAGTCCCATTTTGAGATACCTGACCCTCCACTTGTATCATATGGAAGGTCTCTGCTCCTAAAATAGCCCCATCATAGCAACCAGATACATTAAGTCCCTTTGGAAACCCCAGTACAGTTGCATTAGATGTTTTAGAAAACTGAACTCAGTGGAGAGAGGATTTCATCTTGTGTGTCTTTTTAGGGTTCCAGTTCATCAGCCCAAGTGGGGCAAATGTACTCAGGTCCTTTAAGAACTGATAATTGCTTTTATTTACAGAGACTTCAGTAACACAGAGACATTATGTAGTGAACAGAAATACTACTGTGAAACTTGCTGCAGTAAACAAGAGGCACAGAAGAGGTAAGCAAAAAGCTGGCTGTTTCACCATGCCCCTCCTGGGTTCTGACAAATCTTCTCCTGGATATTTATTTTATTTAGATACCTAGAAGCCTTACATCCCAACTGTATTCTCTGTGTGGGCCAGAGAACCTGCAGACAGACTTAAAGGCATGTATCTTAGTCTAGAAGCTACTGCTAGTTGACTATTGTTACTTACAGAGTGGTTTTATAATGCATTTGCTTATTAAGAACTTATTAAGGAAAGAGAGAATGGCTTTAAACTGGTCAGGTGTTTATCATACGCACTTCAATGTTTTCACAGGATGAGAGTAAAAAAACTGCCAATGATTCTTGCCTTACACCTCAAGAGATTCAAGTATATGGAGCAATTGCACAGGTATACTAAGCTGTCTTATCGTGTAGTATTTCCTCTGGAGTTACGTCTCTTCAACACATCTGGTGATGCTGTCAACTTAGATCGGATGTACGACTTGGTAGCTGTTGTTGTTCACTGTGGAAGGTAATAGACTTTCATGTTTATCACAAACTATTGCCAGACATTTGCCAAGGGCGGAGGCAAGCCTGACAAAATGTGGAGGGAGGGGAAGGGAGACCTTAAACCCAGTGGCTGCGCTGACTTGCATGTGTCTTGGGCTGAAACTTTTAACCACCTTCCTTCATAGTAAATCTGTACTTGTTTAAGAAATAATGTCTCAGGTCTCCACAAGTCACAAGTTTGGCTTTAATTGATGAAATTACCTCCTTCCTCATGAGTGCACTTAGATAACTTGTGAGCCAGGACTCTGTGAGGGCCAGAATCTGCTAGCACGTAGACCCCACAACAGATTACCTTGATCTCCTGCCAAGGCAATGAAAATGATAGCTTTAATAAAGCCTCTCACATATGGGGTATTGTCAAATATGAAACAAACAGAAGAATCCTTGGGGCTGTAGGAATATGACCTTCTTTCTCTTCTCAAAGATTACATATAACTCAAGATTCACAGTTGACACCAAACAATTTTCCTACTTATATTTAGTTCACAGTGTTTTTAAAATATTTGCAATAGTTGATGCCTGCCATGAGCAACTTGTTAAGTGTTCTATAGGTTATTTTGCAAATGGTCCTGGCACAGATGAAAACAACACCCTTAGCTTTCAGCTGATGAAATTGCAACAAGACAATAAAAAGTTGAAGAGATAAAGTGTCTACTGTACCACAAGGGGTGGGTTTACTATGTTTTTCATAACAGTTATAATTCTTCTTGCATAAAGAAATGTGACTTATCCAAATGGACTCAATAGTATTTTCTAATATTTTGTGGTTTGGGTTTTTGTTTTGCTTTCTAGTGGACCGAATCGGGGACATTACATTACTATTGTGAAAAGTCATGGATTTTGGCTCTTGTTTGATGATGACATTGTAGAGGTCAGTATGCTAAAGGTCATGAGCACAACTTTTGTACTTATGTTTTCTTCTCTATTTGGGGTTAAAATTCTGATCCAGATCTGGGTAGAGATTACTAGTCTGCAAACCCACAATTTGGTTGTATAATGTGATATTTTGTTCAACTCTGTTAGGAAACAAGATTGTAAACAAAATTATTAATCCTGTAGTTTGTGCTCTGTCAATGTCAGAGGGGGTCATTTTGTTTCAGAGCAACATCAAATGCTTCTAATGTCAGACTTCAAGGGTTTAATTTGGAATGTTTTCTAGATCTAATAAAATCAATTTAATTAATTTAAAAAACCTATCACTTAGCAAAATTGGACTAAGTAAAGCTAGCATTGCTGTAGAATTTTAAATTTTGAACAATTGGGAGTTTTTAAGAAAGTCTAAGCTCTGTAGTTGATCTAGGATTGCCTGAATGTAAATTAGAGCAGTATCTGTCCCACAGCTTTATAGATTTAGTCTAAGCATTCTGCATTTCAGTCTTCTTCATACCCTTCATGTCGTTGTGGCACCTTGGCAAAACCAGGGTCTTTAGTCTGATTTTCCAGGAGGTAAGGAAAGTGAGCCCTGGGATATTGGATGGGGCATATCTTGAGGAGGTTTTCTGTATATTTCAAAAAGATGGGATCACATGGTCACATTTACGTGTTTTAACAGTGTTTGCTATGGCATTCCAAGGAGTCTCTCTGCTATTGGAAAAAGCCTAATTCAGTTAGGTGCAGTGAGACAAACAAGCCCGTGGACTTCCATGAGTGATATCGGCAGGGCTCAGACTCTGAACATTAACCTTTCACTACTTAAATTGCAAACAGAATTTGCTAATTGCTACCCCAAAACAAGTAACTGAATTTGTGTTTTCTGTTCATACAGTCATTTAATCTGTGTTTGGTATTTCTTTTATTTAATAGCATATAAAAAAAGTTATTTATTTTGCAGAAAATAGATGCTCAAGCTATTGAAGAATTCTATGGTCTGACATCTGATATATCAAAAAATTCGGAGTCTGGCTATATTTTATTCTATCAGTCAAGAGAGTGACTTGGCAAACTGTGATAATTGCGCACAATGATGCTGCACACAAAAGAAGATGATGGCTCCCCTGAACTGACTTTTACACAGACTACATCTGGAATGGTTGAACAATGATACACTCTGTCTCCTACTAAATGGTCTATGTAATATTGACTATAACCGTCCATTTTTGACATGCAGAACTTTGTTTAAGGGGGGGGGCTGTTTGTAGTTTTTAAGTCTGATTGAAGAGCTAATTGCAGTCAGATTTTAGTGGAGTTTATATGGACTAACATTTACAGATAATAAGATTTGGATGTCAACTGTTAAACCCAATCCAGCTAGAGTAGTATTTTTTATGGAAGTGTTCATTACATTTAGAGCAAAATTATTTAAAACTTTCTAAATGGTTTTGGGGTGTGTTGATTTACAGAACATTCCTTGAAATACTTCCTGACATATACTTATCCATTTTAAGTGTAAGGAAAAATATCTATTTCATGATGATTGGAGTTGTAGTAGTATAGGGGATTTTTTACCTGTTACTCTGCTGCAGAAAAGCTATTCTTCCAAAATCATTTAAACTTTGGGTTGTTTAAACTTTCAGTGTGTAACCTCAGGCCTAAAATTCACATAGAGGGATTTAAATTACACTGGAACTAAATAATTCTCTATGTTCAGTCACTTTGTTTATCTTGAGATAGTACAGATGAGGTGAGATTTCAGAACTTACAGAGCATTGGAATAAAGAGAGTGAGATGACATATATGATACAGAGATAAATTACATTTATAGAGATTGAACTTACCTTTTTTGTTAAAATTATACCATAGATTGTTTACTTAATTGAGTTTGCAAAGATTGCAACACTGCTCACACTGTAAAATATCCGTCAGGATTGAAATCACACAGTCCATTTAAATAAGCAGTTGTTTGTACATAAGACACAGCTTTATCCTGCAATTTTCTGAACATCTGTAGGTCCCATTTTCATATCTCAAGTCAGAGTCCATTTCTTAGAAACATAATACGTAGTTTACATACTATCATGTATATATCATCTCTAACATTTTGGTCATGTTTGACAACATTTTATCACCACAGAAACAGATAGGGCTCTGGTGTGCTGATTTCAAAAACATCAGAAGGCTTAGTACAAAAGGCTTAGTTTGTGATTTTACTGGGTGAATTTGGCTGGCACTAGTCATGCACTGGTTAATAAAATTTCGGAACTCCTATACTGGAATTTGGCAAAGAATGAATGTAGAAGAAAGTATCAGTAGGGTATGAGAAGGGATCAATAATGGCTTTAGTCAGTGGTAACACTGGGTAACTACCTTGCTCACTCTGGCACTTTCATTCCATTATACAATTCTTGAACTTCAGTAGCCAAAGTCCTATTCCAATGATGTCAAGAGCAAAAACACTCTTCTTGTCTTCATGGGGAATGACAGTTGGTTCTAATATTTATAGGAAAATATTCTCATCTCACAAAACTTATTTCTACCTGTTATATTTCATTCAGTCATTATGTATTTATTAGACAATTTTGCTTTTGGTCCTTTTCTTTAAGAAGCCTGCCTGCCACTTTATGGCTGACACTCCATTTCAAGAAATGGCTTTTGAAGTGCAGCTACATCTCATATTTTAGTTTTCTGCAGGAAAGAGAATAACTTTTTTCATTGTACTCTACTGTGAATGTGAAATATCTTTTGTTAAATAATGGTGAAAATGAAGTAATAGTTTCTACAGTAACATCATTGGAAGTTCAGTTGGATTTACCAATGGACATTTTGTAAACTAAGGCAATGTAGCACTTTACACAGAGTGAGAAACAGATGTGGACTTTTCAGCTAACATTATTTGTGATTTATCATGTTATTATACTGATGTAAGAAAACAGACATAGAACGTAACCTTGGAGTACTTTGGTGAATAATAGTAGTGGTCTACAGAGATCACTTACATGAATGAAGGCTTGCATGCAGGCTCAAGACAAGCATAGTTGGGATGCAGCTCTTGTTCTTTTATTGATGTTAGAATGAAATGTTCTGTCTCTAACACAGAAGACAGACCTCTTACAGGAGACTTCAACTGAGGCCCAGGAACTTTTCCACTGAAAAGCTAAACCTGTAAATCCCTCTTTCATGGATTTATTTATAAGCATTTAGAATTTCCATATAAAAATATAATTATCACTTGTCTTTTAAAATGGGTAAGGTTTCCTCACTGTAAATGAAGTCACTTTCTAGATCAGCACTAACCAGTACTGGTCCAAAGATCTGTACTTCGCAGTTTACTGCTGAACTTTCTTAAGGCATTCTTTAGTTTTAAAACAAGCAACAAAACAGATATTCTTAAGGTATCATTTGAATCTTCAGGGCTCATGTTTATATGAAAAGTAATTTTTCTTAAAAATAATTTTTAAAGCGGTTCAATTTTAGGAAACATTTTCTGTATTTCAATTGACTTAAGTAAAAATTGATTTTTTAAATGTTAATAGTATGAATTAATATTTAAATATTTAAATAAATAGAATAATAATCTTTGAGTTTCTTCAGCTGCAAGACAGCTTTAGACTGTAAAACATACAGATCATTGCAGTACATTATTGAGAGTAAAATTACTAGAATAAGCATTTTAAATTCCTGCTAGCTCTTGAGAAGATCGCAGCAATGCTATCACATAAGTCTGACATTAGCTCTGAAAAATTATGGAATACATGCTTTATGCTAACACTAGCTAAATATAGGAGCATTTAATTTGGATTTTTAACAAATTGCAGTCATGATTCTCTAAATTGGTTCCAATCTACAGTGTGCTGAATGTTTTGACTTCAGTCCAGCAAAAGCTGTCCATCACAGCTGTATGAATAGTGCCAGTCTAGGCAGAGGAACACTTCTCTGTCAAATAAAGTACATTCACACAAGTTTTGCAGGATTGGGATCCCCACAGGAATAATCATATGATGTAAAGTACTTTAGTTGATTAAATAAATTATAATCCTTTTTCTCTTATGATTATGCATAGATATCCAATCCCTTATAAAGGAATGGAAAAATACCTAAGACAATAAAAGCTTTTCAGCTAGCAGCTAGCAGCCAGAAAAAAAATGCTACCACAGATGTCTAATAGTATTCTGTGCTTCCCTAAAATTACTATATTTTATGGTGTCAGATTCTAAGTATTTTAGGCCTAACAACAATTGAAGTTTTCCACTTGTTTCACATGCTGTTGCTAAGATGCATTGTCCATTTATAAATCTTATTAGTTTGTTCTTACTTAGAAAAAAGAACATTTTTGTCTTGTGCAATTTTTCCACTGAACCCAGTGAACCACTGCGGCGCTGATCAGTTATCTTAGAGGATGAGCTCAGAACTCAACTTTTATGTTTCCCAGAACAGGCTGCCAGGATTTTACGTAATTTCTGCTTCAGGGACATAGCAGAAGGAGGCAGAAGAAGGGAGTGATGGAAAAGATATACCAATGAAACAGAACACCTTTTTGAAATTAAGGCCCAAAATTACTCCTCTTAATTTATTTTAATAATTTACTTACCTCAGAGTACTAGATTATGTATTGAAAGTCTTATCCCTCTAGCAGTTGGAGAAGAGAAAATAAAGCAGTAGGAGTTTCCTTCATATCAGATTTAATAAAGCTATTAAAGACCTAACAAAATTAAACTGAAATTCACATAACATGATGGGTCCTAAACTGCTACCACAAGTCATCTTTTATCTTCAGACATTACATTTCATTCACTCATCTATTACAGCATCATGTACTTGGTATCTGAGCTGACGACTTGCAGCTGACAGGTTTGAAAAGTTTTATACCTTTCAGCAGCAGATCCCTTCTTGTTTTGTCTCTTTTTTGCTGCATGTGGCTGATAGGTCTGAGCAGTGTCTTACAGCTGAATGAATATTAGAAATTTTAACAAGTTTTGGCTGTGTACCTATTCTTTGCTAGTACCTTTCACCAGTGTTTGTTTTAATTTATTTTTCTTTTTTTTGGTCTGTTATTGTATTTGTGTAATAACTTCTGTGGTTAATATTATCTGTTTTGTTTAAATTTTTATGTACTTTAGTTTTTTAAAATGTAATCAACCCAAGCACTTTAAGCAACAATGTCAATCTTGTGAAATTCCAATCAGCTTAATATTTTGCCTTTGTCTTATTGTTTTTGCAGCTGTTTTTTTGTGATCCAATGTCTCTAGTTACAACCCAATTTACATTTTTAGGCTTGTAGTGTGAGTTGCACTGTAAATTTGAGAAGCTTAAGTATTTTCATACATATTTATTCATACTGAACAAGGATGCAGTATTTACTATGTGTGTGCTACACAGAGCACTGTGTACCTGACGAGTTGCACTCACAGTGCACTTTTTACAGCCTTTTTTGCATTCTGCCTGCTAACCCATCTGATAATGACTGTAGTACTTTAATATGTGATGCAGTTATCAATGACTAGAATTTAGAAAAGCTCAAATTCTCACAGGAGAATTGTCATTTACTAAACAGAGAGTTAGCTGTCGGTCCGCTGATGATACAGGTATTACTCTCTTTGCCAGTGGTCTGTACAGTCTCAAGTAGGAATAATCTTAAAGGCCACATTTATTCCTGACCCTTGTGTGAGTTCTGACAAGGAGAGCAATCTTTCTGCATCTTTCTTCTCTCCACTTGGGTCCATATAAAGCAAAGAGATGAGGAAGTAAGATAAGTGCTCATTATGGTAAAATAATGTTTTTTAGAGGACAACTTCTGTGGTGTTCATATGAGAAAGTCACTGATTTTCTGTGTTGTTAATGCAAGGGTTATTCCTAGTGCTTTAGACGTTGTATTCTCTTTGTTCAATGAAAAGACCAGGGCTTTTTGCTGTTGCATCAGTTCTGATACTGAGGTGTTTCTTCTCAATTTACAATGGCACTTACTATGTAAATAGCCTTTGGCAAGCCTCAACAGACACCCTTTTAATTTCTTTTCAGTTAACACGCATTACTTCAAAGAGATTGCTTGAACATTTCTATAAGATTTATTTCAATAACACACTCCTTTTGCATACAGAGTCAAATAACACCTATCAACCAGTATGTGCCCACCTGGCGGGACCATCTGGGCTAAACCCACACCATTTTACATACTAATGATTCTTTACTCCCCCTTGGAGGTTTGCTTGCTGGCTTTGCCTGAATGATTTAATATGAAACTGCAAATAACTCCCTTTATTCATGATCTCAGAGTTGCTATAGTTCTTTAATAAATTCTGCTTCATTTGGTTATCAAGACTGGGACTATTGTACAATATAAAATAAATTAACTTGCGTGTGCCATTCACAGCAGTCAGTTTAACCTAATGCTTCTGATGAAGGCTATTGCAGGTTGCAACTTTACTGTATGTATGAATATGAAAGAGCAAGTGACTTTTCTGTCATAGCACAGTAGGTCTGTAGGAGAAGCTAGACTAGCATGCAGCTTCCTAATTCTCAGCTTGTAGTCAGCTGAAGTTGGTGCTCCATTCTCTAGATAATCCTAACCCTTCTCCCAGGGTTTCGAAGGCGGCAGGAGCAAAACCATTGTGAAGTTCACCAAAACATCTTGCCTGCTGCAGCGGATAATTAATGAATATTTGCAACCCTGCTGTTCCCACTCTCCAAAACCTCTTTAATAGATATACATTCCTTAAAGAGTCTGAGCTTGAACATTAGTTTTGTATTTGCAATCATGTTCATGTTTGCAAATGTCCCAAGACAGACTGTGTTCATGTACTTAATTGTTTCCTAGTCCTCTCTCAGTTATCATTCTAACAGCAAGAGCAATATCAGGGTAGCCATGTTACAGGTTCCAGTGAAATTCCTGGACACAATTTTCTAGCTTCAGTGGCTTTTGTTAAAGAAGACTTAACACTAGCTCCATAACTTATCATGATGCTTTAGGTGTAAAGTCACCACATACTATATGAAGAGGAAGAAATATGGAAAGGGCTGTTTGGTCAGAGGCTTTGAATGTGTGTATCTGTTTGTAAATGTATAGTCCCTCTCTATCTTGTCAAAATGATGTCATCATAATAAAACTACTTCAATATTTTGTGCTAGTTTTTTAAATGAAATAAGATAGTAAAATTACTAGGCATAAAACTGGGAACATATAAAAATACTGAATTTCTTGTAAAGCATACAATACACAGTGTATGTGTACAGTTGAATATCTGCTCTTTTTAATCATGATGTAGATGTAATTAAACCCTGCGCTACCTGCAGAACTGTGAGAAAAAAACTCATGTTGGTTATTAAGGTTGTAACATAAGAAAACAGTATTTTCTCCTGTTAACATGTTTATATTTTACATAAAATAAAACTCCCTAGCTGATCTTGCTTCCATTTAACTTGCTTTGACTTCAGCTGGAGCCAGACTAAGGCTGAGCATTGATGTTGGTTGTTACAGAACATGCTTCTGAATCTCAGGTACCTGTATTCTTACAGCTGACAAGACTGCTGATGCTTGCTTTTTATTTCATTTAATGGAGTCAATGCATTTTAAGTGACTTCAGACAATGTTTCACCACCTGGGCTGACTGCTTCTGAAGTGTCTTAAGAGAACAAATTTTGCATGAAGATGGTGAGTTGTCTTGGTGGAATGTACATACAATTGCGTGACTGAACTATACCTAGTTAAAGCACACCACTGACCTTGTCAATGTTTTTGAGAACAGCTGAAACTGAACAGAATAAAAATCAGTCAGAATTGAACTACCTTTCGCATCAGAAAACAATGAACTCTTTAGCCTGGGATTTTACATATGACTACTGGAGTGGGAAAGGATTGTGCTAGTGAGATCTAAAATTCTGTCAGAGAATTGAATGGGTCCCATTGTCTGCTGATTTTCCTGAAGTTATTCATTAGCAAACACAATAAAAGGCTGGAGGTTCTTGCTCCTGTCTAAATGGATTTTTGTTATTCCTTCAGAATCATTCAGGGAACCAAAATCAAACATAGCTGTCAAACTGCATATTTGTAGCTAACATAATGTAAGATTTATGGCATATCAGACTATCAAAGGACTAGGCTGAAAAACACTTCACATGTTATAGTCCGTATTTCCTCTCAAATTAAAAACATTTGAAGCATCTTCAAATCTATTCCTGGGTTATTAGAACATTAGATTTTAACTGCAGGATGGAGACAGAAATTTAAAACATATGAGATGACTGAAATAAATAAACCACAAAACTGTTCTTTTAAAACATTTTAAAGAAATAGAATTTATAGTGTATATATAAAGAAACTAAGAAAAGTTTTCCAAGATCAGGGTTCACAGTCACTGTACGTGGGCTCCACTAGAATTTTTCTCACTTCAGAAATGCATTTTCCGAGAAGCTGTATGATGTTTACCTATGTGTCTGTTCTTTAATCTTTTTTATGAGTTAGATTAGTCAATTTACATTTACAGGTTATGTTCTGTGTGCCAGATAAACAGAGAAATGCTAAAAATATAATTTAATCTCAATTGAAAATTCAGATATGAGAGGAAAAAATTGTAAAATTCCGCATTTAAATACACTCATCAGACTTCAAACAACATTTATTAGACATGATTAAATATGTGACATGGAAGACCATGTATCTGGAGATGTTCATTTCTTTGAATATTTGTGTGTAATGTAAAAATAAAGTAAAAATTTTGGAAGAGGAAAAATAAGACAACCATTTTCAATACATATATATATGGCAACAACATTTTAATTAGCTATTCTGATAAAATGTTCCTATTATTAATTTTTTTAACAAACAGTAAAAGATTACTCCATCACCTTAAGTTCACTCCCCCTCACTGCATTTGGTTGCTCCACTGTGACATAAGAGCTTCAAGCATTCCTCAGGCTAATGAGATTGTAGCTATGTGTCCTTGTTCTCTCTGGGAGATGCTTGTGGCACAGGCTGTGGGACCAGCAGCCCTCTGGAGATCTGGATCTTCCTGGATCCTATCTCTGAGTGCATACCAGGCCAGTGAGAGCTCTCTTCACTTCTCACTATAGCAGCTTCAATATGTATTTTCCCCAAGCTCGTCTTTCCAAGAACACATGGTGTATGAGTTTTGTATCATTTCCAGTACAGAATAACTTTGCCATACATAGGAAGATACATTAGCAGATCTAGGGAAAAAAAGATAAACAATCATATGTAGTCTGGTTCAGTTTTTTCATGTGGTAAACATAGGAAGATTCCTTTAAGTAATTAATCCAATAACTAAAAACTCTTCCTTTTTTCTCCCCTATGGCTGCCTTCCCCATATTCTTACATAGTTGGGTGGGAGGCACTCTCAATCCTCTGTGTCACAGCAGGTGTCTATTACTGAGTTATGGTTAGAGTTTGGGTGTGATGGATGGGCTTGCAAGGGAAGGAGCCCACTATTGGCATTCACCACTGTGATGACTGGTCATTATCAAAGTGAACAATATCTATTCAGTTAAACCAGTCACGAATATTTCACCTGAACTGCAGTTCATGCTACTTAAATGCTAACAGTGCATTTAATCTCACTATGAATAGAGAAACAGCAGAGGAGACAACAACATGAAGTTTGCAGTTTGTCCCAGGATGCATGGAGAGACCTATCAGGATCAAGCAGAATTCAAGAAACGGAGACTGATTGACACTTTTTGCCAAATCACTGCAAGAGTAAAATAAAGAGGTCAGTGCTGAATGAAATTTGGAATAAGACAGAGTGAAATATCCTTTGGATTTCATTTGACACACATATGAGAAAAAATATTCTAGTCATGTTCCAGAACAGCAAAGATACAGAAGATACAGATATCACCCAATGTTGCAAACCAGACATCACAAATGCTTAGGGAGCAAATTTTACCATCAGTCATTTCAGTGTAGCTGTAAAGAAGCTCCAGGCAGGTTTTCAGCTTTACAGTGGGATTAGTAATAACAGAATCTGGAACAAAGGTTCTTACAGCACCCTCTTAAAAATTCTGGTGTGCAGAGATGTAAGACATGGTTATGTGTGAGCCCTGGAGAAGAACAACAAGTGTGATTATCCATGCTCTTTGAAAACAAGGTTCGGAAACACAAATAAAATATTAAATTTTATTTAGTAATTGATCATATAATTCTCACTGTCATTGATGAAGCATTTTTCATCCTCAAGGTAGTTTACTAGATAATGTAATACCTTTCCAACTCTTAATTTGGTGAAAATGATAGAAATTGGGTAATGTGTACCAAAATCCCTCTGTATTATAGCTAACTTCAACTTGAGTGGAATCTGGCCACCCCTCAGCTAGTTGAACTGGTAGGAACATTTTCACCAACTCCTCAGCAGCTACCTTGATGACCTATTCACTCTTGGATGCAGTTCAAAGTGTAGATCTTGTCGCACATTGTTCCAGTGCAACCAAATCCCTTGCTGTCTCTGAAACAGTGCATCTTGCCTGGAATGCACTGGGGCCGCTGATGTTACTGGTTACTGAGGTTACTAATCCATTTCCAAGAAATGGATTAGATTTTTTTTTGCACTCTAGTAATAATTAAAAACGTTAGGTAAATATTATATAGGTAAATATTAGGTAAAGCAAGGATGATGTAATTTATATGGTTTATTTCTCTTTCTTGATTCTGGATATTTCCATTTACATTTTCCGATGAATGAAAGTATTTTGAGGTGAGGTCGCTGACTGTTTTAATTCTGCGAGATGAGTAGTTCAGACAATGTTGATTAAGGCATCATCATGGTATCCTGTTCCCCCTCAGAATATGGCCTTGAGGACAACATAAAACCCAAATTCTTTCCCCTAACCTTTACAACTACAACATTTTTAAATGCTCAAGCTCAGGTTGCTTATTTTACTCTTGATATTTATGGGGATATTTCTGGGCATAGCGCATTACTATCCAGTCATGTGGTTTCAACCAACATTGAACTAACTAAACTTTTGCATTAACATGCTTCAGAGTAGTATTCAATATGTATATTAAATTGTATTTTTGCCATGGCTTAGAGAAGATGGTACATGAAATCTAAAATCTTTACTTTATGGCAATCTTACACATTCATACTCGTTTATTGTTCCCAAATATAGTTACAGAGGATGAAGAAAGACAATCAGTTTATTATAAAATAAATGGTACTGCAGAGCACAGACTGTGAATAGCCAGTGTTTGGTGTGGTAACAGTAGTGAATAAAGGCTCACTGTTTAGTAGGTCTGTTTAGTTGTCATGACACTTGTAAAAGAAATGTACCTGGAGAATTTAATGTGTTTCCTTAATATAGTGAATCTCTTGCTCTCACTCTTGTGCAGCAAATCCCCAGATCACCTCCAGATACTGAACTGAAAACAAACCACTTCATTCATCATGTTCTATATACAACTGAACTTTATTTATACAAAGGTATTTTACTCAGATTCACCGTAATATGAAAATGAGTCGTATCTCCTGGGCAAAATATTTTTTACCTTGAAACTGTGCTAAAGCTGAATTCAATATACCATATCTTAATGAAGAAAACCCCAATATGTAGATCCTCCTCCAGTGGCATTTTGTCCCCTCTATATTTTTGGGGTTTGTTTTGTTTTGTTTTGTTTTTCCCATAAGCCATTTTGTATGGACTTTTTTATTTTTCATATTACTCCTGTAATTTTGGACAGTATCATCTACCATTCTATCTCTCACTGAACAGAAGAGTACTTAGCCTCTCTCTCTCCAGGATTGCAATATCAGTCCACCAGCTTCAGTGCATTTTGCAACAATTTCATATCCAGTACTATAAGGCACATTAACAGGACTCATCCTTTGGGAGAAGATGTTCAGAAAAGCAGCAAGGGCTATAGATTGAACAGGAAAGTCTGTGCTTTCCATTCTCATCCGTCGTTTTTTTACATGGGGCAAATAATGTAACCTCTCTCTTCCTCTATTTCCCAACTAGAAAATGAGTATGTCAATATTTATGTATCTCAGAGAACTATGGAGCTTAGATTACTGAAGTAGAGTCTGCAACCTAAATTACTCTTACATGCACAAGAATTAGGCTGTCACACTATATTTTTTTTCATTTTCAGGCAGTCATCTGTTAACAACTGCAGCACTCCCTTCAAGGGGGCAGATTTGCAGACAGTAAGACTAGCTGACTGTTATTTCACAGGAAAAAATCTCTGCAAAGACATCAAACAACTGTTCAGAGGTGGTAGGAATTAATTCAGTGATACAAATATGCTCCAAGTTTGTTCTGAAAGGTCAGTATTACTGAATGTTATTTCCAAGTAACATATCCCATTATAACCCCAATCAAAGTCAGTGTGCAAAGATCAGGACCAGAGTGATCTAACAAGGGAGTTTCTGCATGTTTCTTTCAGCTAACTGTCTCTCACCATGACTATATCTAGAGATTTCAAAGGAAAAGGGGAAAAATCTATTGCAGACAGATTATGAAATAAATGACCCATTAAAGAAGATCATTTCCTTACAAAGAAAAGAAAGGAAAGTTGCCAAGGGAAAGAAACTTTCTCTGCAAGCTTACTCAGATTATTTTTCCTGGGTTTTTACAGATATTATTATTATATTATTATATTATATTATTATTATTATTACTTATTATTACTTATCTTTGGCCCTTGGAGGGATTTTACAATGACTATGAGATCATAAAAAAAACTGACCTAGCAATGACAATACCAAAAAAACCAGCCACCCAAAAAAACCCAAACAAACAAAAACAAACAAAGAAAGAGCCCCTCAATGCTTTTATAAATTTAAATAGCAAAAAGCCAAACATTTTAATGGAAACATTTTTTTCCAGAACTCTGTCCTTAAATTATTTTAGTCTTGGGTTTTGTAGTCTTCATTTTAATCTTGTTTTTCATTTCTGCAAAGCAGAGAAGCCAGCTAAATCATGGCAATGTTCTGGAAAGGAAATGGTTAATATCCATGAAGAGGAATAAGAAATGCTATGTTCTTTTTATAAAGGGCAATTTCTCACCCACGTGGGCATTTGGAGCTCATATGGATCAGGTTTCCAAATAACCCACGTTTTGAGTCTGGAACAAACAATATGCAATATGCAGAAGTGAACCATCCTCAGCTGCCACTGTGACAGACTGGTTGTTTAAAGAGCTGCTGCTCATTTCCACTGTCCATTTTTATCCATCCCTTTTAAGTGGTCACCAAACAAAGAAAAGAAAGCCTGTAAGATCTTATGTAGAAGAAAATTTGCATTTAGCTGAATGTTAATTTTACAATGTTGTCCAGCTACAGCAGAGTAGTTTGCTTTTGCT
The DNA here is from genome assembly GCF_003945725.1 of Corapipo altera. Taxonomy (NCBI): domain Eukaryota; kingdom Metazoa; phylum Chordata; class Aves; order Passeriformes; family Pipridae; genus Corapipo; species Corapipo altera. The sequence continues at coordinate 1,899,896 of NW_020884876.1, read as the reverse complement.
TCCTCCCCACAACCAGCACACACATAGCCAGGAAGGGACTCTACTGAACCTTCTCAACTTCTTTGAGCAAACTAAGAAAAACTGCGTCTCTAAGTGGGTTTTCTGCTTAAAGGAGAGATACTTCATGGAACAAATAAGAGTAGTCAAGGACATTACACCAGAAGGGCGCTGCCCTTTGGTTTTGGCCATATCAGCTATGAGAAATGAAAATGTTTTGTGCTTCTTAGAGCTTTCCTTCGCAGACATTTATCAAGTTTTGCCTTTACTCTTTCTCTTCACAGTTTTCCAATAATCACCTCAGCATTCTCAGACTTTGGGAAAGGTCAAATCCAGACCTAAAACCAGTTCCAAGTTTTACGAGTTTGATGTAAAAACATAAGTAATGTTTGTTTTTGGAAGCAGCACATGGGATCCAAGTAACCTCATATTAGGACTGCTATGGGTTTACAAGTCATGTGGTCCTAATCCATTTTAAAGTGGTGAAGGCTGGATAGCTTGTGCCCAGTCTCCTGCTGGGTGATACAGCGGATTAGATAACTAATGCAAGTGTGTAACACAGAAACTTATAAGTGGTAAGGATTTTTTCTAAACAGTTAAAACATCCCCTTTTACTTGCTTCTCAGTCAATACACAATTTCACACACAAAGTACATTGTGCTATCAGATTGGAAAGAGAGTGATGGGAGAAGTGGTGGATGACTGCCTCAGGCATGAACCTCAGGGCATGGGCATCCTTATGCTCCATAGTATCCTGCAATGCTAATGAGAGCACCAAATGCCATCCTACTGCTACTTTAAAAAAAATATTATTCTTAATACCATGTGTGCCCAATTGTTTGGGCACTTCTCCTGTTGCTATTTCCTCTGAACTGTAACACATGATGCGTGTTACAGTAACAACATGATGTTGATTCACATACAGAAGCTGAAGTAGGAGAAAACTGTGATCTTATTTCTCTAATATGGTGCATTTCCTTAGCAGCAGATGCCTTTTTAGACGGATCTCATTCACACTGGAACTGTGTTTCCTCCTTTTGTGAAAAACTACTGCTTTTCTTTCTCCCAAATCCTACCTACCATCCTTTCATAATAGGAATTTAATAAATAGGCAAACAAAACAACCCCCCCGTGCCTCAAAAAATTCAAACTGCCAGTGGGTGAAACAGACTAATGGCACTGGTTAACATGGTTTGACAAAAGATGAGCTCAAAGCAGAGCACCTTATTCAAGAAACCCTCAACTGGCGTGAATTGTCACCATCTACATTCATGCAATATTTGATACCCATGAACAGATGGGAAAGAAATCCTGCCTTTCGCATGCTACAATTTGATGTGATTTGGGGCATTTACTGAAGTGAATGTGAGCAGGTTTTATCGTGTTGTGTTGGAAAACTGGCTAGTGTAGCCAGTAACCTGTTAATTGAAAGTACACATATAATGCTCGTAACTAGGTCCATGCTACTGCACTTCAAAATGTAGTGTAAGGATGTTGGACCTTGGCAGGCCCAGGATGAATTTCCTGATCTTATAAGCTCTCTGACAATTTTGCCTGTGCTTTCCAAGACAATTTCCAAACAACTTGAGTCTGAAAAAAATGAAAAATAGCCAGGTTTCTAGAGGAAATATCAGCTCCAGGAGAGTGGCTCATTATGAAATAGCAGGGTTTGAAGGTCAGGGGTCCTTTTAGTACCTGGCTATAGTCTACAGACTTGCATAAGACCAACTTTTAAACAAAGAGTTTAAAAAAAACCTGCTTTCAAGCTGTTTGACAGAGGGCTCTCTTTAGTTGGGAGCAAAAAGGATTTAGAACAGGCACTTACTAAATCTTAAAAAAATATTAAAAAATATTCTCATGCTACCTTTCTTTTGATAAAAGAGTTCCACCTCAATAATTTCTTGCTACCTGAGTCTCTCATCAGTATGTATTTTGTCTCTGTAGAAGTAAATTTCCAGTTTCCAGTATCACAGTAAACAGAAGTTAACTGGAAAACTGCATCTATACTTCAATTATTTTATGATTCTTTTCACATAAACCACTTGCATTTATACTGCCTAAAATCTCTCCTACAAAGATCCTTTGTATGATTCTCTATTGCAACACATTAAGAAGAAAAACTTTTTTGTTTACTGTGTACATAAAATATAAACCCACATATTTCATAATATGATGTAATATATATAGTAATTATTTCTTAATTAACTTTTTTTTTTAAGTGCTGCTATGCTTTTTGGAGAGGGGTCAAGTCTGTGAAGGGTAGGTAGCCTATGGTCCTCAAAAGTAGTTTGAGGAAACTTGAGTCTTTCATCCTCTCCCTAGCACCCTTGAGGTCACCTCTGGAAACCCATGAGCATTCTCTTTTGCAAGAAACCAAAAGCCTTTACAGGTGTTCATCCAGGTGAAGTCCTTGACTGGAGTAACACAGCACTCCCGTGACACGTGGGCAATAAAATCCAGAGCTCTCAGTTGTTTTGTCTCCCTAGGCTTCACAGGGCTCCCCTCACTCTCATCTGCACCCCAGATCATTTGTCTTTCTTCCCCTGCCCACTGGCCCCTACAACACTGAGATATTTACCCAGGTTGATTGTTTCACCGGTGAACTATCTGCTCTTATCATAATAAAGAGCAGTAAGTCACCTGGTCCTGAGGAAGGCTGGGGCTCCACTGATTGACATCACTTACAGCACCAAAGTGACTCCCATTAAGCACAGCAGTGGAAAGACAGATGTTATGGTAATAAGTGTAAATTATTTTACAAGCAAAAATGAGAATATCTTTATTGTAATTCTTTAACTTTCAGCTGTTTTTTGTATTAACTTAGATTAATGCAACATGCTTCAACTATTTTGTGGGTATTCAAAATATTCTGTTCTATTTTTTTTGGCTTAAAAACAGGTAAAGAATATGCAATTTCCAGCTATATGGCTTGTTTCTGCTTCTTCTGAAATCCACAGGGAAATCTTACCTTTGAATTAAATTTAAAACTGCTTTAATAAAGCTGGGATGGGGACCTGGTCAGTGCTGGAGATGGGAAAATGGTATAGATGCTCATTTTGTCTTATGCATCTTGCATGGTATGGTCACTTCTGACTTCAGTTTATTTCAGTGGAAACAACACTAAATTTAAGGTTGTAGCCAAAAGTTGCTTTATGCAATGTTTCAATATAGCTAATACATCTAAATGTGAGAATGTTCAGATTGGTTAATAAGCATTTATTTTTAAAAAAATCAGAATATTCAGATTCTATATTTCTTTTATAACCATAGACCCCATGAGAATTTTAACAGCAGTTTAAAGTTAATAATATTTCTTTCTCTTCATGGTCTCCTCCATAACTTCAAATTCAGTCTGTGATTATCGCTGATCTTTATGAACTAAATTGCTCATAATTCCTTATTCATTCAAGTTTGAACTTCATAATCTAATGAAAGGCACTAAATTAGAGAGTCCAGTCCCATTGTATCATAGCTGACAGATTCACAGAGGAAATAAATCAACTAACAAGATGAAATAATCAGATAGCTAAAAGATTGTACACAGATTGCACTGTTGGAAGTCTATTTTAAAAGGTAAGCTAATTTATACCCCTTATATTCCACTATAACCATCTAAATTCAGAAGTGACTGACACAGAGTACACTCACAAATTCCTATTTGAAAATTACTAAGGAAAGTTTCCATTGAGGCATTTCATCAGTGCTGTCTAGTTCTCAGAAAAAGGAAGAAGGCACTGGAAGACCTGAGATTTTTCCCCAGCATCGGCATGTGTTGAGTCCAGCTTGTGTTGAGTCCAGCTTTTTTATCCTTGTCTCTTTTGCTCGGGTGCTTCCCAACAGCTTGCTGTCTCTGGTGTGCATCTCCAAGAGCAGAGTCATCTTTGACAAAAAGCCATGTAGGCATCTGAGGGCCAAGTTCTCTGCTGAAACAGGCTGTGTAGCTCTACTGAAAGATGTGAAAATTTACTGATTCTCACCATATGGAAACCAACCTCCATCCTTAATTGTTGTTCAACCAAGTTTTTTCTCAACCAAATGGTTCTGATTTCAGATGTGTAGCCTTGGGGGCATGGGGTAGCCGCTGTATGAAAACCTTTGTTACCCTTTGAATTTTTGATACATAATACCATGGAAAATTTATTTATCCTCTTCCTATATATTTTGCTATACAAATGGATTATATAATTACCAAGAAGAGAAAGATCCAAGTATCTAAATTACACATTTGCAACCAAGCCAAAAGCTGTAGCTCTGTGGTTTCCTCACAGGAACTCATACAAAGTGAAATAACACTCCATCTTACCCGTCTTCATGATTAGATGATGAAAAGAGTATCTGTACCGTGTTCCTAGTGCAGATAGTTGTTTCTTCTATTTGTAACAGAACATGAGATTGACTTCCAAAATGCACTTAGGGTAGAGTCACAGCTTCACTTCACTAAAGATGCTTGAAACTCCCACATCAGCAGGCTTTCTATATAGACACTTCTGATTCATATGGCAGTATAGTCGAGTTGTAGTTAGTGTATGCACTTATAAAGGGAAAACTATGACCACATCCATCTAGAAATAAGCCCTGACTTTTTTAACTATTACACTGAATCGTTAGGAGAGGCTTTGCTATCTTCTTTGGTCTTCATAAGCCAGAGGAAAAAAACACAAAAATGGCTCATCACCCAGAAAAATTGTTTCATAAGGATCTGGCCTTTGGTTTGAAAAGTGCGGGCAGAACACTGACACAAGTGGAAGGGAAACAATTCCCCCTGTGGGAATCAGAGAGTGGGTGCCGTGCAGGGTACTTTTGCGACCCACACAGTGGCTGCAGCATGCATCAAACCAAGTAACAATCCTTCCACCCTTGAAACTCAGGAAAAAAAATTATGTATAAAAAAAATCATACAGCTCCCTGCTCAAATCAAATTCAATCACAAAGGACTATGTGCTTAGCAGTAAGAAAATCCAGGCTGCAAAAATATTAATTGCCTTTAAAATAAGATAAAGATGCAATACTGATATAGCTAAAGATATCAGCTGTAATGTAATCACTGGACTTCTTGTTTATTTGACTGACTTGAACCATTTCATCTTGAAGTGTTTTTATATAATGCACATTGATCAATTTATTCTGGGTAAGACATCCACTGAAATGATGATGGAATTTATGTCAGTGTGAGAGTGACAGTAACATATTTCTGTCAATAACAGTGAAGAATAATATTAAAGAACACTGCAGAACAAAGTGCTCCTTTCTTAAGCCATAAACCAAGACGTGAACCTTGAGAAATAGTCTGATGTCATTTTAGGAGGCAAACATTCCACTAATGGTATCAGGGTCAAAAAACTGCATAAGGAGACACAGAGATGACAGTGGTTTTGAGACTAAGAAGGAATGTGTCTGTGGTAAGTTTTCTTGGTCTTTTCCTTTTGTCCATCATTTTATTCAGAAACAGTTTTCTGTTATTCAAAATCAGGGTTGGGCTCCTGCTACAAAAGCATTACTAATTTCTTTCAGATCTCAAACATTAGAAACATTTTTCTCATTTAGGATGCTTTATACTTGCCTGATCATCAGTAACACAAACTGCACTCCTGCTCGTTTTCTGTCTCAGGTAGCACAGGGTAAAAATAGACGTGGAGATGCCCTGTCTGGGCAACTCAGTATTGCTCCTGGACATCAGCACCCTCCATGAGGGAGCCATGTAGTATCAGCTGAGGTTCCTGCTATAGAGAGACTTGTGGGAAACTGGATTATTTATTATTATTATTTATTTATTTAATTAATTAATTAATTAATATTATTTTTATTAACTGAATCATCTGCAAAGATTTGTGGACATTTATACATGCAGAGAGATGGGACAGAAATCAGGAACCACTTAACTACCAGTAAAATCTGTTCAACTTTACATTCAAACCAGGCCTGACAGCAAGAAACACTTGTTCGGAAACACATGTTAACATAGACTGCTATTATTAGTTTTTTTCTTACAGGATCAATCATGAATTCAGTAGTAGTAATGAATAACATTGCCTTTTTATGTGCCTCTGCAGAAGATGTGAGTGAACAGTGTCAACAAGAACTACATGAAGCAGAAAAACTCATGGAGTAACAGGATGACCCATGGACAGCACAACTGGAAGCAAAAAGCTTTCAAGACACATGAAAAAAATGTCAATTGTGAAGAATGTCAACAAATTGCATTCTACAGCATTTTGTGAACCAACACTTCACGTGCATAAATGGTGAGTAGCTCATCTTCATAATAGTCTAGCAAGCTTTTATCTTCCTTTTATCTTCAAGATAAAAACTTGAAACAGGTAAATTAATTGCCCAGTATGATAGATCAGTGTTATAACCAGGAACAGAATGCAACAATTCTCACTTCAGTCTTTAAAACAAAACAGAGCATAGAATTGTTCGGGCTTTCCACCTTTGCCAAATTAGAGCAAAGCTCATCGGAGGACCATCCATGAGGACCATGCTACACTCAGGGGAATTTACTTCACCCTCAAACAAGTTTAACTGTGGATATCGGTATGTGTTGGTGTTTACAAAAAATAAAATATTTTTTTATTATTAATTTAATTTATTTTTTAAACTTCCGTTTTGTTTAAAGATCTCCACTGAATTCTGCTCTGATGAAACTTTTGGTCTGGTTTCCCTTCTTGCAAAAGGATCAGTTCTCTTGTGTACAGACACTTTGCAAATACAACTCTTTAGCTGTTTCTAGGAGATACTGCAGTATCTCTTAAAAATTGTTTTGTTTTATTAAGAACTCAAAGTGTCACATTTCCATACCACTGCAATTACCAGGTAACAGTGTTTTTACTTCCAAAATGCCATTTCCAAGTTTATCATCTCTCTGTGACTTGTAATTCTTCTGGATAAACATGTTTGAGATCTGTGATGGTCTCCCTGGTGATGGTTGCCATAGCGCTTCACAGGATTTTATTTCTGCTCATTCCTCAAAAGCAGGACTGTGGTTCTCTGTGGGAGGCCCAGAGCTGCACCAGTCTCAGATTTTATTGCCTTTGCCATTCTGCCTCCACTAGGGAATAAACCACCCAGACATACCACTGTCATCTTTACTGTATTCCATCAACTCTGCTTAAAACAAATGTTACAAATCATTCTCCTCCTTTTCTCAGCACATTATTACACCTTATTTCATTGATTTCTACTTAGTTTCTATCTTGAGCACAAATTATTCTTCATTAAAATTTCAGACTACATTGTCCAACATCATGCACAATACACCAATTTTTAAAAATTTCAGTTCTGTTAAAATACAATTCAAAAGTCTTAAAAATAGGAAATAGTAACACTACTGTGATGCTAATGGCCTCAAATGCTATACTGTCCACAGGACCAAATACGCTCGGCTTGGGCCAGTTCAATCTCGCTTATTTTGATAAATATCTTCCCCAAACCCTTTTTTTTTTTTTCTTTTTTACTAAGAGCTGTAAGAAAATTGCCAAGTCTCATTTCAGGGAAATGACTGATGTAACATCTATCTCAGAGGCTGTGTCAGTGGCAACTAAGTACTGAAATATCTTTGGGAAGCTGAACCATGCTGATGCATTTGAAGAGGTAGATCATTTCCACTACCTTTGCCTATGTTAAAAGATATTTTCAGCAGTGCCTTGTCTAAACAAAGTCAAAGCTGATGGATCATTTCATATAACAGATGCAGAATCTGGCTCGCTGCAGCTTCAAAGTCAGGTGTTCAAACCCATTTCTAAAGGACATATATGTAAAACATCTATCACAATGAAGCCACTCCTCATGGTAGATAGAGCAGCCCTTTAAAAAGAGTAAACAGAGAGATATACAAATGTTTTATATAACATGGTAGTTACAGTCTCTCTTTTGCAGAATTTGCATCTTCTGAGTGAGTGACTGAGGAGCAGAGAAGAATAAATGAACTCCCTTACAACCCAGTTTAAGTTTTGAGATTTATTTGCCCAGAGGACAATTTGGCATAAAATATAGAATAAAATTATATATAAACATACAATTATTTATTTATACAATAAAACTATAAAATATACAATAAATACACAACAAAAGGTGATCGAAGGCTATCAAGGAGGAAAAAGCTACCAGAGGAACATGGGCACAAGGCAGTAGCCTTCAAATTGCCATACAGTTGTTCAGGCAGCTGGAATTATAACACCACAAAGCAACTATTTTGTGACCCTAGACCTGGTCCCAAGCAAAGTGGGTTACATGAGTAATGTAGGATCTTGCATTATGGACCCATCCTCCTCTAGGGTCTGCAGTATGGTGTGGCAGGACAGAGATGAAGGAAAGGGCACAGTGACATCTGTGACATCTGGCCAGAATTGCCTGGGAAATGGCTTTCTCCAGCCCATGAAAGCTTAAATTGGAGACATATTCCAATTCCTTGACAAATAGCTTTTGAAGCTTTTCTAGTTTGTAAGGCAGTCACAAAAACAGAGAAGATGTTTCTGGGGAGACTAATAACCAAGGTTACTGCTAGTGTCCATACTAACATGTACACTACTGCTCACCTCTCTGGGCTTGCTCAACCATAGCAGTGAGCAAAGGGTCCAACCTTTGCCGATTTCCGTATCCTGGTGGTAGATGGGCCCATCTACTTGAACAGAGGCTGACTGCAATTTTGAATTTAGATCATCTTTATCCAGTGCAATACTTCTCCTTTCAGAACATTAATAAGCTGTATATGCTGAATAAAAAATGAGGTAAAAGTCACCTGCCAGAAGCATGTGTGGCATTCCCTGTTAGGCTGTCGGAGTTGACCAGAGGCATAAAGAGATGTTGATAAAGAGATGTTCCAGCTCCTGCTCTGCTTCGTTGCCAGGCTCACAGGATCATGAGTTCCATCTGTTAAAGCCCTGATGGTTACTTATAACTGGGGAAAAATTGTACCAATCACCAAACATATCATGTAGGACAAACTGAAGATGTCTACATGACACAGAGCTGTGCCAAAGGAGCAAAACAGCCAAGTTAAAAATCCCATGAGCATACTGTTCAGCCTGGGAGAATACACCTTGTTGAATAACAGGACAAATGTGGATAGCTGTACATAGCCCTATGCTTCAACAGGAACATTCCCTAGGGCTTCACCAGAGCAGAATTCAAACTAGAGAGAAAACATGGTGACAGTAAGTCAATAAGAAAACAATGTCATCCTTTCACAAGGATGTCAGCCAATGTTCATCTAATTCAGGCAAAAATAGAAGCACTCCCATAATGACCTAGTTCTTCTGTTTCACATTGCTAACTCTGTCTAAACTTGCGTCGTTCAATACTAAACTTTCTAGAGACATTAAAGTCTGCATTATAAACACATCATAGCAGATTTACTGTTGGACCAACTATATTATGTCTGTCTCTTAGAAACACCCAGTAAAAAAATTGTAAATACTTCAAAGACGTTTTAAGTACTGATGAAATAAATGGACCCAGAGCATTGGAAAGAGCTAGATATAGTACAGGCAGGGAATAGCCAAGTTTCCTTACATACATCTGTGAGGGCTGACCTGCAGCACCCATTTTCTCAAGGGCTGGTTCCCCTCCTTCCACCATGTCTGCATGTGGCCAGGCAACCATCCCCAAACCATCACCCCCAAAACATCTGCCATCAAAAAGAAGCAGGTATGTGGCATAGATGAAATACATACATATATGCATATACATACGTACCTATGCACACACTGGACTAGCCTCAGGGCTTTTAATAGCTGAGAGAGGAAGAAAGTTGGTGGAACAAGCACAGAGAGTAGAAAGGACCAAGCAACAAAAATCAAGTGTGTGGTATGAAGCCAGGGCAGGCAGCAGTCAAGAACAGAAGCAAATGGGACACCTATGGCCTCTCCAGAGGGTAGATACATTCAAACATGCCATGGAATAAATGAAACGGTCAGTGGTATCAGATGGCAATACCAAGTAAAAGAGATAACAGCACTTTACCTGTGGTGTCAACCAGGGAGAGGTGAAAAAAAGGATTGCACTGACATATAACTGGCAGATTGCTCCAGTGGAGCTGCTCTCCAAAGCATCAATAGGGAACTGAAAACAAGGTTGGGGAGCCCTGCCTCAAAACCAGAGAAGCAGTGAACAAAGACTAAATTTTTTTAGCTGTTACAGGAAACCTAGGGAGAATGACGAGTTCTTTGCAAAAAAATCTCCTCTTCTTGGTATCCCATTTCTGTTGCTGTTGTTAATGCAGTTGAACATTCTTTGAAGTTGAAATAATTTCCTTCATCCAGCTTTCCTCCCTCCCTGACCTTGTTCTTAGCCCAGTTGAATTAACAATTTAAATTAATTAAAAACATACTTCTCTGAGTCAAAGTTCTTCCATACAATGTGTTAAGAAATATTGCACATGTTTACAGAAATTTCAAGTTTAAGAGGTTTTACCTTTCTGACTATGCAGATTTTCCCTGTTGAGAAGACTAAATTTCTGTGATTACAGAGATATCTTCCACGCATAATATTCACCAAATTTCATTCATTCCTCCTTCAGAAAAAGACCTTGATCTTCCTTATTCTTCTCGCATTTCAGTGAATATTTTTTAAGGCAAAAAATACTTGATAGTTCTTCAAACTATTTAGATTCTTCCTTTTCAAACATTTTGTCCTTGCCCACTAGGATTTCTACATACTCACAATTCCTGGGATATTTCTTCTGTGTCTGTCTGTTCCAAACTGAATTGGCTTTTGGGGTTTTATGAACTTCTATGCATACTCCTGGCAATACTGGCTTCACTGTCTCTGCTTACTGATCTTATCATAAGCCATTTACCGTTTCCATTTTATCCTTCAATTAGACCCTTCTTCAAACACATTCTTTCACATTCTTTCCCTAGGTTGTATAAAAGAGAGGTCTTTAATCTCCCCTTTCCTCTAATTGAAGCTGTCCTTCCCATCACGTCCTTCCCATTTTCCACTGCAATGCTCTGGTTTTCATTAAACAATGTCAGCAATACTCCAGTTGCTGTTGCTTTCTCTTTAATGTGGTTTTGCAAGAGTAATAGCAACTTTTTGTCTTTCCAGAGAACATGGAAAGAAAGTTGCAATTTATTAGCCTCATAAAATAAAGGATTGCAGTACTGATACCACATGAGAACAAGGTAAAGAAAAGATAATCCTCTAGGTACCAAACAGGTAACGTATTACCAAACACTGCTGCCTGACTAGGCACTGACACATCAATACCTTCCAGCTGTAACTAGAAAGACTGCAGGTCAACCCTGTTGGGGGAACAACATGAAAAGGTAGAATTGGGAATGAAACGAGAAAAGGTTCCTTGGGTCATATAGTTGTCCTATCTGGGGGCACAGTGCACTTAAACAGTCACAAAATCCTTGCCCAGACCTGCACAGATGGAGAAGCTGGGACTGACAAACCCCGGCATTAATCCAGTGTAAATTGAGGGGAGATGTTAATCATTCACTTTCTTCTCCACTGAAAATGCACTGAGTACCAGCCACAGAAGATCTCATCAGATTAAAATAAGACAAATAGTGGTTGTTTCCACAAGCAGGAGGTCTTAGCCTCCAGCAATTATCAGAGTTCTGCTATTACCCACCAGCCACAAAGCTAGCAATTTTTCAGACAGCTCTCACAAGCAGTGATAATAGACCAAGTTCCTAGCCTGACTTGACTCAAGTGGACAAGATTGCCAGTGCTTTTGTGTTGTGCAGTTTCTTAGTATCACACTCTTAGACAGCTACATTTGCTCTAAGAGAAGTCATGAAAATGAAAACCACATAGTCAATATGTGCTGTAAATCGCATACAGCTGTTGGAGTAGGATAATACCTGATTTTCTTATTGTTTGTTTTTAGTTAGAAAGAAAGAAACAAGCACTTATTTTTTCTGAGTGGGAAGGAAGGAGAATTGAGGAATGAAAAGAAATTAGAAGCTTCTCAAGAAATTTTCTGGTGTTTGTCCTTGCCTCCTTCCAGGATGAGATTTCAAAGCCAGAGCTTAAAGATAACATGAATTGGAAGCAGAGAATGTGTCATAGTTTAATCAAGCTCAGGGTTACAGCGAGATGTGGTGCAAAACCAGCTGCTTCTGACTCACATGATTCAAAGTGACTGAAAAACCTACAGGGTGTCTACGAGATGCTTCCCAGCCCAACACACTTGGACTTTTTGGTTTTAAAAAGCGATCAGTGAGCATCTTCCACACCTGCCAATCAAAAAAGTGTCTGCCAGCTCTAATGGGTAATGAGAGCCCATTTCTCCACAAAGACTGTCCTCAGTGTGTGGGGTCAGACAAGGGGTGGCTGTCTGGGACAACACCCAGGAGCAGGAACCCAGACTGGCTCCCAAATGTCACACACCATCATGGATTTTAGTACTCTCTACCTTGGATATGTCAGTGGCTCTGACCAAAACAAGGACAGTGTTACACTCTGTTCAGACACTGTTGTGGATGCAAAAATCCAGGTGAACCAAAAGTCCTACATGTTGGCATGATTCAATACCCAAATTACCAGGTCTGGGGCTACCGCAATCATGGCCAATTCAGGAGCCCACCAGTCATGGTGTCCTTCCTTGTGAGCTTCCCCTGTTCACTTCCTCCTAATGTGCGCTCCACTAGATATAACAACACATTTAATAAGACATCAGCCCGGGATTTTTGAAAGAATAGAGCTGATTAAAATTCAGAACTTCTGCACTATGAGGAGGTTTTGAAATTTCAAGTCAATTCTTTCTGTCAATCAAAGTTTGAAATAAAATATGTCTGTCATATATTGAAAGTATTTTAAGGATTTTCTTTTGGACTGTGTGAACTTTTCAGTACGAATTACATTTATCTGATTATTTTTCTGAATGGTAACATTTTACATTGATTTTAAAAGGTTAAAAACTTTAAATGTTTAGAAAATTAAAACTATTAGAAATAATGTCAGTTCTAAATAGAAAACACAAAAGTTACATTTGAGAAATCACAGAATCACAGAATACGCCAAGCTGGCAGGTACACACAAGGATCATCGAGTCTAATACCTGGCCCTACATGCACCTAAGAGTATCATCCAAATGCCTCTTGAACTCTGTCAAGCTTGGTGCTGTGACCACATCCCTGGGCAACCTGTTCCAGGTCCCAACCACTCTCTGGGTAAAGAACCTTAACTTCCCCTAACACAACTTCAGGCCATTCCCTCGAGTTCTGTCACTGGTCATCACAGAAGAGAGATCAGTGCCTGCCCCTCCTCTTCCCCTCACAAGGAAGTTGTAGACTTCAGAGAGTTCTCACTTCAGCCTCCTCTTCTCCAGGCTGAACAAAGTGACCTCAGCTGCTCCTCATACAGCTTCCCCTCAAGACCCTTCATCACCTTTTTTGCCCTCCTTCAGACACTCTCTAAGAACTTAATATCTTTCTTATATTTAGGTGCCCAAAACTGCACACAATGTTCAAGGTGAGGCTGCACCAGTGCAGAGCAGAGTGGGACAATCCCTTCCCTCGACCGGCTGGTGATGCTTTGCCTGATGCCCCCAGGCTGGCCCTCCTGGCTGCCAGGGCACTGCTGACTTGTATTCAACTTGACATCGACCAGGACACCCAGGTCTCTTTCCATGGCACTGTTTTCCAGCATCTCATTCCCCAGTCTGTACATACATCCAGGGTTGCCCCATCCCAGATGCAGAATCTATCACTTTCCCTTGTTGAACTTCATATCGCCCAGTTCTCTAATTTGTTGAGGTCTCTCTACAGGGCTTCCCTGCCTTTGAGGGAGTCAACAGCTCCTCTCAGTTTTGTATTGCCTGCAGATTTGCTTAGTATCCCTTCCAGTCCTGCATCCAAGTCATTTATGAAGATGTTGAAGAGCACTGGGCCTAAGATGGAGCCCTGTGGAAATGGAGAAGGGAGAATTTCACCATTATTGGAATAACGCATTGACTTATTTTAGAGTGATATTTCACATAAACAAGCAATAAATAAATTCAAAAAAAATGAAGAAGAAGAAAAAAAGAATCATGAAGCAGCATTTTTGGATTGATAAACAGAAATTTTCTGTTCCACTTCAAAAAGAGTGTTGATGACGTTCTTCTGTGAGTAGATCTCCTTGAAACATAATTTGAAGCTAGGGACATTAACAAGGAATGCTTTTAGAGAAAGAGTGATTATCTAAGGGTAGTTTCAAGAATATGAGCTTGTGGCTCCAGTTCTTGATTCATCTATTTCTAAGTTTTGTCTTTCTTTTTGGCAGGCAGCTCTTGTCTGGGTTTTTTCATGATGTCCATCCACTTTTCTGAAAGAAGACTATGTAGAGTAAGTAGAGCAAGACCCACAGTTCCTTTCTTCTTTACAGCAGTGGCCAGTATAGGAAGTCTCAAATGTAGTATTGGCCACCAAATTTTTGTAAATAAGGCTCTTCACTGTTCATTGTGCACTGTCAGATAACAGGTTTAATTCATGCTGCATGCTTAGTTCTGCATGAGTATTAATTTAGTCACAAAACCTGGTTTGTGTTTGGAAATCTCTTGAAGAAAAGACAAATCACTTTGCCTTTTGTTCCCAGTCAATGTTACTCTATCACAATGTTTCCAAATGACTATTTTAGACACTGAAGAACTTTTGCAGACTTTAAAAGCAGCTTTGCAATGCATTGTGACAAAAAAAATAATATTTGGTCAAAAGATCTAGTTTCTTGTAAGTGTATCATTATGATCTTATTCTAAAGATATTCATTAAAGTTTTTCTTGATTGGTGTAATCTAAAAGTATTATAAACTCTGGAATGAGGAAATTTAAATAAACCATCCCATGTTAGTCATCCTCTAGCCTTTAAGTACAAACCAGATTTCAAATACCTGAATAATTAAAACCAACAGCAGTTTAACTTAAGAACTTCAGTTTTGATGACTATGTACTTAAGCCTTAAGTTTTGCTCAAGCCTAAGTAGCCATTCCCTGTTCACATAAAAGTGCCATGATATCCTCTCTCCTTCTTAGTGAAATCTGTATAAACTGTGGCACTTTCTAACCACAGCAAAGAATCCCTGATGCCAGGATGTGACTCTCTTCCATCCTCTTCCCATAAGAAGTGTATTGGAAACACTTCCGTGAGACAGTGTGTTGTGTTCTGCTGTTGCTGGTAGTTGGGCTGTGCAGTCTTCATTGAGGTATCAGCTTCACCTTACATCCTTTTTTTCCCACTGGAATCATTCTCTTTCCAAACCTATGCTGCGCTAGGGAGATGGCAGCCAGAGAAACAAAACCTCTTACTAAGTTTCTGCAAATATGAAAAATAAATAAGAACATAATGAATAATGTGAATTTTAGCTTGAGACAACAAGCACACTATGCAGTTCGGGAAGCAGGCAGAGAGCAATGGGGACTGTTAACAGTTTGACAGTAGTTTTTTCCTCTGCACTGATCAAGAACAGTCCTTTTCCAGGAAACAACTGAAATGGCAATGCAGCTGGGGTGGGAAGTGTTCATTGAGAAGAGTCCAAACCGGACTCTGGGATTCCACTTACGCTTCTGTGCCACAAGAGAGAGAAAGCAGTAGTTAATTAAAAGTGTAGATTAGTGCATGTCATATACAGCATATTACAGGACACCTGACATAATTTAAGTGCTAGGTCATGGTCAATTTGCTGCAACATACTTATTTCCAGATGCCTATACTTGGATCTTCAATTGTTCTTTAATTTTTCAAACTGCCGCTAGTAGTCCATTACATTGCAAAAGTGTCTGTGACTGATGGCAGGCTAAGGTCAAACAGAGTGTATCGAGTTTTTTTATTTGGAGGAATGCACTTTTTGATGGGGGTTTTCTGCAAGGGCTGAAAGCGAATCTCTGCTTCATTGTGAATTTCCATGGGCTTCAGGGGTGCAGCTGCTTCACCAGGATCTTCAGCGCAGGCTGCAGGGGAACCTCTGCTCCGGTGCCTGGTGCACTTTCCTTCCTTCACTGACCCTGATGTCTGCAGAGTGGTTCCTCACATATTTCACTCCTCTCTCTCCTCTGGACACAATTAATTCTGAAAAATATTTTTTTTTCCTTCTTAAATATGTTATCCCAGAGGCATTACTACCATTGCTGATTTGCTCAACCTTGGCCAGCAGTGGTTCCATCTTGGAGCTGTCTGGCCTTGGCTATGTCAGACACAGGGGAAGCCTCCAGCACCTTCTCACGGAAGCCATCCTTATAGCACCCCCCACTACCTGAACCTTGCCATGCAAACCAAACACACAGGGATGGTGTTTCTAACATGTAGAGTATTATATATTGGCAGAAATGTTTTTACTGGAGTTTACAATTAATAGTGAAAAATTTTTCCATCGAGCACTGAGGACCTTTTGTTTCCAGTTCTTATTTGAACATCTCAGTAGTGACAAATATCTATTTAACATCACTGCTATGAAAACAGTAACTTCTTAGTTGTAGTTAGTAAGTCCAGACTCTCATCAGGTCTGTAGAGTAACAAGTTATAAGATGGGTCCCTGATTGGGAAGAAGTTGTTTCCCCACCAGGCAGGGGATTCAGTCAGAGATGTCCTGTTTCTCAAGTGCATAAAAACATACTCCAGGCTTTGGTGAACAAACATACCACACCTACCAGAGCTTAGGAACTCATTATTCTTTCTAACTTTGTTTCTCTTGCAGAGTCCTGCTTTGTACACTGTGAACTTCAGTCCACAGCTCGGCTCTTCATGAATAGCTTCCAGATGTCTGGCCAGGGCTATGTGAAGAGTTTAATAATCCCAAATGGTAGGGTCATAAGGAGCACTGTAGAAAGGTGTTGTATATCATTCACACCATGTCTTCCTGCCTCATTACCTCTCTTACAGCCAAAGATGTCAAATACTAGGACCATTTTCAAACACTCATCTGTCTCTGTATGAAAAGTGTTTATCACTGCATCTTCTGCATTACATCACAAATTTGTAAATAGTTTTATATATAATGTTGTTCTTACTCTACGGTGTGTTTGATTTTGAACTAAAACACCTACCCTGTCAAGCTATTGTCTGAGCCACATCTGATGTGCTGAAGCAGGAAACATCCTCTGTTTGCTCAGTCTAACCCAGATCCTTATACCTCACTTGAGGCAACTCATGAAACACAGGATGAAAAATGAAAATGTTGTAACAGGGGTGTCATTGTTTCATCTTCAAAATCCACTTTTAACTATCCCTCATCTTCCCTTTGCTACTCAGAGTAATCATGTCAGGTGTACGCTTGATTCTTGGCAACCTGCTCTGGATTTTGCTCTCTGCCAGTTTAATGAATATATCAACTCTCCTATGTTCATTATTGCTTTTCCCCCTAAGAACCTTAAGATCATTCATATATTTTTACTTAAATTATCCCTGGACTGGAACTTTTTCTCTCTTAAGGGATCAGAAAAGTAACACTTGATTTTTAAAAACCAGATGGATAAAACGAATATTCAAACTAAAAAGAAAAATCTAAATAGCAATGTAAAACATTACTGTAACAAATCCAATGGAGGAAGTAATCACAGTGCCTATATATTGGAAAACAGAAACAGACACCACTTCTCCATTAAAGAAGTCTAATATTATTTTCAGAGTTCTAGAACAAATATCCATTATCTAAATGGAGAAGGATGGCTAATATGTAGTATATGGGGGTTTTTTTTAGGACATATGTACTACCAGGAAATAGAAACACAAGATCCAAGATGATTTTCCCTTTAGTTGTGTTATACAGCATATCAAAATCAAGATTAACTCAGATAGTACAACAGCACAGCCTGACAAAGGTTGGATTTTAGCTACCTATGACTACTAATTGACAGGGTGATTATGAACGCATTGCATTGGGGAAGCTGGCAGAAACTGTTTGAGTATTCCATTTATTCTCCTTTCCTTACCAATGAACAAGGAAAAGAAAATTGTCTAGGTTTAAAGACAATATGTTTGGGAGGTGGGAACTCCAGTAAGACAAAACACCTCCCCTTTCATTCCCCTTCACCTAATATAGAAAACAACAGAAATGTGAGGAGATGTAAGTGAAAAAATAACAATTTACTTAAAGAAAATAGCAATAACTACAAAAAAGCGCAGGTAGAAAACGATTTACTCACTAAAACCAAGATCCACCAAAAACAAGTGGGCTCTCACCCCTCAGGAACAAAAAGGCGAAATCCAAAAATGGCAGAGGGTCTTTCCCAATGAACCTCCTCCCCCTCCCCATCTGCCCAAACAAACAAAAGGAACAATGGGAGGGAGAACAGGGGCATTTTCCTGTGGCAGCCAGGCTGAGGTGGCATCAGGCTTCAGATGATGTAACAGAATCAATATTCATCACTAAAGTTTCCTCCCCATCTTTGTAACTATAACAGAAATACAGATGCATACACCAGAAAAACACACTAAGAAAATTAATGTGCAGGAAGGTTGGTTTATTTCTGACAGTTTGATTAAGGACACTTAAATTTGAGTGCCCATCTAGGTCAAGTAATGTGGTCCACTGCCTTTCATCAGAATGAGTGATAGCCAATTCGGAAATATCATTTATCACTATATTTCACTTCCAAGGAACCAGAGTATCTAAACCTTAAATTAAACAGCTCTTTAAAAGGGAATCTCAAACTAGGTAAACCCTGCTTCATGTGTTTATCTTTGTTCTCTAGGTAGGTCTGCTTGTTTTAACAGGACAGCTCACATACATCAAGGTGATCACGCTTTGCAAGAATGAGCCCTTTCCCCACTTCTCTGCATCAGACCAAAGACCAGACCTCTACAGCAGAAGAACATGACATACCAGCCAACTTACAGCCTCTTATCATTATAGCACACATTCAGTTGTGCTTCCCCAAGGATGATGGTCCAATGCCAAGCTTTCCCTGATATAGAAAAGGGAAGGAATGGAGACACAGTCAGGGTACAAATAGCTTGCAAGACAGAGTTTGGCCATTTCTGCTGATGATGGGGCTTTGGTTGAGTAGGAGAACCCCTTCTTCTACTGGGCAGTAGGACTGTCCTACTCCACTGCTGACCAACATAGCTTGGCCAATCTTCCATTGCTATCTAGGTTCAGTCCATGGGGCTGAGGTGGTTTTGCTGCTGCTCCCACCAGCCTGATGCCAAAGAGTGCTGACTGCTTGCCCCTCCAGCGTCTTCATATCAAAGTGGGTCTCACTGACTTAAAATCTGCAATAAAGAGTAGCCAGGCCTTCTTGTCTAGCACAAGACCCAGATCCAGATATGTCAATGCTATTATTCCTGTTCATATTATTGATCTGTGCATATCTATCAATTTGAACATGTGGTAGACCTATTGGGTTAACTGTCTATATGTGAATGCATGGTACAGCAGCAGCTTTGCTATGTTGTAGTTCTGGAGCAATCATGCATGCATGATCTAGTTGCACAGACATATTAATCATATCTGGAGGTAATAATTTTATTTACCTTTTAAATAAGACAGCTGATCACAGATGGATTATCTTTATCCTTGTGCGTAATAGCATGACCTTTCTGGACTGCTATGTAAATATTTAGTCCTTTTTTTTGGCACACAGTCATTTCCTGTGCTTCAAATAAAGAGATTACTAATCACAAACACATTTGAGATGAATGCTCAAGTAAGAGTAAACTCATCATTCTCTTCATTGAACAAACACAGTGGAAATCTGACAAGAGCAAAAACTGTTGTAGTCTGAAAAGCATTCAGTACTGACTGAACATATGCTACAATTGTTACTACCATTTATCACTGCCTGGTGGCAAAGCAAGACCCATGACTAAGCAGTGTTGATGATCTCACAGTGCCCTTCACTGTTCATACTCATAGTCTTCTTACAGCTATAAAAAGTTCAAGCTCTCACATCATATAGATTTGAAAACTTGGAATGGACTTGGGAAGATAGAAAGACTGGAGATATTTGCAGACCTTCTCAGGTCATAGAAGACCACTCCACTGAGTGTTCCTTTCACAGGCCCATTTGATAACCCCATTAGTAAATGTAGAGCAACAAATGCACAAAAGAAATGCACAACACTTTCCGGCATTGAAGTAAAGCACCATTTCAAGAATATTCTTTCAAAAGTACCTTAGGTCCAGATCTCTTCGGACTGAAACGATGTTAAAAGATTTGATTGGTTCTGCAGCTGTGAACCCCTTACAAATGCATCATTTCATGAGAAACCTTTCCATTTTAATCTAAGACAGATGGTGTACCGAAAGGGATTGTATCAGTCTAGCCTAATAAGATTAATAAAGTGGTAACTATTTCCTTCTGTGCTTTTCCACTGTTTCGATGTATTTGAAGCTCTTACTGTATTTTCTGGGTTTTTTTTAGTGTATGATATGAAATCCCTCAGCAATGGAGGGTAATTCAGGCTGGATACAGCAGTGGCAAAGAACTCAGACACACTGAGAAACTAGTAAGTGCTAGAAATGAAGCAAGTGTTCCACTTCTTTTGGCAAGAGTTTAACAGGGGAAAAACCTGGATGTTTTCAGAGGAAATGGGATACTGCTTTTCAACCAGTTTTTACTAAGCAAAGACTGCAAAATTGTTTGCCTCCACTGAAGTCACTGTTCAGATCATGAAGCAGGGCACTAGCCAGTTGAGGAGCTTCAAAAGCAAAGAGAAGCTAAAGTCAAATTACTCACAGAACCAAAAGCAGAGCATAACTTGGAGTCTAGAAAAGTTTAGGTAGAACCAAATAGCAAAAAAAACAGGAAAAAAAGAAAACATTGTGATGCACAACAATGAAAGTAGGACAAACATACTTTTGTGAATAATTGCTTATAACTGGGTAGAGGCACAATAATACAAAATATACTGTACTGTTCACTCTTAGAGTGGTAAAAGTGGGATTGGCTATCTTGAGTTTCTTCCATTTCATATAACTTTGAATCATGTCAGAAGCTTTCAATGAGACTTGTATTTTGCCAAGAAAGCAACATTCCAGTTCCAGTGGCAAGAGAAGATTAGTTTCCTAGAGCTGTATTGAACAAGTCAAGAACATGTAAAAAATAACCAGTGAGGAGGAGACTGCATCTCATGAGCTGCTCTAGAGAGGGAGGAAATGAGCATTTTCTGACTCCTTAGGTGTGTGGCAATCACTGAGGAAGGCTGAAGAGAAAGGGAGAGTGCAGATGGGGAAGGCAGGAGGTTTGCAGACAGGAGAGTGTAGCTGGAGATACAGAGGAAAGGTGAGAAAGCTGCAAAGGATCTAAATAAAGAGGGCAGAGATGAACTTCTGAAGAAGGAAGGAACCTGGTTCTGTTGATTTCCTTGGGGTGACTATATTGACCAAAGATATTTCACTGTTTCCACATGGCTTTATTTATCTTATCACTAATCTGTGTCCAGAAAGTTCTTCTTACCTTTGAAAATGTTAATTTCAGAAGGTCTTAAGCCTGGTCTTTTTTTTAAAGTATCTGTTTCTAGTGTTTTGCATAATTGAAGGATTTTCTTTTCCATGAATAAATGCATGGATGCTGTATATCTTTCTGTTTATCATTCACAGATCTGCAAACGTGAGAAACCACAAACGTCTTCCTTTGGGAGGGAAAATAAGTGAAGTTTGTATTAGTTGGATTTAAAAAAAAAAGGGGGGAAAGCAGTTTACCAATGATTAGGCAAAGACTTGAGTTGAAAGCATAAGCATGAAGGCAACTCTTCAAATCGAGTTGCACGGAAGGGCTCCTGCTCTAAAATATATCACTTTATAGAGCAGGGAGAACAGCTTGCCATGAAGGCTCATGGATCATCATGCATGGTATCTCATAAAGCAACCCCAAAAACTGGGAACTCATAAGCTGAAGTCCAGGTTTCTTGCAGGAGTTGGCAGCCATCACCCCTTGTTGTGTCCTGTGGGCACCTGGAGCTCTTTTACTCTAAGGCTACTCAGTCACACACATTCAGTGTCAAAGCTCTCCAAGGATGAATGCTAAAACCCTTAAAAGAAAACTCTAGAGAAGTTAGCAAGGTGCATGCCACTGCAGGTAAGGGTCCGTTGGGGAGTATGATAAGCAGTAGATGGATTCTGCTTCCTCCGAGGTATGCTGGTGAAGTCACCTCAAAGCTCATTCTGAAGTGGTTCCTACAGTCAGATCATGCAAATCAAGTAGTAGGTTATTTTTACTGGCCAGATATTTTACCCTCCATCATCACTTTCATATGCTTCTGCCACCTCTCTCCTTCTGCACTTGCTCTTAAAAGTTACAGTGCCAGCTGAAGCTACCTTTAGATTAGAAATTACGATGAATTTAGAACCATGGCAGTGATTAATATATGAGCAATACTACCCACCTCTTTGAAATAAATCATAAACCTACATTTCTTAAGACAAATGCTTCTTTAAAAAATGTAACATATCGATTTTTGTTACGTAAAAAAATCCCAACTCATTGTTTGTGTTTCCAACACAATTTGTCTTTTTTTTTTTGTTGTCATTGTGTAATACCACACTTTCTGATGTAACATCATTTTGTATACAAATGTTCTGCATCAACATCCCCTGAAAGCAGCATTTTTTAATTACAGCACCAATGTTACTTCAAAGTTATCACAATGTCACATCAGCAGACTACTGCAGATCCTGCAAAAATGATAATATTGTGGTATTTAGCTCTGCTTTCTTACTTAAACTACCATCCTATTGAAATCAGAAAGTCAAAATGGCTTAAATAATAACAGAATAAAGGAAGTTGAACAATTGCTGAAGTAGAATCACTTATCAGGACATTAAGTTAGAACAGATACTAGATTTAATAACAATGCGTAGCAAACACTACGAAAGTTGGGTTTTCTTCAGAGCCTTGCAAAAACTTAGAAGAGAACAGCTTTCAGAAATAGACAATGGGATATGCATAAAGGAATCTTTTCTCTTGAATAAATGTATTCCTAAAAATACTGCTACAAGATTATGAAATAAGACAAAACAGGAACCGAGTTTTCTAATTAGAGCCATGGATAGAATTGGTGATCCAAAAAGCATCAAACAAACCCTAAATATTTTAAGGGGCAAAGAAATACACAATGCAGAGGGCTTTCATGATTATTAGAGTAGAGCCAATTTTTCTAGGAAAGTAAAATGCAGTTTAAATATGGTACCATTACTTTATGTATGTGGTATGGGCTTAATATTTAACTGATTTCAGCTGGAGCAGAACTAAAGCAATGGTGAATGTTTTGAGCAAGAATATCATAACATTTTCCAAAGACAGAAAACAACCTTACCAATCTAAAGACAGCACTGACAGTCACAAAACCTGGTTGCACCCCTCAGCTTTGCCATTGTAATCTGTCATGGCCACAAGAAAGTTACTGAATTTCTTCATGCTGGAATTCATTTCTGGAGCTGGTAGTGCCCTGTTAGCCTCCCTTCTGGGGTTCTTGGTGATTTGGTACTAGACCAAAGAGGTCTTACAATTTAGTATTTTGCTTGACGAACTCAGATTTTACTGAAAAATTAATACAATTTTTTATTTCTTTCATCCAGGTTTGTTCATCAATTTCTGTACTGTTAATTATTACCTCGCATCTCCTTTCTCCCTTCTCTTTAAATTAGTGCAAAACTAACTTTAGTTACATTGTCTACAGTGGAAATAGGATCAAAAACTTTCATAGAAACTACTGACAGCCTTGTGGAAACATTGGAAACTACCAAAAATATTATTCATGGAAGACATAGGAAGGAGAAAGTGTTAGTAATTTTAAAGGTCATACAATTCGTAAGCCGTGTGGCTAGTTCTGGCAGCAAGAAGTGAAACTCTTTAGTAGACCTAATGGATGACGTCAAATCCTATGTTTAAATATCCAATGTGATTTAACTGCCTAAGAGTATCCTGTTGCAGGTTGTCTGTCTTTCGAGACACATGAAATCTGATCAGACACCGACAGCGTATAACAGTGGACTCCCAATAGAGCCATCAATATGTAACACAGATGTCAACCTTCTCTCAGCGGATCTCTCTTCAGGAATAATTGGTTGGTGGTGTTACTGGTCAGAAAGAAGAGAAAGAACCAAGATAAGAAATGTTAAGTGATTTTGGGTTTTCAGATAAGTGAGCGCATACACAGAGCTTGAATTCATGTTGTGACCACTACTTCGGGTCCTACCTCTCACCAGCAAGTTGCTCGAACTGCTTGAGAAGTCTGTTGGTTTGGTTTACAGCACAGGGGACAAATCCTCAAGTGATATAAACTGCTACTACAGTACGAAGATAGTAATTTATATTATCTGAAGGTCTGTAGAACAGTTAATTCTCCAATAATATTTTATAATTTTCAGAGAGTTTAATGGCTGGGAATTTTGACAATGCTCTTTTAAAGAGTGTGAGTGTTTTTTTACCCTGTTTCCTTCTCTTAAGGGTGCTTAGCAAGTTCAATATCAGGATGCATCACTTGAAAAATAAGTATAGAAGTAATCGCCTCTGCCTGCAGCATTAGGCAATCATAACTCTTCTATCTCAGCATCGTTTCCTCTGAAATTAGAATGAAGACATAGGAAGACTAAATACATAATACGATTATTAAAACAATAAATTCTCCCCTCACATAAACACAAAAATTTCAGACTTATCAGTAAAAGAAAACTCATCTTGCATCATGCTGAAACTCTACTAAAAACCAAACTATCCCTGACTTCAGCTTCATTGATTTTTGCTTTGTTATCAAAGAAGTCAATATTCTTAGCATATATATGTCTGATTAGCAGACAAAAGTAACCTGTCTGGTGGGGAATATCTGTAGGGATGGAGTTGTCACAAAGAGGAATTTTCTTAAAGACAGACCATCAGAATCCTACAACCATCATAGTTTCCATTTATTCCTTTCCCCTGAAAGACTTTAGTGTGTTTACATGCAATGTTTTGCCTCATTCCTTGGGCATAAAAGTTGCTGACAGTAGTGTGTACTCAACTTAAAAAACTACAAGCACATTAAAGGCACTGAGCTTCAGTTATTGCTTTCTGAAAACCTCTTCTGCATTATAGTCTGGAAAAGGATCTTCTCATAAATGAAAACGACCTCATTGCTTTGAGAAACTGCATCAGTGTTTCAAAAGCAATTGAAAAAAGTAATAACACAGGGCTCTGGAGGGCTGATAATGGCATCAGGGAGAAGAAATATGTAAAATTCTCTGCTAAGCTGAACTGATGTGGTCTTATTGAACCCAGGCTACCTTACAAAGGGTAAACTTATTTTCTATGTGTCACAGTATTGCCTCTTCCGTACTGGCTGAAATGAAAATCAAGGAAAGTGGCCAAATTAAAGTGCAGGTAGCCTCAGGCTCCGCAAGTTCAATTGCTTCCCTTCTGTACCATCATATTATCTGTACCCTAATACTTTTACTTATTTATCTGGCAAGAACTTTACAAGGGGAAAGTATCTTGCAGTGGTTCACACCTCTGGCACAAGCTTCTGGATGTATCTGATTGCAGGCTCTTTCCTTGCATATGGCAGGTTAAATTAAGTATCCAAACAGTCCAAAGCACCTCTGTGCAGTGGTGGGTGCACTCACAGACTCACTGACGGTGGTTGCAATGTGTCGGGTCAGTGGCTCCTTCTGAGTTGTTTGACAATCATAGCAATGGCTTCCTGGAAGATTCAAAAATTTCGCAAGTCTGATGCAGAGTCGGATCTGTCCCCTCAACCCAGCACAAGACTGAGTAAAACAGAAAGGAAGAGAGAGGATATTTTTTAGTGTAAAACTTAAAGTATTTTTGAAAGACAGTGAAAGCAACAAAAATGCACTTTTACATTTTGGCTTACAAGCTGCTTTCATCTACTCACTGTTCACTTTCAGCATTCACACACAAAGTACAACACTGTGATACTTCCCAGTAATAAATATATTCAAGAACCATCTGGACAATCCTGTGCAATATGCTCTGGGGTGACCCTGCTTGAACAGGAAGGATGCACCAGATGACCCACTGTGGCTCCTTTCAACCTTATTTATCCTGTGCTTCTGTGAAAAGAGAGAAAAATAGAGCTTGGAGATACACTTTTTTTGAAGATAACATAACCAAAGCAGGAGGCCCTATTACCATGTAGTTATAGAGACGATAAGAAAACAATGGTGTATCATTATAAGAAGTATATGATTATGCTGATTGTAATTAGACAGCAAGTAATTTCCAATGAATATCTAATTCAAGGACTTTCAGGGTATGTATAATGCTGTGTGAAGATCTAAAAGTCCTTTTTTTCCCTGTGTTTTAATTAGGAAAATTGCTTTGCACTTTACAGTTAATTGCAAGTCACCATCAGTTATTAAAGGTATGTCAGTTTTATCTACAGCAAAAGTGTATATCAGGCAAAGGCTGTCTATGTTAGAGACAAGAGTGCAAAACAGCATGTGTGTTGTTGGCTGTGTGGTCTGAGATAACCACTTTGCTGTTTGAGTAGTTACTTTTGTTTGGCATACTTTGATGTTTGGGCAGAAGGTATGTTAGAACTAAAGCCAAGAAAAAGAAGTTAAAAGAACTGCAGGATGCTTATGAACATAGGACTGACTTTGCAGGTAAGCTGTGTGAGGAGAAGACCGCACACACACACAGCAGCACTTGAAGTATCACAGGTTTCCCTTTTTCTCCCGCTATAAAAGAAACAAAGGCTGCTTGTAACTCCTCAGATACTTCTCAACTAAGCAAGTTATTAGTAGTGCAGGCTTTCCTTTGTGTCACTGCAACCCTCTGACATTTAGTAGACAGTTTTCTTGACCATCTTTATCCTTTGCTCATGGGTGTAGCTGCTAGAGCTGCAGACAAATGTTGATCTGAGTCAAATCTATCCCAAACTGAGGCCATTTGCCCTGGTGCATAGGCATACTTGATGATATAGGGAAACACCAGGTGTTTCTAAGAAAGCCAAAATATAGTCTGTTTTTATCCTCAACAGCTCTCTCCAGTAATTTTGCTAAGCTTACAAATTCTTACTTTGACCATGTGTAAGACAGGGGAGGTGGGGAGGTAGGGGAAAGGAACAAGGAGCTGCCTTTTTCAAGTCAAACCAGGTGTAGGACAAACCTAGATGTGAAAAGAGTGGTGGTCTTTGTCTAAAGGCGGGATGTATTGCCTGGAAAACCTGAGCCAAGATGTCAGTTTTTAGACAAAACCTGTGGTCAAGGTCAGG
Organism: Corapipo altera; assembly: GCF_003945725.1. Classification (NCBI taxonomy): domain Eukaryota; kingdom Metazoa; phylum Chordata; class Aves; order Passeriformes; family Pipridae; genus Corapipo; species Corapipo altera. Next base: position 1,872,820 of record NW_020884876.1, on the reverse strand, counting down.
GAGATACAGAAAACTAGAAAGGGTTTGAAATCATTGTGTGATCATTTCTTCCTTTTTCCAAGCTAAAAAAAAAAAAAATAAGAAAAGAAATTTTGGCAAAAATAATCTGATTTGGTTATTTGACCTCTGCAGCACTGGAAAGGAGAACTTCATGCAGTAATAGTAGCTCCTTCTCTGCAGTAGTTTGCAAGCCTTCTTTATGAACTGAAGTGAGTCTCTGCATACAAAACACCATCATAATCAGCTGAAGCACATCAGCCAAAAATCCAACATCTCATGTAAAACTTAAGCCATGTCTTTCTCTGGAAGACCCTGAGTAAATGTGCTTTAAAGAAAAGATAGCTTTGAACCAGAAGAATTGGATTCCTATCTCAGAGCTCACCTAAACATGATCTTCCTTCCAGCAAGAAGCTGGGACTGCAGTAGCAACTGCTAAATCAACATTGCTACTGCTTCCTCTTGTGCTGCCTCAGAACACAGGGACACATTTTCCTGAACCACTGTCCTTTGCACATGACTGTACACAGTTGTACTCAGCTCTGTTGGAAAGTGCAGATTTCCATGCAGATTTGAGGAAAAACAGACAAAAGTCAAGTATGGAAGTGAGAGTCAAGGAGAAACAACCACGAATATTTCTTGGTTCAAGCCCTGTTGTCTTCCTAGCACTATCTCAGCTTTTCAGAGTAAGTAGTTGCATATGAACAAAAGCATCCGTACCCCAGCTGGCAGATATCTGCAGTTACTGTGCATTATTAAACATTTATGGGCCAGCAGCTTCCATGAAGATTGAGTTGAATACAGAAGGACCATTTTCATCTAAGGTTACCTCAGAGTCTAGATGTCATTCAGCTTGATCTGTGTCTTGGAAGCTAACTGTGGCTGCAGCATTTATAATTCACAGAAGAAAACCATAACTTAACCGACTTTTAAAAAGCATACAAGGTTTTTACATGCATGCTGTGACCTTACGATAGTTAGTGAAAGCCAACGCTTTGGAAAACCTTAACCCATCCCACTCCTCAGCTGAGAGGCCAAATTTAGATTGCTCAATTCTCACCCCAATTTGCTGTTCAGAGGCATGTTGTTCCCCTCTTTGTCTAAGTCTGGAGCCTTAGCTCTGGATATGGTTTGAAGCATGTGTGGATGGAGGGATGGTGGTCACCAGTGCTATTTTTAGCATGATAAGGCTGATCTTTACAGCACCTCTTATAACTGTAGAAGTCTGATGGGCACCTCTGCAGGGCCATCCAGTACAGAAACCAAGCCTTACATGCTCCTGGTTGCCTTCTGTGGGAACTTATTTCCATCTCTTTATTGAAGGTGGAGCTCAGAAAGATGCACTTGCTGAGTCCACATTCCCCTCTATCATGAAATGGATGAGGCCTACCAGAGAGTAATTCATAAATAGAGGATAATTACTGAGGCTTTAGAGAATTACCTTTTTTTTCCAAATCATTCACGCTTGTTGTTTCCTGTCTCAGTGGAGACAACAAACCCTCTCAGAGATGCTTTGTTAATTTTGGCTACCTGAAAGTAAGAAAAAGACAATTTTACTGCAAAGTACAACTTTCACCAGTATACTGGTCCTAATTCAGAAAACATACACTAAAGCAAAATATGACTACACTTAAATTAAAATATAGCTTTGAATGTGTATATGTACTGGCTGAACCAAGCAGGCATAAAGAACACTGGCTCACTTACCTTGCTTTGAAGAGGCAGGAGAGCCTTTCAAGGGGTTTCCATGCTGCAGTTAGCTAGAAGAAACTGAAATAGTTGCATTGAGTTGCCTTAAGACTGTGATGTTTAAGCTGAAAATCTCTATTGCAAAACTCCCCCCCCCAGATCCTTGTGCCTTACTTTATACTCACTGCAGTATTGCAATTGCACCTTTTCTTACTGCTGTTGTTGCAGGTAGACTCAAAGATGATATAGTTTCTGTATTTTTTTTAAAGGAAGGCCAAAGTAAAAGCTAACAGTGCAATCTATATATCAACTATTGCCCCAACCCCTCACTACTATGCAAATATTCACAACTCTGAACTTCTCAGGGCTCTGAAAAGCTGCTGACAAAGTTTAACTGTCTCTCAATAAGCTCCTGAATTCCATAATAAAATAGCAAGAGCAAAATATACTCTGGAAGATGGCTTAATGCAAAACTGTGGCACCAAATTTAAATCATAATGTTACTGCCTTTTTGGAACCTTTTCCCATTTTAATGTGCATGTCAGCTGTGACAAAAATATTGAGCAACAAGCTTTGAACTATCTTGGTGCTCTGTTGAAGTGTTTGAACAGTACTGCCATGCCAATTTATCTACATTTCATAGTAATCAGTGATTTGGAACAAATTATAGCATAAACAAAACATGTCTGAACCAAACAAGTTCTTTTCAAGATATTCTAAATGAAAACATATTTAAGCCTTTTGTTATTGCTTTTAGTACAATCACCATGGAAACTATATAAAACTCACTTTAAATGTCCATTTTTTATGAAATGGTCTGTGTTGCCTAAGTGATACGTAAATGGATCATAATTGGCTTAGCATTTCAGTGGTCAGTCATGGAACAACACGTCCTTTGGAACATGCTATGACTGAGTTAAGTGCTGCATTTACTGTATGTGAGGGTAAGTTTATACTGGCTTTGTTAAGAAAAGAGAAGGGACCAAAACTTTTAAAACTCTTTTAAGAAGATGTTCTGGATTACATATATCTCAATTCATTGCAAAGTTTCAGAATTCCAGGATTGAAAAACTTAGTCAGATTCCCTCCTATAGTAAACTCAGCTAAAATCAGTGCAGTTACACTAAAAAGTAATTGTTTCACTAGCTTCAGGACTAAGACATTTTCAAGGATGTTGTTAGAGGTGCAGCCTCTAACAGGTTTCATCCATATGTGATGATCCTTTCCCAGGTTCCCAAGGACAACATTTAAGTGCTTACTGGAACCTGTCATATAAACTCTTTCCAGATATGCTTTATGGGAAATGAGTGGTAAGGAACAGGTACTGTGCATACGCAGTTCAGTCAGCCTGTTCCTAAACCTGGTAGATTCCAGATACAAGTGCTGTATTTTTTTTTTATATATACACACTTGTGCACACACAGAACAGCCATTAATGATCTCATATTCCTACTCTGGCTCAATGATCCTTTTGGTGATTCTAGCTCAGCTGGAGATTGCTTTGAACAAGGTCTACAAAGGCTGTCCACAGACCTGATGCTGAGCTGCATGTCTTCTTCATCCATGGTCCCGACACCCATGACTCTGTAGTTCACAGGCTCCTCACATCATCTACTAGTGACCATAGGAGACGACCTGAGAACCCTCATTTTCTCTGCCAGCATCAGTCTGTGACTAGACCCATGCCATGGCCTTCCAGAGCCCCCTCAAAGCTCATGGCCTCCAGCAGGCACTGCAGGTGCCAATTGCTTCTTACTTCCTGTTGAGGAAGGACATTAGAGATTGTCTGTACATAATCAAATGACTACTCTCTTCCCTCTGAGGTATTCGAAACAAACATACAAAAAGATCTGTTCCCATATTTTACATGTAATCAAAAACCTGACCACATTTTTTTTTCTGATACGGTCCAGTTCTGCACCACATTTGGGTCAAGATCCAAATTTCTATCCCAAATTCAATTCCCATTACAGGATAAATCAAAATCCAGACTAAAGTCAACAACTCTGGGGGTAGAGGGACATGAAACTGTGTATTTATTTCTTCACTTTGCAGCTGAGATTAAAACCAAGCCTTTATTGTCCAAGACTGTGAAGTTCAGAGTAATTAATCCTTACTGTGAAACCCATCATTTTTGTTATCATGAAATCAATACATGGTTTCTCGTCTTACTTCTGACCCTGCCACTTAAACCCTTCATGCATCTTTCCTGGTGTCTTATTTTATTTCATGAGATAGCATTCTGCTCATTTTAAATTTGATCCAAGGTTTCAGATACCTCAAGGGGAAAACATTCACATCTTCTCATGAAAGACCATGGGCATAATTGTTGTTTTTGATTAATTGAAGCAGGATCCAAAAATTTCCAAAAGAGTTGCTGTTGCTTCTTAAAGGGAAATAAATGAGCTCCAAGCATGTCCTTGCCAGTGCTGCATTTGAAAACAAGAGGAAGATTTGTCATGTCAATTGTAGCTGAAATATGGAACACACCCTTTGAACCAACTTGTTCTAAACCACCTACTTACATAACCACTACAAAGTGTTCATTTTCTGTGCTGTTTGTATGTAAGGGTATGTTTAGACTTGAATGACTGGATACCAAGGAGACCATATGTTGCTCCAACTATTGTCAATGGTGCTTTTCTTACCAATTTTTGAAATCTGCTGCCAACATTGTCTTTCACTGTCCCAAAATTTTTGAGGACTTACAGATGACCCCATGTCCACTTTCTTCATCACTAGTGTGATGCAAAAAAATCGTTACCATTGAGTGGTTCCGAGTCAACCTCTCCTGGCCAAAATGCAGCCACTCTTTTTACCCCTGATGTTTACATGCTGAAAGAGAGTAGGTCTTGATTAGGCCAGGAAGGTATACTGTGAGGGTGGTGAGGCACTGGAAGAGGTTGCCCAGAGAGTTGTGGATGCCCCATCCCTGGAAACATTCAAGGGGCTTTGTACAACCTGGTCTGAAAAAAGGTGTCCCTGCCTATGGCAGGGGGGTTAGAACTAGATGATCTTAAAGGTTCCTTCCAATCCAAACCTTTCTATGATTCTGTAATAACCTAGTTAAGCCTCTTGTGCAGATCTCCTCTGTGGTGCTACCACCCAAACCTTGAGGTCAGTGTCAGCCACCATGGCACTCCCCCCAGGTGTGCCACCTCCCTCCCACCACTGCTCCTTTAGTTCCCCAGGGACAGATGGCAGAAGGGTAGAGGATGCAGGCTTTGCTTGTAAAATCTGATTTACAGCAGTCAGGTCACTGATTCAACCACCATGAAAAGTGTCCCAGTTTTAAGAGAAGCCTCCTGCAGCGGCTTTGAGTGGAGGGCAGCCAGTCAGTCAGCCCTATGCACTCTGCCCTTGCAGGCAGCAGGGTGCCAGCACGCTCGTGTGTGGATGGAGGGGCTGCAAAGCTGAACTGAAAAACTGTAAGAAAGGAAATGGGACGTACTTCCCAAAATACCACAGTAAGATGTTCTCAGGTCCCATGATTATGTGACTACTCAAGCACATGTTAATAAGCAAGAGTAACAAACCTCTTTGCATTTTTGCTGGAAACCAAGCTTTGAACATGTTTCTCTAAAGGGGAAAATCTAGTGAGCTCTTGTGTCTTCTGTGCCTTCTTGGTTGGAATTATGACAATATTTAGACCCAGTGCTAAGTGTGCGATAATTATTTTCAGACGTATGTAAATGTGGCTTATTTTTTGCACATTAATCTTTCACATAGCCTACATGCATTATAGACTCAGATATTTACCCAACATTCAAATAAAACATAAAGGTATTAAAAAAAATGATGTGGTCTGTTAAGCTTCCTTAAAAGGGAGCTGATGGCATCTATCTTGATTTTATTACTGAAATTCTGGAGATTTATGTAACTGTCCTGCTTCTTTCCAAGGTCTACATTTTTGTCTAATTTGGTTCCCAGTGTCCCTGTACAATTAAGTGAAAATGAGTAATAAGTTTTGATGCCCATGATACTACTGAAATTTTTTATTATACCATGGACAATATTAAAGAGAATGGGAGATTCCCCACAACAATTTCTTCCTGAACGAAAGCATGACAATTTTGAGCAGAATAGATTAGAATCTTCTTCTGGCTACATGGCAGTATTAAATCACAATAAATATTGAAAACTTGGTTCATCTTTGCAAAATACGAGAGTTGTGCAAGGGACTTTCACTGCACCAGCCCTCATGACTGAGTTGCAAGAGGCAGTGGCAAGCTTAAATGTTACCTTGTTGACAAAAGCTGTCCCTGAGACATGCAGTACCCACATGTTTTGAAGGCACCTGGTAAGTTCCTCACTTACCAGTTGTCCTTCCTCATCCATCTGCAGGAAGGTACTCACTCTCATGTCTCCATGCAAAAATTTTCGAATCATGGGAGATGTTATCAAGGGCAGCTATACTACTGGGAATGCCCTGATCACATGCTTTGCAAATGTATGGAAATGTAGCTGGGACAGAGGAAAATAACAAAACCATCAGAGATGGAGTAATCTCCAGCATTTCCTGTGTCTGTAGAATGTGTTTAGTCTTTTGATGTCTGAATATACGGGGAAGAAGCTCAATGGGCTTGTAAGGTACTCCTCTGCAGGTGTAACCCTGGCTTTGCACTGATCTTCAACACCTCTCAATAAATGGTGGATTTTAAACATTAGATGTGCTACCTTGTTTGATTGTTGGTGATTTCAGGATCCAGCTCCACCAAAGAAACGTCAGCACTAAACCTATCACTCAACAAATTGCTTTAACTTATTTGAATAACACTTATAATGGGCATAAATAATGAATATGGAAAGAGAAATTTGAGTTTCTACAACTTTCATTAAATTATGTATAAAACATTTTATCAAACAGTCTAACAGTTAATAAACAACAGTATTGTTTGCCAAACAATGTTTTCGCACATACTTTTTTTTAGGACAGGTAGTAACTGGATACCAACACTTTTTGTTCCTTAATACTTCCTACACTGTAAAGTTCAACAGCCAAAATTCAGACAGTTCCTCAATTGGTCATTATGAGCAAGAATGCATAGATCATGCAAACGTTGTTGCTTGAATTTTCCTAGGTTAGAGGAGAGTTATCTTTATATTTTTCTTATGAATACATTACACTTCCCTGTGCATTTCTCTGGGGAAAAGAAAACCAAACAAGTGCTGCTTTTTTCTTCAATGAACAACATCCCCAACAGCCAGTGAAAGGGATCTGAGTTGCAGGCAAAAGCTGCTCAGGGCCCTTCTGGTAGCCCTGGGTACTCCCCAGTGTCCTTTCCCGAGCAACAGCATTATCACCCCTGGCAAGACAAACCCCTTGGAATTACCTAGTCACTGAGAGCTACTTTTTTCTTCCCTCTTTCTCCAGTGTAGTTAACCAAGGTCAACAATTCAAAGCAACTGATTTTATCTTGTTTGGTTCATACTTGACTTTTTCTTTTAGTACTGCTGTAGCTCTCCTGAATTTGCATCAGCTACTGAATACATAAAATGGAAATCAATGGTAAGATTTTCCTCCACCTGCAAAATCTTTAGCCTGTCTTCAAAAACCTCCTATACTCTTTTACTGCAGTATAATTGGCCTGGTTCCATAAACATGTTTGCCGTCCTGATAAACATTGGGAAACTGAGTTTATTGGGATATCTCAGATCTTTCTCTGTAACAAAGCTTTCAAAGTTATCTCATCCATTGTCACTATCCTGTACTGAATAATCAGAGACATAAAAAAGTCAAACTGACATGTAGCTAAAACATCTCACAGAGTCTCACTCTGTCACAGACTCCACAAAAAAAGAGTAAATCAATCCATAATGATTTTTTTTTCTTTCCAGACCACCCAGTTGCTCTTTGTACCAGATTTTAGTTACTTTTATTATCAACACTAATATATTATAGGCTACCTAAAGAAAAGTCAACATTTTTAAAAGACCATATTTTTCTACTTATGAAGGGAAAGATTTCTTCACATGTTTATACAATAATATTTCTCTCCAACATATAAAATGATTTTAGGGACTCTGACTAAAGAAAAGTTTGGGACAGGAAAAAAAAAACCTTGATGGGTTTTACTGGAACCAGCTACTAAGTGGTCTGGAGTTTGTGGGTTTTTTCTCCTCCTATCAGTTTCTAATCTACATCGTGAATCTGAAACATATGAGTAAATACTCAAAAACTTCCACTGTGTTCTTTGATGTTTGCAGCTCAGGAGAGTGTTCTGTTTTTCAGCTGAGCATCCTGGAGATGGTCTCTAACCCTAGATGATGGTTGGAAACAAAAGCATAAAACGATGGATTAACATTATGGGGGGAGGCTCCTATTTTCCTTGTATTCCTTTTAAACTCTATTTATATTGTGCTTGGTTCAAGGAGGTAGATCTCTGATCACAGCATTCCTGCTATGGAGCTGAGGATTATACAGGATAAGGCAATGAGGATAAAATCTTTGGAATTATTCTTCACATTGTTATCTCGTCATCCAAGTTAAGGTATGATATTTTTTCCTCAGTAGAAGGCCCTGATATAGCTGTAAGAAAATACTCAGAGAACAGAATTTGCACTTGTTCTTATGACTTGTTCTTATTCCCTGAACTTCGGCTTTGAATAATTTAATGAAGCATCATTGCCAAGAGATCAATGTCAGTATTTTTTGCATGCTAATCTATATTGTGGACTGCAACAGACTTGTGGGCTTAACTCATCCAAATTGATGGGGAAGACTTTCAGTCTACTGAAGCTCCCCTTAAGCCATTAGAACAATGTCAATTTTTCTTGGAAAAGGATTTGTCCTTAACTGTATGATGGATGAGTCTCTTACTACAACTGTGTTTTCTTTCCATTCTTAATTAGAGGCAAGAAGGTTGTTGTATGTGAAAGCAGAAAGAACCAGAAAGTCGAGTATTCTACCACAAAGAGTACTGCAACACTCAATAATCATGATATCTAAAGGTTTCCCCCAGGACTATGGTTAGCTGTTTTCCCAAATGCCGCACTTGTCCATTCCAGGTGAGCTACATGGGGTTCAGTCGACATGATATGGGTATCTGTCTACTAAGGATCAAGGAAAACCCACAAGTTTCTTTTTCACTGGCTAATTGATAATAAAGACAGAGTTCTAATCAAAGTGTAACAATATTTAGTTATAAGCCATTCCAGATAGTCTTTGAGCCAGCAACTTCATGGTTAAAATAACATTCAACACCCCATCCATGTTTTCCCATAACTGGCCAGGAAGGCTGAAGTAAACTCCTTCCCACAGACACGTAATTATATCCAGGAAATACACAGCCCAGAGAAACCAGCGCTGTTTTGCCGCATTTCACAGAATAACAGAATCACAGAATATGCTTAGTTGGAAAAGACCGATAAGGATTATCGTGTCCAGTGTCTGGCCCTGCACAGGACCATCCCCAAGAGTCACACTGTGTGCCTGAGAGTAGCATCCAGATGCTTCTTGAACTCTGTCAGGCTTGGTACCATGATCACTTCCCTGGGGAGCCTGTTCCAGTGCCCAAACACCCTCTGGACGAAGAATCTTTTTCTAATCTTCAACCTAAACCTCCCCTGTCACAACTGTTACCAGTCACCACAGGGAAGAAATCAGTGCCTGCCCCTCCTCTTCCCCTGACAAGGAAGTTGTAGACTGTGATGAGGTCTCCCCTCAGTCTCTTCTCATACTCCTCATACAGCTTCCTCTCAAGACCCTTCACCACCTTTGTTGCCCTCCTTTGGACACTCTCTAAAGCTTGATATCTTTCTTATAACTTGGTGCCCAAAACTGCACACAATATTCAAGGTGAGGCTGCACCAATGCAGAGCAGAGCAGGACAATCCCCTCCCTCAACTAGCTGGCAATGCTGTGCCTGATGCCCCCCAGGATAGAGTTGGCCCTCCTGGCTGCCATGTCACTGCTAACTTCTCTGACACATGGTTTCCACTAACCGGACTGGAACTGGTAAAGCCAGAATGCCAAGGGGAACTCTTTGCACTTGCTCACTCTTCTAAATATGCTGTCTGCTGAATTTCTCTGTTTAGTCCCTTTTGTTTCAGCTCAGGAAGCAGGGCAGTTGCTCTAATTTCTAACTCCCATATGATTCCACAACCAGTTAGGCAAGTAAATCTCTTTGGGACAGCACTGCTGGCATCATGAAAAGCCCCATGGATGAGGAAGCAATGGAATCTCTTTAGACCTACTGGGGCACAGAACTGCAAAACTGGCCTATTGACTGTGTGATTTTCCCGAGACTTCATAAGAGCTTTAGGAGACCAAATTCCCGGGGCAGACTGTAGGCACAGAGTCATTTGCTAAATTCCTGGTGCTGTCTCAGCCTTCACAGGCAGTAATTTGGTGCCTTAGCACTGTGAAACTACTGAATGACTGCAAGGAATGCAGCAAAAAAATCCAGCAAAAGATTGGGTAAGCAACAACTTACTAAAGGTGTTGATAAATGCTTTCTGCAGAGTTTGAAGTCTTTGCTAACTATTCAAATGTGTCTTTGCAAGAATGAGTTAACCTGCCAATTTAATTTAGTAACATTGGGTAAACAAAGGCGAAAAGCCTCTCAATCTTTTGTTTCAGTCTCTAACTGACTTTCTTCTTCCTATCACAGTCTTCTGTAACTTTACAGTAGTTTCTCAATCTCTTGATGGTCAGAGTAGTGTAATCCTGCACATGGGATGGGCCAGCTGTTTTTCTACCAGGTTCCTGAAGTTATGCTGCCAGCTGTGAGCCACTCTCTTGTGTCTCACTGACCAGTGAAGCTTCACTTGGGCAGTAGAACTCTTCCATATTACCCCACACCAAGAACCACGATGGTGCTGCATAGGTGGTCAGACCAAGCTCTCCCTACCTCTGTGGCAACACCATTAGGCAGTTGTGGCCAGTATCTCCTCCAGCAACTCCCAGGATACCATGTTGCCTGGCCTGGGCAGCTGGCACTCCCCACAGTGAGAGCCCATCTCTAAAGGGAGTAGCAGTGGTCACTCCTCCCAGTCTCCCCCTTACAGTATCTCTATGTTCATATGACCCTGAAATATGAGCAGGAAAGAGGATTCTCTATGAACTACAAATTTTAAAGAGCCAATCTGAAGAGAAAGGGACGTATCACAACACCAAGCCTGCCAGAGTTCAAGTGTTTGAATGATACTCTCAGGTACATGGTGTGGCTCTTGGGGGTGGTCCTGTGCAGGGCCAGGAGGTGGACTCTATGACACTTGCGGGTCCCTCCAACTCAACATATTCTGTGATTCTGTGATTCTATATCAACTTTTAGCAATAGCTCTTTCAGCTGAACTTTTCCAGTTCTGAAATGAAGAGGAATGGGATCAAGCCTACTCCAGTGTTTTGCTGTGCTTGATTAAATGCCATCTTACAGAAATAGGTACAAGAAGAAACAAAAAGCATTCTAGACAACTGCTTAATATGCAAAAGGTTGATAAATAGGTTTGAGGTCTCACCAACCAGATGACCTTCCATTTGACTCTGATCCCATTTTAGTTCACTTACATTGTCTCTATGCAAGTTGTGTCTGGGACAAAAATAGGTAATTGAATAAGAAAAACTAAGACATATCTTCATCTGTTTTATATCTTCTGGGCTAAAATCTTCAGATCTACTTAGGATAAAGTTTATTCTAATTTCAAAGGTCATCTTCAAAAAGACACACAGTAATGTATTGCAGGCACAGTTCTAAGAATAAAAGTCCACTGCCTCACTGGAATTTTAATTGCCAGTTGGGTAATGGTCCAGACTGCAGGTCTGCAGGAGACAAGTGGAATTTGACTCACCAATCTATACTGAAACACTTTATTAAAGTGTATTGGCATTTACACTTGAAGAACCACAACATTAGCCGAGTTGCGTCGAAGCTGATAATTTCTTAGGTAACAGCAGTAAAACTAGAAATCAGATAGAAGAAACCAAGTACAATGAAGAATAGTCCTCTGTATGTTCTCTGACTATGGGATCATCAGCACTTAAAATGGAAAAAAATGCCAACCAGTCCTAAAACCCAATGACTGACAGTGTCTGAGCAAAGCTGGCCAGACCAAACATGTCAGTCTGGTGACAAGTCTGGCCTTTTTTGATTTAAAAGCCAAATTATTTGTAAATGAGTGGTCTTTTTTCATATATCACCCTTCCAAAATGCAAATCGTGGCACGCAAATATAATTTCAGTCTATTCAAAAAACCAGTTACTTCCAGTCATTCATCAAAGCACTAATATCACTCTTTAATCAGGGTTAGAAAGAAGTTTTAAGAGCAGTGCATTATCTTCACACACCATTAACTATGAGTGCCTCAGGCTGTACTTCATGTGCTTGATGAAATGGCATTCATGCTGTCCCATATACCAGAAAATCAAGGCATTAAATACACTTTCTTTCAAGGGAATCTCAGGTATAGTTGACAAGGTCATGTGTATTGATACAGTCTATTTTGATTTGTGCAAGGCATTTGATTTAGGAATAGGTGATATTTTGTTTAAAAATATTTTAAGGAAAATAAGAAAGTACATATTAAATTAACCAAAAACTGTCTCATTGGTGATTCTTATAATATCTTAATAGAGACATATCTGTTACCAAGGTCATTCCAGTATGATCCATAGAGACCTGTCCCTGAGCGAACACTAGCAGTTTATCAATCATTTAGGAACATGGAATATTTGCTGGTGGCATTCACTGTAGATAAAAACAAAAATATTGGAATAGCAGAACTGGGGAGGCTGAGTTATCTGAATTGCAAGGTCTGTTGGTCAACATCCAACCTGCACCTAGGAGTCAGGGAAACAGATGATAGCCATGAACTAGGAGTCTCAGACTTGGATAACAGACACTACTCACATATTGTTGAAAGTAACCATAAATACTGTTAATAAAGGCTGCCATGACCCTTCAATAAATACAAAGAGAAATGACAAAGAGAGGTAGCAAAGGGAGCCTGGCCCTGTGCAGAGCCCGGGTAAAGATACTGAGGTTATACATTGAGGAGGATGTGGGAATACAAGAGGTAGCACAGAAAATGTTTTTAACTTATCCAGCTTCTCAAAGAGACATGACGCACCATAAAAAAATTTATGATAGTCTGGAGAGAAAGAGAGTACAGGTTTACTCATGCTAGAAAAGGCAAGGTTTGAGAGTTAAGCTTAGATATATGTGACTATTTATAATTTGAAACAGCCTGTAAGGGGAAGAGGGAACTTATTACCAAGTGCGCAAATCAGATTCCTAAACATAGGTAGCAAGTAGTATTTTGAGATACCCTAGGGCATTCAGCCAGGTCTCCAGATGGTATGGAGGACTCTGATGTTCTGCAGCCACAGCAATCAGAAATCGGCCAGCCTTCTGCCTGTCCCAGATTCCCAACGGCACCTCTTGTGGGATCTCACCTTAACAGGGTTCAGTGTAGGATCAGACACTGTTTTAGAGGAGGAGGTTAATCTGCTCTGAGGAGAAACCCCAGTGGATAGAGGTGAGGGCTGGATGGTCAGTACATTCACCACAGCCTCTCTTCCACGTTGCCAGGACTCCCTCTGTTACAAATCTCTTCCCTGTGCCCAGCTTGGACATACTCACACCATTCCTGGCCTAGCCAGGTGCTGTACTCTTCCAGAGTCAGCCTCCTGAGGGGCTCAGGAAGGTATTTTTGTGGTGCACAATGACTAAGCCATTTGTTAAAGAGACCCAGACGTGGACCAGGATGCCACTACAATGGGCTTGGCGCAGCATGCACCGAAAATGCCATGAACATGGCTCGATGTGTCAGCCTTTCTCCCCTCACTTCAAGGGCTGTGATCAAGCACCACTGACAGTTAAACCTTGCTGTATGTCTTCCTTATCTGCTTAGAGTGCAGTTGTGTTAGATTTGGGATCAGAAAGGAATTTTCTTCAGCTTATACTGACAAGGATCAGAGACCTCATCTGCTTTCACCTTGGGGCATATGATTTCATCCATGAGGTCTTAAAAGTTTCAGTCTAAAGTCTTTGGACTAAAATGAAAACAAATAGATGAAAATGCTGAAGTTCGTTATACAAAAGGAGTCATAAACTACTCTTTCTTCTTCACCTTAATCTCTAAGTAATCTGTAAATTCCTGGAGCACAAGAGAATTGAGATAGGAGAAAGAGAGGAGAGGCAAAATGCAACTCAAAATCTAAAACTACACAGACGTGTGCACCCTGGATTCAAAGTAAATAAATAAACCAAGATTTTCTGCAGAGAAGACACTGGATGTGGAAAGGATAGATTAACAGTTGTAGTACATCTGGAGTACTACTTACTAAATATAGATATTTTCACAGTCCAGTGCAATGTATCTCCACACTCCCAAAGGAATCCACTTAGTGCAGCAGGACTACCTGGAGATGTGAAGGTAAGACTTCAAGTGCCAAGTTTGTAAATTTCATATCTGAAAGGAGAACTTTCCTTCATGCATTCAGAAATGCATAAGCACAGAGAAATCATCTTGCAGCATGACCATTTGGGATTTTAAAATAATTATTTCCATTTTTCTGTGTGTTTTTCTGTCAACCACCAACAGCTTAATTCAATACCACTGACATCAGTAGAAACCTAATCACTAGACCATAAAGAGTAGGCATACTCCGAATTCCTCTTTTTTCTCCATAGGCATTTTATTTCTTGTATTCTGGCATTTTCCTTTGGCCCCATAGTGCTTTTGGCACAAAAGGAGAGATCCGTTAATCATATTGCAGCATTGTTAAAGAAGCCCAGTCATGAATCAGGATCTCTTTGCACCAGGCTCCATATAAACACAGAATGAAATGTTGATACCTAAATTAGGCTTTTGGTTGGAAGCTGTTTACACTCTCAGCTGTAAAAGGATTAGCTTCACCTAAATGGCATGGAACAGTGAGAGGTATGTCTGTCCAAATGTCTCATTGTTACAGCATCAAGCCCATTTGATTTGAAAAGGCCTATGAATGCATGCCACAATCTGGGCATTACATGGCCTTGTAATGCAGATGGGCCATGGGACAAACCCCACCGAACACCCAAGGCATGTGATTTTCTTGTGGGCAAATCCTGTTTGCATAGTTTCCTTCTTTTATTTTAGGATTAGAACTTCTGCTCTTCAGAAAAATAGATTTTTCTGCCTCCCTTTTGAATTCTTTTGGGTATGAATTACCTGGTATGCTCCCCACAACTCACTGCCTGTGCTGGAATGCCATGCAGGAGCCAAAGAGCCTCATGCTTTGTGAATTGCCCCAGTGTTTTATATCCTAAAACAACGGTCTTGCATCCCAAAGAGCACACTGATCCCCAGCTCTGTGGCCTTTTTTTGGTAGAACAAAGTAGAATGCAGTATGTATTTTGAGGGGGAGAGAAGTAGGAGAAATTTCAATAGTTAATACTCAATCTTTAGATTTTTCAAACTATTTATCAAAAAATTCTCTCTAATGCAATATGCCATGTGAATTGAATATGTCTTAATGCAGAAAACGTATGTTTTCCTAGTAGTTTTTCTAATTTCTGGCTTCTTTGAGATGATGACAGAACAACAGATGGCAAACCTTGTGGTGCCATTCTGCGTCAGTGGAATATAGGGCACACTGCAGCGACTAAGCAATCCAGTTGAGGGGATATCCAAAAATGACTGCCTCAATGCTGAATTGCGCATTGTTGACTATAAAACAAACAAAGCAATGCCTGTAACCCTCAGCACTCAGCCCCTTGATTCAAATCTCTTCATGTAAGAGTAGATGGGATTTGAAAAGAGGGAAAGAGATTGCATTATAGGAGGCACTACTGATATAATAACAATAATAACAAGAATTTCTAAGTGTCATGAAACTCCCTTTCAAAACCAGGCAGTTGAAACAATCAGAGTTTGCCAGAACCAGGCATGTGTCAGCATTCCCCAAAAAGCACAAAGCAGGCATGGGTCACCCAAGGAAAACTCATAGCTCTTCTTCTAAAGAGTTTCGGGTGTCCATGAAAAGAGTAAGAAATACCAGAGAATGAAGACAGCAAAGACACACCATATACAGACAGATGTAGTGTGTCATCTGGTATAAATGCTGATGAAGAGCTTTAGGATTAAGGACTAGCTGTCTCTGATTTGTGAATGTCGATGTACTCATACAGTCAGGTTCTTTAGATGGTGCTGATTGTGAAACAGCTCCAGGCTGTCCTATAGCGCCAAAGAAACGTGAAGAAAAATCACACAACCAGTACTAAATCAGTGTTGGAGACATACAGAAACTATGATGGTTTCCTGTTCTCATGGAAGAGACAAAGAGGGAGGATAGAAAAAAAAACCTGTGCCCCTATGATGGTTTCCTGTTCTCATGGAAGAGACAAAGAGGGAGGATAGAAAAAAAAACCCCATGCCCTGGTAATATGGTGACTGGTTGCCAGATCAGGCAAGGCCTTTACTGAAGCTGATTTCCACAGCTAAGGGGGACTGCTTGAAGCCAAAGAGCCATCTCAGGTTTTGAGAAAAATGGGGCTGGACATGGGTGTAAACATTTTGTCTAGATCCTTACTGTCCTCAGGCTGTTGAAGTAAAAACCTTCTTTAGAAACATTTGTGTCACAAAAGCTATAAATCATAAACGAGTGTGTAGACAAAAGTGGGCACACAGGAATGACCAGTGAGAACACTGCAAAGGTACCAGAATTCCATACTGGTGTCTGCTGGGACAAAGAAGAGTAGCACAGCAAAGGGTAAATCCACAGTTCAGGCCCCAAACACAGTTGCCCAGATGAGTTTCCATCACCTTTTGAACAGATCAGTAACTTTTCTCAGTAAAGAAATATTCCCCTATTTGGTCTGTCCCATGCTCATTTTATAAGTCCTGCATCAGAGAAAGTGTCTAGGTCCTGCATTGTCTTCTCGTGGCAAGAGGAACAACTTACAGACTCTTATTACTGGTTAGGCACCCGGGTCAAAAAAGAATTTTATAATACCAAGGTTCTGGGACTGCTTTGCAAACATTGTATGCCTATCACATATGCCAGATTGTCATACTAATTGACCCTCCTTTGCCATCCACATGTGTGTTCTTAGGTTTCAAATTCCCTTTACGTGCTAAAATAAATACATTGAATAATTTCCACTGTAAAGTTTTATTCAAGCATTTTCTGTTTACTTTTTAACAAAATCAGAATGAAATGTACCAGAAAGATATTAAATCAATTGCAAAATGCTCTATACTTGAAATAGAGCCCATTAAGAAGTGCTTGTGATGACACCTTCATCTCTAAAGATTTCGGTTATTTTCCAAATGAATTCTCCAGGACAGTTCTATTGAGGTTTGTTTCCAATGTACCCAACAGTGCTGTAACTAGGCACCATTAACAAAATAAATATAGGAGAGGTAATTCATGTTTCATAGATAAATAGTTACAAGGAGAATGTGCATCTTTAAAAAATGTTTGGAAATTTCTGTTCTCATGATGTTAAGAGATTGCATTAAAAAAACATACTTTTGAAGTTTTAGTGTAGAAATCAACTTACTGGGAGACAGATTACAGCTTTGGAAAAAAAGAACCACTGATTGGGCTAGGGGGTTAGAAAAAGGGAAGAGACTTTCAGCCTTGCATAGAATTTACAATGAATTATGACCTGGTTTACAAAGTTTTTTGTCAACATCTACAAGATTCACTGGGCACTTTTAAAAACAGCCCTGCACAGAGTGCAGAAGGAAAGAAGAAAGGGTTTACTGAGAAAATGTCAGTTTTGGGAAATGTCAAAATGAAGGAATGATTAAAAACATTCCCCCAAATGATTTGATCAAGCCCACATTGTGCAGGAGTGAGCAAAGGATTAAAACTAGAACTCACTGCCACACCTCAATAGTGCCATGTCCAGTGGACTTGGTCCAAGACTTCTGGGAGAAACTTAGCTAAGCACAAGGATTTGGCTGTTGAAATACTCCTGGCTCCTGAAGTGGGAAGGAGGTGAGTCCAATCCTTAACTGACTTTGGAGTGAGATGCTTTGTAGGAAATCAATCACTGTGAAAATCCAGGTGGGGAAAAGATTTTTCATGCTAAGGAGTATACGTTTATCTTGACACCTGGGTGACACATTCTGGAAATTTGCCATGCAGCAGATTCCCGCCCTAGGTGAGAAGACAAATTTCAGCAAGTAATCCATAATATGTGCCGTGAACAGCAAGAGAAAGAAACATTTTGTAAGCGGTTAATTGTGTGGGATGATGTTACAGTGTTATGCCTAAAGGCAAAGGTATACGGCACTTCTTCCAGCTCACTAACAAGCATGTAGGGACTTTCACTATGCAGCAGTGTTCCAGGGAGGAAACAGGTGAAAACAATTGATGAAAACAATTAAGGAAAATATCAACAGAGAAATGTGGCAGTTTGGGAAAATATAGTCTGCAGTATTTTTCATAGATTTCTACAAAATATTAGAGTGGGTTAAATTCTGTGAAAATTCATTTAGGGCTAGATTTCTGATTAGTGGGAGGACATGGACAAAGAAGGAAATTTTCATCTTTGACTCTGTACATATATTTTGTTCACCAAATATGTAATTTAACCCACAAACTTATTTCCAAATTTATGAGAAGCATGAGCTTTCCAGTGTAGAAAATAAAGGAATAGAACTTTCAGTCTATTACCTGTCTTATGTTAGAACCTTTTAATGTTAGAAATTCTCCTCTAATTTAAAATTACATTTAATTTCAACTATGTGTTTTAGATCCTAGAAGTCTTTGGAAAATCACAACTAAAATGAATAATGTAAAGTGGAATGTGCTCCATGATGTGTGGGTTTGGTCAACAAAAACCCCATCTCTTGGAAGATGGAGAAAATCCACCTGAAAAGTTCTCAGTTGACAACAATGTTGAACTCAAAAAAACATCAGTACATGACATTTCTTAGCAGACTATTATATAAAAACTTCTTAAGAAGAGCTCCTGGAGATGGAGTAGAATGGTGTTTGTCACCCAGAGTTTCATTACTTTTGCCTCCTGAAGTTGTGTCTGTCTGCAATTTTTGTACAGTGTTCATTTCTGTGGAATATAAGTGACCATAGCCTGTTCATGAAAAGATTGTAGTTGTTTTGACTTCAGCATAGAGTCTGCCCTAGATTTTAGGCCCAAATCCTGCTCTAACTGAATTAAAAAAAAAAAAAAAAAGAGATTTCTTCTATACAGAAACCAACTCTCTTTTGCACTGTACAGCTCTCAGATTATAGCAGCGCTGAGTACAATTAATTTTATCAGAGAATTTATTTTAACATTGAAATACGAAATTAGCATGGAAGATGGTCTAAACTGAAGATGTAAAAAAAAAACAAAAACAAAAACAAAACCAAGAAGTGTTAGGAATACCTTGCAAAAGATCATAAGTATAGTTTCACTGCATGAAACTGGCGGTCTGTCTCATCTGCTGAATGACACTAAAACGCGCTCTGCCAGGCTGAGTACTCTCTTATCACTTTGCCAGCCAGTGATAGCAGGAGAAAATGCCAGGGTTTGGCCCCATACTCAGTGAAGGAGCATACTGCTTGACAGCAACTGTAAAAAATAAAACAGGTACTATGACAGACTTGTGATTACTCAGTGGGAGCAATGATAAGTAGTAACTGATTAATGAGAATCTGAACTAGGATGAGCTTCTTGAAGTTTCAGTAAAACTAAACCAGACAGCTTCACTCTGCCACATGCTTACATGACAGTGCTCTGAGTCAGTTTACAATATTAAAAAGAAATTGAAACCACAACAAGGTCATAAAGCTCTCTTATTCTGAAACATATTTTTATTAGAAGTGAAGGTCCCTTCAGATTGTTTTTCATCTTCTGTCTCCCCTTCTATAACCCCCCGTGTACGGTTCTCAAATCCATTCAAACCACTTGCCATGTTTCTTAACATCTCTGACCTTGTACTGGAGAAACAGAGTTTTTTAAAGTCTACTAGCTCAACTGCTTTTTTCATTTGCATAGGAGAGAACCCCCACAACCATTCTGCTGATGTAAGAAGTTTATCTAACATGAGGATTATGCTGAATTTTGCAAATGTTTGTTCATCATGGAAATAAATCATCTGTTCAGAGAAGCTTAACGATGTAAACAGCTTAAAGCCTATCACCTTTCAGAAAACGAGACCATTACTGAAAACAGCATACAAGCTGGATATTGCTGCTGTCAGGCTAAGGGCAAGCAAACAGAGGCACCACCTCACTTCACTTGCTTATTCCAGATCACAGTGCTCATTTGTACCTACCGACAGCCATATTCGCTATGTTTACATGTTTTCAACATGGTGATTTACAGGTAGGCATGAAGACCAACTGTGGCAGCAGTTTCAGTTCCTACTTTTGAGGGTAGCTACTCTCACCTCCAGGAAATGTGACTGCCACATTTGTTCATGCTGTCACCTGAAAGGACACCAGCAGCTGGGTTTCTACCCTGCACCTACATCACCTGTTTTGGGTACATACTGGCAGAAGAGTGAAGAGAAAGTTGGATTACCACAAAAAATAGTATTTGCTAAAAGTCACATAGTAGCTGCGACCCATTAACTTTGTCCTTCAGTACAAAACATTTTCCAAACATCCATCTCTCTTTAGAGATTTGCAGAGTAGAGGAGAAAATGGATGCAGCCCAGCAGCTCTTGTCATTATGTAAGAAGTTATTTATTCATAAAGTAAGTGCTACATTTTGCTGTGTGGTGAAAGCTAACCATAGCTAATTTCAGATTTTTATAGCTTTTCAACACGAGCATGATAAAATGCCATATGGTGCTCTTGTAACTGGGCAAAGTCTACGAAATCAGCATGATTCCCTTTCTGACTCACTTGGTGAGGCAGAGACATGAAGACCACGTCCCTGCTTGCAATGGCCCCATGGAGCACATCGCCCTGCCTGGGACAGCACGAGCAGCCGGCACAGGAGCAGAGCCCCAGGCCTGCAGCCAGCATTCAGCCCGCCAGCTTGGGATCCAGCCGAGGAGCCGCGGGCAGCTTTTGCAGCCACTGTATTCGCAGAGCAAACGCCAGAAAGTGGAATTTGACCCAATTTATGAAACTATCTTCTTTGTCTCTTGCTGCCCTCTGCTGTCACACACCGGGGTGGCTTGGAGAGGGCTGCAAGGCTGGAGGAGCTACACCAAGGCTTTCATTCTGAAGGAAAAAAATCTGCCCCAGGAGGAAAAAACGACAGTTAAAGTGCAGCCAAGCAGGCAGAGGAAACCAAATACAGGGCTTGAAAACCTGGTCACTGTGAAACAACTCTGAAGTTTCTCCTTGTGGGACTCTACTCATGTTTTTTTGGTGTGGGATGTCAGACACAAGATGCGACATGCAAGCAACATAGCACATTGGCTTTGTCCTGTGCGTTGATCTGGGAAAGTAAAGCACACAGGAACCAAGGGACCTATAGGATCTTGGCTTTTCGTATAAAGCCCTACATCATAATTGTAATGGTTTCAAAGGTTTTGAAATATAGAAATATAATTGAATCCAAGAAGTTCAGTTTATCATAATTTCACCTTTGGCAACTGTAATCAAAGACAATCTGACTATTACGTTAACTCAGTGTGCTGAATCTCTTGGGTCAGTCACCTCTTTCTCAAAATGCACTATATCTGCAGTAACAAACCTCTAGCCTGAGCAGAGCTGAGACTTCAGTGATATTTCTCAAATGCTTTCCAAATGCATGAGTGTACTCAGAGACTATCTGTTGAACACCTATGGACTCAGTGTGAGCTCTCTTGCTACTCTGGCCAGCCCATGATATTGCTTACAGTCATGTCACCAAGGTGCACCAAGAAGGTACTGAGATGCAGAAGAAACCACCTCAAGGCAACCACAACCAAAGCACCCTGTTGGTTCACCCCCTCATGTTTGCTTCAGGAGCCACTTGTTCTTCATGCTCCTTTAAGGACTTGCATGAAGAGCTGGGTTACTCCACAACAAGATTTGTGTTTCTTTAAATGCTTATTCCGATATCTGCTCTGTTACATGTATTACAAAGCACTATTGAACCAACCTGTCCCGCAGAAGATGCAGATAGCACTGAAAGTCTTGGTACAAAT
The DNA here is from genome assembly GCF_003945725.1 of Corapipo altera. Lineage (NCBI taxonomy): Eukaryota > Metazoa > Chordata > Aves > Passeriformes > Pipridae > Corapipo > Corapipo altera. Next base: position 1,851,106 of record NW_020884876.1, on the reverse strand, counting down.
ATTTTCATCTGCAATCTTGATTGTGTCAAGGTTTTTCTAGATGAAAAAACATGTTTGTGCCTGACTGTAACTAGAGGTACAGCATGCCCAGGTGGCATTGAAGACTCTCCCTGGCAGACTTCCCACTGTTGTTTTTCTATCATATATCCTACCTCACTGATATCACTTGCTGTGAAAATGGCATTGGGAAATAAGTGAATCTTACAGCAGCACCTGCAGGTCACCAAATACTAAAACACTCTTCAGCACAGATGGAGACTCCAACTCCTATGCAACAATCTAGAAAATTGTCTTTTTTTCCCAAAAATTGTGTAAAGCATTTTAGGGCAAGGAAATACTTATTTTACAGCACTGCAGAGTGTTGATAACTTGTTCTTTGATAGTTTTTTATCAGGCATTCCTCAGAAAAGGTGGGAATTTTACAAGGAGGAAAGAATACCTGCAAGAAGGCCCCACCTGCCCTGGAGTGTTAGTTGAATGCCAATAAAACACACTTTCGGCTCAGAACCTTGGTTTTAAAGGCACTACAGGTAATAGGAAGTAGCCCTTTAGGTGCTAGAGCCCTCCTGTCAAAATCCCAGTCATATTTTTTTTCCAGTAGATGTCTAGTACAACCAAGACAACGGGACAGGGAGAGATTGGGTGGTGAGGAGTATGATTTGTCATCTGGACTGTGAGCTCAGAGAAGAAAATTTAAGAAGACTGGTGAAGAACTTCAGAGTGGTGAAGAATGCGCTCTGAGGGCATACTTACCTTCAGATCCTGGAAAGTTTCTACCTCAGTTTCCCCAATATCTCTATTTCTCTAAAGAAAGTAACCACCCTTTACACCATCTGTCAAGAGAAGTGTTCCAACCCACAGACGATTCTTTTTGCCTGTAAAGTAAAAAGGAATTTTCTGAAAAAAAACCAAAACAACTTTGAAATGGTGAAGAACCACCACAGAAAACTGACAAAAACGTTCAGTTTTTACCCAGGACTTTGACTAGCATGAAGTGAAGGAGGCATATGACATACATGAATCAAAAGGAATATTGAGCCATGGCTCATTGATTTGTTTGCCAGCACTGAATGAGGCAAGGTTGCCAGAGGAAAGGAAAAATTATGCCTTGTATCTTAATGTTTATAATACCTAAGAGGACTGAACTGCTATTACATATTTAATGTGGCATTTCCTTGTTTCGAAAGGTAGAATTTTGCAGCCTGAGTTATAATCCTTTTCTGTATCTCATTTAGTAAGCAATAAATATACAGGACAAGATTTGAATTGGAGCTCTTGAGATTTCAGGTCTGGAAGAAAAGGAAGTGGATGAGATTTCCTCTGAAGCTTTGATGTTCTAAAGTCAAATGAGCAACGTGAAACCAGCAAATGTAAACGTAGAGACAGACAGGCCCGCCCTTGGAGCTTAGGCTTTTTCTTAAACCTGCGTAATGGTTAGCACAAAGTAGCCCTGGCCTTTAAGCAGTGCTATAATACAAATATATAATATGTATTTGAAGAAAAAATGCTACACTGTTAGTGTAACTACATGTTACTTTCTGTTAGAGTTTATTTCATGTGTAGTCTCAATTTTCAGTCTAGGTTTCCTGTTGCTTTTGGAGTGTGCTTTGTGTTTGTTTATCCTAGGCAAGAGGGACTTTATACGAAAATATGCAACAAAAGAATATTGCAAACAGAGCACTAGGCCTCTATACAGCCATTGACATTTACACATGAATCATTCAGATCACTAACTGGCTGGGTATTCCCTGTGAATTAGAGTAAGTTGCTGTGCAGAATTTACTGTTGGCCAGCTATTCTTGGCATGTGCATCTCTACAAAATAAGAATGAGGTTAGCCAAGGTGTCTATGTATGGCATTACCAGAAGGGTAATAAAACATAATAAAGATGACTTCGGGAGTCATTTACTTTAATATGTAAAATTTTTAACGCACATGGAAGGGCACTTTGGCTTGAATTTCTGATATCATGTTATCCTGGACTTCTTTATGACTACAATATTCATTCTGTTGCTTGAAGAGTTTTGGCTTAGAAAGCATTTTGGTTTCAGTGTTGCTATTTATACATACAAACCTGCAATGCATAATTCATGCTGAAATCAATGAGACTGTGCTTGTGAATTCAAGCTTCACATATTTCATATAATGTTGCTAAATCAAAAGGTAAGAAGAGATTTTGGGGTGGAAAAGAATGAGGAGAAATGATGAGTTCCTCTTTTTCTCATGTTATGAAACAGATAAAAATGTCACCATTTAATAAGTAAAGCAAATCATCAAGGCAAAACATGAAGCTCTCTTGCAAAAGCTGGGGCTTTTCTGGAAGAGTTACTAAATTACAAATACTAAAGGCTTAAGTGATTCCATTGTTTGCTTATTTTTGTTGAAATGACAGAAAATGGAAAAGCTGATGCATAAATACGTAATAGTATTAGGTGGATTGTACTTATTAAAATCTAGTAGAAAAGTGGGAGATTTTCCTCTGTAAGGAACATTGAAAAGTATTTTTCCTTTCTCCAAGTCTCCCCAACTCAAGTGGATAAGTTTATTTTAAATCTGGGGACATACGAATGTACTTTTCTTAGCCCACTACCCTCCTAAGGAATTTTGTCCATGGGATTTCTGCTCCTTTCTCCAAGTCTGGGTAAGCTGGCTATCTAGGTAAACCTCTAATGCCTTTTGCAAGAGGTGATGATCACTAGGAGCATCACTGTCCCCACATGCAATGCCCAAGTGCAAACTGGACGGGTGAAACTCTTGGCCAGTGAACTACAGTTTGAGTGGTGAATGTAAGCTAAGGTGGTAGCACACATTTTTCCATGGTGCTGTAACATGCTTCAGTTGTGTTTCCCCAGGATGGTTTCAGCACATTCCTGGGAATCACTACTGGGCTGGTGCAGCTCTGCTTTCAAATGTGCCAAGCCCACTGCTGTGTGGGCTTTGGAGCAGGTGTGAACACAGAGGACAAGAGGCAGGGACAGTGTTACCTGGGTACTTTAAATGGGATTGTGTACTGAAAAAACACTTCCTTAAGGTTGTATTTCATTCAACATAGGATGCAATAGTTCTGTTTATGGGCAGATTTCCATTATCGCTCTCTGTTTTCACATTTTATTTAAAACACTCCCAAATTCTCCTTTGGGCAATAATCCTTCCTATGTTTGGTCCCAGTCCAGGAATGAACTGTGAATGGTATGTGGAAATTGTTGGAAAATTCCCCTCAGCTAACTTTGAGGTATAGCAGTGTAAAACAGAGCCCTCCACTCCTCCCATCCATATATACACTTCTTTTAGTTTAAGAAATTTTATTATAATTCCATTCCTCTCCCCTCAGTTGCTGAGTGTCTGGCATTGACAAAAAAACCCCACCAGAACAATAGTTTCTCACCAAGTTTCCCAAGGATACTCATAGCAAAGCTAAGCTAAGCTAACAGAGAGTGAGATGGAATCAACTTTTTGGTTGTCTTTAATAAAACCTGAAGATTTACACGTGATGGAAAAAAAAGAGAGAGTGAACAAAACACAGTTCTTTGTTTCAATCACTAAGCTTGCGTGAACGTTTTTCTGTTTAAGAAACAGCTTTTTTATTGTATTCTTCCAGTTTATTTTGATTTTGATTGATTTTGATTGATAAAAAGAAAATGTTCCACAAATGTTTTTTCCTTAAGTAGTATTTAATTGAGCAAGAAAGTAATATTTGTCTTTAATCTCCAACAGCTTTGGAATTATGGGGAGAAATTAGTTTGATGACACCTAAAAATAAGAGATCTAAAAGTAAGGCAACTGTGAAAGCAGATCACTAGTGCAAAATAAGCTCGTTGGTCTCATACGTTAGTGTAAAACTGTAATTCCTCTAGATTCACACCAGTGTTTGGGAGATCAGCATCTGGCCTAAAAGACTAAAGCATTACATTTTTGGAACTTGTTATTGATGCTGGCTACAGTTTGGTTTAATTTAACGAAAAAAGATACTGTTTCAACATCTGGAGAATCAACTCCAGGCAAACCATACATGATGTTGTGATTGTCTTCCATTTTATAGTGAAAATCAGTTGCAATTATGTCCTGGAAGTGAAAATCTACTTTTCATAGAGTTTTGGCTCCAAGAAGCAACCTTCCACTTTCTATGTTTCAAAATCAAGCAGAGCCAACAAAAGTGCCAGCAACCTTTGATGTCGCTCCAATGGACAATTAAATGGAAAGGCTAATCCTAAGACCACAGCAGAGGAATCCAGGATGGAAAAAGCCAGACAAGGCTTACAGATGGCTGGAAAAGGCTTGTCCTGTGGGTGTTGTTGCTTCTCAGTCTTTTGGTTAAGATCAAGTGTCTGTAGTGTTATTGGGCCCCCAGGTATTGACTGCCTGATTCCACCATGGGGATCTGATAGGATGAAGTGGTTTTATCAATTGAAAAATTAATTGCTGTCTAATGAGGGAGAGCAGGGTCAATGGCCATTCATCTTCATTTCCTTTCTGTAGCGTTCATGCTCACTAGTTCACTTCTAAATCTTCCTCCCCTTTCAGACTTGTTTACAGTAGCCAGTAAAACACTATAACACACATACTAAACACAGGCTTGCAAAAGCTGATAATACACATATTTTCAGTCACGTATTTGTATTGCTAAGTCCTCAGTTCTTGGGGGTTTTTTGTCTAAAAAGACCATGGACATGTTGAAGCTGTATTAGGTCTCACTATATGGTGAAAGAACTGGATTCTGTAATGTGGTTTATCAAAAGTGGAACCTCATAGAGTGTACTGTCTCCTCTCACGTATCCATTTGTTTTCAGCATCATTGTTTAAAATCAAAGTGAAAAAAACCAACCATACTTTGCACTAGATATGGCAGAACATATTGTGTTTCTGTGCCAGAATATCCCTCCTCTTTTCCACAAAGAGACTTCTGAAAAGTAGATTTATGGAATTTTCTAAATGTTCACGGACAGCAGGAAAAAATAGCAATAACCTTAAACCACCTCTCTTGAGCTGCAGCCACAGATACTATTGCAATCCATCCATCAAATTCACATATGTCCATAGCCTTACTGTTCATACCAAACTCAGAACCAAATAAGAATATTTTCTGCACACTATTCAGATGCAGCCTGAAACTGATGGCAGAAAAGAGCTACAGGAAGTGCTGAGGTAGTTAAAATCTTGCCATTAGGACTGTTCCATGCCTTTAGATGGACAGGCAAAAGCTTGTTTGCAATCCTCTGGGCTGCCTGTTGCTGTGAGCATCTGCCTAGTGGAACATCTCACGTTGCATCCTAAGGAGCATTACTGAGTAGCACAGCAACTAACAGAAGCCAATAACATTACCCAAGTCAGTCATGGGGCTACTGAGAGTGTGGGAGATGAGGCAAAGCCAGAGCAGATACAAGGGATGATGTTGCCAAGGAAGCAATGCAAGGAGGGCAAGAGGCAGTAACTGGAGCTGACAGGAGAGAAAATAGGTGGTAGGAATTAAGAGAAAGAACAAGAGAAGGCAGCAGCAGGAAAGTCAGGCTGCAAAAGCTGTCAGCAACTACCTTATTAGTTTGATTTTCTGGCCAGTGTCTCTACCAGTCATTCCTGCATCTGACCCTACCAATGGCTGCTAGCGTGCAGTGGTTGGAAAGACATTATCTTTACTTCTAAGACACTTGGTAATAAGGATTCATCATATGAATGCAGCTATTAAAAACATGCACCATTTTCCCAGCATAATTTTCTTTAGGTTTGGATTCCAGAGCTGAAATCTCCTTCTGCTGCTGCATAACTTGTCATCTATTCGCAGAAAAAAATAATTTCCCTACATAAGTATTTTGAGACCAAGACAGAGATCTGTTAACTTTTTCTTCAGTCTCTCAGTATAAGGAAAACTTTCCAGATTGAATCATTCCTGCATTTTTCTTCCAAGAAACTTCCAATTCAACAATGTTCATTTTGAAACATGTGGACTCCAGAAGAGCTCAGATTTGCTAAACCAGAAAAATAGTTCAACCAGTTGTGCCCTAAAATATCCTGAGTTCAGCCTAAAAGGCAATACCCAGCACACCTCTAAGCACTGAGCTTGCAGAAGGGTACTGTATCACTGTCACTCTATTTGTATATGAGGAATCAGCTCTTGGTGGGATTAAAACTCTTATTTAAAAGAGATGTTTTGAAATCTTCATCATCTCTATGTTCTGTTTTGCTCTTTCCAACCAAAGATAAGATTCCTATATGAGCTAATCATTAACAGTCTGAATTTTCTATTTTGAGAAGTGAAGAAGTCAATTTTGGTGATTGCTGTATGCTCTTTGTACATGGAATACAGACTTTCTTTTCAGATTAGTAATTTGTCTTGGTGCTGCGACAGGATGGATTTTGTCTATCTTGTCTCTGAAAGGATCTAACATTATGCTATTTTTTTAATACAGAAAACCTTTAAAACTCTAGAATGTTTCAACAAAAGACTGCAATGAGTTTTAGACAAGACTTCATTCTTTACTCATGACCATTGTTAGATGAGGTGGCCATTTCCTATGTGTATTGTAAAAGTTAACAAAACAGTGCCATGTGTGGGTTACTCCCTACTTACCCAAGCAAGGAACTTTGCAAAAATTACCTATGCATAGCAATCACATTACTTACAAACATCCCAAGGCCCTGAAGTCTCTCTTCTTTTCCCTCAGACTTCTTGTTGCAACATCATCACTGCCTACCTGAAAAATCAGTCATGGACAGCAAACAGAGGGCTGTACCAAGGTAGGAAGCTTTCTCTTCCCTTCTTCAACTCAGGCCCTAGGGAGGCAGCAGACTTCATTAAGTGGGTTTGGTCTGCATATTAGGTCTTCCATTCCCCTCCATAGGATAGTCTCCTATGACAATGACTTGTCTTTTTTTCCTTAATGGAAGTGGTTTTGCTGAAGGACGTACATCTACTTAATCTCAGTGACACCTCCGTGCCATATGAACCGTCATCCTTGTCATTGTTCGGTTCCACTCACAGAGCCTCACACTCCAAGGGCACCTGGGGAGAGGAGATGGGCCTGCTGCACTGGGCAGGGCCGTAGAAGAAGCTTCACCAGGAGGAGGGCAGTGGAGCCCTGGAAAAGGCTGTCCAGGGAGGCTGATTCTCTACCCTTGACAGTTTCAAAGCTCGTTAGACAAATCAGTGGCTGACCTGCTTTCACTTCAGTAGACCTGCTATAAGTAAGAGATTGGACTGGAAACCTACAGAAGAAATTCTAGCCAGCAATTCTGTGATTCCATGATTCACTGGATAAGCTCCAGGAGCCACCTAGAAGTAGTGCCGATGAGAAACAATATATTACATCTAGATATTATTTTCTCAGACAACTCACACTTAGGCAAATAAAGACAGCTGTGCAATGAATGAAAAAGAAGTACGTTAATGCTTAAACGCATGAAGTACATTTCTTCTAAGTCAGAACAATTTTGAGAAAGAGCACCAAGTTTATAACTACATGAAGCACAGAGACTGTAACCAGAAGAAGATGAAAGGAGCTTTGTTCTCTCTGGTACAGCCTTAAGTGCTGCGCTTTCAATGTTTTTCAGTGCTGCTGAGAACCAGTCTGATTTCTCATCAACAGTTTTATAAGTCCAGGGGGCAAAATCTCTCTGAATCAGGATGAACATTACCCTTATAACAGTCAGCTTTAAGAAACAGTTTGGTTCATTACGGGAGCAGACAGCTGTAAGTATCATAGTTTTCCTTCCAACCACCAGCACACATCACTATAAAAAAAAGAGCACCTGCAAGACACATGGGTGGAAGGGTTTTACCGGCCATTGTTTTGTGATCAGTTGGGTGTCTATGAGAGAGAGACAAAAAGATCAAAGGAAGAGGCAGATGGTGGTAAGGAAAAAGACAACAACACAGACATAATAAGGGCCAGGAATGTGTCTCCGAGAAAAACTAAGAGAAAAGGGCAAAAGAGCTTTTATACTAAGTGTTTAATGGAAAATAGAGTTGAGCTGTAAACAGAGGCCATGCCTCTTCTGCAGCTCTTGCTGTGTGAAGAAAAACAGGGCTTTGTACTTTCTTTACAATTCAATGGGATTGCATCAGAGAAACCTCCTTTCAGAAAGCATAAATTTCTCTTCCTAGCTGGAACCCTCTATGGAACCCTCTATGGAACAATCTAGGACACAAGAGTTTTACTTAAGTTTACTTAAACTTTGGCCCAAACTTACGTAAGTTTACACCCAGTCACCTCAGAAAATGATAGTATTGCTGTATTTACCCCTAAAACAGCACACCCAGCTCAGCAGTCAGTCAGTTACATTTCTAACACACCTATTGCTTTAACACTGAAAGATCTGTAGTTCAGGAAGGTTTCAGACAAGCTAATGAAGCCACCAGGTAATGAAGCAGGAGTCACTAGTGCAGAGCAGAGTGCTTGTGAGTATGTTTTTCAGTGTCTTCTCTTTCATCTTGTACTTACCTTGTTTTTTGTCAGAGTAGGTTGTGAGAAAATGCTGTCACTATCAGACTTGGTAAAGGACTGAGACCACTTGCTGTAATACTGACAATCTGATCTTCTGAAATGCAAGAAAAAAAAAGGTGCTATCTTCCTACTTGAGAAATTGACTAAACTGGAGAAATTGTCTATTTCCTCATTTATACTCTTTCTAATCTACTAAATGTTCATGGGATACAGTTAGCAAGATGAGAATTTGGAGTAATTTGTAGATGGCAAGACATACAATCATAAAATCATGGAATTGTTAAGGCTGGAAAGTCCTTTAAGATCCTTGAGTCCAACTGTCAACTTAGAACCACCAACATATTCATTATTAAACCATGTCCTCCTCTTTAAACACCTCCACCCCTTCCCTGAACAGCCTATTCCAATGTTTAACAACCCTTTCAGTGAAGAAATCTTTCCTAATATCCAATCTAAAACTCCTCTGGCACAACTTGAGGTCATTTTCTTTCACACTTACCACTTGTTACCTGGGAGAAGAGACCAACCCCACCTGGCTACAACCTCCTCTCAGGTAGCTGTAGAGAGCTATATGGTCCCCCCTGAGCCTCCTCTTCTTCAGGCTGAAGAACCCCAACTCCCTCAGCCTCTCCTCATAGGACTTGTGCTTCAGACCCCTCACCAGCTTTGTTGCCCATCTCTGAACTTGTTCCAGTGCCCCAATGTCTTTCCTCTAGGACCCAGAAATGAACACAGGTTTCAAGGTGTGTCCTCACCAGTGCCAGGTACAGGGGAGTGGATTGCCGTCCTGGTCCTGCTGCCCACTCTATTTCTGGTGCCAACCAGGATGCCACTGGCCTTCTTGGCCACCTGGGCACACTGATGGCTCATGTTCAGCCAGCTGTTAACCAACATTCCAGGTCCTTTCTAGCCACTCCCCCAAGACTGCAGCACTGCATAGGGTGTTGTGATTCATGTGTAGGACTCAGCAGGACTTCTATATACAGACATATCTTTAGTACATCCACACTGCACAGAAAAGATGGCATCCTAGTGAGATAAGCATATTATTCCCCCTTTTGTTTTCTTCTTGCAGTTCAACACAATTTATACTTGCCTTATTTCCTGGACAATATTCAAAACCTGTTCCAAAAACAATACCCCTCATTGCCATAACAGAGAGCTTCACAGTGAACATTCTGCACGCTATCACCTCGAAGTAAGAGGGCTTCATGTTGAAAGTTGGTGGTCCCAGGAAGATTAAGGCCAAACATAACTATGTTAGGCACAATTTTAAATTCCCCGAACCAGATTTTTTGAAATACTATTTCACGTTCGAAGCACAGCTTCCCCTGACTTCAGTTGCAGCTGAGAAAGTTCAGCACGCCTACAAGTCCTGCACTAAGAATAAAAGCAATGTAAAATTATTGACAGCATCTGAAAAGATTGGCTCGAGTGACTCAGCTATCACCACATGGGTGCTGTTTGACAGAAAAAGGGACAGTATCCAACTCTCCAGGGTAGAACATCACCCCCTTGCCATATGCTCTCTTACAAATTCTGTCTCATTCTCTATACTCTTTCCCATTTCTGGGACCAGTGAGGTGGGAACAGTTCTTATAGTGTCTTTTTCCATGATCACTTTCTAGAACTTTCTGTCCTGATTATAGAATGAACTTTGCCATGAGAGACAACTTGGATAAACACAAGTACCAAAGCTTTTATCCTTGATAATATTTTCATTAATTGGCATATATTTTGCTTATTTTTCAAGAAGAGGAACAAATTCCCGTGTTTGACATTGTGCTGCCATTCACTACCAGAAGGTAGATGGGGCCTTTAAAATGCACTGCACAGATCTCTGTTTCTTGGCTAATGTCATGGCAGAAAATGGCGATAGTTGTCAGAGACCACTGCCAGAAGCTGGAACACACACCTTGATTGCCTGGCTGACTTCTCCACCGGCCTCTTCTTAATTGTCTCAGCCCTGTTGGGACCTTATCTTTTCCTTTGGCCAGACCCATTTCTTCTCATATAGATACAGAACTCTGTACAGAGTACTCAGCCAGTCACACATAGTTCCTCTCCTCAAGTTCCTGTTAAGGACTTTGATTTGAAACTCATCACTTTTCCTTTAGAAAATCTTTAGTCAACAAAAGAATTTTTTTTTCCAATTGCTTCATTCTTAGCAGCATCTAACAACTTTACAGAAATTTTCCAGGAGAAATCGGTCCAGAGCAGACCCTTGCCATCGAAGTGGTAAATGTTTCACAAAATTATAAGGGACTGAAAACCAGGAAATTTTTTCAGAGACAAAAGTAGCTCTATCTCCAACATGAACAAAAATTGGTTGCATAAAAACCTGGCATTATATCTCCAATTGTTTAAACACTCTGTACTGATGATAGTTACACTAACACAAAGTACAAAAAGAGCCCAAAACAAAACAAAAAAACCCCCAAACCACACAAAACTCAAACCAAACAAAAAACCCCAAACAAAAACAAAACTAAAACCCCAGGAAACAACACAAGATAAAGCATTAAAGACTGTATTAAAATTCTTATGCAAGGGTATTCATAATTTGGCCTTAACAGTGCAATACCAGTTGCCTGTAAATATCATTTGCTGCTTTACCTCCTGCCACACGCCCCAGTACATGAGATGGACTTGCAAAATAAAAAGGTACCTCTGCAGAATATCCCCCTCTAGTTCAGACAGTTACTTCCAAACACCTTACAAAAAACACTCAATAATTTCACTTCCCTGAACCACAAAGAAAGAAAGGAACAGAGTTGACTGTTATTTCAACCACCTCATCAAAGATGAGCATTGATCTCCAGCATTTGCAGAGGTTTCTGCCCCTGTTCCTGTACGAAAAGAGGCAAGTAATGAGAGCAGCCAGTTTCCACATGTTACAGTTTATGTGGGGTAATGCACTTCTCGGAATGGACATACTTGGGAGAACTTTCCCTGTGAATAGGATGCAGAGTATGTGATGAGTGCCACTTAAATACCAGCCCATCAGTCCCTAGCTGCTAAGTGCTATGGTCAGTCTTTATCCGGGAATGTTATGTAAAAAGTTGTTGATTTTAGCTGAAGTGGAAGGTGCTCTTGCTGATCATCTACAGGTAGGCTTTCACTTGAAACAGACCCTCGAGGTCTGACATTGCATGGCCATGTTTCTTACTGTAGACACCATTCCTCTCCCTTCCCCCGCAGCCTGCTGTTTTTATTCTGCTTTTGTTTCTTTTCTTTCAGGCTGAAGAGGAGCTGGGTAAGAGATATTTTTTTGGGGAAAGGAAGAAAAAAGACTACCCTGGAATTATTGAAAAATGCAATGCAGGTCTCAACAAAGAGTCACTTAAAGAAAGCTAAAGAGCTCTATAGAGGTCTTTTTTTTCAGAAAACAAAGTTGATGGAAACAGCTGGAGACTATAACTTGGAAAATCGAGAAAGTAAGATGAATAAAACTTCCTGTTTTCCTCTCCTATTCCAACCTTCAGGGGACAAGGTTGGGGGGCAACCTCTTCAACCGCTTTTCAAAACAGATTAGATTCCCAAAGGGTTCAGGTTTGGAGTACTTTTTTTAAACAAACATATCAATTATTCTTTTGTAGAGTATTCGAGGGTCTTTAGCTCAGCTACAGCTTGTGACACATTAGTAAATGTCACTACTTAACTCCGATTAGCAAAAAAATCAGAGCCTTAACAAACCTTAACCTTTAAGGCTTATATATACCATTGTTTTCAACTCCATGCCTCAGTCGAGTGTTCCTAGATTAGTATCTGGCAATTAACTATCGTTATCTTATGCACTAGTGCTACAATTCACTGAACATGAATGTGCAGTCATGAAATTTGGCTTGTAAATGCTCTTACTGAAGGTGATAGGACTTCATTCTGCACCAATTCCCCAACTCTTTTCAGTTACCCCTTTCGGTGCACAAGTTGGGACAATTCAAGGCTCATAAAGATAACAAATTACTCACGTCTCTCACATCAAGAACTCAAGATTTAGATTTTATTATTTTTTGTTTCACATGGGCTTAAACATAGGTGCATCTCAGCACAGAGTCGCTGTGGAATGAAGTTACCTTAGCTGCTCTCTCAGGGCACTACATTGCTCTAAGAACAGTGAAAACATTGCTAAACACCTTCTAAAACAGCTACATAGAAATCCATAAAAATTAGTAGAACAAGAATATCTCATTTCTATTCCTAGCAATGCTATTGACCTCTGAGGAGCTGGCCAAATAACTCCTCCACATTCCTACTTCTCACAGCTGAGGGGGAAATAATGACCCTTAGGCAGGACTCTATATGATTTCTGCCCTAAAGTTTTAGTTCTGTCATGAACACTGAGCAGGAGCCTACAGTCAGCAGGAAAACAATGTCAACTATTTCTCTTAGTTCAAAGATTTCAAATATTCAGCTCCTACTGCAGGAATCTGTTACAATTCTATAAGGCAGACCCACTGTAATATTATGGTTTATATGGTTTATATGAATTTAGTAGTTTTATTTTTGATGGTTTATTAATTTCCACTGGTAGCATGAATATTACAAATGAAGATGGTTCAGGTCTTCTAACATACTCTGTGATGAGATTTTTAATTGGGTGTTTTTCTTATAATATCTATATCAGCTCTACCTCTATTTCTGTAACCTGGTTATTGAACCCTCATTCCAAAAATTAGTGTGTTTATTATGCATCACCCCAACGTTACTTTTCAGTTATGAGACCAGGCATGTGTTCAAAATAAAAAGCAGCTATGAAGGATGGATTTTAAAATAGAATTAAAATATACTTACTATCACATAGAAATTGTGCCCTGATAGAATACTTCAGAGTAGTTGCGTGCAATCTCACATTGCTAGGTTCTTCACTACCTCTCCAAGAAAACACCTGTAACTCAAAAAGAGTGTTATTTATACTTTTTAGTGTACAAGACATTTGTTTAAATTACATCTAAAATTTTAAACAATCTCTTAAATCCCACATGCATGTATAATTTCCTCAAACTGCAAAACATGTAAAAGACATTTAGAAATTCCTGTCAATACAGTGACTGGGGTCACAACCACAAGAACTAAGCACATCTGGACATTGGGCATATATGGTAGAGCAAAGGTAGGTAGACCTGTATCTGCAATCCGCTATGGGAAAAAGGTGACATCAATATAAACTGAGGAACCATTCCTTATGTTTTATCAGTATCCACTGAATAAGCACTGATTTTCATTGTCAGGAATGTCTTCTGAAGATCTGGATCTTCATGCATACCTATATCTGAAACTGTATGTTTGCTATTCGGGCCCTTGGGTCCTAAAATGTTTTACCTGAGGCCCAAAGCCAGGCAAATTTTTTCCTTATTTTATTCAGCAGTATATTCTGGTTCACTGTTTTTACCTCCTCTGTGTAGAATCAAGTGTGAAATATCTCAGATTCCAAGCAATATGGAACAAAAGGAAACTATTCTGGGGCCCATGGCATTAACCAAAGCTGTGCCCTATGACTGGAGACACCAGTAGAGCTGGACATGTGCCACTGGGCGCCAGGCAGCCTCATTGGCATCAATGATCATTCCACTTCCCTGCAAGCTCATGGATCTCACAGCTGGGGACTTGGCTCTGAGTCACTTTTCTCTCTTAACAAAAAGGTTTCAGGGCTGTAAAGGACCCTTGCCCTTCCTGCTCTGTTCTATCCTGTTGCACTCGACCTTCATGCATTTGCAAACAAGCAGCAGATACAGATTAAAAATGCTCTGAATTGTTTCTGTACCTTCAGGCTTACTTATTTGACATGAGCATGAACCAAAGCAGATTAACCAGAGTGTGGGGCATGGCAGAGACTTAGGTCTGTCTCTCTACCACAAAACACTACATACAGAAAAATGTGCATTTTTACGATTCAGTATGCAGCTGGAGCCATGCAGTTTTTCTCCAGACACATCAGGGCTGCCAGGGCACTCCCAAGCTTACTCTGCATTAGTGAGTTATTCCTGCTGATCTCAGGACCTTCAGGATACTTGAAGTTTTGCAATGGTAGAATAGCTGGCTGTTTGATTCTCTCTGCATTGAATTTTTATGTGAAATTTTGGGCTGGGGCAAATGGTATCATTGGAACCAGCTGAAGATCCCACATAAAAATTAAATTAGAATATTTTTATAGTACCATACATGCTTGGTACACTTGCCCAATGGTGCTTTTCCACTTTCCTAGAAACAAAAGTAAACACTGCACTCACATCAGAAAGAAAGGCAAATGCTTCTAGTAGCACAGCAAAATGTTGCTTCCAACAAACAGTACGGGGGTATTTTATCTCCTCATGTAGCACCCTGACAGTCTAATCACTTACACGGAGCACAGAGCCATTTGCAGCATTCCCCCAAGAGGCATCATCATTTCTGTCCTCTACCTTGTCAATAAGAAGTCTTTCCTGAGACAGTATTAGTAGGGAGATTGACAGGCTCTCCTCTAATCACAGTCTAAGGAGGTAACAGCCTGGGGCTACACTAAAAGGCGCTGTGGGATGTGTCTGCTTGCTGGTCTGTGCTCCCTTACATATAGGCTGGATTTTGCTCTAATTCAAGTCTATTCATCTGACTTTGAGGAAGAAAGTTAAGTGGTTTATCATCTGGTACCATTTTAGGAATACAACAAATGTTTAAAGTAATAAATTGGGAAGGAGGTTTCTAACTCATCAGAAACTTATAGTCCAGGTTAAATAAAATTTGCGAAATTCTTATTGTGTTGCCATATGCTTACTTCTCCAAAATCATCCCTGGGGGGATTTGTTTTGGCGGAAGCTCTCTTTCAGATGGTACATAACAGGATCAGTTTATGAGGGAAAGCTATAAACAAGTCAAAGGTTTTCAGTTATTTCCTCAAACAAAAAAATACATCAGATAGGACCTTATTTCCCTCAGGAAGGGTATATGTTTTTAAGCCTAGAGAGAAAATGCAAATACTTGGGGAAATTATTGAAATTAACTTGAAAGATTCCCATCTATCCTTCACAGCCAGATCAAAATGGAAAGATAGTTACCAAATTCATTGGGCTTCGATATAGGCCTGTATATTTTTTCTAGATAGTAATGCAAATTTGCATAATTAAACAAAGTTCTCCCATCATTTCAGGACAGAATTTTCTGCAGAACTTGAGAGACAGCTTGAGGACAGAAAAGTGTATGGCAAAAAAGACCGCCAAACTAATGCTGTTTCAGCTTGACTAAGACTCTTTAGCCAGTGATTAAGGAACGCTACAAGTGACTTGCCAAGGAGACTTGAGCGAGAAGAGGTACTTGGGTAAATTGAAGTGCTCTTTGGGCACAGAAAATTAAACTGATATGAATCCTAGTTCAAAATGTGATATGAACAGGAACAGTTAAAAATAATGTGAAAAATTATCCTTTAAAGAAAATACAAATCATAAATTAACATTGATAAAATAAAATACCTAATAATGATAGTGACTTTGAGATGACAAGCATCCTAATAAATGGCGTGAGGAGGAAGAACAGAGGGATATTTTAAAATCTATCATCAGTCTGTGCAGAGAGGATTTATTTCCCCATAAAGACATGACAAAAATATAAATATACCCATAGGTTTATGTTCCCTAATCTCCTAATCAAAAAAATACTGAGAGCACAATATTCAAGAATATCAAAGGATAGATATAGCTGGCTTCAGATGCACTCATAGGTGCTGAAAATATAGGGATCACCCACAGAGCAGCTGTTACATCAGCAATGCACAAAAGTGAGTTCAGGACACACACAGGAAAGCAAAACTCATTGCAGCATAAATGCTTTCAGCATGTTAATCAAACTGATTACAGCTGTTTTGAACCACATAAAAGGAGGGCTCAAAAATGAGGAAACTAATGAAGGTCAGAACCAAGAAAAACAATAGATTTGAACGGTCCATGAAGCATCAGCAATAGACATTATACTCACATTCAAGAAGTGAGGGCAGAAATATAGTACATACCATTGATCACAGTCCTGCTGAAGTTGTTTGCGGTTCTGATAATCTCCATGGTAAACAAGCCCACAATACAGAGTCATATCTCAGGTTTGAAACATTTATTTTTTCTGTTTCCAAAATCTGTATTCATTTCTGTTTTATTACACTGGTCAGGGTACAGAGCAGTGTGGCTGCTCACAGAAAATGATGAGCCACAACTTTGCCATGGGGCTGGAGTTGGGGTGCCCTCATTCCCACTGTCCTTGTGCTTCAGACTCACATAGACAGGGGTGGGGTAGCCACCCCAGCACTGAGGGGTGTCCTACATGCCACAGCACTGATTTCAGTGATGTGGCCTTTGATTAGAAACAAGTTAACAGTAACTTTGAAGAACAGCAATGTGCTCTTCCAGAGGATCTGGGCAGTATCTCAGGAGAACGGGGGTCTCTAGAATAACATCCAACGGGTGGTTTGATCATGTGAGAAAACAGAATACCCCTGAAAAAGTGCTTGATGTCTGTTGATAGAAAGGATAAAGGTTCTGGATAAAAAATAAAAGCTTCCAGAGTCTACAGAAAAAATTAAAGACCCAGCTGAAGCCAGATAAGAAGGCTGCAGGGGCTTCAAAATGGGTTCAAACAGCACAATTTATGGAGTTTGACTCATTTTAGAGGGTTCAAATTCTAGGTGGAGATGTATGATTACCATAGGAAACCTCATTTTGTTCTGTTTTGATTGACATGTTCACAAATTTTGTGATGCCAGTCTTAAGCAAGCAGTTGAATTAAGCAGGATTAATACAGTCAATAAAGCGTGGTGGTCTCTGTAATGTATTCTGGGCCTTTCAGCCAGACCAAGTCAGAGCTATTTCATCAGAACACTCTCCTTTTGTTCTCAAACAGAGTAAATGCATGCAGCTATAACTGGAGATGGATACATGCCACTGAAGTTGTATTAAGCAAACACTTTGCCTAAAGGGAGGTCTAGGGTCCAGTCAAAAAAGAAAAAAAGGTTAAAAAAACAAGACTAAAAGAAAAGAAGAAAAGTAAAAAAAAAATACTGAGCAAAGCATTAAATATGAAAGAATGGTCCTTTTTTTAACATGTGGATCTGACGCTTGTTGTCTTTACTGTTAGGCATCATTTAGCTAAACATTTGGAGCTCGCCCATACAAAAAGTTCTGCTTGTATCATTAGTCACCTCCATCTGCCAGCAAATAAATCCCTCTCAGCTGTTTGTTGAGCCAGCAAAAATATGGCAGGGCTAGTGGTTTTATTGTTGAAAGAGCCCTGATTGTGTCTCCCCGTTCAGGCTCTGGTCTGTTTGAATACAAAAGGATTTATTTGGAGAGGAAGTATCCATTTCATGCCTCCAGATCAGAATTCAAAGACAAGATCTGACAGGCAGATTTTTTGGGGCAGTCAAAGTTAGTGATAAAAGTACTAACCACCTAATTTAGCAACAATTTTATTCATGTGTGCCTCTGACCTGCCATATACCTTTCCCCCTGAATTGTTATGAACAAGAGACTTGCATGTCTACATAGTGGTAGATTATAGTGGTACAGTTTTTTAATTGGTATTCCTATGTAGTTTGATGCATTGTAATAATATGGAATAGACTCAGTTTTATAAAGTTCACAGTTTTATATTTCAAGTTTTTTACATTTGTGTTAGTAGTTTTGGTAAGATAAAGCACGAACAAAGGGGACCATTTGCATGGCTAAATGATACATGATTCAAATTAAAGTTATGAATTTTAATTTCATCATGTTGATTTGCAATTGTCTAATCAACAACTATTGTTTTATCAATTAATTTTATCAAAATTAACATGTTCATAAAAAAGTGGCAGTAACCTAAGGCTTAAGTTCCAGATTTAAATTAACACAACAATACTTTAAGACTGAAATAAGAATTCAAAGCCTTAGATTCAGTTCAGTACTAGTGTTGCAAGGATATATTACAAAAAGATGGCTGTGTGTCTACCAATGACCAAACAGAAGAGTGATGTTATGCTGTTCTAATTCACCTTAATGCAAGCCTGAAATAAGTGGAGCTCCTCTCTGACTATATTAGAATTAGGAGGCAGAACATATTTTAATTCTGTATCTTTCTGATTTACATAAAGAATTCCTCTTAAGTGAAAGAAAATAATTTTGTTCCTTTTTGTCAGAAGCAAAGTCCCTCAGATAAAATTATAAGACATGAATTATGGTACAAGGCAGTTTTTCTGTCTTCTGCTATTTGTTTATATCCCAGTGATATAAACTGTTTGCAAAGCAAGCAGAATTTGACTGAGTTTCTGTCCATATTATGAAATAACCTCTGAAATGTTATAACAAAAAATTTTTAAGGCTTTTCTTTTCAGTAGGTTACCATTAACTTTGATGATGGCTAATTTGTGATTTTATTCCAGCAGGACCCATGCTGTTCACAGGTTTTCTTTTACTTAACACAGTCATTAGGAAACTGTTTCTTCTTTTTCCCAATGTTCCTCAGTAAGAAATATTTTACAGAAGACAACCCTGCTACCAACCATATTGCACATTTGAAACCCATAGAGAACCAAGTCTGAACAAGGAGAATGAACTTTTTCAATGAGAAATCCATCGGCCTGCAGGATACAATCCTGCCACCCAGTCAAGTACATCCTGGCCCCACAACTGCTTCTTAATTCTGTACAAGGAAAAAGTATCTAAAAAAAACCCAACAACAAAACAAAACCAAAAAAACAACACAAGAATCCTCCAGAAAAGCTGTGCTTTTCCCATGATTTATTCCACTATTGTTCAGGGCCTTTTCCAGCAGGGAGGTATCTGGCTGTAATGTTTTGAACTCAGTGGGAGTGAGACATGATACACTTTCTCAGAAAAGCACTATCAATCATTTCAATCAAGCAGATATTTTTAGATTATTAAAGACTGAAAGTTACACTTTCTGAGATTCAATACTCACGATACCTGGTAAATGGCTGTGCATTTCTGCTACTATACCAAACGTTTATGAGATGCAAAGCCCAGCATTTATGAGATGTAAAGACTTGATAACACTGACAGTAGATGAAAGTGGAAAAAAATATGTTTCAAAGTAACAGTGGTGACTAATTAAAGTGAGTTACTCAAAAGTCCAAGGTCTGGAGCACAGAAAACTGGCATCCAATTGAGCTGGTATCCAACTCAAATGTAATTCTAAATTATCAATAACTGTTTTAAGAAGTTTCAAGTCTTCTAGCAAAAAGGATTTTATATTGGCTATGATCTTAAAATGTTTGGTGTCCCTCATTTAAACTAGAAATCCTCATACTTGAAAATGACCAGCATTCAACTTTGCTATATTTCTATTTGTTTAATGAATGCAAAGATTCTGCTATGCTCTGTGGAATTATAAATGGACATTTCTGTTCCAAGAAGTTTACACTAAGAAGGCAGCACAGACAATATTGTACACAAAACAAAGTCCTGGAGATGGGCCACTTTATTATCATTCCAGGTCACTTGTATTTTTTCAGCTCAGTTTCCTTAGAAATCCTGTTCTGTTTGCTTGTCTGTCTGTTTCAAAGAGGTGAACTTTTCTCCTCATCTCAAACCAATAGATTTCACCTCGTTAGCCAATACAAGAATGACATTGTTGGTAGCTGGTGAGAGGTGGAAGACACCCATAGGGTGAAATCCTTCTGACCTCTAACAGAGGAAAAAATGAATGCTCTAAGGATGACCCCCAAGCATAACCCAGAGCATCCCAAGAAAAAGAACATAATTACAACCAGTCTAACTTCAGTAACATCTTCAGTCAGGGTTTACACTTTATAAAATGCTAGAGAATCATTCTTATAAATCGCCAGATAAACCAGCTCTTAA
Organism: Corapipo altera; assembly: GCF_003945725.1. NCBI lineage: Eukaryota > Metazoa > Chordata > Aves > Passeriformes > Pipridae > Corapipo > Corapipo altera. The sequence continues at coordinate 1,830,858 of NW_020884876.1, read as the reverse complement.
AATTTCTCACCGTTATGGATTGTCTGGTGTCCAAAAATCAGGCTGAAGCTTTTTACTGCAGTGTGTTGCAATAATCATCAAGTCTTGATCCATAGGAGTGCTGATGCATATTCCTGCTAGAGACTCAGCATAATCCTAGTGAAATCATGATCAATGAGGAAATTCAAATCCATTAGAAATCAGATTCAGTTTAAGCATATGCCCAAACTACTCATTCATGGTAATTAATGATACCGTATCTGCCAGGAAGAAGTATATGTTGAGAATGACATGCAGCAAAAGAGGGATGGGCATCCCAGCACAGAAGCCACTTTGTGAAGGTTTGGGACTATGTGAAAGATGGGATGATTCTTAGTTTGGGCAGAGCAAAGGATCGCATGTGGGTGAGAACAAAGGCAGTTCTTGGTGAAGAGTAAGAGGTGGAGGTGGGAGGTGTTTCAAAGTCCATGGGAGAACACGACTGAACTCAATGATGTGGTAGGTCCTTCCCACAGGCTACAGTTCTTCATGAACTGCTCCGGTGTGGGCCTTCCCATGAGGTACAGTCCTTCAGGAACAGAATGCTCCAGCATGGGTCCTCCATGGGGTCACAAGTCCTGCCAGCAAAGCCAATCTGGCTTGGGTTTCCCAAAGAGTCACGACCTGCACAGGGCTCTAGTGTAGCAGTCCTCTAGGGACCTCAGGTGGATCTCTGCTCCGCAGTGGACCTCCACAAACTGCAGGGGTACAGCCTGCCTTACTATGATCTGCACCATGGTCTGCAGGGGAATCTCTGCTCTGGTACCTGGAGCACCTCCTCCTCCTCCTTCTTCACTGACCTTGGTGTCTGCAGAGTTGCTTCTCTTGCTGCAATTTATTCCGCACAGTAACTTTTTTTCCCTTCTTCAATATGTTATCCAAGAGGCTCTACCACCTCAAGCTGCACTTGTATAGCAGATTCTTTCCTCCTTTCTACCTAAGGCAAGATACCATGAGAATTATTTCTCAAGAGAAACCAAGAAGCTTTAAAGTGTCAGATTCTCCAAATGTCAGAAGACAGAAACCATCTGCGTATTTCTATTATGCAGTCACTCTTGCAATGCCCCACCACACAGATGGGTAAAATTAACTGCATGAAAAGGTGGTGTCCTCTAAAATAATACCATGTGTGACTCAGCAGTTCTTATATACTTTGTAAAACAAATGCTAGTAATTCTGTGGCTCTATAGCATATAGACTGTGCCCAGAGTGAGCATTCATCAAGGCCAAAAAGATTATTTGGTGAATAGGACTTAGGACTTGCTGCAGTGAATGGAGGCTTACAAGTTGATAGTGAAAATCCAGTGTTTTCTATTAAATCAGCTTCTCAATTACTGTGTATACTGGATCATCTAAATGTTTGTCTGTTTCTTTCTTCTTTCAGAGAGCAATAGAGCAGCAATTTTGCAAATAATTTTTCCCAAACTGATTCATCCAATCTACAACTTCTTTTTTAAAAATTCCCCTTTCCCAGCCAAAAAACCAAATAAAATAGAGAGAATAAAACAAAGCTTATGTATAAACTTGGAGTTTTGCACCCTCACTGATGTTATTTAGATAAACATACTTTTCCCGAGCCCTAACATTACAAACCAGGAGCTTTAAACACTTTGACAGTATCCATTGAAGTGAGGACATTCTGGTTTGTAACCAAGGAAAGCCTGTTACCCTGTGTCAAAGAGTAAACCTTCATTTCATGAGTCATACGTGGAGTAAATTTGCAACAGAAATAGCATTGAAAGCTGCAGCTGTTTGTGGGAAGAAGTTAAACAGGTGTCTAAACTAGCATTAAAGGAATGATAGGAAGATGGAGAAAACATGGAATATGCAATGTGAACATCACAGGTCTGTTTTCTGACAAAGTATCCCCTGTCCTTGATAATTTTGGAAAGCCATGAGTATGATCTTCTGTTTTACTTTCATTGATTTGTACTGTATCATCTTTCTTGATGTAAGAATTTCAAATTTGTCAGCCAAAATACGTGTTCTTTCAAAATTTATTGAAAAAACAGGCAAAAAACTCCCTTCTGGTTTGGGGTTTTGTGGGGGACTTTTTTGTGGACTTTTTTTTGTTTGTTTGTTGTGGGTTTTTTTGGTTGGTGGGGTGGTTGGTTTGGGGTTTTTTTGCTTTGTTTTGGGGTTTTTTTGTTTTTTAAGTATACTCTGCGCTTTTCATCCATGTTGCCCTTCAAATGTGCACGTCAGACCTTCTAAGTCAACACAGGTCAAGTGTCAAAAGTGTGACTAGAGCTGTTCCCAGAGAGGAGCTGCGGACCAGATGTGCATCACACCCTCTCACCAAAACCCACCCCACTGCTGAGGCATTGAATGTTGTTTCACACTGGTGTACTTTCCAGCTTGTCAATCCAAAAGAGAAATACCACTCTAACTCTTGTAAAATAAAGTATCAGTTATGTTAACATTTTCAAGGAAAAAGCAAACAAATTTGTCACAGCCTTTAGAGTGGAGTCCAATGCAGTGAGGGATGTTTCACTGCCAACAAATGCTAGCACAGACAGTTTGGGATGTATTAAAGGAATAATGGAAATTTGAGATTCTTGTCCTCAGTTCAAGCTCTTTTCTTAATAAGGTGTCACATCGCTTCCCTTCTCACACAGATTTTTCTCATTAAAAATCCTTGCTTTTTGCTGATCAGAAAAAAAACACAGATCTGCTCCTGTACAGAGGGGAACACTGATGGATTACAGTAGCAGAAGAGTAGGGAATGGCAAAAAAGCAGTAGTGACTGCCATTGTTCATGTGACACACATTGATAGGGCTGTGGCACCCACCATGAAAATAAAACAGAAACTGAAGGAAGTTTTACAGTCAGTGGTTTGGCAATTGTAATGGAGAAACAATGAACAAATCCGTGGGAGGGGGAAAGCCTGTGGTGGTCCTCAATCTGTTTATAATATAGAATACTTGTTGAGTTTTATTTATAGCATGCACCAGAGAGGTCCTGCATAATTACGCTGGCAAAAATTTCCAGTGTAGATACTGTTTTACCATGGTACTAGTGCTCAGGCGAGCATGGCATCCCACTAAAAACTGTGAGAAGGCATAACAGCTTTTATAACTGTGTCCATATAAACTGCTTTAGCCACATGCCACTGAAGCAATTCAGTGTAAAGGAGTCTGAAGGCCTTGTTTCACTTGGAGTTAAGGGAAATTAAGCATGCAGGTACAGGGAAACAGGGAGACAAATGGGGTAGAGGAGTTTCATGTGCATGTGAAGTATATATAGTGAAGTATGCACGTGAACACTTTGGCACTGCCTCCATCTTGAAATTATACAGGTGATCTTGAGTAGGTAATTCAGATAAAGAAAGGAAAAACATTTGAAATTTAAACCAAATATTTTTGACCAACCTTTTTTTCAGTAGTTTCTGACACTGATTTGAAGGTTAAAGTCTCCTTCAGTTAAACAAAATACCTTGAAAAGGCAAAATATCTCTCATCTTCTGAACTTTATTTTCCTTACAAATGTTTCATATCAAGTAAAAGTCTCTTTTTTCTCTGTAATTCTTTCAGACATAATAACTGAGGAGTTACGGTCCACCAACACAGGACCCTAACTCAATGAACAGAGGATTAGTCATGATGTGAATATAATGCTGTATTCAGGAAACAGTCTATTAGCACCTCTTCCATCATTAACCTCTTTGCATACATCTGCTCCTCATTTGAGGTGAACACTCACACTATATTTTATAAACACTTTAAAATTAAAAATATCTGTCATAATTATGACTGTTTCAGTTATAACAAAAAATGTCTCTAACACAAAGCCTAGTTCTCATGGACAGGAGAGACATAGATTCACAGAATCCCTAAAGTTGAAAAAGACCTCCAAGATCAAGCCCAACCTTTTAAATACCACCATGTCCATATCGCAATGTGCCACATCCACTAATTTTCTGAACACTTTCAGTAATGGTGACTCTACCACTTCCCTGGGGAGCCTGTTCCAATGCTTAACCACTTTTTCAGGTAAGAACTTTTTCCTAGTATCCAACTTGAACCTCTATTCATGCAACTTGAGACTATTTCCCCTTGTCCTGTCACTAGTTTGGGAGTGTCTGGGAGAAGAGGCCTTCCTTTCAGGTAGTTGGAGATACACGGACATCTCTAAAGGAAGTGGACACAGCTACTCAATTCGTACTTCAATATTGAATCTATTTAAGTATTTTTCACTCATTAACTTCTCTTTATTACAAAGGAAATTGGCAATGTCTTGGCCAAGAAAACACAATGTTTGTAAAAGGGATTGTTACTTCACCCAAGACCAAGGGGCTATGAAAGGCTGATTATTATATGGTATCTGGTTATACCTAATGTAAGTGTATCTCCCCATGGTATAGGCCAGAAGGCAAGCTTAGAAATGCAGAATAAATGAATAGAGAAAGGGTTTGGACCCATAGCTAGGTCTGGGGGATCTAGGTGGTCCCACAGCCTAAAACATAACTGAGGTTTTCTGAAAGTAAATACAAAGTAAATGTGTATAAATCTGCAAACAAAAGCTTTGCAGCTGCTTCCACTCTATATGGAGAGCTGCATATTGCACCAGCAGTTGATCCGTTCCTAGGTCTCTATTCACCTAAATCATAACCTTGAACCAGCTGACGAATCAGAGAAACTGAGTGGCCTAGATTCGAGATCTGCAAGAGAACATCTGGTTGACACCAGCATACTTTTTAAAACCAAACACATTTTCACGGATTTTCGCTGTCTGCCCAGAAAATTAGGGTGTGGGCAGAGAACTTGTTCTTTCAGTGAGCAATTGCAAGAAGTACCAAGGTCATTCTGAAGATTGCAGTCACATTTTTAACAATGTTTCTGTGGTAATTAATCAGCCTGGATAGTAAGGACTTCCTTTTGTTGTTTCATGGTGTCCATATATGATACATTCCCTTCAGCTACATACTAAACCAAATTCAGAGAGAAAGACAAGGAGGGTTCAGATCTTCATCCCTCCAAGCCCAGCTCTCAGCAGCTGGATGGTCACTGTCCTGAATGCTCACTGAGTGGATCTCCTCTGTACTCTCACACCACTCATGCTCTGTCCCAAAAAAGGAGGCCACAAGATGTGCTGAGCTCTGTTCTCAATTGCTGCTGATGCCAGGAAAGTAGGCTGGCTCTAAGAGGAGTATGGCAGAAGGATAGAGCTCACACAGACAAGGAAACCAAAACCTGTCTGTTTCCATTGCTTCATTCCGTGGTAAGATGCATACAGTCCTCACCTCACTAGCACCTCTAGCAGCTAGTCATAGTCACAGAAATTTTGGGAATGAAAGGATGACAAGCTCACATTTCAGATGAACCATCCATTAGGAAAAAAGAGCTAAAAAAATCTGAAACAATAGAGACCTCTCAATGGAGTAAAGCAAGTGATTTGAACCAGAACACATTTTCCATTGTCTTTCTCAAAGAAATTTCCTCTCTTTATCTAACACATGTTAGCTTTGGTTATCTGAACTAATTCAAGTCAAGGGCAGAATGTAGCCAAATGCCTTATCTTAGCCACAGTTCTTTTCGAACACTAGTGAGACATTTTATTGCATTCTAATACTGTTGTACCTATCAGCACCTGCTCCATGTGCATATTTTATGGTTTATTGTTTTATTGTGAATTTCCTGCTCTTTCTTTATTGAAAGCAGAAAGCTGTGATTTTTCACGCTTTGTTTAAAAATAATGCAATGGTTATCACATTTTAGCACTTCTGATGCAAGAATTTCAGCTTCCCGTCTAAAAATCATCCTGCAGATTTTATCACCTTGCAATCTCATTTATAATTTCAAAACGTAAGTATTCAGTCCAGAATGGCTGGCAGTTTTTCCTAACAGAGGTTTGAAAAGCCATTGAGCCATTGTTTGGAGATTTTCACTTCAAGAAATTGTGGTGCATTTTTCCTATTATTTTTCTTTACATAACACAGCACCTTCGACAAGAAGGGACTTAAAGAACCCAAGGTTGATACCACTGAAAAGAAATATTACTCTAGAATTAATCGGGATCTGCCATTTTGTCAACAAGATCTGTTGGGATTTGTTCCTGTTTCAAGATAAACCGACATTGGATTAGCATAATCTGATATTCTAAATTCCTAAACTGCTAGTTATTTCCTCAACAATTTTGAAAAATAAGATTTAGGTATGTCAGGCTTCTGTTTAATAGAAGAAGCTGAGCAGGTCCATATTCTTGTTAAAATAAAGGCAGAAAAATCGGGTTTTTTTAAACAGATCGTTGGGTTGTTGGCATGTTGCCTGTGCCCATGGCAAAAATTACTACCCAGCTTGTAGACATGATAAATTCATGAACTTTTGGCATTAAAATTAAAATGGCCCCATGCAGTTTAATAACAAATTGCTAATATCAAAATACCAAGTAAGCCTTTACTGATACTTCCAAATTATCTTCAGATAAAACCAAACCACTTTCCATTTATCTCAAAGCAGTGCTTTAACGGAAATGAAGCTCAGTAGTGAAAGGCTAAGAAAAATACTGCCCTGCTTTCTCATAGTTTCCTTTTAAATTCAAATCAGCCTTAACAAAATAAAAAAAATAAATAGACACTCCTAACCTCTTGCTTCTGGCAATGGACACAGACTCTTCAGCAAAGCATATAGCTCCAAGCATAAGTTGTTACCCCACTAGTACAAGCTAGCATTTATGAGCTCTCATAGCTGGGTATTGGTCTACAGGTTACAGATTATTCACAGGCTGAAGAGTATCTTCCCAACAGAGTTCTGATCTGAGCTAAGGATCTCTCAGCATTCCCACTAGCAATAACCTGAAAGAAGAAAAAAAAGTAGACAGAAACCCCCATGATTAAAAAAGAAGTAGGCATAGCTTTGCTGTTGCTTGAATAGTAACTCGTCAAGCCGAGAAGACTCTAGAGAGAGTGGGACAGAAATTTGAACACACTAACTTATGAACGAATTCTGCTTCCCATTCAGGGTGAAAGAGGAAAAGAAGTAAGGAAACCGTGTGTGGTGGTCCTACGTTATCTGATGGCCCAGAGCGGTTGCTGCAGTACTGACTGTGACCTGCCATGAAAGTATAGCCACGTATGTCCCACATTCTGCATCACCCGCGAGTGCAGGAGAAAAGAAAGGAGCAAATCATGCTATCATGAAGCCTTCTCCCAAGCACTGTTGCTGTAATTTGTTGGCCTGAGCTGCTTCATCAGTGCGGAAATTTAGGTTACTAGAACGTGCGTCCAACCTGCAGGCAGAAAAAGTGCACATGCCTAGAGTGACCTCCTGACTTTTGGGGTGCTCCACCAGATAGGACTGCAGCCCATGGAGCATTTCTGTTTTTTCTTTCCCTTTCTTTTTATGACTCTAGTTAGGGACTTGGCTATATACTGTGAGTGCAAACATTAAAGACCACAAGAAACTGAACAGAAAACCAAAAGTGCTACACTTGAAAAGGAATAGTGCTGGCTGGCCCAAACAGTCACTTAAAAATACAATTGGGACAGGAAAGACACAGCATGTGAGCAGACTGTCATGAATGGCCCTATTTAATGCAGGGGAAGAACCAAAAATAGAGTTTTCTAAAATAGCCAGGTCTGACATTCTCTGATAGAAAGGATTCCACAGCATGCTCCTGAGATGCCCCCTGCCAAATGCCAGAGTAGCTCCAGTGCTCCCCCTCCACTTTCTAATGCTCAAGATCAGCAGTGTCTGGCAAAGGACAACATGTGCTATGGGCCTGATGTACTCTACAGCAGGCCAGAGTTCAAGTGCACCCAGGAAGCCACAGTGCTCCTGAAGAAAAGAGCCACTTTCTGTCTATAGACCCAGAAATTGCATCAGTTTACCCAAATCTAGTGCCTGTTGCCGGGAAGAAACAAATTGATTTCTTCTGACTTTGCAACCTGCCCATCCTTCCACACACATTCAAAAAGGAGAAAACTTGTGGGTAAATGGATGTGGTTTTGTTTCTTAAGTTGGCCTTTGTCTCTTTAATTTCCTTATTTCCTTTTCAGAAAGAACATTTTCCCCTCCTTCTTAAGACTGGAAAGCACAGAAGAATCCTCATTTCAAACAATACTTTTGGCTACAATGCCTGTATTTTGTAACTACATTTGTTTTAAATGCTGTCCAGCTAATCTGGTTATATCCTAAGGCCATTTTCCCTGGTTTTAGCTCTGAAACAAATGATTTATTTTCTGGTTACTACTTAAGTGTATATAGATGTGATCTTCGAAGGAGCCTCATTTGTCTTTATTCAGGATATTCAGTAATCAGGCACAAGAAATTAGTCAAAGTGACTAAATGATGTCAGCTGACTAAAATATTATTGTCAAAAAACTTTAAAGCAGTGCTCTGCAGCTGTATGTAAGTAACCTTTCTAATGAGAATTGATGTCTTCTAGGGTTTTGTGTTTTGGAGGAACATGTGTTCAGGGACCTCACCAGCTGCCTATGGAAAACCATTTTGCTCCTTAAGCAAAAACATATGTCAGGCCAAGGTGAGGGAAGCATTTGAAAACAAGACAAATGTCTTAAAAAGTGATGCTGAAAACTGTCAGACAGCTAGCCATGCACCAAAGGAGGTGGTAGTGGATTAGAGTCCTCCCAGAGCTACAGGAAGGCAGGGTGCTCTGCAAAGGAGTGAATTTCCATTCTTAACCTGTGAAGGCAGGAGGCAAAAAAAAATAGAACTATAATTAGCAATTTGGCAGCAGCTCTGTTTTGACTGGACAAGGCCCCACAGACTTGTAAGCAATGTGCCAGCTCAGTTTGCCCATAGACAGCTTCCCGTGGTGCTGCTGATGTCAGCACTTCCTGCCTGGGTCTGTTTCTGCTCCCCAGCAGCCAGCCAATGCTTCTCCCACAGGGCCCCTATCAGCCCCAGGGGCAGCCTTGCCAAAGCAGCAGACCATTGTCCAGAGTGGGAATGTGGGTTTCTGGTTGCCAAGAGAAGACTACAAACAGACAGTAAGAACTGTAAAACACTCAGGATGGTAAAGCAGAGGAGACTGGAGATGTCCTTCCAAGGATCAAGGTCCAGCATCTTGCCACCACAGCCCTGGGAAACACAACACTGAGTAATGGGTTTCAGCTTTTAGTGCCTATGCAAAATAAACACAGCAGTGTGCAGGTGTCCTGAGTAAATGGGGGGGCTAGAGGAGAATCCATGCTGTTATAAATTCACAAAAGAATTTGCAAAGCACGTGCAACGTCTTGTCCATTCTCCCTCCTGCAATGTGTGCCTGTGTAAACCATGTACATACAGATTCCACACACTCTGCTTATAACCTTGCTCTTTGGTGATGCTCTTGCAGCAGTGAATACTACAATTATCAGTGGTTAATTATATGCCAAGTAAGTCATGTATGAACATAATCTCCCGCTGTCAAAACAAGAAAAAGGCTGTTATGTCTATCATATAAATCATATGTTAGTCAATGAGAGAAACAGCAAGAAAAAACCTTGGCTACTGTACCTTTATGAATACTCTATGGATCACCAGTAGTAGCAGAATAAAAATAATAAATAACAATAATACTAATAGTCACATTATCATCTAGATATATCTTTTCAAGCTGACATCAAACAGCAACATGAAGGTGCTTCTGCAAGGAGTATAAATTACCACAGTTTGCTCTGCTGAAGAAATGTATCTGCATGGTAGGTAGACATCTCCCACAGATACATGCCTTAGCACCTGACTTTGAGATCCAGTACCTCCTCAGTATCCTCCCTTCTCCGGTATTTCATCCTAATCACCATGTCCAGCTAGTCCCTTTTTTGCCCTACATCCTGGCAAGTCAGCCTCCCAACCTGATTTTGATCTCTCTGTCTATACCGTTGTTCCTCTTCCAGCCTGTCTGGGTGCAAAGGATGGAGGAGTCACTAGAAAGACAGGTGTGCAACCCCTCTGACCATGTCCAGACCAAGCAGTGAGAAATGGGCATCACAAAGTCCTTCTGGCAGCATCCCTGAAGCCTAAGCCTGAAGCATGCAATGCCAGGTCTGTCTAGCACAGGAAGCTGTAGAGGTTCCAACACTTCACAAAGATTTCCATTGTTAAGTTCTTCTGAGTATGAATAAATTGCAATTTGTCAACTGTTTATGAATTAGCAAAGCATGAATGGGTTTTCCCTCAAGGACCAAAAAGCACATCCCTGACAGAAACACAGTTCTAGTGCCAAACCAAGAGCCCCTCTGCAAAGCTCCAAGACATTTGAACTTCCTAAAGAAAAGTTACCTAACCTCTTTTAGCTTTGGAAACCAGTGCATTGTTTACCCTTTGCCTTGTTCTCATAAACAGCAGAACTACTTTGATTGATGTTTTCAGAAACAAAAACCTGCCAAAGGCATGGAAAGTCTCCTAAATGAAGTTTTGGAAAAGCTGTGGAACACAAAAACCAGAGTTTTACTGGATGAAACAGCCTGGGTAAAATGCGACTGCCAACCTACCTAAAATCACACTGAAATAACCAGTGTTACAGTGGTGAGATAACTCGACCTCTCCCTGATGTGGGTATCTGTTATATCTGCACCCCAAACCACAGGCTCCCCTGTCCATGAGAGCAGGGACTCGCACATGCACGTTCCCTCTCCCAGGCCACCGTCTGCTGCAGTGACTGGGATGTGTGCATTCAGCAGACACTGGTTTGGGAGGCGACTGTCACCCACAGCAGAGCAGTAGATGCTGGTGACAATAGGACTTGTTTGACAGGTTTCACTACCAAGAATCTAGTAGTTCAATTCAGCAGCATGAGGCCAGGAAGGAACTCATGTGTCACTGAGGTCCCTGCACTTCCACACAGAAGACACTCTACGCCACAAGCAGTGCGTCCTGACACGATTCATAGACTAAATAGCTAAATCTCTGTCTTCCTCCAGATCTCTACAGACTCTCAGGGCCATAATATATCCCATAATGTATTCCCTCAAAGTCTGTAATAATTCACATGTCATAATACACCAAGGATACAGGCCAACAAAAGCACATTTACGTTTCATCTTACATTCTGATCTCTAAAGTTATGTTAAAAGAAAACAATTGAAATGCAAGGCACATTTTTTTGGACCCCGTTTCTGGTTTATTATTACAATGAGCTAAACAGGCCTAACAGAAACATTTGATCTACATAGAACAAGATTTAATTTGAGCCAAAAGACCACTTCCACCATTTAAAAGGATGAACAAAGATCAGGACAGTTCCAAGGGCTGGCAGAGGGAAAGTGTGGACTTCAAGGAGTTAGCAAAACCCTTCACAGGAGTAATAGGAGAACTCAACAACACTGTCCTCTCTGTTTCCACAAAGGACACAGTTGGGTAGATTCATCTTCCTTTTCCAAGAAATAATCAGATCTTAGGTTAAATTCATATACAGTAACATAAAAATCAAATCGCTCCACAGAAAAGCATCTCTTACATATCAAACAAAAACGCATTTGTGAAAACATATGGCAGGAACAAGTTGGCATATCTGTTCATGTTTACTTATCGTGGTAAAGAGAGGAAGAAAGAAAGTATTTTTAATAATTTGTTCTTTATTATGGTCTTTTGCTTTGCATTCCAGATTATTATTGTGTTTTTCACTAGTTAGAGATCTGCTGAATTCCTACTTGCATCAACCTTCTTTTCACCTTCCTTTCCATTGGTGTTTCTTTCTTAGGTTCAAGTACATAATTTATACATACTATCTATTTTTCCTTTTTGTTTTTCTTCTTTCTTTTTTAAGTATATCTCCCCTATTGTTTTTTCTTGGGTTATTTAGTGTGAATTTAATTTCACAGCAGAATTAACTTCAGTGTGGAGTTTGTTTCATCCTGGGAGCAGTGAATGAATGTTACTGGACACTAGCAAGTGCTGACAAAGCATTCTAGCCTATTAGCAAGGGGTGTCTTCCGAACCTGCTGGAGGAGTTGCATTTACCTTTCTATTTACACAGGTAGTTTCACTTCTAATCTCAATGCATGCAACAGCCACGTAAACTAAACCTGAATGTACTGTCAATGAACAGAGGCTGCTGAAAGGACAGATACACACCAAGCTGACAAAAAACCAAGCATGGCATCTTTAGAAATACGTCAGGAAGGCAGCAAACCTTATCTACCTGTGCTCACAGGAAACTTTTCATTCACTCTCCTAGCAGGCTGAAAGAGTTGACTAAAAGAGCTGTTTCCAGCCATGGTGTCTGAGAGCACCCATGAAGTCACATTCACATGGAGGTATCCAAGAAAACAAGCAGTGTAGTCTCTTCAGGGAGTCTTTTATTTGTTCCTATTCCCCAGCCTACATCTTTGCCTTCTCTGTTCCATCTTCAGACATGATGATTTTTTTTCCTCATTAAAAGTAGTGGTTGACTTACCGTCTAGATGGGGATTCAGGTCACAACTGAGACAGTTACACAAAATCCTCTTAGCATATTCAGGATGCATGACAGCATATGATATCTTCACTACTTTTAGGTTTCCTTCATTCAAAAAAGGTTGCCTGCTCCTCCCTGCAGTTATAGCACTGTAAAGTCTCAGGGAATAGTATTTTTAACATTATGAGGAATTATTAACTCCATTAGATGCCATCATAATGCAAAGACATTGCAGGCGTAAAATTTGTGACTTTGTCATCACCGGTCTTTATGGCATACAGGAAATCTTTGTTCATGCCTATCCCATTCCAAAATTTAATAATAGCTGACATAATTAAATCCTATAGGTACATGGTTCAGTGAATGTTCTGTATAATGGAATTTACAACAACTGCAAATATTACAAGATTTAATTAAATTTTATATTTGGAACAATAGCCTGTGAATACATTTTTTATATCTGCCAAAATAGATTAATGTTAGATTATCTTCTATATACAGAGACAAAAAGGTGAAATTTAGAATTTTGACTCGTACAAAATAAGCTGGAGAAAGAAAGTGACATTCACATCCAAGGCAGATCTGGTTTTAGTCAGTTACTGTTCTTTTTGCAATCACAGCAGAATTTTTTTCTCCACTGTCTCCAGGGACTGTCTAGAATTTAAACTCAGGAACAGCTACTGGCAGTGTTATTTTCCTGGACTGATTTTACATGCTTTTTTAATTCTCACATCCCTTTAGTTAGCATCTTCAGGGGAAGTTTGGGCATAGGTCTCACCATTTTGCACTATTTCTCCATTTTTCAGATTTACACTTAGCAAGACTAACAGCAATAAGGAGTCTGCATTGAGTCTGTATTCAGTCACTGGCGATTGTACATCTACAGCATCTGAAGATAAAGAAGAGTGTAAATTTAATGTTAAGCAAGAAATGTACTCGGTGTCTCAGCAGCGTGTCGGTGTCTCAGCAGCATGTCTTGTAGTATTTATTTATTATAAGTATACCTAAGAATTTATTTATTCATAGAGAAGTACCTCTTCCATGAGCACATATTAAGGTTCAGAAAACTTTAGACTAGAATCCTCAAGAAGCTGATTCTCAGAAAAGTAGTTTCAAGGGTTCAGGGGTTCAAGGGTGCAGGTGTCTAATCCTTCACTGCTACTAAACATGATGGAGGAGATCAACAACCATTTCTGATTTTAGATTGAGTCATACTTGTTATTCCAGAAACCCCCTCCTAAAAATGAAAAATTGTTGTGGTTATCTTCCATTAAAGTGACTTTGGTCTCTCTAAGCTGTTTTGGAAAAGGATGTACAATATGTAAAGTGTGTCTCTCATCTTTGTTATAGGTTAGAAATCCGAGGGGGGGAATTTTTCTTCCCCCTGCCCCCACTGTAGGAAAGACGTAGTTTGAATGGAAAGGGGAAGTGATTAGCTTTACAAAAGAACCTAGCTGGCCGAACCGCATTCCTAACGGATGGCCCATCAGAGTCTGGGGGGAGAGGGGAGGAGTTTTGGGGTGGGGTTGCTGGCTCTCCTCAGAAGGGAGAGGTCAGTTTGCTGGGTTCTCTCTCTGGGGTGAAGACGCAGTAGCTGTCTTTGTCTCCAGCTCGGACCTGCTACGTTTTCATGGAAGAGTTTTTGTGTGAGACACCGTCATCTGAGGACAACAGTGAGTTCCATGGGGGGTGGACTGCTTTCCTTTCCCCCTTCTTCCACTGGGGGAAGGGTCCCCATTTTCTTTTCGGCTTCTCCCGTGACCCGAGACCCCCCCCAGACCCCTCCCTGTGTGGTGACCGCCAGAGCCCGACAGCGCCCCCTGTCGGCCACGACAGGGTACTGCAGGCTCTGCACCTCCAGTGATCCAACAGCGCCCCCTGCTGACCATGATCAGAACTGCACTAAAAGACAGAGAAGTATTCAGACTTTCTCTTTTGTTTGAAGGGGACTTTTTGGGTACAGGAATACTGTCTAGGTTTTTTTGTGTGTTCTGTTACTGTTTTTGCCAACATACATATATCTTTTAATAAAGGGTTGTTTTTTCTTCTGTTTTTTTCCACACTTCCTCGATTAAAGCCCCCTAATTTTGAATTTACAATTGCTGAGAGAGAGGAATTTGGTTTTTCCCATAACTCATCCTCTTTAGCAAACACTCCAGTCTCTTTAAACTGAGACAATCTTGAAAGAGATCACCTTTTTACTGACTTTTTTAAACAAGAATGTTTACTCAATACATTCAAATTACATTATGGTAACTTAAGGATTCAAATTACATTTTTACTCTTCTTCACCAGTGCTGTCCTTGACACAACAAACCATGACAAGTGTCCAATTTGCAACTCAAGAGCTGGAGTATGTTCTTCCCAGATATCTTCGACTGATTTTCATGAGTAAAAATATCACCCAAAAGCTTCTTCTAACTTTCAGATTTTTCTTATCAGTAGTGATACATGCAACAGTTCATTTCTGCTTCAGTCAGGTCAGTTTTGCGCAGTTAAGAGCTAAGTAAGAGAAACAAAGGCTTTATGGATAAATAAAAAATATACGCAGGCATGTGTGTGTCTATACGCAAGTCAGTGTGCACTTGCACAGGAGAAACGTGACAGTTAACTTACATAAGATATTTTTCACAATGAGACCCCGCATAATCATCTGCCAACTGGATCTAGATTCTAATAAAAAGTTCAGAGCACTGTCCTCACAAATTAAAAACTCCCAAGAAGAAACATCTGGTTTACTGCAAGGAAGTCCAAATGCAACAGTTTATATCTTACCCAGAACACTGGTTAGGAATTAATGGGTATAGTGGCACAAAAGAAGAAAATCTTCTTTGTTTCCCACAACATCATGGAATAGTAAAAATCTTCTGTTGCAAATCAGCGCTCTTAGGAACAGAAGCAATTCCACCCTGTCATGGAAGCTAGAGCTATACGGGTTTTGAAGCTTTCTCATTTAATCTGTGTGGAACATCTCCCTGTATATTTGCCATATACTACGTTTGTGGTTCTCAAGACATGGATTTCATGTTGCAGGCTTTAGGCAAAATTCAAAATGCATAAGATGTGAATGTGCAAATCAAAAGAGAGAGGCATCCAGAGGGGGCATTTCTAAGCATCCCAATTAGACGCTTAAAATACCCCTGAGTAAAACTGCATTTCTAAATATATTGTTGCAAAGCTAGTGCAGGTTTCTCATTAAGAAATCCATATAACAGTGAGAAGAAGCCTTCTAGTAAATGTTTTAACAGAGGAGCCACAATGACAGTTTTATTAAAATTATATTAAGAAAATAATACAGTAGGCAAGACATAAAAAAGAATAAATCAATGCATCAAGCAGTCACTATAAATCACCAGTGAGTTTTCTTTTCATACAGCAACATCAGGCAAAAAAGACTGAGCCTGTCTGGAGATCACAGGAGTTAGAAGACTGCAGTTTCTGTATTAAATTATTATCACGTACCATTGCTATCATACAATGTATTCTGTACTGAAAATCTCACTCCAACCAAAATTTTCTTACAACTGGAGAGCTTTCTGTAGCAGCCTAGGCTTAGCAATGTATCCATTTACACGTGAATAAATTCATTTTCTTCAACCAACAGTGACACAGACACTGGGTGACTCTAGTTCCACTTGGGCCTGATGCACAAGTTAATGATGTTTTTCCCTGTTATGCAGTAGAAGAGGTAACTATTTGGCTGCTGTTTCTAGCAAGGCAAAAGCAGGCACTGCAAATATACGTGGAACAGGAAAAGGCTGTGTTTCTCTGCTCTTTCTGTGCAATAGACAGAAGGTAGCAGAGCACATGAGGAAAAAAAACATCAAAATGCAGGATAGAAGCCTAAAGACAACTCTTCTGCACTGAAACATAACTACAAATGTCACAAATGTATGAGTCAATTAGTCAGTGTAAATATCACACAGTGTCTCACACACAATTTTTAGGGAGGGAATAAATACCAGACAATCCTAAGGTTGGCTGTGCCTTGACCTCAGCTCTGCACTGATGAAAAGAAAGCCTAAGGAGGAGCCACCTGGGGAATTAACTCCAAGTGAGTTTCAGTGCAGTTCAGATTTAGCTGTGACTACCTGAATGTCAGACCCAGTGAGAATCCTTGGTCCCAGGCTATGCTTTTGAGATGTTCTTTATTCTCCTGTTAGGTTACAGCCAGTCAACAGCTGTTTCCAGGCTCCTGGGGGAAAGAATAGTCCCTGTAGAGGTGCCAGAGATGCACATCCCTCCTGCTGGTTGGCAGCTGCAGTGGGGAAGGTGTGAGACAGCCTTCTCTGCCTTCACATTTCTCCCCACCACTGGCTACTTTATTTCTGAATGTGAAGGCAATTTATGATGCTAAATCAGATGTTTTATGGAGCTACCTCAAATTGCACCCTTCAGTTGAAGAATAGGCCCCTCGGTATGTTTTTATGTTGACAATTACATCACAAGTCTATCGCAATTTGCATCACAAGTTACTCACAATTACATCATAAGTCTATCACATTTAAAGATATTTCTGACTCTGGTGTCATTCAGCATTAAAGAACCTCAGATTTTGTTACAAAATGTAAAACTCTAAACCTCACAGTGAAGAGTACTCTTTTCAACAGTTCAGAATCAGAAAGAAAACTACAAAAATCTTTCAAAACTCATTTTGTATCAATCAATCCTTAAATATCTGTTGCCCATCATACAGTATCTGAAACTGCTTAAGATCTTGAAATTGTTTTAAGAATATTTACATTTGTATTTCATGTGTTAATGTTATTTTTGTTAACAATTGTTAATACAGAGTGGAAATACATATTTGCTTTTTAAAAGTAGCCTGTATTCAACTCATACACCTTTTTCAATATTGTTACTTAGGCATATGTGCAGCAATTCATAGATAATAAGGAAGTACAAACATTTAGATAGAAAATCAAGAGTGAGTAAATTGGATGTCTCTATACTCATTCCTCAGACTCTTTCTCTTTGGCCCAGTATCCCCCTAGTTTTCCTGGCAAAGGTCGCAGTCTGATCCTTAAATACTGAATAGTATACGTGCCCCGTAAACATCAAGAGTTTAGAAATATGGAACTGCTTCACAAATCTTCATGTTTTACAAGCCATATTTTTTTTTCTTTGGAACATTCTTTTCTCCCAGAGGGAAATGCTCTCATTAGCATATAAAATCAATACATTGAAAATGACCTTCTGTGCTGTTTTCAAAGGGGATTTTAGCCTGTAAAGCATTCAGATACATATGCATTTATGTGCAAAACAGTGACCTGCCTGTTCACATTATATACAACATGAAAATATAATTTTGACCACTCATTTACGTATTGAATTGCAGCCAGCTGTACAAACCAAACAGTGCAGCTGCATCAGTAAAGCAGCAGAACAGTAGCCATAAAGGACAAATTGTCTTCTTAAGGCTGAACTGTGTTGGGGAGATACAGACACAGTTTTAGGTGAATCTGCATATCCTTTATCACAATTCTGTAGGAGGCTTTAGGCATTATTCTTCATAATAAATACTTCCAATTTGCATCAATTTTATCCTAGCAAACTTAGAATTGAATATGTTCCTGTAAAGAGAAGTATTACATCTGATGTCTACTCCACATGCACAAGCATCCCACAACAACAGCTTTCATTTCAGCTGTAGCGGGACCAACCCACTCACCTTCCACTGTATTTCTGCTACAGTTGCCTAAAACTCAGAGACCAGCTTTATGCAAAGAATACAAGTCCACAACACTCTAGATGAGAAGATTTTGCTGATAAAACTAAAAGCAATTCTGTTTTCCATGGTGCCATAACTCCGGACAAAAAGTTTATTTCTATTTTCCTCTGGGGAAAATGAGAGGAGAATCTGACCCAACGGCATATTTACTATTTCATGCAAACAAAAATAAACTCAAATGTCTAATTGTTTTCCTTGGGCCCTGTCCAAAGTGTTATACAAGTGCTTAAACAGCCAACAAAACCCCTCAGCTAGATCTTCCCTTCCAGCTGAACCATGTACATTTTCTGACATCTAGTGGCAAGTTTATGCAGACTTTTTATTTCTCTAACAGAACGTCCAGAATGAATTTGCTTCCTTTTAAGAACTTTTTGCAGGATGAGGCCTTCAAGGAGCCAATTGTATAGGAAAACCCCAACCAGCCCCCATGCTCTCCCCTGAAGAAATCATTTGCTACAACATGTACTGAGGATACATCAGGCACAGCACAAAATCAAAAGATGCAAGGGGTCATTCTGCAGGTTTTATGAATGCTTTCTTTCCAAATTCAAGCTCTAACATGACATTCAGGCTTCTCCCCACACTTCTAAGAACTGCTGCAGCAAGTCACTACAAGCACCTTGCTTAAAAATCTGTGCTATTTTTCCAGAGAACTTTTCCTCAGCTATTACTGGATGATTAAGAGAAAGACACAAATCCTTCTCAGAACTGGCTCCATGTGAGTTCTAGGTCTTCCAAATAATGTGCAGTTGTTGCAAAGAATTTGAGTGGATTTTCCTGTCTCCTGAAAGCACATCTTAAGGTAGTATCCAGTCACCCTAAAATAACATAATAATTATTCCTTGGGTTCCTAAAGTTCAGTAAACGCCCAGACATTTAAAAAAATGAACTATTGAAATGCAACCCACTTGAAGTTCTTTGATTAATTCACTGTATCAACAAAAGTTGCACGCAGAATGTGAAAATTACCACAAAGGAATTCTTCATCTTTAAGATTTAACATCCTGTATTCTCATGATTTGAACCCAGTGACTTCACTGGGACTTTGCACACATGTATAAGTAAAGCTGTACTACAGGAGCAGGTCTGTATCTCAAAATAGCTGTTCCCAAGGATATGACATCCATACAACCCCCAGTTCATGGGGGACCACCTCAGAGAAGGTCCAGCAGAACAGCTGCATGGACATGATAGCTGCCAGCGGCTGCAGCACAAGAAGTGCTCCCCCAGCGCACACCTTCACATCCGTTCTCCCCGAAGGGATGCAGTTCACATACTCTGAGGCTAAAATGGAAATGTAGATGTATTTTACTCTAGCTTCTTCATACATGAGCACTTTCTTCCCCGAACATCACTCATCTGCTTGTAACATGCCAGGAGGCTGAGCCAGCTGTGTTCCTCCTGTACATTGCCTGCCTCTGGTCACACACACTAGCAGCTGTTTGTGCTTCTGCCTCAGTATCGACCCGCTCTGTAAAATGCTTTAAATTCTATGGATTAAAAAAAAATCAGACTGAAGCCATAGCTCTCCAAAAGAAACAGATATGGCTAGAAATTATTCCTTCTGTTAGAAAAAAACCCAGTGTGGATGAAGATTGAAAGACAAAAGTGACTGTGAGACTGAACACTTCCTGAAAGATGGACCTCATTATATACATGACTGCCAAGTAATAAGATAAAGGGTGACTTTGAATTGCCTGAGCAAAACTATAGCCCAGATTTGTATATTCTCGTGTCTCCCTGCGCCTCTGTTCTGTACTCCTCGATGACCTTGGCAGACATACCTCTGCCTTCCTTGTTGCCATTCCTCTTTCCCTGCCCTTTTCTACCAGCTTCACATCATTGAGCTTCCTTACAAAACAAAACAGAGAAGCAATTGGCTCCTCTGTTATTCAGCAGTCACTATTTAAAATTAAGTATTTTTAGGTAGAATTACAGATTCTGGGTCTCTTACTCCTACAGCAGTCCCCCTGTAGTCAACAGAATTGCTAATGCAAAACATTTACAAGATGTATAGGTAGAAATAAAGTCTTATCTTTTAAATAACCTCCTTAATTTTTCCCATTCCTGATATTGGCTCATAGTTTCGCACTTAATCAACATTGTTTTAATACTTTGTCTCAACACACAAATACATAACACATGCGTATTAGGTGTTTTTTCCTCTAAGAAAATATTCCTTTTGCATCATAATTCCTTTATAATCTGGAAATCCTTCTACCCATATGCAACTGTGGAGTGCCTGACAGACCTACTACAGCATTAGAAAGATTTTTCAGAGAAGCAATGCTGATGTGAAGCTTGCAACAGAACAGAGCACCAAGAATTGCCTTCTTTGTAAAGAGGTGATGATTTAAAGGTACCATTTTGGCAGATGCAAAGCACAGGAGAGTTTTCATCAGCATCCCATCCTCCGACAAGACGTACAGATGGCACACAGGGAATTACAAAGCTCAAGAATTCAGACACTGTTGTGCACATTAAATACAGAACATACAGTACTTCATAGTGTGCAGGAGAAGAAATCTTTCTTCCAAAGGAGACCTGTCACCTTGACAAAGATGTATTGTCTGTATTGTATGAATGTCTGCAACAACACTTAAATACAGAACATGTAATGAGTCCTGCAGTTATACTGGAGGGAACATTCTGTTTTATTTTTCATACAGGTCCTGGTTCTGTTGTATCTTGTAACAGCACAAGGCAGGAGTCACACACCTGAAGTCCTTGGTGTTAAAGAGTCATTTTCAAAATCAGACCTGCAACACTTTTCTTCAAAATAAAAAAGCATTAACTGCCAAAACTGCAGCAGCTCCAGTTCAGTTTCCTTTCATTTATCCCTTGGCCTTGAACATCTTAATGGAAAATTATAAAATCCTTCTCCAATCAGTGTGGCTGTCCCAGTTCTTGACAGTAATTAATTAATTTATGCCCCAAGCTGTGATTGAAGTACCTTACATACAAACAGCAAAATGGGAGCTAGCTTCTTCCCACTTTCAAAACAGTATTCACCATTGCTGTGGTCTTCTATGACTTTACTAGTATTATATCCAACCAAATCACTTGTAAATGGATTAATGAATGAACACCACAGTGTGGAAGTGGTAATAGAAGAGAAACACTAGGCATTTTTGTCCACAGAAAGTGGACATGGATTAAAAAGGACACTGTTTTGTCCTAAACTGTGTATGCAAGGGTATAGGGCAATATTCTTTAAAGCGTTGGGTATCCTTAGCTCTTGTTTGGCTAAGTGGGATCTAAAAGTGTTCAGGTTTTATACATGGCCCTTCCCTAAAGCCTCAGATTACCCTCTGCAAGGGAAAGAAAGTTTAAAGCCCACCTGACTTCTAAAACCGCAGTGCCAACAAATATGCCTATCATTAATTTTGGGACTGTGAAATGACACCTATTTGAAATGGACAGGAAATTTAAACACTTTTTCCAAGCACTTATTTTTTTCTTTAGTGTCCTATTGAGAACAATTTAACCTCAGATGCCGGAAAATCCATGCTTTATTACAAACTGGGAATTTTCTTTGCATGATGAGTTGCTTTTGCACACGTTAACTGGGATTTCATGATTCCCAGTGTAGCAATTGGATTAAGCAAGCACCTGCACTGCAAGATCTCCAAGCCTGACCAGAGCAAGTTATGCTTATTTGTTTGGTATTGGCAGTTAGTTGAAGCACTCACTGTGGAATAATCAATTCCACTTTGTCTTGATCCTACTTTTAAGGACCAGATACTATTTAGAAGCTTGTATTTAGACTATCCATAAGTGGCATAACTGCCATCTGGGAGTTAGGAGTCAAAAGTCTTACATGGTCAGGTATAAAGTCAACCAGTTATGCCTTTTAATAAATTCCTGTAAACATTGACCAAACAACAAAGCCAATTTGACCCTGTCCCAGTGCAAGGTAATTAAAATAATATTCTAAATTTATAATTTTCAACACCATTTTGCAACATGGCACAATTTACAGTGGGTCTGGGTCAGTATAATCCAGTTGTAGTGTAAATAAGATAAACTCCTTTAACTTCACCTGGTTTGTATCTGTTTACGCTGGTGCTAAGTTTCCCCTGTGGGTTCCTGTTTATTTCTAGGCGATGTATGTACATGCCATGTCCATTCAAAGTAAGTGGCTTGTTGTACAAGTGGCTTGTACATTGACCTGAACAGTTTTTTCCCCTTCCTCCATTAGAGTTGGCAAGCAGATTCACACTCAAGGACATGAAATTTGTGCTTGCTATTCTTTTCTCACCATCAGAGTTTAAGTAACTTTGCTGAAAAGATGGTTATGGTCCATTCCCAGTAAACTGGTGACAGTGCTACAGGGACCATATATCCAATGTGACTGGCTAACAATAAGGGGCAAGACCTATTTTCCAGAAGGGAAATGCTACTAAGATCCATGCTGTTCCTCAACACTTTTAAACTTAAAGGTATCTCAGACAATAGCACAAAGATTATTTTCTATCCTCAGTCTTGTTTTCAGTCAGTCATATTCCCTGGTAAATAATCCCCAGTTTACCCTCCAAAACACCAGAGATGAATGTTAGAATGAGCTCTGGATAACATATTACTTAATGCTGCTCAAGGCTGGGAGAATTACCTGTTGGAAATTATCTAGAAGGGTCTTAATGAATACCACAAGGTTTCTGCTAAACAGACATTCTTAGCCAGTCTAGAGAGATTCTACCTTGGATCACGATTAATTGCTTGGATTTCATAAGGTGCACCAGATGTCAGGGTCAGCAAGTCCTCTTGCTGCTCCAGGAAAACTGCCAAAAATATTGGCTGGCTTTATGCCAGGGGACTGACTTCATCCAGCAGCAGGATAGCAGTTACCAGTCGTCCTATAAAGGTTTTAATTTCAATCCTGATTTCTAAATGGCGAGAACTATAGACAAAAAGGCAACTCAAGAAGTTTTTGTGCCTAGAGGGACACACACCTACCAAAATTATTCAAACATGGCAAAAGAGTTTTTGGCCAAGGTATGGAATAAATACTGGTCATGAAGAAAAACAGACTGGAAAACAAGGAAAATGTTTAAATTATTCACACTCGGACATGAATTAGTGCTGTCGACTGTCTTTTTTCTGCCTGCAAAGCCTGAAAATTTCATTTTGGAAATCCCAATATAAAATATTGTAGCCCTGTAAGTTCTTCTGCTGCCTGAGGTCAGTTCTCATCAAGATAGTAAGTTTCTGGGAGAGTCAGAGAGAGTTGCCCAGCCTTTCCATCCCAGTAAATGCTAGTGGTGGCTCAAAGCAGAGAAAGGCAAGAGGACACATAGGAACAATTCATTTGTTACGACAAAAGCAATCTGTTTTGTTGGCTTTCTTCACACAAGATTAAGGATTTTTCACCTTTATAATTCAAAATCAGATGTTTTAAGTCTAAAATCAGTCCTCAAGTTTTGTTAGTGAAGTTTCTGGAGACAGATACAGATACTTGGATCAGTCTTTCCTTGTACCAAATTAAAGTTGTTTGTGACAATGAGGACCAACATGATGTCATGTTTTTGAGGGCAAAAAGGGCTTAAAGAGGGTAAAAGAGACAGCAGGATTAGGTTAGAGAAAAACTTAGGACACACAAGCAGCAGTCAGGACAGGTGTAGGGAACTAAAACAGCCAAACAATTAATTGTAACCAATACATAGTGACAGCTTCTTACTCCAGCATTTGAAAGCCTATAAGAGAGAAAGTCTGGAAGGGAAGGGTTCAGATGGCTGCTGATATGGCTGCTAAGTCTTTTTTGGAGTGGTTTAAAACCAACACAAAGGGTAACAAGAGACCATGTCAATTGTTACCATGCACACAGAAAGCTGAACTCTCTAGCTAGACAGCTCCAGCCAGCTGAGACAAAGTGTTCCTCCCAGACCTTCTGATATTTTTCAGCTATCTATTCTCAGAGAGCTTGTCTTTAGTGCTTCAGGCTGCTCTATCCCTGGAGAGCCTCAAAGATCTGTAAGTAAATTTGTCATTGGAGAATTTGCTGTAGGTAAAATAAAGGGGGAAAGATACTTGGAGAAAAGTAGAAATGCCCTCACTGGAGAGCTTACTTTCACAGTGGAAAAATCATCCATTTCCTCTAATGTTCATGAGTCATTTACTGGGCTGAATTATTTTTAGTTTAGGTGGTTGTTAAAGATAGGATTATAAGTAAATGTATGCCCGAGTGCTATTCCAGCCACTTTTCCTTGACAATGTCAATTGATATTGCAGGCATCATGAGATGGTTTGCACTCTAAGGGGTGGAGGGCTCTGTTAATAAAATATACTTTATACACAGCCTTTATGTTAGCCTTTTTAGGCTCAGTTGTAATTGACTTGAAGTTATGTGGTTCTCTGAAAAAAAATTCAGAAATATCCATTGCCTATTCAGCAGAAACAGGAACCTTCTGTAAATCAGGTCTCTAAGAAGAAAGAAAGATGTCAAGGGAATTGAGTATTTCATTCTATAGTTACCCAAACATATCAGGCCTGTCTCTGTAAATTTCAGTAGACATCAGATGAAAATTAAACCCAGTAATCTACCCACTTAGAAAGGAAAGGTAAGCAGCACTTAACAGTGCTAAAGGATTGTGCTACAATTTATGACTTCAGGATTTTTACCCATTTCATAATGGGCTTACTGTAGGGTTTCAATGTGTTATTTTAGACTGACGGTCAGAAAAATAAGACCATGTATGCTCTATTGAGAGCAAAAATAATAGTGATGATGTTTCATCATCTGGTTAGTAGAAATATTCATATGTGTATGGTTTACTTTAATTTCTAGTATCTTGGCTTTCCACTAATTCTTGCAGTTAATGTTTTACTTTATAATTGTTTGCTGATTAATCAATTGTCACAGTGGCAAAAAAAAATAAAGATGAAAGAAAATTCTAGAGGTCACCTAAGACATTGATCTATTTTTTAAGGGAATTGACTGACCTTTTGAATTGGGAGAGAACATAGATGAAATTATTAATTGATTTAATCAAATCAATTGACATATGTTATTGCTTAAAATTTCACAGGAAAGATAATTGCATAGTTAAGACTAATGAGCTATTTTACAGTCGTGTTTTCATTCCTATAAATAAGAATACAAATGCAATTAATACAAATATTTTAATAGCATTCTCAATTCTGCCTCTCTGTAACAGTGGCTTATGATTTAAGCATTCAATTCACGGCAGTGCCTTTATGTACCACCTTTGATACTTCATTGACCACAAGCCCATGAATGACAGACAATAATTCTAGTCTAATCCATTCACCTGCACCAAGACAAAACCAAAAGCATTTGCGCTGTTTCCCAAATTGGTACAAATATCCTGTTTGTAAATTGATGATTTGAAGTCACACAAGCATATGTATAAATATTTGTGCTAACACCATTCAGAGGCTGAAATCTCTCCTTCTATAGGGTAAGATTAGCACTTGCATCCACTTATTTCTCAACTACTTCAAGTAGCATCTAGAGTCATGATTCTTTCTTCCTGTGACAGTCATCTTCAAGACAGCCTACTGCCAAGACTGACACCAATAATATAGGGAATGCTATATTTGAACAGTAATTACATTGAATCTCTGGATGAAACAACATGAAATCATCAATAGTTAATGAACTGATCCAGGTTATAGATCTCAGGATTAGAAATGCAGCATTAAGACTCAAAACTTTAGAAACATTTTATACGGGACACAATCAGATTACCATGAAGTCCTAGCCTTTCAAACCTGAGGTGGTTTTTGACTGGGCAGAAAGAGTATTTCTTTTTCAGATCTGCAGAGCTTAAAGGCAATCAATTTTGTTCAAGTTTATTTTTAAGATAGGTTGATAATTCTTTTAAAATAAACCAACATGTGATAGAAGGGGGCTGTAGTGGAAGTTTGAATAGAATCTTAACTGAGATGTCTGTTACCGAATGACTGACAGCAAAACAAGGAATACAATCTAGCGACACATTCTCTCAGTGGCAGCAAAGGCCGAAGTCATGATTTGCAATCTAATGGAACACTGCCACCTGGTGGCAATTTGAAAGAAGTACAGATTCTGAGCTTGTTTCTCTTGCAAAGCCTCCCTCCATTTGAAGAGGTTTATTTTAATAATCAATTCATTTTCTTCAAATTACCTAGAACTCAGTCCAAGGTCTGGATGAAACTTTGCACCACAGATCCTGCTAGTTACCACAATTTACAACTTATGTTGGAAACACTGTCTTAATACTTTGGTTCTGCAGATTGTCACAGGCTCCCCCAGCAACTCAGACAAGAGTTCCTACTGGGAACAGAGCAAATTTTTGCAGAAAATTCAGAAGAAGATATGGAAGTGATTAGAAATCTAACAAAAGTGAGAAATTCACATGCAACATGAAGGTTGTACCTTATTTAGCAAACTGCTCAGCAGGCATCTCTCTTAGCAATTCAAACAGTATTTGTGACTGGGAAAACTCATATCAATGTTCTAATTAAAGAAAAAACAGATCAACCTTTCGGGTTTTCTAAGAGTGGGAAGACACCCTTACTGGAAATATTTCTGGTTTTCCATTTCAGTTAATTCTTTAATTTCAGAGAATTCTTTGCCAGTAGGAAATCTGTAGGTCTCGGTTAAGATCTCAGCAGAGAAGTTCATGGTCAAATATATACTGGACTATCTGTTGTTGAGAGAAACTCAAGGGCTGTAAAATGACTCACACCACAGTTGAACTATGTGTAAGCATGACAAAATTAGTTTTAGGTCCATAATTTGGACAGAAATGTATAAGAAGTCTTACACATGTGGTCTCATCAGCAACAGCTTGATACCAGGAGCTCTTGGTCCTCACTGAGTTCAGACCCAGAAAAGGCTCAGCCTCTCTTAAATCCCTCTCTCTGGCTGTCACTGTCCTGGTGCACACTAGTCAGGGGCCAATCAGCAGGCTATTTTAGAAACAAATAGTTTACTGCCCTTTGGGCCACAAGCTGGGGGACTGATATCATTTACTATGTTTACTGAAGGAACTCAGTAAGTGATAACTAATAAGACAAAGCAAGAGTCAGTGGCTCCCACTGAAGGCTCCAATGTGATGTGAGTGCTCTGAACACATTGCAGGAGCAAAGCATGCTTGCAGCTCTGACACAAATGCAGGTAAATTCAGATCTGCACTGAGAGACATGACATATCTATATGATGGCTTCCCTACCAGGTAAGAGGAGGGGGCTGTCTGGTGTCAGTGCCCCACCTTCAGCCCTAACAGTTAAAGCTAATGAAAGGACTGAAACCAGGCAGATCAGATTCCCTCCATTCCCTCATTTATTGCTCTAAGCAAGGCTTGAAATAAACAGTATTCTTTTTATTGTTATTTCAGCCTCACTGGCACTGAGTAGTCTGCAGGCAGGGGGAGGGAAGAGCAGAGAGAAGGGCGAAACAAAAGTCTGTATGTGTAACGCACTGGTCCTTTCCTTCAATGTTCCCATATTACTCAGCCCTGTTTACTGGTCGGTAGTTTGCCCCAGGCTCACAGTTTTCCAGCACTGTTTTGAATAACTGCTTTACAGTAGGAACTGCAAATTCAATAAGACCAAGGGTCATTTGTTATTCCTTAAGGAAGGAATATATTCAAACTACAAAGCTATTGTCTCCTGTTCTTGACCTGAAGGATGCGACCTGAAGCACCCCCAAAGATCTGCTCTTCTACCCACACAAGAGGTAGGAGGGGGACTGACCCTCTCCAATCCCAGCACTAGCTGCCCTGCAGGGAAGCATCTCGCTGTGTATCTAAGGGTTTTTGAGGGAGCAACAGCAAGCCAGTTGTACTTGAGTATTTCCCTCTGTTAAGCACTGCATTCACTCACCTCTTAGATCACTTCAAATGCCTCTAGCAGCACTGTTAGGCAGAGGCAGACAGTGCCTGAAATTTGAATGAGCAATCCCAGTGCAAACTTAGCTGTGCCTGCCAAAGTCTTGGACTCCCTTGGACCCTGGGCCTCCTTACCACTTTTCTAAGGGTCTGAGCAGCTAGAGACCCAGGACTACATGTGAGTATTTGAAGGAAAGCCTTTAGAAAGTAGATGGAGAGAAAGGAATATAATCTGAATGCCTCTGTTGCCTCTTTATTTTTAATCCCTGAATCTTGAGCGGGATGGCAGGCAAGAACAGCTTTCTGCAGGTAAGTGAAGTTAGAAAGTCAGGATAGTAGAGAAGAAATAAATCAAAGATTCAGAAAGAGGAGTAAAAAAATTAGATACTGTCCCCAGACAGATGGAAAGGGAAAAAATATTCAACAGGTAACTGTCTTTTCCATGGTGATGAGAAAATTACTAAGTCACAACAGCATTGGGTGAAAAGACCACAATATTGATTGCCATGGACAATGGTGACCACAGCAGCCAGTCCGTAAGTATGGTGCTGGAAACACTCAGGAATGCTCCAAAAGCGACCTCAGCCCACTGACAGCATCAGGAACTGTAAACAAGGACACATTGATACATCCTGTTGCTATTTCTGAAGACAAACCAGTTAATGGTAGAGCAGTATTTGATAGAGAATAAGCAGGGGATTGAATAATATTTAGGGGAACCTACAATGCCTAGAACAAGAGCAATGGGCTGATAAAAGTCAGAAATTTGTTCACAGCCATATCCTGAACACAGATAAGGTATCAGGTAACTTAAGGAAAGCATTTGAAATAAGCATGTAAACTGGATGGAGTTTGGGAGCATGTGTGTGTGCATAAACTTTGTTTTCTTTTTAGACAAGCTCTTCAAGTGAGGGAAAAACAAGTTACAAAGACAAACTTGGGATACACATAAGAAAACTACCTGGAGGAGATCTCAGATGTGAGACACAGGCAATTGCTTTGCAAGGTACTTTTTCTTGCCTCTGGTAAGGAAATGCAGTGAAAGAGAACAAGATTTTGTATGTCCATTATATTGATATTAGTATAATCAAGAAAAAAAATGTGTTCATAAAACTTTGAAAAGCATCCACTGTACATTTGATAACAGCCTGAAAGACAGTGTGAATGGCAAGCAAGTGAAAGAGCCTGGCAGACGTGACAGGTTACCAAGGCTCCTTTGGTTTAAATTATAAGCAAGAAGAAAAAAAATATGAAGACTAAACTTCAAGCCAGCATTAACAGCACAGAAATTAATACTTTCAGGTGAAGCACATGGATTTAAGTTAATGACACTGAACAACGTCCCCAAGACATGTAAAAAACTAGTCACACACTCAAAAGCTGCTGAAGGTTTTCCATGCTATATTACTTTCTAAGTTAACAAAACCAGGTAAATTCAGAAGTTAAATGAGTTGCCACCAGGACGTTAGCTGCATTTATATGTCTTGTTTCCCAAAATTTTGCTACAGACCATTTGAGCAAAGATATTGTATGGAACCTCCAAGTACCTTCAACAGATTGATAATATGCCCAGAGCCAAAATGATCACCACTTTATGATATTTTTTTATTTATATTTTTTTGAAATAGGGGTTACTGTGTGTATGATGCACTTACAGAGCCCACAATGTCAAATAGTGGTTGGATACATCTGTGAAGGCAGCAGTACCTGTTGCCACTGTAAACTTTGCAACCTAAACAACCCATTTCAACTCTTGACCCTTCCCTTTTTTCAGAAAACCTTGCAATGAGGTAGTTGAGTAAAGGTGATACGTCAGATATGAAAGCCATGTTAAGCCATATTAATAAAATAAACTTGATGCTGCACTGAGGTTATCTTCTTTCTTGAGTGTATTATAACTCATGACAAACAACATGATTGTTGTCATTGCAGCTAATTTAACAGCAGCTTTTACCTTTCATAAAGCTGAAGCTTTTTCTTCTCTGAGTCAAGGTCTTATTGGATTTTTCTTGCATATATAAACCATTTAAACAGTATGATTTTTTTTTATCAAATAGAGCTTTCCACATTAAAGGGAAAAAGCACAATCCTTTCTGCCAAGACTATACTCTAGCTGCTCTCCATTCACTGTAGTTACTTGCCTCCAGCTGAAGGGGGGTTTATATATATAGATAGTCTGTAAGAATATTCTCATGGCTCTTTAACTGTTAGAGCACTGACTTCTTCTCAGAGGCTGACTGGCTGGGCTTCATATTTGTCACATGAGACAGCACTGCCATCAACCCAAGTATGACTGAGTACCACATCTGAAGGACTTCAATCCATCATTCAAAGATCTGGCAAAATAACCAGATGCTATTGACTCAGAGGTGTTACTGATGTCAACATAAAACACAGGTTGGCCATATGATCATGGGGTAACTCTAGTTGGAAAGAACCACAGGAGGTCTCTAGCCCAGCTTTCTGCAAAAGCAGAGCCAGCTGAGATCAGACCAGACTGCTCAGGGCTTGGTCCAGCTGAGTTTTCAAAATCTCCAATGAGGAAGCCTACCCACTCCAACCCTTTACTGTCCCCATGGTGTTCCTTATATCCATTCAGCTCACCTCCCCACAGGTACTGTGAGTCTGCAGTTGGCTCCCTCTGAAACTCTCTCTCCTCCAATCTGAGCAAGCCCTAGTCCGCCAGCCTCTTCTCACTGGGCAAGTTCCCCTGCATGGCCAGTTTGGTAGCTCTCCCTTGGACTCCAGCTTGTTAACATCTTTTCTGTATTGGCTGGGAGCTCGAAGGAGAAACAAGCCTAGATGAAGTATCCAGATTTGATCAACCAAGTGCTCAACAGGGGGAACGATCATCTACTGGGTCAGGCTATGCCACTGGTAATGCAACCCAGAATGCTGTTGCCCCTCTTTGTTGCCAGAGCATACTACTCCTCATGCCCAGCTTGCTCCTCAGCCAGACAGTACCCAGTTTGTGTCACTGCAAGAGTTTAGTCCTTCCCAGGGTTATTTCTTTTTTTTTTTCCTTCCTTAAATATATGGTGGCTCAGCATTTGCTTGACTAGAATATCTAAAAAAATCTTAAAAAAAAAAAAGATACAACCAAAAAACCCAACTAAACAAAAAAAATCAAAACAACAAAACCTCCTATTAATTATCCAGTTAGATCACTCAATAGTGCTGTTTACATAAGAATAAGTTTCATATGTAGCATTTATTCTGAAAAATAACCATTTATGCAAGAATTACAGTGAATGTAGAGTTCAGTGGAAATTCTCCTGCTTCAGACAGACATTCAGGTGCACCTAGAGCTGCTTTAGTAGGAAGTGCTTCCATACCTTCAGCCCACTTGGAAACCAAAGCTGTTCCAATATTCATTGCCTTGAGAACTGATAAGGAAAAGTGCAGTATCTCTTTGATTCCATACCCCAAGAGGCCACACATTCAGAGTGGCAAGGGATGTTTTATTTTGCCTTTATGCCATATTAACCATACCATATTGTATGCAGTCATAAGTACCTCTTAACATCTTGTCTTAGAGAACTATCTGCTGGTCTGTAGCACTTCAGCTGTGTGGACGGTTTGTCCCCCCTAAGCCATGGGGGAGCCTTGGTCATCCATCCCTTACACACTGAGATACCACGCAAAACCACTTGCTTTTTGTATGGCCACAAATAGGTTACTCCAGAGAAAAACCTTTAATAAAATCCCTTCTCTATACTTTGTATTAAACAGGGTTACTAAGGTCCCTTACTTGTCACCTTTCTAGTGGGAAGAAGCCTATGACCTGATTCAGAAACGACCCCTCAGTGCTGTTACTGGAAGGCTGTGGAACTCAAAGCTGAATGGCTCCTCCCCATCCTTCCCTTACTTAGGGGCTTACTTACTTGTCCCCACCCTTCCCTTACCTAATTAGACAGTTAGGTCTTAAAAGACCCTAGACGGCTAAAATAATTTTTTAGTCTCACAACCTGCTGCTCCTGGAGTGCATCATGTTAGGGATGGTGGGGTCTGTCATGGAAGTACACCTGAACCAGTGGGGTTCCCAGCAGGAGCTGTGCTTCTGCATCTCAGTGGCAGCAGGGAGTGTGCTAGAAAACAGTCAGCTCACTCCAGGGAACTTTTCCTCTTACAAAAGGGAAGTACACAGTCCTTGACCAATGGTGCCATTTTACAGACAAGAGTGTTAGTGATTCCTCTCACAGGGCAACCACATGTTAAAATTTAATAAGCTGCATCTGAAACCCAGATATGTTTGCAGATTGGCAAGATATGAAGGCAGTTATAATCATCAATATAAACAGGCTTTCAAACAACTAAGTCATCAATGATTAAATATCATTAATAAGTAATTCACAAGGCACTTGTAGAAGGAACAGGCAGAAAGGGGTATCCTAATGCTCAGCAGACCCTTTGTCATGAGCAAGAGATTCTGGCTCACTATATTTAGATCTCAGATGCATGCTTAAGCTGCCATATGCCATGACTAGGGTTGGAAACTTCCAGAAATAATTTCTAAGTACAAAGGATATGTGCATTTAATCAGTTCCTCAACGTCTGTTTCATAACATTGCATAATATTTCTGTGTGGTTGAACAGTTTCATTTCTCTCTTTGCAGTAATTGATCAAGTTAATAACTTTGACAAGTTAATAACTTTGTTTTCTTCTTACCATACCCTGTTTTGAGTGCTTTGTTTTGACTCCTGTGACTAAGCAAACTAATATTATGATTCTGCTTTGCCCCAGGAAAGTAACTGAGATCTGTAATTCCAGCTTTTGATGAGATTTGTGCAAGATGTTTGCAGGAGTCTCCGAGAGAACTCTGCATCAGAATTGACTTTTCTATTAAGTTAGTCATATTTCACTTAATCATTCCAAATACTCAAAATTAAAGTGCCACTCATTTGTTTACAAAGGCTGGATCCTTTGATGAGAACCAGCAGCTCTTCACAGATATCAGAGCCAGAAGCCACAGGGCAGGCGGGAATGAAAAGGGACTCAGTAGAAATCTTCCTTTTCCAAGGGAGACAAATGCAGGCAGACAGCTTGAAGAGAACCAGTCCCCAGGGAATCAGAGCTCATTTACAGATGCTTGCATCTGAAGTAATATTACCTTGTCTTTTGCAAAGCCAAGAATAATCTCAGAATCTAACGCAGGAAGATGTAACAAAAGCCATGCTGTCCGAAGATCAACTGTTTCATAGAATATAATTACTTCAGTACTATCAAGCAGTAACAAAGTAGTTGAGAAGGCTGTTTCAGATTAAATTTGCATGTCATGCTTATTAACTTCATTAGTCACAAAATCTCTGTAGGATCTGCATGCAGTTTGACATCCCATCTGAATATCAACGGCTGTACAAACAGGGAGACAGCCTTTCAAGACCCTGACAGATTATGACTGCCCCTTCTTTTTGTCAGTGTCTGCTAACATTAAAGAGATAAACCACAAGATTGAGTTTTGCTTGCCAACAAAGCCCCATGAGACATTTTCTGTCATCTCAAAGTATGACCCTTGCAAAGCAGAAGCAGCACAGTAGTTACAGACCAGCATTAAAGCAGGTCCAGTGGATTCTCCAGCTGTATACCTCCAAAACAGTCTTTCACACTAGCTCTATTTCCTCTCCTCTTTCCTGCATCTTTATCACATCCTCTCTTCCCTATATCGTCAAAAAAGAACCAGTCTAAGCAGGTTTGCAGGGTGGATTCCAGTATTTTGCTTTGGATATGGCATTGAAAGTGGTTTTGTACACTTTTAGGTCACTTATCTGAGGGTTGCTAAAGAACATGAGAATCAAAGAACATGATGGCATTTCAGTTAAGTTAAAGGATGGAAATTTATTTAACAAAAAAATCCAAAACAAAAACAACAAACAAAAAACCAAAACAAAACAACCAAAACAAACATGGTTTGTATATTGCATAATTCATCTTCAGAATTTGTGCCCTAGCAATTAGAGAAATTCAAGAAGCTGGATGACTATGAAGAGCCAGAACTTCTTTTAGTTACTTATTTAGCTAGAGCTACTAAATATTTTACACTATTACATTATTCATTTCAAGGTTTAAGCTAAATCTAAAATTCAAAATGGGACTTCATAATGTACATCAGCACTTCAAACAGCTTCCAGTAAATAATTTGTACTGGTTAGATCCAGGGACGAAATATTGAATATTATGGATTTTTGGTATCATTAGCTCAGGCTTCAGGAATGCCATGATTTTCTATACATCAAAACATATGCACAATGTAGAAGGCAGAGGTATTCATTATTGCAATTTTCCATATAGGAATATGGTTCACAGAAGTAAAAGAACTTTCAGCTTCATGAAAATATGGAGCAGGACAGAAGACGGAGGAGTTAGTTTTCAAACCTCTACTCTAAACATTTCTTTAAAGTGATTCAAAAGCACAGTGATGTGATGCACTTTCATACAGAAAATAATTGACATGACTGAGGGTCTGTTTCCAGCATGGTTTATGTACAACTTGTGCTGAAATCAGACTTCAGCAGCTGTCCCTAAACAGGACCACATTTCAATGTGTTTTGCTATACACAGAGTAAACTATCCCTCTTAGTTCTCAGGCTCTCTCTTTACTTTTTCTGCCTGTTACCTTCTAACATCAAATTAAAATACAGTTCCATTATTAATTGCCCCATACTATGACAACATTTCTGTCTATCTTGTCATTTTAAAAGGGAAGATATTCAGAAAATACACTGTGATTATGTTCCAAACATCACTACTCTTAAGGCTTTCCAAAGGTACCTGCGAGAGCAGAGAAACTTAATGTGAATCTTTCCTACCTGCACATTGGAAGAGCAGCAGCAAGATGTTGTGGTATCCTGACAGAGAAGAGTTCAGGCTTTTTCGACTCAACAGAACAGCATAGTTTGCTTGGTGAACCCTGCCCTAAACAACTCATCCAAAATACTTGATTCTTGTCACCCTAGTGAGATGAATCTGTATTTCAGTTCAGCTGGTCACTCTGCACCAGCTGTGGCACAATGTAATGGGTACATCTGCTATTCAGGATCAAATGGTATTCAGGTGTGGTTAGAAGTGACTGTGGAACAGTTGCTAACCAAACTTAACTTACAGAGGCTTTATTTCTCCAAAGAGTAATGTAGACTTTATACACTAGAGTTACAGTTCAAAACTCAAAGCCTTAGGCTAGTGAGAAATTATGAGTCCACTTAAAGAAGGATGGTAAGTGCTACTAGACAAACCATAATGCCAAGACATTGTTTCTAGCAGCATCTAGAAATGTTTCTGCTGCCAGTTGTCTGCAATGCTAAGAAGAATAAGAACTTAAAGTAGCAATACATCCTAAAGAACATGATGATCACAACATAGTATTGTTGTGATAAGTAGGATAAACACAGTAAGAAGGATAAACATACATCTCTTGAAAATGAGAGAGGAGAGGGGTAGATTTACCAGTGCTTTGAAGACAGCTTCAAAAAATGAATGACAGCTGGCAAACTCTAAGTCAGTTTATGGTTTGTTCAGCAGGCATAAATCATATTTTTTTCCTCACCTTTTATAACTTTCAAGGAGCCACAGCTGGCTTCTGAAGATTTAAAATTGGTCTGTTCCCTTAGAATTGAAGCCCTTCAAAGCTAAGGTGTATAGACCTAAAGCTTTGATTTCATCTGGCTCAGATCAGCTGTTGCAGTACAGGTTTAATTAGTATGTGAGTTCCTAAGGGAAATAAAGTCCTTTATAGTTCTTATTTCACTGAAAACTGCATGCCAGATGCTATGGAAATCCATATGATCTGTGCCTAAAATAGGAAAGGAAAATAGAATAATAATTCTTATTACAACAGAAGTTTCAATGGGATCCTGGAAATCTCTGCTCTTTTGTGATTAATAAAAAATTAGGTATGTGCAATCATTTTCATAAAAATAACTAGTTACTTTTCCCTCATTTAAAATTTTCTTTAAGGGCTGAAGTTTGGCAAGGGCCTGAGCCAGATAGCTACGCACAGCATACATAAGCTTCCAGGACACTGTCATGAGGATCAAAGGTCCTGTTTCAGATTTTGTCAGCTGGCTCTATATTTCCATTTTGACTTGTACTGCATATAGCGCAGAAGTACTCCCAGGTCCTCTGAGCAAGTCATACCATCCAGCTCATGGTCTCAGGGCTTGCAAATCCTAAACAAACAAGGCACTATCAGGCTACTTTGCCTTGTTTGAGAGCACAAGGAGGCAGAGAAGACTCATCTTTGTTGGTGACATGGACAGTGGGATCTAGTGCACTCTCAGTAAGTTTGCTGATGACACCAAGCTATGTGGTGTGGTCATCATGCTGTAGGGAAGGGATGCCATCCAGAAGGACCTTGACATGCTTGAGAGGTAGGCTTGTGCAAACCTAATGAAGTTCAACCACAGCAAGCACTAAGTCCTACACCTGAGTCAGGGCAAACAAATAGAGGCTGGATGGAGAGTGGTTTGAGATCACCCCTGAGGGGAAAGACTTGGGGTGTTTGTGGACAAAAAGGTTGACATGACCCAGTAATGTGCTCTTGGAGACCAAAAGGAGTGTTTCCAGCAGGTCAAGGAGGTGATTCTCCCCCTCTATTCTGCTCTGGTGAGACCTCACCTAAACTACTCTGCCCAGCTTTGAGGCCCCCAACATAAGAAGGACATAAACCTGCTGGAGTGTGTTCAGAAGAGGACCACAAAATAATTAGAGGGCTGGAGCACCTCTCCAATGACGACAGACTGAGACTGTTGGGGGTTTTCAACCTGGAGAAAAGAAGGCTCTGGGGAGACCTTATAGCAGCTTCCAGTACCAAAAGGGAGCTTATATATAAGGAAGCCAGAGAGGGACACTTCACAAGGGATGTAGCAATAGGACAGGAGGGAATGGCTTCAAACTGAGAGTAGGTTTAGATGGGATATCTGGAAAAAATTCTTTATTGTAAGGGTGGTGAGGCCCTGGAACAGGTTGCCCAGGGAAGTTGTGAATGCCTCATCCCTGGAAGTGCTCAAGACCAGCTGCACAGAAACCCTCAAATAGGAAAACATCCAACAAAAAAAGCCAAACAAGAAGATCAGGGCAATGATTCTCCAGGTGTGGGTAACTTTCCCCAAGCAGACAAAGACCATTGTAAAAGCCTGTTGCAATTCTGCATCTCTAACCACTAGTACTGTCTAACAATAAAACTTAAAAGTAATTCAGAAGCCGTTTCTCAGTACTCATGTCCATCACCCAATACTGAAAATAAGAGAAATTATCATAGTTAATATCAATTAATTTCAGGTCACTCACACAAATATTATTAGGATTTTAGCAGGAGCACAGGATGAAAAAAGAAATAATTAGAGGATGCAGAAAACAGAGGGTGTAGTAGTACAAGGATGCAACAAAAAGCAAGGAAAAAGTCCCAGAGCTCAGGAAGTTTAAAAAAATACAAAACCCACATCTAGACCATTGGCTCAGGAATGGTGCCATGGCTTGGCAAGTGGGCTCGCTGCCACTGTTAAAGTAAAAATATATTCAGTCCTCTATCTGTAAATCATCAGCTTCTGATTAGTTTCTGCCCTTTTCCATGTACCTTTGCTAGCAGCTGCCTCTTATAGCTCCTTTGTTACGTTAATTAGACCTTTCTGGTGCATGACTGTGTAAGTGAGACACCAAGGTGCTCAGCTGGATCTAAATCCCCATCCTTATAGTGCTGCTCACTGCTAGAAAAATTGGAGTGAAAGAGCCTGGTTGATAACAGACAGCATTTGGATGTGGGATGTCTCTTTCATTCATCAGTTCCCTCAAATGTTGAAAATTACGTGTAGGGACTTTGTCCCAGATATATCAGAGTTGTCACTCGTTATTTTATTCTTTTTCCATTATTTCAGAAAAAAATGTTTTTAAAAATTTTCAATGCAGGTGTGACTATACCTGTGGAGGAACAGCAGTTCACAAGATTACCTCAGCAGTGATAGATGAATGATGGACAACTGTGATGCTCATTGCTCAAGGTAAAGGACTGCCATAGTAACTACGGCACACAAGGTAAAATCATTCATGTCTGGAACACCAAATAGGAAAAATAACCATTCTATTTTGGCCGTTAACTTTACAGACAAAACTTTGATTCATACTTTAAGAGTAGGCTTGTAGCATGAGGAATGAGATTTCCAGTTTGTCAGAAATTCAAAAAATCTTCTAAGTTTTCCTACCTAACTGGAATGAAGACTCTAAATTTGTCAAATTCCTGCATAAAGGAAGTGATATTTCAAAAAGTACAAGAAAGTTCTTGCTGAATTTTCTGAAATCAAACTGAACAAGGAGTCACCTTGAGCCCCTGAGACTTTGCTCTGCCACCTGGGAGATCCCTCCAGGCAGCCTCTCCTGGAGTGGTAAGCTCAAAAAACTGTTTTGGTCCTGGAAATTTCTGCCTTTCTTTGGAGAGCTGAGGTCACTTCTGCAGAGCCATGATCTGCAGCTCGTTCTAGGAGTCACATTCATTTCTCAAAAAATCTCCGTCCGCTACACATTTATTTAAGCTCTAGCAATGTAGTTTAAAAAAAAACTATTAAGGAGTTATGAGCTGTAACTATATGAATTCTCTCTGCAGGATGGAATGTTATAAATAGAGTAGGAAATTTATAAAAGTATCATGTCTCACCCAAGTCCTTTAGCTGGCTAAATTCCATGTCCACAGAGAGGGTTTTTTCTTCCGTCTTTGACTCTTTCAGTGTGGAGCTGAAATTTAGCTCTTTCACTCTTTGTTCACATCAGCTGACAAGCTCCAAGTTGGCTAGAGCCAACTTGATCATATTTTGATAAAAAAGCTTCCTCTCCACAGCAGTCAGGATGCTGATCACCTCGTCAGTTCATCTTGGTAAGCCAGAGGTGTCACAACTGCACTTCCCATCTATTTAACTGTTCCTTCCCAAATAGAAAGTTTTATTGTGCCTGGAAGTATTTTACCTGTTCTTTCTGGGGAACCTCCAAAACTCAAAGCTTTTCAGTCCTGTGAAGGCCTCTGCTTCAGTACTAGCCTTAACTACTTTTGCAAAGCTCCAGGTCATTCACATACCGTTTCCTTCCTTTAGATCTTCATTGATTGCTGCAATCAGTCCCATTTTTTGTTCCACCTCATCTCAACAGGAATATCCCAAGAATATTCTAGTTCAATTTCTTTGCCACCTGTCTCCCCATCAATTTTCCTTAGCTGCCCCTTTCTCCTTGTTCCCTTGGCCATTGTCCCATTGGGCAGGTGTTGTGGGCTGCTGCTTACCAAGACCATCTTCAGACATAGCAATTGCTCCCTCCTGTGCTTCCCATCTCTTGGTGACAAAGATGGAGCCTGTAATGGGACCTGTCCAACCTTTCTGTACTGTGCTTGGAAAGCATACATTCATGCACGCTTTCCAGGGAGACAAAGACAGCTCTTAGAGTCAGACTTCTCAGCAACA
This sequence comes from Corapipo altera, assembly GCF_003945725.1. NCBI lineage: Eukaryota > Metazoa > Chordata > Aves > Passeriformes > Pipridae > Corapipo > Corapipo altera. The sequence goes on along the minus strand of NW_020884876.1, from coordinate 1,791,503 downwards.
GGGCTGTGTGAGGAAGGGCATGCACAGGTCTGCACATTCTGCCCAACATATTTGCATGTGCAACCAAGTGAGGGAAGAGGAAAATGGCTCTGTAGCCAAAGCACTGCAGGCCAGCTATTCTGAATCCCAGATCAAACCAATCCCAAACCAAATCTTTTCTCCTCCCGGGTCATGTCCCAGTCTCTCAGAGGTTGCCTGCTTCCTACACAAACTACATTTTTGCCCTTGGACATGTGGATCTGCTGCCCATGCAGAGACTGAATGCAGATGAGTTGAACACGTTGCAGTCCGTAGGCAATAAGGGTATAACACACCTAAACATAGAACACTCACCCTAGAGAACAGACACATGTTTTAAAACACAAAAATGCCTAACTGCTGACTGATGCAAACACCTTTTTATGTTGCCGAATTAAAGCAGCCGTGGGAGCCTTGCATAGAGATAGCTGGCAAGGCACAAGTCCAGACAGTCACTCCACGCTTCACAATACTGTGGGGACTGCCTGCTTCAGAAAACCAGGATGCAAATGATCAGAGGTCACCCCTTCCACCAGGGCTGCTGGTGAGGAGTTGGCATGGAGTCCTTGGCTACAGCCACACTTATTCACCAAAGCCAGCTCAGATTAGATGCAAACTTAAACACTGAGATGATGTCTATACAGCTGGGCAGATATGCTCACAGCCAGCTGCACATTCTCTACTGGCCAAAAGAAACTAGGTAGAGCCTATCCCATGGGTACACTCTTTTAGACAGACCACTCCTACACTGGTAAGGCCGCCTGGAACCCCTCTGAGTCTGTAAGGCTTCAAGGATATCCATACAAGATGAGACTAGGGCAGATAACCCAGATAAGGACAACCTATGTGGTGATCTGGCCTTTAAGGCAATGACCAAAAAGGGATGGCACAGTGTCTTAGCCCTGAGGTGCTCTGCAGAATTTGCAGCACACAGAAATAAGCACCAGCCCCAGACTCACTGCACACGTCCTTGAAAGCCTCTGTCATCACAACATGTACAGTTTTGGCTGCAACAGCCTATGCCACAAAGGCAAAAGCAAAGGAAAAATAAATCATTGCCAGAATCCCCTCTCAGCCTTCACATCCAGTAGCTTCCTCGTTACCCAGATCCACCATTGCCAAGGGATTTCCTTGGGAGATAGCCCTCCATAAAGGCTGAGAATATTATAGATGTTTCCTCATCCATCCACTAAAGGTAAGTCTATCTGTTGGGACACCTTAGGAGATGATGAAATCAGGCAGTAAGAAGCCCAGCGTGCCCAGATGTCTGCTTGGCAGAGATGTGGGGATCATCAGTTTGGTAGCTGGCAACCCCACCACACGCACAAGTTGCTGAGTGCACTGACCCTATGACAGGCACACTGCTCTGCAGGCACCCCTGAGGATCCCCATTCCCATTTTCTTTCCAGGCAGCAGCCATCTTGACTCCCTTCTGTTGCAGAAGGGAGTTCCCAGTATTGCAGATATGCCATCTGCTCCTCTGCCCCATTCCCCAGGCACATGTAGGAGGTAATGGGCAGCTTACTGCCCTCCTCCATGGGGAAGCAGTGACGAGAGCTTCGCTGTCCAACAGAGACCATCCACTCCGATCTGATAGCATCAAGGCGGGCTTACAAGTAGGAACAGGTAGTTTCTGTATGCAGCCTGAGCCCCATGCACAGATTACTAGTGCTATGTCTTTAAGCAAAAAGGTTCATACTAAGAAAAGAGATTAGTACAAGCTTAGGCACAAAACCTGGTCCTAGCAGCATGCCCTGGGTTTGCCTCCATTCTGCTTGGGTGGCTAAAGGGCAGCACTGTGTTCCAGTGGGACCCTCTAAAAACATTGTTCCTCTTTTCTTCAGGTCTAGGAGATCCCAGTATTGATTCAGAAAAACAACTCATTGTGTCAGGTCTTCCTCCGACAGCATGAGTTTCTAGTAGCACATCACCCACAAAATCCTTGCCGTGTGTCATGCTAGCTGGTCTGGCAAAGAGAGACAACAGGGCTGACCAGCTGGCCACAGCACCATCCCTGCACAGAGCAGTGGCAGCCTGGGACATGCTCATGAAGGTGTCTTAAAGAACAAACACCAGACATGGCCTCTAATTCCTGCTCTGGTGCTCCCACCAGTGCTGGGACACTGGTGAAACTGTACCTCATGGACAAACAGGCCCAACTGAGGACCGAGTTAAAATAACACTTGATTTAAGTGTTTGTAGAAACTGAGTCTCCACATGCATTTAGATGATACAATATACGTTTTTCTGCAGAATCAAAGAAAGATTTAAGTTTCAAAGAAAAGTTAAAATCTTGAAATAAGCTTTACGATATTCATTTTGGCCAGAAGATGAGTTGACGTAAGTTATTCAAAACGAACATGTGTGAGGAAAGGGAGCATATGCACCCAGGAAAAAAAAAAAAAGGCATAGTTAAAATCTTCATTATCTCATTTGGACCATCTTATGTGAATTACTGCCCTAGAAAGCAGAGAGCCTTTGCTACTGAATATAGGAGGAAAACATAATTTGCCAAAAAAACCTTTTGAAAGATGAAATAAAATTTCTTAAGCTAAAATTATTCCGATGTTAGAGAATTTGAATCCATCGCCTATTTTGGTAATAACTATATAGCTGACTAAAGCTTAAACAAACACTGAAGAAAACAGAATATTTCTTTAAATATTCTCTTTCATGAAAAAAGGGGATTTGTTTCTGTTTGGATCCCCAAATAAACATTTGCCATTGCTTAGCAAACATCTTTTCAGCTGCTTTTGAACAGCTAGGCATATCTGAGGAATTTATGTCAAGTTATACTTGTCCAAGTTTGCCTATGAAATATCTTCCCTCTTCATATGTCTAGTCACAAAAACTGCAATTTGCTTACACGTCCTCCACATTTTCTCAGAGGACTAGCTTATCTACAGAGGTTAGTTTGGTTGTAGGCTCCCAGAATTTGTCCCCTGCACAGAGACATTGATGATTGCCTCAGCACATGCAAAGAAAAGCATTGTAGACTCTAGTCCTTGGGAACAGGAGATTAAGTCCATTGCCAGAGCAGCAAAATCAGAGAAACAGCACAAGTCACAGCAGGTAGGCCCTTGATGGGCATCAGAGTCTAAGTGGGTAGATGGTTAAGACCACTTATGAGATGGGATCAATATCCTATTTTTTTCCCAAAGTGATTTCGCCAAATATAAACAGGAGTATCTCCTCCTCTCAGTCTCACACATTCTACGGAAGAAAGAAGGTTGTCAGTCTTTAGTTGTTGTATTTCAGTCGCATATGACTCTTGATTGATCTCACAGCCTGAATCACTTCTGGTGACTATAACAGACTTTGTGACAGAGAAATTAAAAAAAAAAAAAAAAAAAAAAAGAACGAAAAAAAGTTAAAATTTAAAATTCCAGAAAATACTATATTCTCATTTAATTTCATGGTTGCAAGATTGGTGAAGGAAGGATTTTCTTTTTTTTTTCGACATTGTAATGATCATTTAAAATAATCAATCCAACAAACAAGGAATCATCAAAATACTATTAAGGTGGAATTCTCTTGCTTTGGGAACCACTATGATATCTCAGTGATTTTGCTAACTTGCTCAACTCTCTACTCCACATGCAGCATGAGCATGTCAAATTTCAGCCCCACCAAAATTTTATTCAGCAAAGAACCCCATCTAGGCAACATTGCCTATATCATACTATACCATCCAAAATGAAAACTGAATTACAGATTGCCAAATGTTTCACTTTTCTGGGTAAAGATTTTCCCATTTCATCTCTTCCCTCATCACAGAGATTATTTATGTCTTCCTGGTGTCTCCTCTGCAAGACTGGAAAATAACTAACTCCTCAATCAGTTCGTTTTCTTCATGCTCTGTGAATGGAGACTCCTGAGGGCTACCAACAAGCCAATGTGTCTGCTCACAGCAGAGGCACTCCTGAAGGGGGCATTTCTGGCCATGCTCATATCCTTCAGGTCTTTCTGCACAGTACCCTTCTGTAATGATGTCCTGTCTCCCTTCAGCCACAGTCTCACACCTTATTTTCTGATGTTCACCCTTCCAACTGAAGACCAAAACCTCTGTGGAGAGACAGCATAGACAGAAACAGCAGAAGTTCCTTCGCTCACCCTCCCGGCTACAGCTGACCCAAACCTGGCTACTAACCTCCATCCCTCTTGGGGGATGTTATTAAAGCCAGATACCCTGCCAAGCACATTTCCTACCTTGAACTGCACTAGCCGCTTCCTGTTTGCTTTCCTCTGCCCTCTTTCCAGTCAGCAACAGGACCCTGCTGTGGGCTTTCTCAGGAGGGATTTGCTGGCAAGGCACAGCTTGCGTGGATAATTTAGATACTTCTTTAATTAAAAGGGCTCTCAAGTCCACTGACCTCCAGAACAGGCTGAAAAACCTACTTTTTCCTCCCTCTGGGGAGCAGAGTACAGCCTGGGAGCCTGCGGGTTGATGAGTTATTTCTGGGCTTCAGCTTTCCAGCAATTCGCTTTCATTCAGAGGTTGTGGTTGTGATGAACTCTGCATTTTGCTTTCTCTTCTTGCTGTTTATATTGGGTTTTGTGCTATCCAAAGAATCAGTGACCTGATTTTTGAGAGGTGGTGACCTCTCACGGCACTTGTGTTGCCTAGCACCAAAGAAAACGTAGCCACTGAAGTCTGTGAGTTTTATTTACAAAAAGTGTGTTCAATCTAAAAGTATACATAATAACTACTTCTGGAGTTCTCTGGCATCCATGTGGCTATGAACTGCTTCTTGCACCTGGAACATGTGAAAATCTGATTTCAAAAGAAGTTACTACTCGCGTATGGAGTAGGTTGCTGGTAACAGACTGCCCAATGAATTGCTTCCAGTCTACACTTCAGCTAAAAATAAAAGATGTCTGGAACAAATTTTTCTTCCACTTGATGTAGATCGCTAAGTAGATGTGCTGAGGAATTATGCCTCTCTCTACAGGACCCACCTGAGCCCAGGTGGAGCATATTTTAAATCTTGAGAATGACACCAAAGATTTAAATAGTGTATTATTCTTTAATTTGTTGTAGGACCTCTGAAGACCACCTAACTACATCACTCCCTCCTATTCTGGGACGCCTGTCTCCAGGTGAGACAGGTTCAGAGCATTTGGATGTTAAGTGGAGAGATAATCAATGTAGAATTAGAAGAGAGAGGAAACTTCTGAGTGTGAAGTTTACTTATCCTTATCAAAAACGCCTTACATAAACCAGACCTTTGCCCAGAGCTGTGTCTCAATTCATAGTAAGCCCTTAAGAAAGGATATGTGCAGCTAATGGAAAACAAATGTCTGTTTTGGCAGGGCCTGCGGCTAATGTCAGTTATTTTCCCCCCTTTGCTAAAGAAATAAAAAAATCGTCAAAATGAAACAGGCTGACTGAAATGTTCTGCTTTTCTCTTAACCATTTGAGTGCTTCTCTGATACACAACATATGTGACAGAACTTATCTTTGTGGTTCATGAAGAGGAAAAAGATGCTGAAGGAATCATGTTCATTTTCATTAAAACATATAATGTCCTTGGGAAGGAAGTTCAAAGTTGAAAACACAGATATGCTTCATGGCTTGATAGATCTCAGTAAGGACTGTTTTAATTAGAGTGTAACTTCTAGACTTTGCTTTTGTTTTGCTGGAGTCTGGCCAAAAGCAGAACAAGAGCAGCAAACAATCTTTAAACTGTTTTCTAAAGAAAAAAAAAGCCTAGAGAGGGTAGAATTATTAGCTGTGGCCTAATACCTCAAAGCAAATTAATATAAAGTATAGTTATTGTTCGTTTCTCAGGAAAGAGCATTACTGTCAACACAAGCATAGAAACCACCAGAAAATAATTCATCATCAGGATTATGGTCACTAACTCATATAAACCATACCAAACCACAACCCAGAACACAATTAAGAGTCTGACTTTAACTCAGTAATGACATGAATTCCAGGTCACTGAACAGTCTACAGAATGTTGGCTCATACCATGGTTGAGAAATCAGTAATATGGAAATACCAGGGCTGGTAGGAGATTCCACAAATTTTACTTAGGCCTGAAGGGTCTGATTCCCCAAAGCTTTGGCTCACCTGGGACAGCAGATTCCAAAGGCTTCAAGGGTGTACAGGAGAAGAATCACTCCACTACCATGCTCCCTTTCTTTAGGCAGCTGCTTGAAACATGATTACAGGGAGACCAGACCAGACCAGACTTGGTTTCACCCAGTGTGGCGATTGTAGTCTTCAGCTTTTCCCCAGATAACTGAGGAAGCTCACGTAATCATAAAAAGCCTCAGTGGTGCAATGGATAGATGCTGCTGAGTAAATCCATTCTCTCGTGTCTTCGTGTCATGACTGTGTCTTGTGATGATGTTGAAGGCAGTTGTAGCATCTTGTAATTTAGACAGAAAGCACTGTTTCTGGAAATAAGTAGTCAATAGAGGTTACCTGAAGTCTGAGCACGTATTCTCCTGCCCACGTTATGACACAGGAGATGCTAGTCCAAAATCTGAAACGTGGATGTAGGGTCTTGGCATTACCAGGGTGTTAACATCAGTAAAAGAAGCACAGAGAAAGAGTACAACAGGGACACCTTTCACTGGACCAAGTTGCTCAGACATCCATCCAACCTGGCCGTATACACCTTCAGGAATGGGGCAACCACAACCTCTCTGGGCAACCTGTTCCAGTGCCTCACCACCCTCACAGTAAAGAATTTTTTCCCGATATCTCATCTAAACTTATTCCCTTTCAGTTTGAAACCATTTCCCCTTGTCCTGTCACTACATGGTCTTATAAATAGTCTCGCTCCATCTTTCTTGTAGGCTTCCTTCAGGTACTGGAAGGCCACAATTAGGTCACACCTAAACCTTCTCTTCTCCAGGCTGAACTAACCCAAGTCTCTCAGCCTTCTCTCACAGAAGAGGTGCTCCATCTCTCTGATATCCTGGTGGCCCTTCTCTGGAGTTGCTCCAACAGATCAATGTCCTTTCTGTGCTGGGGACCCCAGAGCTGGATGAAGCACTCAGGTGGGATCTAAACAGAGTGGAGTAGAGGGGTAGAATCAACTCCAATGACCTGCTGCAGCTCAGAACACAACTAGCTTTCTGGACTACAAGTGCACATTGCCAGCTCATGTCCAGCCTCTCATCCACCAGCACCCCCAAGTCCTTCTCGTCAGGGCTGCTCTTGATCTGTCCATTCCCTAACCTGTATTGATGATACTGGGGGTTGACCTGACCCGATTGCAGCACCTTGCCCTCGGTCTTGTCAGACTTCATGAGATTCCCATGGGCCCATTTCTCAAGCTTGGCCAGGGTAATGCAGGCCCAGTCACAGGACCACTGGTTTGTAACACTGGGAGAAAGACACCAGAGATTTTTCTGGGGTAGGTGCTGGGAAATGTGGTTTGTTACTGTAAGAAAAGAAATAGTCATCTGTTTTTTGACTACTTCCATGTTAAAACCAATGAGCCTTGTTGGCTCATTAAACATAAGGGGATTTCACCTGAGAAAGCGGTAAGGCAAGTAGGCATTGTAGCTTTCCACATTCTGTTTCCAAGAAACAGAAGCAACCAGAAGCTTCTAAGCTGATATGGAAGTTGCTAACATGAGTCTTGCTAGAGTGACTGACACCTCAGGCAGCCATTCCTCTACCTTTAATACAAGGAGTGATCCTCTGCAAAATAACAGCTCACAGGCAACAACGGCCAAATGAATTTTCTTGAAATCTCTCTGTCTGCTCAGACCTTGTCTCTTTGCTTTGACCTTCCATCTTTTTCCTTCAGCCCAAACGCCTTTGTGCATCAGACTTTCCTGACTCCATGGACTGAGGCTTTGTTTACCCTTTACTGCAAAGTCTAACACCCTGATCTTCAGGCTTAATGGCCACCACCTCCTTGCTCTGTCCCTGAGCTCATGTCTTTCCTGATCTCCCTGCTTCTGTTTTCATTACAAATTCAACATCAGCCTGCCTATCTGCTGGGCTTCACTGCACATATGCCAGAGAAGAACTGCCAATAAATGATGGAGGTAAGAGGCATTACATCCAGAAAGAAACTAAAGACCTCAGGCCACCACCTGAGTAATGAATTGGACCCACCAGAAAACTTTGCTACAAAAGGAATTTCGCAACCTTTGTGCAATCTGTAGAAATTCAGGAAGTAAAGTTCAGATTGTCTCAGCTCAAATAAGGAAAATGTCTACTAGTTTAAGAGGACTGTTTGCTAAGAGGCTTATTTCTCTCAGTTATTTATCCAGCCACATAAATTGTTGGTAAGATTAACAGAAGAGTGTTTCCATCTTGAAGATGCTAACAATAGAAGATATAAAAAAATAAAGAATATTTCAGGCTAGGAGCTCTCTGCATTTAGATTCAGTTTGTCTCAGTATAGTGTGGGGTGGATCTTTAATGCCTTCAACACAGCTTGAAGGTAGGTTTTTTTTAGGAACTGTCCTTATCTCAGATATTATCAATCATAGAGCATCAGTCCAGAAAGGGCTGATGCAGAGAGAAGAGGCTCAATAAACCACCACCTCACCATTTGGTAATTGCAAAGGACACAATCATCTTACAAGCCATTAAAGACTGTTCCAAGAGCCTGTCGTCATCCTGTAGCAAAGAACAAAGACAACAGAGACCATCTAGGGGCTGGCCACAGAAAAGTAAGCAAAGTCACTGTGAAGGAATCGTATCCTGTATGACACACAGATGCTAACCTTGGGTGCAGGAGTGGACCCACTTATTTTTTCTTGCTGGATTTTAGAAACAAGCAATGACAAGTGAACCCAGGAGATAGGGGTCTGAGTCAATAGAAAAGACTGGTTGCAACAGCTTGTAGAACACAAAGATCATCTTGGAATAGGTGAGAGATCTCTCTAACCATCTTTGCTGCATCTAAATTGCAATGTGTTGTGTGATAAAAAAAAAAAACAAAACCAAACAACAGAGCAGCATAATCAGCAAGGATCGCATTTCCATCAACAAAAGCAAAATAAGACTGTGTAAAACCAGATGTGCAGGCTTTTGTAGTGCTCTGCCATGACAAGAAGTTCATTTGCAGCTTTTACAGGATACTGGAAAAACTCCATACACTTAGTGGAAAAGGGAGAGCATTTCTCTGGTCACCTGAATGCCATGAAACTTTTCTGGAATTTTAAAAGTCCCTCATGGCCTCTCCTGTTTTCCTCTTTTTGTATCTCAAAACTCCTGCATGTGGTTTGGGGATCACATTATGACACAATAACACAAAAAAACTCCACAAAAAAAAACCATGAAAGAATGGTGGTCTGGTACGATAAAAATCTAAGACCTCGCAGATAAATAACTATGTTACTCGTGAGAAGTATCTGAATATAGATTACCTTGGCACAGATTTCTTACAGCAGTCTTACGTTCAGGACAGAGTTTCTTTCCCTGCTAGGGTTCTGTATCTTCAGACGTACTAAGGGACAATTTGCAACCTTCTCTGGAAAAGCTGTAGCACTTTGATTTTAGAGTCACATAAAGATTTTGGCATGAGCAGAAGCAGCCAGATAGCATTGTTAAGAGCTAAAGGTGTTTTTGTAGGAAGAAAGGAACCAATAGATTTGAGAAGAAATGGTCCTTCCTTCCCCTGACGTTATTTGTAGAACCAGAAATTACTGCTGGCAATTGCTCCTCTGATGTTTTCTAGCAATAATTGGCTACTTCATAAAAAAAGCCCCAAACACAGAAATTGGGAAATAGAGACCCTGACAGCCATTGAAACTCTCATGAATTAATGCTGTACCTATCCCAGGGTCTTCCATGCATTCTCCCTTGGACTGGGCATATGCTTTGCATTAAATAGGATTGTAGAACTTAGTGATTCAGAAAACTTCATGATTTCTTTTTCCTCTAATCATTTTGCCTCGGAAACCCAACAATATATCCATAATCCAATGGAAAATAATTGGAATTCAAATTGGAGTTTTAACTTCTTGCAATAACGTTTTTCAGGGATTTAGCTCTCCAACCAACATCTCTATTCAGCTGGCTTGCAATGGATTTGCAAAGGGATAACACCAAGACCTCTTCTGGCTCAGCAATGACCAAAATCTGATCACCTCAATGATTTGATTTTCCTGGAAACTGCTGGAGCTTCTTAGGAAACAACAAAATTGTCAGGATCTTATGCTCTCCACTCACCATCTTCCTGAGCTTCTGTGAGTCTTCCTGAAGTACCTGGCAAGTCAGCGCTTTCAGAAGGTGTTCTGCAGGGTTCAAGGCTGTAAGCAGTGTAACCCCACCATGAAGTACATAGTAGAGTGGGCACAAGGCAAAACTGACCCCAACCCTGACTGACAGGACTGCTAAGAGCAGTGCCCTCAGTAGCACTTGTGGCTACATCAGACTACCTCTTCTGTTTACAACAGCCAAGTTTTTCAGTGGTAAACACTGGGGATGGCAGAGCTTTTGCTCAGAGAAGAAAAATAATGGGAAGGAATAAGTTAGTAAGTGTTTTGACTAAGCTAGCAACTCTATTCTTGTCAAAGATAAGACACGGGAACTTTTTCTAGGGGGAAAGCAGATGACAAAAAACCTGCATACCTCTTCATTCTTCTAATCTGGAAAGATTTATGGAAAAGACAAAAATAATTTTTTTCATGTCACTGAAACCAAAAAGTCTTTGTTCTTTTACTCCCCTGTCAAAGAGAGGACAGAATACGTCAAAAGATCTTTCTGTGTTGTCTTCTGTTTACCACATCTTTCCCTGCCTTTCTGTCGTGGCCATTTGGAATCCTGCTAATCCATCTTTTTGCATGGAGGTTAAGAGATCATTTATAATGGTGCACTTAGAGCAGATCTCTTGCTCTTTCAGAATTTTTCCAGCAGACCATTCACTATAGTCCTCTGAAAAAGATGTATGAAGTAATCTCCCCATGTTAGTATTACATTATTTATGCTTCATTCCAGCTATCTCCTTGTTTCCTGTGGACAACATGTTGATTTATTCCTGCCGTCAGACACCCTCCACTGACTGTATTTCCAGTACAAACTGAAAGGGAGATTTAGCTGCCTACTCCCCAGATGTGCAGTGGCTCCAGCTCTATGGCATCTGTGTAAACATCAGCAATAAACTTCAGACTTTGAGATTAAATACGGAGAGTTTTCCTTTTGCCCTATATTCAGGTGCCTTGCATCAAAATCTTTTAGAGGCATCACTGGCATTTTTCGTTATGAAAGCATTTTTCATACTATTCATCAAGGAAATATGTCCCCAGGAACCCATCCAGTACTGGGAGACATCAAACCATAGGACAACCCCAACATGAAGGCTGTGATGTTCCCATCAGGGAATATGCCAAGGAAGAGCACAGCTCTGAGCTGCTCAGGTATTAAACAGGGCTGACAAGGTTTTCTTGAGCTGTGGAAGTGTTGCTGCTGCAACATGAATGAGGATGTTATAAGAGGTGTTATCCTAGGTTATTTAATAATGGCAAGTTAAGCATGCTATTTAACTAATGGGGATTACTTATACGTAGGAAAAAGAATTAAAAAAAGAAGTATCACCAACTTGCTGCTTATCAACATAGTGATTAATTCCCTGAAATCAGTGATCTGTCTGAGTATTTTATAGGAGTCAAAGCAATGCTTCTGTTTACCAACATACTACAGAAATGGCCTAACGGAAGGGCACCAGTAGAGCGTAGCTGCCTTTAGTGAGAAGGAAGTGCATAGTCTGGACAGCTTCTTTTCACATGAAACAGATTCAGTTCATTGGCCCAATGAAATTTTTTTTGTTCTGCTCACTCAGCTTGTACAAAACACACCAGTGAACTTCGGCCCACAACCTGCTGAGGGGTAGAAGAGGGTCTGCCAGAACAGAAGTGATCAGTACTTCTATGTGTCTGCCAGCAGGGTTGGACGAGGGCAGATCAGCCTGGTTTGCACTGATCTCATCCTTTTCTTAATTGTGGTTTACTGCAATAGTAGATTTTGACCTGCAGGACTCTGACAAGGAAAGGGCCTCTGTTATCTCCCACATCATTCGCTTTTGACTAGGTTTACAACTGCAGGCAAAGGGGGCTTTGGCTGGAGGCTGCACTGGTTTTCCTGATGCTTGAGTGCTCGACTTCTCAAATATGGCAACATTTTAAATATATTTTAGTATAAGAGCTGGAGCAGTTTCTCATTAAAATCCGCTGAAATTGCCCCTTTTCAATGATGAATTTAATCCTTGATTATTAATACCCACCAATGAAATGCAGAAGATTGATGTTATTTCCCCGAGTTAGTAATGCTGCTTGAAGAAGAAAGCACTAGGCTAACAGACAACAGACAGACTGTAGACTTAGTTCGTGTGGCTGTTTTTCAGTTCAGCAACAGCTGATTTCAATCACTTCTAAACAAACTTCTGAAGTATTTTGTACAACCAGCTAATGTCTCTATAAATATCTTCTGTTAAACTATGGACAACTTAATTTCCAGATTGAAAAGCTAACCAGGGTTTGTTGAGGGGGCTGTTCCCGTCATCTGTCTATGACAAATAATTATCAATAAGAGACAAAATGTTGTTTTGGAGCTCACCCAGCTGAATCCTATCATGTGTTCTCTGTAGCTATAGAATACAGAACCACAGTGTCCTATATAGATTTGGAGCTCTGGAAAAATCTAGCAGCTTTACAATTAAACTGCCTGCCTTGTCAGGGCTTACTTTATGTGTCAAACCTTGAAACCAAGAATACCCCAAACTTCAAGTTAGGAAGAGGGAAGTCTTTTGACCTTACTTCCCTTAGAGTGGAGCCCAAGATCCCAGGTAGTGCATGTCTCCTTGGACCAGAACATGTCCTTGGTCAGCGGACTGTCAAACAGAAGGAGGTGCTCCCCATCTTCATCCTATCAAAATCCATTGAAAATCACACAGGATAATACCCTTCTGAGTGTGGAGCACTCAGCTTTGTGGAGCAGCCCAGAGAGCTTCTGGTCTAAAACACAGGCTTCTGGGAGAACTGGACATGCTTGTCCTTCAGATGTTTTCTACCTGTCTGTGGTCCCATCCCATGTGCCACCCCAGCACAGCTGAGCTGTGGGCAGGAGTTTCCCCTCAAAGCACAAAACAGGCAACCCAAGGAAGATGGGGAGTCAGGACTTAAGTGGCTGATGCAGGGTAAGGCTCAGAGCCCAGCTCAGCGGCAAACAGCCATGGTCAGGGGTCTGTCACCTTTCACAGCCTGAAACCTGATGCTTGTATTATCCCCATAGGAAGATTACCACTGGGAAAGGGAAAATGATGTAACACAGGCAACATCCTCCTGCAACCCCTTCACATTTCCCCCTGGCTGTCTCTCTCTCCTCCTGTGGCAACAGACATAACAGCATAGGTTGGGTTTTCTGACTCAAACACATATTTCTTGACAGCTTTTGTTGTAAGCAGGACTTTTAAAATTGTTTTCATAAAAGCTGATGTGGCTGTGAGTGTCATTATATGTTATATTTGAATGAAAGTTATGTCTTTCTTTGGTAAACAAAAACCTCCTTACAAATCCTGATGTGAACTACTGCAAGGAAGCTGGTGCATCACACACATCAACCAAGGTGGAGAGAGCCTGCAAAACCCCAGCTCTGAACAAATGCCTCCTTTCGTATTTTTGCCTAGGAACTGTGGGTTTGCCATAGAACATGGCTCCTGACAAAGGAATTCATCCTTTAAAAAACCCCAAACCACTACTGGTTTAGGTATAAGACAAAATGAAAGCATTTATATTTCTATCTATCATAAATTCAAAATACATGGTGTTTTGAAAGTGCCATATCAAAATATAAAGGAATTGTTGAAATCTTGATTTATGCTACAGTTAAACCCAGCTTTGGAACATCTGCCTGTCAATGACTGAATCATTATAAGCAGATGCTGTCTTCAAAGACTTAAACAACGTAGGGGGAGGAGATATTTCTTTTTCTCTCTCTCCTTTGTGTTTGTGTATGTACACACATACACAGTAATCCAGAGAAATTGTACTTGAAGAAAAATATGGAGCTATGCCACAGCACACTGGCATAATAATATGTCTACAGCCATCCATTACACATGAGCTCTATGGCATAATTTCACAACTTTATCACCATGCGATTCTCCTTGATTATACTGACAGTCCTAGTAAGTTCCAAAGTGTTTGGCCTCCATTATATCCTGCAGTTGAAAAATCTTGGCAAGCAATAACTGAGCAGTAAGCTTCAATTTTCTCCTACATATACCTTACTTAAAAAAAAAATTGGCATAATATCCAGATATAAAAAAATAGCATAGCAGCAGTGAAAGCTACATTTTGCTGGCAATTAGAGAGAGGCAGCAAAAATACAGTCTATGTATTTATCACCTTCTGTTTTCTTCTGTAAGACAATCCTCCTAGTAAGATAATAAATAAAATATATCCCTGAACTTCCTTCTTTTCAAGCAGAAAATTATTGTACACTTGAAATCTGCTGTGCACTGCTAATAACTAGAATTTGCTAATATTATCATTATCACACAGTTATCTGAGGAATGTAGTGACTACCAAGCAGCAAGGAACACATCTGGAATATGTCTACATAAGGAGTCCAAAAATCACATACCTTGATGCTCTATGTCCAGAAGAAACCTTAACTGTTGTTCACTAACCAACCTTTTATGAAAGGCACAGTTAAATGCTTCCCTTATGAGGTCCGCACCAGGCTGTGATTTGTGGGTGACACCTAGCACCCAGCTGGTATTCACATCACCACAAGCAGTTAGGGGCCCTGATAAAGACTGCTGGCACCACATGCAAGAAAATTGAGTTTGGAGTTTGATATTGTGACTCAGATTTGGTACAATGGAAAAGTAGAAGACTATTTACACAAGAAGGGAAAAAAACTACCCAGACAGGATCTCAAAATCACCTACAAATGAGACAAAGAAATAATTGCTATTGCTGGCAAGGGGCAAACTGACTCACACTTCATTCATGTGGCTGCACTCTCTTCTGCAGGATCAGGGTTTCCCGTGAGAAGTAACTGAGTAAAGGAAGACCTAAATACAGGCCAAGAGTTTCTGGTTTTATCAATTTGATATGGTGAATTATTATGTCTCTCTCCTTCATTAATGAACCTGCTCTCTCTGAATGACGTAGATACACTTTTTTCAATGTAACCTGATTTCGTATTATTACTGTATTTTTCACTATGCTGCCATTAGACAAGGCATTTGGTTTAAAAAAAAAAAGGCCACTTCCGCAGTTGTACAGAGACTTGAATACTCATCATTAATACAAGTGCACAGGCAAAACTATTAATTTATCACTGAAAGGCAATTTAAAGATTGACTTGATTACTTTCTGTATAAAAGTACATAAAATGCACTTTTTTGTTTCCTCTCATAGAAAGGAAGGGCACGGGTCAGTGGAGTCTTCTGTGAAGCCAGGTGCATATGCATGTGGAATATTCTCCTCTGCAGCCATTTTTATGGTTATCCTACCCAGCCAACACTTTGCAAATGAAACCCTTGATATATTGAGTGTCACTCTTCCAACATTCCTGGAAAATGGCTTTTCTCTTCATATAGACTTTTCATCTATAGGCTTTTTGCACTCCATGAGACTGCATGACACAAAATTCAGTGTACAGATGTAAAAATGTCTTCTGCTGTCTGAACTGCCCTACCCTCTTGAGCAACAGAAAGGCACCAAAAGCCAGGATGGTGTTGAGCTAAGAGAAGCTAGTCCCTGTTGAGACTCTTCAAATATTGACCAAATTTATGCATAACCAAGCACTACAATTTTAACAATCATTTCCTAGAAAAGCATTTCCATTTTATTCCAATCCAGTGCAACAGGCACCATTAAACCCCCTAAAAGTCTATGCAATAAAACAGTAACATTATTGCTTCTGTCTGAGTTATTTTTCCTGTCCACAATGAAAAGCGGTCTTGTTATAAAGCCATCCAAAAGGTTCCAATTACTTCATCTTCTACACAGAAAGGTTTAAAAACCACCTACCAAATTCTGATGTTTTTCAGCCAGCTATTACTATCACTTTGTTTTTAACACCAACATAAAAAACAGAAATTCCTGTTTCCGAGACTCACTATGACACCCATAAAACCGGACAGGCTGAAAGATTAAAATGAAAGCCTAAAAAAAAGATGCAGTATAAATGGTCTATCCAAAAATACTTTAAAGGTGGTTTCATAAATTGTCAACACATCCACATTTTTAAAAAATGATGAAAAGGTAAGTATCTAAAAGAATTTGATTTATACTGCATGATATTATTTGGATGCCAAAAATGGATATTACTCATAAAAACAAGAATAAAAGGCATTTCCATACTTTTAAAGTAGTCATCCATCCTTCCAAAAGCAAGTTATACTGTAACACATTGTGCTAAGAGATATTAAAACTAGAAAACCTATCAAATTGCTACAATGTATTTTTTTAAAATCAGTTATTATGCTCTGCAGAGAGTAGTGAAAAA
This sequence comes from Corapipo altera, assembly GCF_003945725.1. Taxonomy (NCBI): domain Eukaryota; kingdom Metazoa; phylum Chordata; class Aves; order Passeriformes; family Pipridae; genus Corapipo; species Corapipo altera. The sequence continues at coordinate 1,775,041 of NW_020884876.1, read as the reverse complement.
TAACAACTTCAAATCGAATACCTGGCCCATGCAGTTAATGACATTTGTCTGTGTGCTGGCTTTGTACAAAGTAAAGAGAACAAACAAAAAGAATAACACAAACAACAGCACAAAAATAACCCCCCCAAAAAATTCTCAGTTGAACAGATCCTGAAGTAAAATTGTAAATCTGAACACCGTGAGAGTCTGCAAAAAAATCCTGGTCTAATCAACACCGATGAAGTAAAATTTCACCTTTCAGTCAGTGCAGGTCACTAGAAAAAAACAACAAACAAAACTGAAGTTTATATCAGTTTTACATCCATCCAAAACACCCTATGGCTATGAAACACGACCATGTAGGAGATGGTGCAAATCCATGTCTTGATTTTGTTACTGCTTTCCACGGGAGATGTTCTCCTGCATCCTGTGCCAGATGGACCTCAAATACCACTGAATCTCAACAGCTCAATTTGATGTGTTCTGCACAACTGACAGGTGTATGTTTGTCAGACAAGAATTAAAAAAATATTGGTCTGCTGGAGCCCAAGCTTGTTTTGAAAGAGTCGGACAAAGCAACTTTTCCCTAGGGTCAGACATTTCCTTCCAAATCACCGGGAGACAGCAAAGGGGCGATGTCAAAACCCCCATGTCAATAATCACCCTTTAGACAAGATTAGTGTTTGAAGGAATTTCAGCCAATGGGCTGGAATCTCTCCTCTAGACAAATTGCAAAAGGTAGTTGCAAATAATGTGGGGGTTTTAGGCAAAAGCAACCATCATTACCCTAAAATCACTAAGGCTAAAATCAGAAAGGGCTAAATTGTGGCTTCAGCATGGAAGAGCTGATCTTTATTGAGTGGCAAAAGGTTTAAGGAAACCATGTGGACCATACTATACACACTGTGGCCAATGCTGGCTGTCTGCTAACAGATAAGATTTTCAGTCACACAATAGGTGAACAGAGAAACTGAAAACACTGAAATCTAAATTACACAGAAAAAGTCTACAGCTTCTTGATGTCTCTCCAGCTTCAGAGAAACTTAATATCTTTGTTAGAAGGGGAAGGTTAAACAAAGTTACACCTCCTGGATGACAGAGGATTTTACCATTTCTCCAGTTTGGCCCAGTCCTGCAGATTTCCTTCCCCTTCCTCCTTGTTTTGGGCAGAATGCCTTCTGCTTGCAGTACCTCACCATCAGGCCCAGACCAAAGGTACATCCCTGCTTTATCAGTTCAGCACCTCTTTTCACATTTCACTTGAAAATGAGCATGCCAGATAAGGAGTAATTTCTTCCAGATGTCAGGAACTGGACATGAACACATCCTTGTACAGAGAGAGGTGATATGATGTGATGGGAATACCGTGGGACAATTAGAAATAGAAAAAAGTCTTCTTTTAGAGGGCAGTGTTTAACTCGGTGTCAAGAAACTGTATTTAATGTCTCGGCAAAATTCCCTACCCTAACTATAACATCCAAAATTCATCAAGATAAAGAAAGTCTTGTGAACATTTCAGAAATATGGTCTGTGTTGAACAATGAGTTTGTCCTGTCCAGCTCAAAGGGAGCATCTTCCCTGTCTGCAGCTTCCCCTAAAGGAACTGTTGCACTCACCTCAAGAGGTATCAGCTCAGCATTCCCACCTGTGGAGACAGAAGTGAAGAAGCACCCTTTGTGTTGTAGCTACAAACTCCAAGTTACCCATGTAGGGCATTTTCTAGACGCAAGGCATGTTTATTCGTCTCCTTGCAACTACAACTTTCCTCATACAGTGGGAACAAAACAAATGCACCCTTTGTTTCAAAATCCAAGTGTGGTACATGCACATGATTGAATGATTGCTGCCATAGTATTGGTTTATGACTTACTACATTCAGCCTGGTTCTTTGTAGCTACATTAATATGTATTATTCTACTTCGCATGAGAGGTAAGTCTGGTTTTGATTAGACTTGTAGAAAGCTGTCAGAAAGTCAGACTTGAGCAAATAAGCCCCTGTAGGTTCACTTGGAAAAGCCCATAAAATATCTGCTGTTCATTTAAATTAGGCTCAGAAAGACACACAAACCTGAAGGCTGCCAGTGTTTATACATTTGTTTAAGAATTTTTTTTCTTGTGAGGCAGAGAAGGCTGCGAGAGAATCATAGAATCATAGAATCATAGAATAGATTGGGTTGGAAAAGACCTCCAAGATCATCAAGTCCAACCACTGATAAAACTCCAATTACTATATCATGGCACTAAGGGCCACGTCCAATCTCTTTTTAAAAACCTCCAGGGATGGTGAATCCACCACCCCTCTGGGTAGGCCGTTCCAATGCCTGATAACCCTCTCTGTAAAGAGAGGAGTTATTCTGGGAATGAGCCTAGTCAGAGTGCGGCTGTGGACCCAGACCCTCTTTCCTGCACACAAAGCAAAGGAAAAATGGGCTTGTGCAGGCCCCCTGAGCTGTAATATAGTCAGTATAAATCCCTCCCTCGAAAACAAAGCCCAGCGGTAGAGAAGCAGCACAACTACTTTGCAGTCATTTCTGAAACCATTAGATTGTGGCAGTGGTTAGAGCAAGTTCTGAGAATACTTATATGTAGCTTTCTTAATTGCAGTTTTTCTACACACCTCTGAGCCTCAGTTGAGGAACTCTGCCTGGGCTGCCGCCCAAACAGCAAGGCAAGATTTCTCATGGAACTTGAGCTCCTCCAGGTGTGACTCATGTCTTCCCACAGGGCTGCCATCCCCAGAACATGGTCCCTGTCTTACACTCAGATGCCCCTATATGCAGTAGCATTTTGCCCTGCTTGGAATGTATATGCCAACCAGCATCTTTATCTTGTACTGTAGTTTTATCTTCTTAAGTGCTCACTGGTTTATATATCCATGCTTTAGCTGCCAGGGGTGAGTTCTGCAGCCCCAGCCTAGATAATGACATTGCTCTGTCACCTTCAACTCTCACTTCGTGCTGTTTGAAACACTACTTAAAGCTGAGTTTACTTAGGCGGTATTGCCTGAGTCCCCTGCCTCTGTTGTTTCTGAGCCAAGCAGGCTGGCTGCTCCCTGTCCCTCTCCCTTTCATGCATGCACGTGTGGATCTTCAGAGCTCCCACACCCACTCACTCATTCTCCATATGAAGTTAATAGGTTCAAAACTTCACATTGCTCCATCTCATCTGGGTCCCACAGGCTGCAGTGCATCCCCTCCCCATGTGTGGATTCACACCTGTCCTCCAGAGCCTTCATCCAGGCACTTACCTGAGTGTTTTCACACACAGCACTTTCTCTCAGGTTTTGGGGTCATATCTTCCAGTGCTGGACTGCCATAAATCCAGCATTGCCTCCCAAAGCCTCTGGAGGCATGCTTTTTCCTGGGGGATTCACCCAAGCACTGCACACGTGCACATGTGTTTTGCCTGCTGCTTCTGCTCGGTGCTTTCTCAACATGCTTTTGGCCTTCCAAGCTGTGACATAGGACAGGCACATCCTCTGAGGTCCCTGAGGGTGCAGAGCCTCCCCCAGGACCTCCACCTGCTGCTAGTCCCCACCTCTCCAGGGAAGAGTATGCCCCATCCTGCACAATCGTCCTGGTCTTGAGGCTGCCACTCCAGGAGGCAGAAAGGACAGACTTCCTCAGGATTTTCACAACTTCTAATTCTTTAACAGGTTGAGAAATAAGTAGGTCTAAACACGGCTTGGAGGTCCTGCACATCTGTGTCTTCAACTACTCTGGATCAGCATTTAAGCTTCCAGCAGGGAAATTGGTACCTTGGACCCCAGAGAGAAGGAATTTCTCTTTCCTTTCTCTTTTTTCTGTCTGGCCCTACACTCAAATACTTACAGAGATTCATCTAAGCTACCAGAAAAACGTCCCTTGATGCCCACTGCAGGGTCCTGGTGACAGTTTCAAAGTCTCTCAGTACTGAAACTTTCTATCAATTGTTGTTATCACTGTAAGCAGGAAGGTCGGAAAGCACCGGCCTGCTCAGCAGAGCAAGCAACAGGTGCTGTCCTTGTTTCAATCTGAACCCTCCTTCCTACCATACCAGGGTCAAGCTGCATTTGGCTGAACACACTCATGCTAATTGAGGCACAAAGAATTATGTGTATCTTATCTAGTGCTGGCATTTTATTAGTTGTTCCCAAAGACTGAAGCTTTTCAGACTTTCATTTTAATTAGAAGGAACGGTTGCCAAAAGCAATTTCTCTCAGGCAACTTTCACCATTAGTTGAAGTATTAATTTATCTGATACTATTACAAGGACGGGGGAAAAAAATAAATAAACTATAAGAACAGCCCATCTATTCAGGTTCTGGGAAGTCTCCTAGACAGCAGCTGTAGGGGAAGAGCTTGCCTTGTGAGAAACCTCCTGTCCTTGGCCCAGCTGAATCTCCCAAGCAGCTTTTTTTCCTGCGTGCACTCCATGCTTCAGGGAGATAAGGAGGAAGCTACCTTTAAGCCTGTTCAAAAATTAGAGGAAAGTGTACGATTACCTTCAGGAACATTTAAAGGTCCACTTACATTTCCAGGGTGACTTTGGGATATTTTACTGTAAGAGGCAATCTACCTTTTGATCATATTCCCTCTAATCCTCCCTCCCCGCCTTTATTGCTCACAGGTATTTGTGCATGTAAACACTTACCCAGATACCTGGGTTCTTTTTATTTATACTAGATGACAGAGCTGTTCAAACTGCACAATACTTACTCAGAGATAGCAATTGATGCTATGCAACAGGAAGGTGGATGGATTCACAGCCGTCTCATGGGACTAGGGAAGTACATTGCACCTAGTAGTGATAATGGTAAGGCTGCATCTGCTTTACAGACACATCATCTGTGAAATCCAGCCCTGCTGCACATGAAGAGGTAAGAAACTGTCCCTGACCCAAAGATTTTAGCCTGCAAGAGGCAAGGAGCTGTACAGTAGATGAAATATGGAGGAAGAACCATGGGGACAATCACCACATCCTGTGGGTGCACAGAGATTTAGATATATTAACAGGATCTTTCAATGGCAGAGGCAGCCCCATACATGTTGACTGCTTGGCTCTTACTGGTTGCATGATTCAGACAAGAAGCAACGGCACCAAATCATCCCTAGCCTGGGGAAAGCCTCACCCAATGAAGGGAACAGATTTCAAAGCTCTGGGTGACCTGGGACTTACAGATAAACAGCACAAATCCAGAAGCATGGCAGAATATACTTTCCCAGGGGTGTTTTGTCTTTTACAAGTGCCATACATGTATTGTGGAAATGCCTATGGGTATTTTGTCTTTGACAAGTGCCATACTTGTATTGTGGAGATACCTATTATGGCCCTTGGTAAATTTAAAAGGTGGGCAAATATGACTGAGAAAAAAAAATATTTCTCAAGAAATGGGAGCTGTGTTATTAATCATTCAAGAGCAAAGGAGTTAGACAAATTATAAAATATTTTCAATTCTATTTAAAGCTCTTGCTGCAAACAGTCATGTACACAAATTCCATTTTTTTCATGAAAATTTCTAGTATCTCATTCTGCTAATACTGACAGACCTGTCCATTGAATGGTACCCTACATTTCAACAAGTTTATAGTGGTACTCTTAGCATCTATGTCTTCTCTTGACAAAGTGGACATAAATAGAGCTAAGATATTTTCCTTTGTATCATCAAGCTCCAGGCAGCTTTGAAACTCTGTAAGGCTGGTTATTAAACTCTGCTCAGGTAGCTTAAAACAAAACACTACCCTGCAGTAAGTTTTAGCAATAGAGGAACACACCATGATGCACTATGGCATTCACAGACATCCTTGTCATGTTATGTGTACAAATGGATGTCCAAAGTTTAGAATTTCTACAACAACCATGCCACTCATATGAAAAGCATTTAGATCTGGTAAATCAAGAGCCCACAAAAAATGTGTGGATGAATTGTGTTCTAGGGGAAAAAGACTTGCTAGTTTGAAACAATTGAGGACAATAAAGCTTATTAATTGATTACAGATATTGATCCACTTCCCATAGAGAAAATACAATGGTACAATGAAATGGATAAATGTATGATACAAAGATCTTGTCAGGCCTTCTCATGAATACTGTGCACCATTTCTAGTCATCTGTGCTCAAGAAAGATGGACTGAAACAGAAACATACCCAGAGCCACCCAAACAGGATAATCAAGGGAATGAAAAGCCTCTCTTCAGAGGAGATAGAAAGATTTGGTGGTTTTAATTGAGAGAAACAAAAACTAGGAGAAAATATCATGCTCTCATCAGTAGCACAAATATCAAAGGGAGTAACAAGGACTTCTAAAGATAAAGAATCATACTGGCAGAAGAACAAAGAGATATAGCCTGGAAACAAATACTCTTCGGATGGGATTCAGAAGAGAAGCGAAATTCTGGAACAACACTGCAATACAAGATAGAGTGTGGTGCCAAAGAAACTTGCTTTTAAAACAGTAATTAATAAGATTAAGAACATGATTATCCAAAACAATGGCTGTGACAACAGGGTTTCATCCAGTTGTACCCTGAAGGTTCAGCAGGTACAATTGACTCTGTCTTTGAATAGAGAATGAACAGAAGGTGCAGCTAAAAGCAAGGAGTATGTTCCTGACTCACAGACTTTGCAGAATGTATTAAGAAAACATCCATCTCAGTCATAGACAAAGGGAGTAGTGGAGCAACTTGTCAGTCAGCCATCACAACTGATCAATCACATAAAATATAACAATTTTGCAAGCTGATATTTTCTTGAGCTAGATAAGAAATAGAAATAATTTTAAAAGAACAAATATTAAGAGTAGCTAATTCTAAATGTGAATTTCAGTTGGGGATGTGTTTTTATAATCGCAAAAGTTCTTCAAGAAGATCAGTCAGAATATAAATACCATTCACTTTGAAGAGACTCACGAATTTTGAAAAATTGACCCTAAAACCTAAATCCAAACCAATTTCTCCAATAATGGATTGATAGTGATGTTCATCTTAAACCCCATACGTCAGGATTTTCATGTCCTTATCAGGAAGCAACCTTTAAAAGATCAATCAGCAAACCAATTTTCCATTTGGCATCTGTTGATACTGCTCGGATCTGTGACTTTCATACATTTATTTGGAAACCTCACTTTGGTAATCAGGTTTTAGGACTGCAGTTGAAGCAAACACCTTCTTTCTCTATTCTTAAGACAATAGTGCCATCTCGTGGAAAACATTCTGCTTCGTGCAAGGGAGCCCGAAGCCTCTCTTCACCCAAACGCCTCAGAAAATATAGAGGATTTTTTTTTCTTTTTTCTTTTTTTTAAGTTGGTTCCCTCAGATTAACAAATAAGCTTTCAATTAAAATGCCCACTTTTCTGGGCACTGGGGTAAGGTTTTGTAAGGTTTTTGCTCTGCTCCAAGGTGCTGTCTTACAACACATGGCCTGAGCATTCTGTATGGGTACAGCCCAGAGGAGCCCAAGTCCTGCATCCTGACGGGAAGGTCCAATGGCCAGGAGGGAGAGCATGAAGCCCAACTCCAATTCTGCAGACAGAGCAATGCTACTCTGCATTTCTGCGTCATCCAGCAAGATGTCCAAGATCACTGTCCAAGTCCATGCCATGAGTCCTCAGTTCTGCTGCACATGCACTACACACACACTCAGTCACATCTTAGCCCTGCTTCTCCTGTCAACATTTTCTGATCATTTAATATGATTTTGTGCCTCTTTACTTTTGTAATGGCTTTTTCCTTCAGTCTCTGCAGAGCCAAAACACAAAAAGCATCTCACACACCAGAGAACACCATAATCCTTTTTGCATTTAAAATGCCATCTGTCTTACAGAGGCAAAACAATGAGGATGTATCTGTTTCTTCCACAAGCAGTGGTAGAAGTGTGCCAGAAACAAGGCCCTTTTATCTAGCAAGCTCCACGTGCATGGCTCCTTGCTGAAGATGAAAACTAATTGACCCAAATCACCTTCCTTTTGCACAAGGTAGGTTTAAACAGAAACAGGCTGCCTGCTTCACACTCCAGGCTTTTCTGCAAAGCTTCTCCTCCTACCACCATGATGGTGTTCTGTGACTGCTCAAAGGCTTTAAGGGCTCTCTCATCAAAATCACAGGAGGCTGTAAGCCCATCTGGGCTCTGGTCAATCCTCTTCTTTGTAAGTAAATAAAGGTAAATCTCAGCACAGTTCTTTTTGCTAAATCCCTGATAAAGGTGGTGAGTTATGGAGCCATCAGATAGATAGTAACCAGAAATAGGAATTATATAGGATCGTGTATTCACAGCAAGTTTCCTTTTGCAGTCTGCACTCACTGGTTCAAGATATGCTGAAGAATGAATGTCAGGCTGGTACTTCCATCACGCTTTTTGTTCAGCATTACAGAATCACAGAATAAGCCAAGTTCGAGGGGATCCACAACGATCAAGTCCAACTCCTGGCCCTGCACAGGAGCATCCCGAAGAAAGACACCATGTGCCCAAGAGTATCATCCAAATGTTTCTTGAATTCTCTCAGGTTGGGTGCTGTGACCACTTCCCTCAGGAGCCTGTTCCAGACCCCAACCACCCTCTGCGTGAAGAACCTTTTTCTGATCTCCAATCTAAACCTTCCCTGACACAACTTCAGACCATTCCCCTTGGATCCTGTCACGGGTCACCACAGAGAAGAGATCAGTGCCTGCCCCTCCTCTTTCCCTCACAAGGAAGTTGTATACTTCAATGAGGTCTCCCCTTAGTCTCCTCTTCTCCACGCTGAACAGACCAAGTGCCCTCAGCCACTCCTCATATGGCTTCCCCTCAAGGCCATTCGCCATCTTCATTGCCCTCCTTTGGACACTCTCTAATAGCTTGATATCTTTCTTATGTTGTGGTTCTCAAAACTGTACACAATTTTCAAGGTGAGGCTGCACCAGGGTGGGACAATCCCCTCCCTTGACCAGCTGATGATGCTTTGCCTGATGCCCCCCAGGACACGGTTGGCCCTCCTGGCTGCCAGGGGACTCGTATTCAACTTGCCATTGACCAGGACCTCCAGGTCCCTTTTCACAGCAATACTTTCCAGTTTTGAGGTACCAGTTTAAAATACACTGTTTATTCAGCCTAATCAAAATGGACACGTTATTTAGATTGCAGTTAGTCATTCCTGAAATTTGCATATGAGTGGGAAAAATGTATGCTACTAGCTAGTATTAATCAACTGAAAACAGTTACATTCAAAATTTCATACACATTTCGTTCATTTAATAGTTGAATTATTTGAAAATAGTGCTACTTTAAATTACAAGTTCTTTGGGTTGAGCAATACACCATACAGTGTCTGGAAATGAAAATAATAATCATATTTCTATCTTAAAGGACTGGGACAGCTCTATCTGTGTCTGGTTTTAGTTGGGTAGATTTCTACCCATATTATAGCAGCATGAAGAAATAATTGGGTTTCCTTTTCTGAGCACAGGTGTGATGTTCAGGATAAAGCTGAAGGCCTCACAGTGTGCCTTGGGGAGGACTTTGCACTGAACCAGCTAATAGTTCACATGCCCTCATGTGAGAAACTCACCTCAGCCTGAAGAGTAAATCACACACTTGTGATGTGTAAAGACTTTTAAAGAACACAACATTCAATTTCTGATTGAGGCATACAATCATGCATAAAGGTTTGCGAAGAGGCACAGATTTTAATTTCTTTAATACAAACCTAAACTATTTAATGGTACAGTAAGAAAACCATTGTGTACTTAACACCAATCAAAAATGGCTGATAAAGCTGAAAGACAGTATTTAATTCTGACGGCACTTTTATGGGATGATAAACTTTTCCAGTACACAGATGTAATATAAAAGTAAAGTTAGAAGGATTCAATCCTGGAAGATGTACAGGCATATATCTTCCAGGGAGCACTTTAATAATTTTTGTCTTTCATGTTTACTTTCTTCAGGTTGTGGAGTATTTTTGCTCTAACTTACCACTCATCTCCAAAGCCTCCTACAAGACTGAACCAGCATCACAGCTCACTGCCAGTGAGATTAGCTGAGAGGACTCCACCAAGCTGCTGCTCTCAACTTTGTCTCCTATGCTGGGACAATCTAGTTAAGACAATTTCTGAACTTAAATCTTCAATGTGCAGTAGCAAATCTAGCTGAGCCATTTATCCTCATTATCTGCTAGCTCTGCACAATGTTTGAGCTGCAAACGTTGAAGAGCAAAGACTGAAGATATTCTGATTACATTGTATTTCCCTGAAACAGGGGATAAAATATCCACATGTTTAGACTGACTCTGGGACTGTTTTGAACTGAGACAGACAACATCAGCCTTCAAAGGGCTGACATGCAGGAGAAATTCTCCAGCAATCTCAAAATCTCTCACAAACATGTTCTACATTAACACCTTAGCCCAAAGGCGATGCTTTTTTACATCCATGCAGTCTCACTTCTGCCAGTCCAATCTGCAAAGAGTTTAAATTGGCTCAAAATCTAGCCTTCTTTTTCCTAGTATTAACACTTTGACCATGATCATACTGTTCTAAAACTATTTTGTAGTAGAAGTCTTACTGGCTTTTTGACATCTATTAGAATTCACCCTTATTGTTTCTACTTTGCTATATTTACAAGTGTGGCATTATCCAGGCTTGTGATTTAGAGGGGAAGAAAAATGTTACTTAAGATAAAAATAGCAAGTCACTGATTTCACATTCATGATCTGTTCCTTTATAGGGTCTTACAAGCAATTGCAGAAGTCCCTTTTTAATAAGTTATTTTGCATTTTCAGGTTAATTCCATGTAGTCTTTATTGGTATGCATTCTCTGCACTGCTGAGAATAAAAGCAGCATAGGAGCTGTTACTGTCTAACTTGAGACCAAAAGCAATCTTCTATCTGACCTATAGATTTAATTGGCTATAAATAAGCAGTGCAGGTAACAAGTACAAAACGGTATATTGCCAAAAAAAAAACAGACTATGGACTGCAGAGCACAATTGAGAGGAGTAAGGTTTGTTTAACTGTTACCATGCTATGGACTGAGCTTCTATTTTTCTGAAAATGGTTTGCTCTGCTTTGAAACATTATGGAAAAAAATAATCCTAGAGCTGTTTTCTCACTGCCAAAACAAGTCACTGGCTGTCGTTTCATTGGTTTTTTCTTTTACTTTGAGACTAACTCATTCTCTACGTACTTGCTGGGGGAGCAAGATGAGATGGTCCACCAAGCACTGCAAATTTGTATTACAGCAATTTTAGATCTTTGAGAATACTAGTTCCTAGTGGCATCACAGGTGTGTGTAAATCTGGAACTACCCTGCCTCTCATGCTTGCCAAGAAAAACACATACCCTTCATGTAGTCTGAGCTTTCTCACAGTTGGTATGGAAACAGTTTTTCCGTAACACAGACATGTCTTCGTAATTATATGCAGAAGACAAATATACACCCAATTTTTAAAAAAACTACATCTCTTTGGTCCTTGGTAATTACAAGGTTTAGACAAAATCTTCCATTTTTTCTCAAAACCGTACTTGGGATATCTAATTTTCTTCTTTTACCACACAAGTTGCAGTTGCTCAGTTTTTCCAGAACTGTGGTGGTTTGTTTCAGTCATGAGATCAGTGCTGAAATATGGAGGTGTACTTCAAGATCCATAGCTGTGACCAACAGACTCTTAGAAGAGGAAATATATTGATTTTTATTTTCTCTTGTGACTTTCTTAGATAAAAACAAAGTACACCACATATATGCATGTGCCATTGTGCCCCCTTAGTTCAGTCACAGTAGGTCTGTGAATAACTCCCTATGCACAGGATCTCTTTTTGCCCTTGTTGGTTACTAATGGGCCTAATTCCAATGAAAATATATCTGTAGAACTGGAGTCAACTCATGGGAACCAATGCTAAAGTCTGCCTGAAGTCTGATCCTGTGCCAAAGATCCTTATGCCAAAATCTTAAGCCACATAAGTAGAGAACACGTGTATGGATCTGTAAGTCTGCATAAGATCCCTGGAAAGGGATCACAAAATCTGCTCCTGTAACTTAATTTCAAGGACTAAAAAGTGTCAGAACTAATAAAAATATTTTTGCTCATGTTATTACTGTAGTACTAATGAGACGTCCTGTTCCAAGGCATAGTCTGAATAAATGGATGCAGAAAGGAACTTTTCCTCTTTATATTCCAAAATTGTGGAGATGAATCTGTGGAAAGCTCCACATACCTTTGAACCATCTCACTGGAAGTAGACAGTGGAGTTGGTGAATTACATATCAGCTCTGTTATGGGAAATCCTATGTTTCTGTGTAAAAACACAAACTCCCAAGAAGTTGCTTGTGTGGTTTGTACTTAAGGTTGGTCCTACAGATCAGGTTCTGAGAGAAAGACATTATCAGTTCTCTCAAAAACAAAAATACTTATATTAAAATAAACATTTATAATGGAAACAAACTATTTAAAGTGCCAGAATAAAATCACAGAATCACAGAATGATTTAGGTTGGAAGAGACCTTAAAGATCATCTCATTCCAATACCCCTGCCATGAGCAGGGATACCTTTCACCAGACCAGGTTGCTCAGAGTTCCATCCAACCTGGCCTTAAACATTTCCAGGGATGGGGTGTCAATAACTTCTCTGAACAACCTGTTTCAGTGCCTCACCACCCTCATAGGAAAGAACTTTTTCCTAAAATCTAATCTAAACCTGTCCTCCTTCAGCTTAAGGCCATTTTACCTTGTCATATCATTACATGCCCTTATAAAAAGTCCCTCTCCAGCTCTCTTGTATGCCCCTTTTAGGTACTGAAAGGCCACAGTGAGGTCTCCCCAGAGCCTTCCTTCTCTTCTCCAGGCTGAACAACCCCAACTCTCTCAGTTTGTCTTCACAGAGGAGGTGCTGCAGCCCTCTAATCATCTTGGTGGCCCTCCTCTGGACTCGTTACAACATGTCAATGTCCTTCTTGTGTTGGAGTCCCCGGAGTTGGATGCAGTACTCCAAGTGGGGTCTCAAGAGCAGAGTAGAGGGGGAAAATCACCTCACTCAACCTGCTGGTCATGCTTCTTTTGATGCAGCCCAGGATGTGGTTTGCTTTATTTCTTCAATATGACACTGCAAGTGCATTGCTGAGTTATACTGAGCTTTTTGTTCACAAACACCTCCAAGTCCTTCTCCCCAGGGTTAGTCTTGATCCATTCTCCACCCAACCTGTATTTGTGCTTGGGATTGCCCCAACGCAGGTGCAGGACTTTGTACTTCACCTTGTTGAACTTCAGGAAATTCACAGAGGCGTACTTTTCAAGCCTGTCAAGGTCTCTCTGAAAGGCATCCTTTCCCTCCAGCCTGTCAACTGCACCACACAGCTTGGTGTCATTGGCAAACTTGCTGAGTGTGCACTCAATCCCACTTGTCCATGTCACAAAGATACTAAGAAGTGCCAGTTCCAACACCAAATCCTAAGGAACACCACCCATCACTGGTCTCCAAGTGGACATTGAGCTATTAACCACAACTCTGAGTGCAACAATTCAGTCAATTTTTTGTCCACTGATTAGTTCATCCCTCAAATCCATGTCTCTCCAGTTTAAAGACAAGGGTGCCATGCAGGACAGTGTCAAATGCTTTGCACAAGTCCAGGTAGATGACATCTTTTGCCCTTCCCTCATCTACCACTGGTGTAACCCCATCGTAGAAGGCCACCAGATTTCTCGGGTATGATATGCCTTTAGTGAAGTCATGTTGGCTGCCACCAATGACAACATTATTTTCCATGTGCCTTAGCATAGTTTCTAGGAGGATCCTAGATTCCATGATCTTGCTGGGCACTGAGGTGAGACTGACCAGGCCGTAGTTTCCCAGGTCTTCTTTATTTCCCTTTTTTTTAAATGGGTGTTATGTTTCCCCTTTCCCAGTCAGTGGGAACTTCACTGGACTGCCATGACTTCTTAGATATGGTGGATAGTGGCTTAGCCATATCCTCAGCCAGTTCCCGTGGATGTATCTCAGCAGGTCTCATGGACTTGTGCACCTTCAGATTCCTTAGATGTTCTCAAACCCATTCTTCTCCTACAGCAGGCAGTTCTTCATTATGCCAATCCTTGCTTTCACCTTCTGCAACTTTGGCAATGTGGCTGGAGCACTTGCTGACGAAGACCGAGGCAAAAAAGTCATTGAATACCTCAGTCTTCTCCATGTCCTGGGCAATCAAGTCTTCTGTGTCCTTCCTGAGAGGACCCACATTTTTCCCTAGTCTTTCTTTCATCACTGATGCACCTAATGGAGCTTTTTTGCTTATCCATTATGTTCTTGGCCAGATTTACTTCTAGCAGTGGTTTAGCTTTGGCTTTAGCTTTCCTAATCAGATCACTGGCTCTTGGGACAATTGCTCTGTATTCATCCTAGGTTACCTTTACCTGCTTCCATCCTCTATAAGTTACCTGTTTAAGTTTGTCCAGGAGCTCCTTGTTCATCCATGCAGTTCTCCTGGCGTTGTTCCTCGATTTCTTCTTTGTAGGGATGCATTGCTCTTGAGCCTGAAGGAGACAATCCTTGACTATCATCCAGCTCTCTTGGACTCCTCTTCCCTCCAGGGCTCTATCCCACAGCACTCTACCAAGGAGATCCTTGAAGAGACCAAAGTTTGCCCTTCTGAAGCCCAGAGTAGTGAGATTGCTTCTCACCCTTCTTGTTGCCCCAAGGATCTCAAACTCTACCCTGTCATGGTCACTGCAGTCCAAGACCAGGGCTTGGCAACACGAGACTGCTCCTGTCTGTCTGTAGCAGGCTTCATCGGCTTGGTCTTCCTGCTCAGGTGGCCTGTAGCAAACCCTCACTATAAAATCACTTGATGCTGTCCTTCAAGTGTTCTCCTGCTGACCTGTATACCCTCTCCAGGCCCTGGGCATCTCTTGCTGGCTCGGACATCCAACTGGTATGAGTGGGATGACACGTCGTCCCACATCTCATCACTGTTAAATCTCTTCAGGTCTAATTTTTACACTTGAAGTCTAATAAATGCCCATAGTAAGAGATAACTGGACAGGATTTTTTCACTGTATTTTCAACAATGACTAATCTGTCAGCATGGTATGAAAGCCCATTAACTCTGACACTGAAAAGGCCTCAAGCAAATATTTCAAGCCTACAACTACTCTGTGGAACACTTTAGATATACTTTTAGTGCCAAACTATATTTTTTTTACTATATTCATTTCTAAGTAACAGTGGACACAAGAACTGTTATTGTCTTGCTAAAGCATGCACATATGCAATAATACATGTCAAAAAGTCCTGGGGATTGGTGGAGTATTTGTAGTTTATGACTGCTGTCACGTGAAAACAGGAGATTTCCTCGACCCTTAACAATTTATTTGTCTGTCAGGCCCCAGGAAAGCCAAGGCCCTTTTGCCCAATCAATCTGTCAGTATCCTGTTATGGGGACCCTTCACCAAACAGTGCCACTGGATCAGAGGGTGATTTGACTGTCCTTTTCAGGAGTCTAAGCCAACAGCATAAGGAAGTCCCCTCAGTGAGTCTTCCCACTTTATTTGAATGTGTTACCAGCTGCTGGCAGCTGCCAGCACCTGTGAAGGAGTCACTCAGCTTACAGAACAACACCTTTTATTAATACAAAATTGTGACAAGTTAAGGTTCGAAGATTGCCAGCCAGAATATCTGACTGCAAAAATGTATTTAATGCAATACACGAGCAAGCTCTAATCCAAATAAAAGTATTCAGCACATGTATAGTTCTTACCCAAAGGCATCCCAATGGGGGAGAAGACAGGTTCAGCCCATCAACTATCTCAGCAGTCACGATGGAGTCTTCCCTGATTTTCTTCCCATTCTCAACTTACTTTTATACTATTTCTTTATGTTTAGGTGGAGCTTGAGTGACTTCAAAAGCTTTGCTTAATTGGACTTTAAAAGCAAAGCTTTTAAAGCAAAGCTTTTAAAGATACAGTAAAAAAAATATAGGGTACATGTTCAGAGCAGGATAGTCATACCTTGGAGGTGGATAAATTTGGGATAGAGGTGTGTATTGATATTACAATTGTGCTTTAACAAAGCAAGTTCATCCGAGGAGAGAGATTTCGCCAGAAGGTTTGGCTCAGCAGAAGGACATCTCCTTTTATCTCCCTTGCTTGACAGGTGTTATGTGGTCCTATCAACTACAAAGTTCCACCATGTTCCTCTCTCTGCAAGGATTTCCTTGGAGGTCATGGCATCTCTACTCCTCTCCATGCTCCGTTCCAGCCCTCGTAGCAAGTACTTATTTCTGTATGGGGAGTTATTGTGGAGCATGTAGACCACATTCCATCCAGCGATTAGCAGCTGCATTTTACCCTATAATTTCTGTACCATTGTAACTTCTTTTAGGATGTGAATATAACTTCTTAGTTTCCTCTAATTTTTACCCCCAGCAACTTTCCCACAACTGTTCTGTGCAACTTTTGCATTGTACTTAGAAAATGCAGTTTACCCCACGGACATATTTAAAAGGCTGATGTGTGAGACCTGCACATCCTTAGATTATTGCTATTTTCTAAAATTGTAAAGAAGCCCCAAATAATTACATCATTTTCAAGTAACAGCTTATCTCAACATTCTGCAACATTCCCCATTTAGGTTATATTAAACATCAAGTTTAGTCAAAATTATCACGGTAAACTGCAACATTTGGAATCTGTGGACAATCTTCTAGATACAACAATTCAATCTCTACCTGCAGCATTACATCATGGGTTCCTCAGTGCTTTGCAAATTTTGCCAAATGATCATAATCTTGTATTGCCTGCATTTTTTTTTTAATTGGAAGGGTCAAATTAGTTTGTCAAATTATAAATAAGCCTTCTATAATTCTAAAAAACACACTGAACACAAACTCCATTTGAACTGACAATTGCCATTCATATTATTGAGAGATTTGAGGTATTCCCGAAGAGAATAGGCACCAGTGAAGTTGTTGGATCCAGATGTACCGAACCACAGGAACATATTCAGTTAACACCCTGTGGAAGAAAAAGGTACATTTCAGTACAACTATATTTTCTAAATCTCTAAATTGGCTTGGCTTCAAGATAGGCACACATTCATACTGTCTGAAATCCATCACTTCAATGTCACCACTTAGCAATCTCTTTGGAATTTGAAAGGCACGTAGCCAGCAGGTGTGCAGCTAACTGTCTCTTGTGTAGGGAAGGGAGCAAGTTTTAGTTACTATAGAACTGGTCACAGTGAAAGCAACCAGCAGAGAAAACTCATGACAGTGGAATGAGTAGAGTGAAAAAACAAGCCCTCCTCCAAGTCAGATATTTCAACCTTTTTCCACACACACAAAAGAAAGGGACTACCCATTTTAAAAATAAGACTTAGACAAGTATTTTAGAGTTCAAGACCTTCAGTGTGTTATTTTGTCTCTTTGCTTAATCATTCAAAGACTTAATGTAAAAACCATGAGTCCTTTCGAACTAATATGCCCACTTACTTCTGCTCCTCAGTGGTGAAAAACTGCGGCTTCGAAACGACTGCAACAGAAAAAGAAAGGACACTCAGATATGCTAAAAAACTGCACCAAAGAAAACTACCTGGGGGCCCATCAACATTCAGAAAACTTGTACATGTCTATCAGTGCAGCTCCACAGCTACAAAGTCAAGTTCGACAACTTTCTAATTTTTTTCACACCCCCCACACACAGAGAAAAGTGAGCCATACCCAAAGCCTCTCATATTTTCAATATTCACATTTTAAGTTGAGGGCACCCATGTCAATTTAATAAGATGGGCTAACAATTAGAAAAATATATGTTTTTTACAGAAATAATTAAAAATGTTGTATAACTAGACCATACACAGAACTCTGCTAAGGTTTCACATATCTTATCAGTACCACCTCAGGTCTTCCCCTTCTGCTCACCCTACAGTTATTTTCTGTTCCACTCTGGCATTGGAGAGTAAATTTAGGTTACTAATTCTGGGAGGCACAAATTATGTGCTGTCTATGTACTGCAAGATGACTAAAACAATTCCAAATGATGCAATCAGTTATTCTGAAGGGTACTGAAGCAAGGGGGAGTAGGGGCAAATCATTCTAAGATACTGCATGAGAAGTAGATCACAGTTAAACTCTCACAAGTATCAACTGTGTATCTCCGCTGATCAATATCTATCAGTTCAGCTATCTGTCAGTTCAGCTTCACCTCATTCAAGACCTTCAAGCAAAGGCATTTATTCCCAATGTTAAAATGTACATGTGGCACATCAGCATTTTTAATAGGCTGCCTACATTCCTAGTTAAAATACTTAATGTTGTTAATACTACAAGCATTCAGCTGAGGCTTACATGACTAGATAGGAGACGACGGGTGCTACAGCTGCAGCTTCTGCTTCTGATTTTACTTCTGCGAAAGCACTACAAGAGAAGAGTTTGACAAACCTCTTTTGAGAGAGAGGGTTTAATAAAGACAGACTCTGCAAGCAGATTTGCCATGCTGGAAACAAGGCTTGAGGACAGAGAGGAAACACAGTAAACTTTCTCCTTAGAACAGGCTCTGCCAATAATCATACATCGGCATAATTAATACATTAAGGAAAATGGAACTATTCATCCTAAATAAAGGATGAGGCACTAAAACCTAACTGATACTTGACATACAACTCCACTCACAAAAGGAACAGTTAAGAACTTATCTTTTTAAATTTTAAAAACAGTGCTGAAATCCAATGACTTCCCTTAACGTAATCCTTAACAAAATACGTACCAGAGACACCCTTTTAGTGACTACCTCTCCCTTCACAATTACAACACCATCTTCCACCAGAGCAGGCCATACGTGATAGGCCACAAAGGCAGCTGTGAAATCTGAGTCAGGACTACGATAGTACCTGTTGAAACACAGAGTACAAGAAATGTCTGCATATAAGTGCCAAAAGATAAATATGTTTCAAATCATAAATGCTGATAAAAAGCAGAATACTAGCTATAGCTCTAATATCTTTCTTGACAATTTTTCCATATGTCAAAAATAAGTATTCTTTAAGTGATCCTGTAAAGGAAATGCAGTTGTAAGAGATTTATCAGGACATACTGTTTACTTATACTGACAGGCACTCCAACAAAGCCATCTCACACTTCAGGAGATCAGCAGACCATATTTTTGCATAAGCCCAATACAAGCCAGGGTCTCTGTGTCCACTGACATACCAAATCTGCTGAGCAGCAATTTGGCAGGCATAGTCATCCCATCTTCCTGAAATATCTTGCTAAAACAAGACTCCTATAAAGGATATTATAGAATACTCTATATCAACTATAAAGGTACATCTTAGTATCTTATGAGACATGAGGCAACTTTATTAGCAAGATCCTCAGATACTGATAATGAAACGGTGACATTTTAGCTAAGAAAAGTTAATTCAAGGGCCTATGTTAACATACCAGATATATATTACCTCAATAAGTCTGGAATATTGGCTAAATAATGAAGTCTCTGGCTTTGTGGATTCAAGCTCAAAACAAATACAAAATAACAGAAGTAAAAAATAGCAATGCATCTACACTTCAGCAATGTATTACAATAGCAAGTTATATTAAAACAATATTGTTAACATAGGCATGAAGCAAGGCATAGGGTGTGATGAGGTTTGGGCAGCCCTTACAGAATGGTATCACACATAACTAACAGAGATATTTTAATTTCTACAAGTTTTGCTCCATCTCTGTGTACCACATATACACACTGTACACGTAAACATATATATGCCACATTTATCCATATAGATGGATAGATGAGAGTATGTGTCTCCTGCAGTAGCATGTAAAAACATATTACACCTGTTTTTTGAAGGCCACACACAGCAAGTAGGTGGAGAAAGTATCCCCAGACTATACCATTGCTTTGTTGCCTTCTTAAGTCAGCCAATAGCTTTGGGTATCAAGAAGCTAACTGCCCAGTATTTGGACAGGATCATTGAGCAGTCCTGTATGACTTTGCACTTTTCTGTTGAAAGGTTACTTTCATCTTCTCCATTTCTTTCATTGGTTTCTCAAGCACTTCCCCACCTGTGTTCCATTCTATTTTAAATTATTATTAGAAACCTTTTTATTGATCTAGGAAATTTTTTTTTTTGCTTTTGAGAGCATTTTTTGTTTGAGTTATCAATCCTATTAATTTTCTAGAAGGCATGGAGGCATCCTGTAGTTCTCTGGCAGCTAACAAAGACCTGACCCTATAGAAAAAACAATGTTATGGTGTGACTTTTTTTTAAAAACAAAATTCTCTTTCTTAAAAGTCATTCTCCTTTCTGCTCAGCTGTAAACCAGAAGAGATGGTAGCATATTAGTACTCATATGTTGTACAGCAGCCACAGCCTGGAGGTTGCAGCAAACACATTGATGATCTTGGTAGCGGGCACCAATTGCCAGATCTCAGTAAACATGACTTTTACACAATAGGCCAGAAAGGAGGAACAAAGATGCAAATATTTGTTAAAAGGCAGGTAGAGACTAAATAGGAAAAGGAAAGCTGGTAATAATTTTCCTCTTCAACGATAAATTAAATACGCTCTAGAAACTGAAGTTTATCCAGAAAATCGCTCTGCTGTTCATTAAAAAAAAAACTGTTAACACTTGTCTAAATCCTGGCATTTACACACTACCATAAAACCTCAAAGACATACCAAATTAACTGTAGATCAGGAATATTTGCCCAAAATTCATGTTTAGCAATCTTAAACATTTATATTAATTAAGGAACAAGTAGACTATACAACCTGATGGATTCTTTTAATAATAAGAATCTAACTGAATTTTAAGAGTTCTTACTTGTTCTCATTGAAAAGTTCTCCATCAATACCAAAGGCAACATCAAGAGGAGGAATGAGTGTCTGCATTGAAAAAGCCAAACAGCACAACTCTTGAATCAAAGTGCTGAGAACAATGAAATCAATTTCTGGTGGAAATGAAATCTTTGGGTTGAAGTTCATGGAGCGAATTACTTCCTGAAAATAAACACATTTGAGTAATTTTCACTCACTAACAATTTAATTCACAGGAAAGTATGGAAACCCATCCTAAGTATGCCTCTCAGCTTTCTACATTTAAAAATCAGTATCAGAAGCTCACAGTAATTGCCTTAGACTATTTCAGAAAATAATAGCTTCAGAAAGAATGTACTGTTATTTCAGAAATCAAGTATGAGCTACATTATTGACATAAATCTTAGGAAGGAGATGCAGCTTTTCAACAGAAAACAAAATTCAAGAAAAATGTGAAATGTAGCTTACATTTATTTGATTAAGACAGTTACACTGTATCTTCAAAAATATTATTCTTGCAGACAGAGAAATTCTAGTCACAGAAAAATAAAACAAGCGATTACTAACCCATACTTATACCAGTCCTAGCAATATTATTTTGGAAAGTACACTGCTACAAGACAAATCCATATGATAACTTTTTTCTTCTTCAGGTAACAGTGCATTTCTAGTTTACACATTCTGAATTTAACAGCTCCTGAAATAGATCAACATGTCGCTTCCCCACTGCCCTTGACCTACCTTGACACTGGCATGAACATCATACTCATCCTTGTGGCAAACTATATAATCCAGCACAGTGTCTTCAAGTGACTCAGGCCCCGAGTGACTTAGAGACAGAGCCTCTTTTACATGTATTTTGAACTTCCAGTAGGCCATCTTTGCTGCATAAAAAGACTCCTGCAAACATAAAGAACATCTAGTTAAATCCAGGAGACTGGATTTAATAAATTAATTAATTTATTAAATTAATTTAATTAAATATTAATTAATAAAAATTAATTTTTTATCAGTTATCTGAGAAAATGAACTTAACCCAGTATCATCATCATAAGGAGGAATAAAAAACACTGCTATAAAAGGGAAGTTAACTCATCTGGAAGGAATTCTCTGATTGAGTGAAACTTCTTTGCAGAAGACAGGATTGAAAAGATTCTCATCTAACCATCTATATTTGCATAGGATTCCATCACACACCCATGATCAATACAACCACATTCAAAGATATCAAGAGTAATAGCATTTTATATGCCATAGCCCAACACATCAGACAGGAACTCTTCTTGTTTGTCAGGAAAAAAGGTTGAATTAGAGAGTGTAAACTGAACAACAGTTGGAAAAAACCTCCAATAAGTTAAATGTGCTTGGGATCACACACATTAAGAGACAGGCTGTCTGTCTGACTCAGGTATGTACTACATCATTTTTATAGAAAAGAAGATCAAGTACAGAAAAGATGAAAACAAATTTCTTCAGACTGAGCTCATAGTAAATATGAGGTATGTAGGTAGTTTCAAGGCACCCAGCAAAACGAGAAAAGCACACAGCTACAGGCAAAAAGAAAGCATTCTATGGAAAAATTTTTATCTTTGTACTGTTGTAGTATATAATGTAGTATTCCCAAAAGAATTCATCTAAATAAAGCAGTGTTGATCACTGCAGGAATCAGCTTCTTTTCAGAGCCATTAAGTCTTCTTATACACTCTTTGTAGCATCCATACTACAGATCACTGACCCTGTTCCAGTGTTGGGACAGGTCAGTCAGGACACTAACGTGGGAGTTCAATATAGAAGTGTGAGTGGAAGAAAGAAAAATCAACAAGAAAAAAGGACGAAAAGTTTTCTTCTCTGTATTTGAATATAGTAGAAATGCTAATTTACCTACAATTTAGTCCAGTGTAGACATAATATTTTATAAAACACTTCAGGCCTGTAAAATAAGAAATATTATTTCTTTCTTACCACAGCTGCAGTGTATATTATCCTCTGCACCATCTCCACGTCACTGATGTAAGTCCTCAAAAGGGTCTCCGCATCGAAGCGTTCCTGAGCATAAATGAAACCAAAGCGAGCCACCAGGCAGGCGCGACGGGAAGCGTTGATGTGCCTGGCTCGGCCAGGTGACCAGCTCTTCGGGCGAAGGGAACGCTGGGACTTGGCCCCACTGCGCCTGTAAGGAGAGCGGCTCCGCACGAGCCTGCAACAGACATGGAAAGAAGCTTGAGGTCAATTCACCGTCTTCAGATGTTTTTCCCCAGTACAGAGTTTTGAGTCAATTTAATTTTTATCAAATTGAGCTAAGATTTTGAGCCAATGCAATTAGAGAAGCTGCAGCTGTTTAGTCTAATATGAAGGCATTTGTGTCAATATATTTTATGGGCTAAAGCATAAACAGTAAAAACAAAGTATTTCCTAAAGTGTGTACAGACAAGCACTTTGTTCTGGGGAAACACACTTCTAACAAGTAATAATTTGGAGATTTGTTCCTCTTTCTGCACTTTGACTGAAGTCAAACAAGTGAGAATATAACAAGTTCTGCCCTGTAATGGTACAGCGTTCAGAGGACTCAAAAAAAAAACCCCTAACCATTTCTTTTTATTCCATACAGTTGCTGTCAATGTATTTTTCAAAGCTGCACTATTTGCTGTTTTGTCTAAAACTTAGCTGCTTTAAATTAAAATATTTCGGCACTAGGAGAAATCAGCCAGAGTTTATATTCCCTCATAACAAAGTGCAAAAGCTCAACTTTTGTTTATTCTTCAGTTTCAAATGAGGAGGGAATTCATGCTACCTAACATGAACAATTTCTATAATTCAGTGACTTCTCTAATAACGCCTCTACCTGCTCTGAAGAACAGACTTTCGGGCATCCAGGATAGTAATCTCATCCCGCAGCATTTGAATTTGCTGCTCATAGTCATTCAGACGCTCTAGCTTCTTCAGGGCATCCTCCTCTTCGGCACGGGAAGTGTTCAGACTTAATCACACAGAATAAAGTCAGTCACGAGATGCCCTTCTATCAATGTAAACCATCTATCAATTAATCCTCATCATCAAAAAAAAAGGAGCAGAAAGAGAGGAACATTTTTGAGCAAACTCCTTATGCTGAAATACAGGAAAAATCAAGAATTCAAAAAAGCATACTCCAAAGTAGACTCTTAAAAATGTCAAAGTGTACTGTAGCAGGAGAGTGGATACACTACACTCTGTTACAGGAGAAATCACTGGTTAACATTTGGTGTCCTTATGCTAGCTCAGTTGATGAGGTCTAAAAGAAACTGTTTTCTTTCTCATATTTAAGATTTTAACTAAACCAGCTCAGTTTTCTTTCCAAAGGAAGATTAAGAACCTAAGTATTTTCTCCATGAGGTACTAGGGCTCTTTTCTTCACTGGAATATAGTAGTCAGTCAAAGGGTATCCACCAATGAAGTTATTCAAGTAATATCAAAAGCTAATGATTCCTCTCCTGCTGGCCCCAAGAGAAGCACTGTTTCTTAAACATCGGCAGACAACCAGTTAAGCAAGTTTATCTTCTGTCCTTTACTCTTACTTAGTATCAAAAAGTATCTCAACGTCTCTGCTTTCTCTCCCAACACAGGTATTACTGTTGTTTCCTCTTTCCAAAAGCGTAGGGGGGAAAAGGATGCTTTCTATTTACTTTGAAGGTATTCAGTCTGTCCTTTTCTTTACCGAAGGATCCTGGTGAGATTTTTGAGGATCTGAACCAATGAAAGCTGTAACACTTATCAGTCAACAAGCTTCCTCTTCCGGCTTTTTAAGGAGCAGGCTGACTGAGAGGACCACAGTAATAAGACGAGCAACATCTGCTAAGAGGAAAGACTGTCCAATCCCATGGACACCCTTAGTCAGCTCCTTCAGGAAGGACTTCTAGCTGAGTACTAGTAAAAGAGGGCTAAAGAATTCTACTATAAAGAACAATTTAGAAAGAAAAGTAGATTTGGAAAGATGAGTTCTAAAGGTAGGTATGGGGAAAATTCAAACTGATAGTCTTGGAAACACTTCATAAGGACATGAAACTACATCACCTGTTGTACTGATCCAAGACCTGTGAACATTTATTGTTCTTATGCTAACAGGATGCACAAGAAGCCACTTGGAGCTATCTCTAAAATGGTCCTGGAACTGGCATTAACTGCACAATTTGTATCTGAAGCAATTTAGTAATTTTGAGACTATAGTGCTCCACAAAATATGTTTGAAGCAATTAGGCAAAAACTGTTCAGTCCTAGTCACTTAGCAAAACCTACTAAGTCAATTTATAAATGTGTGTATGACTGTAGCATTTGTAGCCCACTTTGGATACATATATACACAATATACAGCCTAGATACATTTTGAAGCTCTGATTGTAAGCCAGACATGAAACATTTTACAAATCTCCATCATTTTTAGATGTCAAGAGAAAAATGTGGCTTGTTGAAAAACAAAAAGCAAATAAAAGAAACACAGTTAATTTCCCTACTCTTGTTCCATCTGGTTGATCTGCAGCCGAGTTGAAGTCAGTTTTTCCTCCAGGTCTTGCAGTGGACAAGTCTCAGGTGTGGTGTCCAGTTCCATCTGGTTGATCTGCAGACGAGTTGAAGTCAGTTTTTCCTCCAGGTCTTGCAGTGGACAAGTCTCAGGTGTGGTGTCCAGTTCTCTCAGCTGCATCTCACTCCCAACTGAATCCTACCAGGAAACACAAAGTCACACTGTTTGAATGTACTACCTTACGGAATCCCTCAGCAATATACTAGAGAATTATTAGCAGATGTATTTCTAAAGATTTCAGTAATGACCATTTCTAAAGAAACTGAGAACAAAAGCAATCGCATACCATCTAGAGACATAAGCAATCCCTTCCAGGCACACCAAACACAGACTCAATTATGTTAAGAAAAATATTCACTTCTCTTTTACCTCATGATAGAACTTATGGAAGGTCTGCATATGCAGATTTACTGCTTGTATACACATCATCAGAACAAAGCATTTTGCAGATGTGTTGCACAGTTAGTCAACTTCTGATTGGCTATATCACCAACTCAAGTAAACTTTTTGGTAATTCATGTACACAAAGGAACAGAAAAAGTTATTAGAGGAGGCAAGTATTGTCATTCCAGAAAGCACACTACTACACATGCAGTTCTGTCTTTAACAACCTATAAAGTTGCCTGATACTACTGGAATTAAATAAGTAATTGTGTAGCAGGCTCTTTAAATGCAATAACAAACCTGTAACTGGCACACCTGGTGTACTGTCATTTAATAACATCATTATTTTATATTTTGTGGGGTTTTGCCAGAATCCTGCTCCTGCATTATACTAGAATCTGACTCTTATGGGATATCACTTTTCATTTGTGCTTATTTTAACCGTGAAATATTTTGACAGAGGAGGTATAAAAAATGAGAAATTAGAAAACATCGAGACATCACTGTCAAACCTCAGGATTCTGAGTATTTTCCCACAGTCTACATTGGTCAATGTTGCTATTTTCTTTCAAAGCAGAAAACTTTTCTGCCAAACTGTTAGTACTACAATCCTTTCAGTAAATATCAAATACATACTAACTCCAAATATCACAGCAGGAATGTAGTGGTATCATGAAGGACATAAGCACTTTTTATTTAACCCTTCTGGAAATAATGTTAAGACAGTCCAAGACTTTTTCCTTCAAAAAAAAAAATAAAGAGAGTTCACAGACTAATGTATGCACACCTTCAGCTTACATGTGTATTTTCACACAGTGTTAGGTTTTTCTAACACAGATATGGCCTACATATTTCTGTGATGTCTCTGCGTATGTAAACATAGCAAATCTCTACTGAGGAAAGGAAAGCAGTACAATAACATAGACTTCTTTTACAATGCAAATTCCTATACAATAGCATGCATGTCTCCAAAGGTGTCTCCATGAGCAACTAAGAATGTATTACATTAAGCAAAATCTGGTAGGGAGGTCATTATTAACAGAAGTCAATAAAGTTCTTCTGCAGGTATAAATTCACATGGTAATATACATACCTGAGTGATGGAGAGGTTGTTCTCAAAGCTCTTTCCCGAAGTAGCACAGTAAAAACAAGTCCCTAGCTGTGGCAAGAGACGTTTTTTTATTGTTTCTGCACCTTCATTATTACCATCTAAGAAAATACATACATTAAGAAATTGTGAGAATACTTACAGAAAGAGCCAGAGTTTGAAAAAAATGTCACATGTGAAAAGTGTTAGTAATTAAACAAGACACTGATTTACCTTCTTGAGATGTTTCATTGAGAATTGTGAAGAGCTGTTTTTGAATCTCAGTGTTCAGTTCTAATATTTCACAGCATCGGTTCAGATTCTCACCAGAGGAATTAATCTGTAAATTAATGTGTATTACTATATCTGTGGGGGTTTTCTTACTTCAAGTTATTCCTGTTACGATCATGATTTTTTTTCCCCTATAATTGCATCTTCACAAGCTTTTCTTACTACATCCTCTAGAATACTCATCTGTTTTAAGGTTCACATTGTTAACAGGCAAACAAACAACATCAAACTTCTATCACTATCAGGACTTCTATCACCCAGTTAATTCACTACCTGAGAAAACTTCTTTATGAATGGAGAAGGAAGTAAGTTGCAATCACAAATGACTCTAAAAGAAGAATCATTATAATTGTCGATCTGAGTTGAAACCATTCAACAGTTATTAAAATAACAATATAGCAGATTGTTGGATGAAAAATAAAACATATTAGTCCAAAAACTGGTTTTCCATATTAGCGAAAATAATACATATAAGGCTATTATCTTGCTTTGTCAGCAGTCACATGAGGCTTCCATGCAATTTCATCTGATTTTTAAGAGTTACGAACTGAAAAAAAACCACTGAAGTAGGGGCAAAATCCAGCACTATGCCTAGGAAACAGCAAAATGACACCACTTTCAGGAAATGCAATTTTGAAAAGGAGTAGGATACTACTGTACCTGCCAGGAGACCACATACTTTGCACCTGCTTCCTTAATCTTTATCTGTAACCTGCATAGCACCTTCCACACA
This sequence comes from Corapipo altera, assembly GCF_003945725.1. Taxonomy (NCBI): domain Eukaryota; kingdom Metazoa; phylum Chordata; class Aves; order Passeriformes; family Pipridae; genus Corapipo; species Corapipo altera. The sequence goes on along the minus strand of NW_020884876.1, from coordinate 1,747,262 downwards.
GATCACCCTGTAGGTTTTCAGGTTCTAATGACTCCATATGGGTTTTACAAGCTTCCAAAACAGCTGAAATTCTCACTCATGCCTCTGTCAGCTTGCATTTTGATTGCTGCAACATGCTTTCCTCTGGCCTTGGGGAGCACAGTCAACCTGCTCACCTCCACCAGAACACGGCTGCAAAGTGCATTTTTCCAGTTCATTACAGTCACATAACACCCATGGTGCTTCCATCTGCCACCTCCTCTTTTTCTGCACCAGCAGCCTGAAGCTGTTCATGTTCATTGCCCAAGACCTCAGAGACTACCTGCAACTCACTTAACCTAGAGAATTCAGCTCCCACTAGTCCTCAGCCCTCCCGAGGTCTACCTGCACCATCCATTTGCAAGACCGTAAAACGCATGCCACTGCTCTTCCTGCTCTGGCATTCTCTGTGGTAGCTTTATCAGCTACTCTCGAAATACTTAAAACTCTTCTTTGCCAGGAATCCCGCAGAGAGTTACACTAGCTATTAACATCCTGTAACTCCTACCTACCACAAAGTAAAAAAAATATTTGATTTCCCTTGAAAAGGCTACATCTCTGCTCAACACCTTTTCTTACCAACCATAGTACACAGCAGGTGGTTAAAGGCTCGTGACCAAATCAACTATCCATCTCCTGAAGCTAAGGAAACCTAGGGTTGCACAAGTGAGAACTCTGTCAAGATTTTTTCCACTGAGAAAAGGCACAGTTGTGAAGTCTGGGGTTCCTTCAACTCATCGTTCCCTAAGTTTACATCTTCTCTACTGCTTCTACTGTTGCACCTCCACAGTCCCCTGTTACCGCTGACTCCGCCGTGGAGGAGCCACCTGCAGCCTTCTCCTCACCCACACCCGAAACTTCCCTCTCGCCCACTTCCCCCTTTCAGAAGCCCTTTGGCAGCCGTGCTGTCTTGCAGCAGCCTCTCAGCTCTAATAGGTTTCCCATCCAGAACAGCTGGATGCCGGATAACCCGTTCTCACTTTCAGCACCCTTTTTCCTCACGTTCTCCTGACTGTTCCCGGGCTACGAGCGATTCCTTTTGCACACTCCCTGACCCGCGGTCCGTCCACCTGCTGGTCTCCACCACGAAGCTCAGCTATGCTCCGGACACAGCCACCGCCGCTCAAACCTTGCTTTTAACCTCCAGCTCTTGCTTTCACGGAACCTTGTCACGGGCAAAAAGCCAAACAGCTGAAGCTGGAAGTGCTTAAAAAGTGCTGGAACCGTGGTAACCAGGTGCGCGTGCGGGGCAGCACTCCCAAACCGGCCTCTCGGACACCGAGCGGCGGCCGCTCCCCGCTCCGCGTCCCACCGTCATCGCGGGAACCCGGCCCCGAGGAGCGGCAGGACCCACCTCATAGTCCTGCTGCCAGCTCTCCAGCTTCTCCTGCAGCGCTCGGGCGCTCCCTGTGCCCAC